>NC_141259.1:8760700-9428200 GCF_054856555.1 Leptonotus elevatus
ACTGCAGGTCAGTCATCTTCTGTGAAACCAAGAATTTGCGGTCATATTTCAGCATCTCTAACCATGACTGTCCTCTTTGCAGTTTGGAAGCGGCAAAACCCTGATCAGCTGAAGACTGGGCCCGGCAAAGAGAAATGCTGCTACTTCTTCTGGCAGGGTCGCAACTCCACAGTCAGCGAGAAGGGAACGTCGGCACTCATGACTGTCGAGTTGGATGAGGAACGAGGAGCACAGGTTAAAAGAAAAAAAAAGTTTGGACTCCTTGTATTACCTTTTTTTTTTTTTTTTTTGCTTTTCTGCATTTCTGGTTAAACAACTGCTGATTTTCCCATTTAGATTCAAGTCCAGCAGGGAAAAGAACCCCCGTGTTTCCTGCAGTGCTTCAAAGGGCGGATGATCGTCCATGCAGGGAAGCGAGAAGAGGAGGAAAACTCTCAAAGTAAATTTTATAGAATTACTCACTGACCAGTCCACAATATTAGGTACAACTCTATGTCCAAGCAAATCCAATAAAAAAGAAGCTGCACAAAGGAAAATTGGCCTCCATTTAAGTTAAAATTGACAACGCTATTCAACTAAACAAGTCAAATGGTGTTTTTAACGTGGATGTCAAGTATATTAAATAAATAATCGAATGGCTTTTCATAGCCTACTGCCCGGCTTTAAAAAAAAAAAAAAACTTTTATCATCCTAGATGACTGGCGCCTGTACTGCGTGCGAGGAGAAGTAGAGGTGGAGAGCCACCTGGTGGAGGTTGTGTGTCACTGCAGTAGCCTGCGCTCCAGAGTCTCTATGGTGTTGCTAAGCGTCAGCCAAAGTCTCATCTACCTCTGGCACGGCTGCAAGTCGCAAGCACACACACGGGAGGTGGCACACACCGCTGCCAGTGGAATCAAAGACCAGTGAGTGGAAATGAACCCGTTTGATTAAAAAAAAAATACTAATAATAATTCAATGGTTATGCCAAGAGCTTTGTTTTGGTTTTGCTCAGTTGTCCTCTGGAGGCAGGCCTTCACAGCAGCAGCAAGGTTACGATACGAGAATGCGACGAGGGAGCGGAACCTCAAGGATTCTGGGAGGCCCTCGGCAGGAGAGACAGGAAAGCTTACGACTGCATGCTGCAAGGTGTGGGTGATGATTATCTTCTGTTCTAATACAGTAAATGACAGTCAGGAGAGGGCAGACCTCTTCCAAATCAAATGACACTAATTTGAAAATGAAATTAATTATTCTTAATTCCCTGCCCTCAGATCCTGGCAGGTTCAACTTCACTCCTCGTCTGTACCAGCTGAGCAGCAGTTCAGGTGACTTTGTAGCTGTGGAGTTTCTCTACCCAGCCAGAGACACCCAGCAAGTCAACTCCATGCCTTTCCTGCAAGAGGACCTTTATTCTGCCTCACAGCCAGGTACATATTTATTTACATGTATGTAGTCATTTGTTTTGATGCCCTCTGTGTCAGAATGAGCCATTCTTCAGGCCTTTGTTCTGCTGAGAGAGGTTGTTTGTTTGTTTTTACAGAATGCTAGTTGCAAATAATAAATGTCTTGTTTACCCTCCCTCAGCGCTGTTCCTGGTGGATAACCACCATGAAGTGTACCTGTGGCAGGGTTGGTGGCCTCAGGACAGCGAAAGTACCGGCTCAGCCCAAATCCGCTGGGACTCGGACAGGAAGTGTGCAATGGAGACGGTGCTGCAGTACTGCCTAGGTAGCGGTGTGCATCATGATGTCACATGTACTTTTGGGTGGAAAAAAAGGCCGCTTTTTCCGATTGCGCCAATAGTAAATTCAGAGCAATTGAAAAAAAACATCAACATCTTCTCTTCTGCCATGCTTTGAATGTATGACGTGTCGGTCAAAAAGATGTGAGGTAAATTGCTTAGAATGATGATGGAATGCTGGCTGTAATTTACATTCAAAAGTTTGGTTGATTTCAAACTAAACCTGGTGTAAACTCAGACAAAGTTAATATAAATATCAATAAGGGACTTGTTCGTTAATTGACTTTTCTGCCGCTTCAATTATTGCCACATACGTGCTCTTGTTACTGTTAATTACATAACAACTCTTTAGCCAGTAAGCTAACCATTATGTTTTGCTAAATTACATAAGAACAACCACTTTAGCTAGCAAGGTAGCCATTGTTTTCCTAAATACACATAGAAAAGCACTGTAGCAACACTTTGGCTACCAAGCTAGCTATTGTTTTTCTAAATTACAAAAGAACACTTAAGCTAGCGTTACGCTAAGTTGCATTAGCAAGCAAGCTGTCCGTTATGTTTAGCCGATATGAAAAACACTTTAGCTAGCATGCTAGCTCTTATTGCTGCTAAATTACATAACATAAGCAAATATTCATATTTGCTACATGCGTGAAAATGTCTTTCATTCTAAATTACATAAGAACAACACTTAAGCTAGCAAGCTAGCCATTATGTTTTGCTAATATGAAGAACACTTAAGCTAGCATGCTAGCTGTTATTGCAGGTTCCATTGGATTATTATTTATTTTTAAAGATTTTGTGGGGAGACAGTTAACCCTTTGGGGTAACAAAGCAAGTTTTTTTTGTCATTGTTTTAATTTAGGTCAATAACTTTTGTGCCACCCAGAAGTATCCCGGTGCATGTTGTTCACTAACAGTATGAAATGATCTATTTTTTAATAAAGTAGTACTTTAGCATCCTCTATTGCTATTTCACACCGGCTAACCATCTACCCTTTAATCGATTTGCTTAGAAAAGAATCCTAAAAAGGCCCCGAAGGCGTATTTGATCCACGCTGGCCTGGAGCCGCTCACCTTCACCAACATGTTCCCCAGCTGGGAGCACCGCGAGGACATCGCTGAGATCACCGAGCGGGTGTGTAGACGAATTGACATTATGTCATCATCGCGCTGCTATCTGATACGGGCCAGTCCAATGCTCATACAGTCATGCACATGCACTCCACTATTGTACAGAACAGATCTAAAGTGCAGGTCAGCCCATGTGGAAAGCATGATCACTATCGATTTTCTTCATTCAATTCAGTAGCCGCCAGGCGACTCTGCTGGTGCTTTTAGCTTTTGGCATTATGAATTATATAAAATTATAAGTGTGTGTGTATTGTTAGGAGGCTGAGGTGTGTAACCAGATTATTCTGGTGGAAGATGTGTTAGCCAGACTATGTCAAACCACTTACCCTCTGGAAGATCTCCTGGCCCGCCCGCTGCCTGAGGGCGTTGACCCCCTCCGCTTGGAGGTCTACCTCTCAGACGAAGACTTTCAGGTAAAAATCTGCCGTTAGGAAACTCTTTCCTTTAACACAGCTGTTCTTTGCACTATGTAAGCAATTAAAAAAAACAAAAAAACGGACAAGTAACCTTAAATTACAGGGAATAGGGATAAGAACCGAGCCATAATTGAGACACACCCAAGGTTTGCAGTTATATTATAAAAGCCACAAGATGGCAGCAAAAACTTAGACAAAATTCTATTTCTGTTTTGAGGTAAAAAAAAAAAAATTGCCCCTAGGTGGCATTAGTGTTTCATGTTGGACATTGGTGACAGGCACCCTAAATTTTTCTTTTCCAATTCAGAGCAGTTGGTATTTGGAACATGAACAAAGTTGTGCCATTTTGTTCATTGTAAATTACAACTAGCCACTCACCATTCCCCACAAATACATGTATTTTTATCACATTTATTATTTGTCCACTTTTATGTTAATTAGCAAGAGTATGAATAAGATGTTTTATTGTTCATTTAGAACAAATGTAACGTGTGAATAATTGTGTGTTAATTACGGAAAATATGCAAATGTGTGGTCATTAAATTAGCTTTAAGTTGCATTAAAAAATGACATTAAAAAGCATTAAACTAGATATGATGATGCGTAAAGAAAACCCTGAATATTTATATTAGACACGGCTCTGTAAATTGTGGCGTTTTTCAGCCAATAACGACGCATATGTTCCCCCTTTAAAAATCGGCAAATAGGTGAAATTGCAATGATTGAACACAGAATCTGAGGGTTAACAATAAAATAATTTCATTGACCAGTTATACTTTTTAACGGCTTAACTCATTTATACCATACGTTTACAGGAAGGGATTATTCCTATTAATGTGATTTCCTCTATGGAGTTTTGTATGTATTTTTGAGTCTACCTTCAATCTTGCTGGTTCCTTCACAAGCCAAACCAATCAAATGGAAGAAAAACGTTAGTTTGTGGTCTAATTTCAGCTGTGGATGAAGCCAATGTCATGAAAGTTGATGGACGGCATCATCTAGTGTTTCCTCCCACTTTCGACAATGAATGTTGTCATGAATACGACGACTCTCCTGTCGCTTCATATCGATCCTTTAGTTTTCCCTCATCCATTTTTCATTGCATGTCGCCATCCTACCTCCATTCCTATCTTCTTATCCTTTCTTAATGTATCTGTTGTTCATTCCGCTCTCCAGGGCGTGGGGGCTTGTGGAAAGGTGAGTAGTCGGAGATCTTCCCCTCAACTTTTTCCTCACCTTTTTTTCATGAACTAAAACCTCCATTTTGTTTAGCATGTTAACTCACCGTCTAGCAGCTGGCGTGGACTACTCATAAAAAAAAATAAAAAGAGATGCATGTGCGTTCTCTTGGAGTTGCTTTTATTTAGATGCTGAATCGTGCGCGATTGTTCCCACAGAAAGGCTTGGAGATGTCGAGAGAGGAGTACGCAAGTATGCCCGCATGGAAGCAGGTCAACTTGAAGAAAACCAAAGGGCTTTTCTAAATGGAGCAATGTATGCCACGGTGATGTGTAGACCAGGTAAGGTCATTGCCGTTTTGTTTGCGGGCTGAGAGGCTCAGGAGCAGCCTCTCCTGAGTCGACCGATGAAGATGAGAAGTGTGCCAACTTCTTTATTTTTTGTTCTCTTTCCGTGCTTGTGTTTGTCAAATAAAACGGCACCGGAGTGTCTGAGATGGCCATTTTACAGTGTGCATGTACTGTACATATTATGTAGCATATATTTGACTCCTTTGTGAAAGTAATTTATATTTATATTCAAGTAGGACAAAACTAGGCTAATTCAAACATTATGGATATAGAAAACTATCGTCATGTGTTTATAAGTGTTTTTTTGTAATCCTCTTTTGCTGTACAGGAAAAGCATTTTGCCACTCAACAATGCAACTTTTGTTATGATGCCTGGTTTAATTGACTAAATCTAAAAGTCATTTTGAGATATGAAATGTTTGATTTTTAAATCCTACACTGTAGTGCCTTGCTTTTGTGTACAGTTTATATGCAAATCGGTCTGCCTTTGTGATAAATGACAAGTGAAATAAACCCTGAATGTGGAAATGGATGTCGGATAACGTGTCATCTTCTGCCTTTTACGTCCAAGATTTTAAGTCACTTTTGGGTGGATTTAATCGAGCAATGTATTGTATTTTCTGAAATCAGCTATGCTTTCATAAGTGCACGTTTCTACATAACCACTAGATGGCAGCACTGTATCGAACGTGGCTCACTGGTTAAAAATAGAGATTTTTAACATGTCTACTACCGTGCTCGATTGTCGATGTGTGGCTGACCTTTATCAAAATTTATATTAGTGTAATTGTAATAATTTTTAGCACATCTGCCTCACAGTCGAGAAGTTCTGAGTCAGAAATTGGCTGACGTTTGTATGTTCTCTCCGTACTCTAGTTTCCCCCTAAATTCCAAAAACATGCATGACTGGCTTATTGGCTACTAAATTGACAATTGGTGTAAACGAACTTGTCGCAGAAGTGTAGCCAGATTTGATTTTTACCACCCAGTCAGGTTTTCATTAAATAAAATTCACATATCAGAAACGGTGCGTATTATACAATCATAATGAAGTAGGGACAACTTTTAAAAGTACACATTGCTTTGTTTTTGTGTACTGAGATTGGCTAACTAACAACCAATCAAAGTGACCAATCGTCATCGAGGGACCGACGCCATTTTGCATACTATGATCAAGGCATCATAACAATTCATTAAAATCATATCTAAAAAAAAAAAAGCACAATGACACCCAAAAAAATGCGTTAATTCTTCAGTGTGCTGAATTATAAGGATATGGACTTGAACGCTTGAACAGCTTTCCACACTTCCTCTCATTGTTCCAGTCCTGTGCAGGATTGAATTGTCTTGTTTTAGCGTTCACATCTCCGATGTTGTCAGTGTCAGCAGTTGGCCTGCAATGAGGAACAAGAGCAATTAGAGGGGGAATGTTCCCGCAATCACACAAGAACAATATACACAGCAGGTTTCTGTTGATGGAGCGCGGCCCGCTCTGCTCATCCAACTGTTGCTGTGGAAGTGTTGCTCAATATTTGCACAAGCTTCCTGACAGCTTGTCTTGAAACGGCAACAAGAAGGATGATGTTGAAGCTATAAAAAAAAAAGAAGCTGACACTGTGTGCTTCTCGCTGCTTTTCATCATCCCGCCTTCTCTTACATGCTCACTTGTTGGATGTTTCTACTCCACATGTGAACTCATGTGGCTTGTGAGGAGTTTGATGTGTGACATGGTGCGTATCCTCCCTCCTACTCCTCCACGCCCACTCAGGGCAGCACGCTCCAACCTCTACACCCCCCCCCCCCCTCTCTCTCTCTCTCCCAAATGTAAGTGTGTGTTATCCGCAAGCCGGTTTTGACACAGATCCAACTTTCTGTGGAAGTGCGCCTACTGGCATCTCTCGATACAATATGGTACATGCAATATCCCGGAACAATTGACCTCTAAATACATTACATTAAATGAATGCAGATCATGTAAATTAACGGTCATTTGTGGGTTTTTGTATTTGTCTTGAGCTCTGTATGATCGGATGAGGCCCAGATGCTGTCAGTATCACGCAGGGGGGGGAAAAAAAAGAAGAAAATTGTAATCAGGAATATGTAGTGTGGCAGTTCATCCAAATTACAAAACGCATATTTCATCCATTTTTTTCTTTTCCTCGGTTTACTTTCCCTCAGGCCTCACAGTTGCATTCCTGGCTTAACACCAGTACAAGTTCACCTCATGTTTTTAGGTTGTAATTATGACATTATGTAGTTTTATTGTCAGCACGACTGCGAGAGTTTCACCTTGGCGAAAAAATAAATAAAATTGGCATCTACAGGAAAAGCAATTAAAACCCCTTTTTGTTTTTTGTGGATTATGGATTTTTTTCTGTCTTGACAGACACGATAGAAACAAAATCATTAAAATGACACGTCACTGTTACGCTTAGAAAATGTTGGTAGCAAAATTATCATTCTTTTTAAACTACCTCTATACCCATGGTGACCCATTATTTGGTAGCTTTAACTCATCAATATATTTTTACCCCTCGTTGGATCAAAAACGTGACCCAACGTGCTGGGTCCAATTCTTGACCCAATGTGCTGGTTTAAATAACCCAGCATTGTTCAAGTTGAGTGAAAATGAAGTGGGGAAAAATGTAGTGAATGAATAATTTTTTTATTTTATTTTGTTATCACTGTATGTTTTTTTTTTTTTTTTTTTTTAGGTCCATCAATCTGTCAATGACAGCACCTGTTTTGTTGACGCAAAACGAATGACGGAAATCTGAAAAATTGACAGACTAAGCATTGACGGAAGTGGGTTTTTGTCCATCAATGTAGTCAATAACTGGGTCAGTACCTACTGATGGACTCCAGTTTGTGTTGGTTGACGCTCGCGGCTGAAGGCAGAGGGCGGCCATCTTGTGTTGCCGCTGTCAACTGAAGAAGTAGTAGTAAAATATATATATTTTTAAAAATATATATTAAATTATATTTTTATTAATGAAATAAGATAGAACAAGAAGTAGAACTAGAAGTAGTAGAACTGGAAGAAGTAAAACTGGAAGAAAAAGTATATAAATATCTAAGTAGTAGAACTAGAAGATTAGACTCCAGTTCTGTGATGGCTGCAACATCATCACAATAACGACTGTCCTAAAATAGTGGCTGTAATTTATTTAGCGTTGATTAAAGCTCGCAAACCAGATTGAAAATTGTGATCCTTCACTTTATCAATCTGGGGCTTCACTCGGCAGATCAGTTCGGGAAAGGAGGGACTTGCTGTACAATACTTCGAGCTGATTGGACCGCGCGGCATCTCGCACGTTTGTGGTAGGTTTGTTTGCATTTGCATTCATTTAAATGGGGAAAGTGGATTTGTTTTGTTCTCTGTGCTCTTGCCTGTGACCTTGGCGAGCATATACCGGCGAGAGAGTTTGCCACTTTTTAGCCATTCTGTAGCGCTGTGAAAAGGTGAAACTCTAATGTGTGTGATTAATTATTAGATTATGCAAAGAGTAATTAAAATACCAGTCAATATTTACTGGGCCATATGCCGAGGGCACATTTGGCGCCTTGGCTCACCTGTGAATTCTATCGCGCCAAACAAGGGGCGAGCGGCGACCTTTGGCAGCGCGCTCGCTAATGCTCTTAACCATCTGCCGACGCTCATCGTAAAATAATGTTTTGTTTATGATAACGGTGTTAATTCAGCAGGCCGGGGGTGCAAAGTGGCACGTTGGGCTTTCGTGTCATTTGTTCGTCAGTATTTGCATTTTGGCGGCGTGCCCGACGCGCCTTCCCCTCTTTGCTCTCGTCATTGCGCGGAATGAGACAAGTCGCGAACAAAGCCAGCCCAAATAAGGCTTAAGCGCATATTCTTCTGCATGTTGTGTTTGCATTTTCCCACTTTCTATTTATGTGTGGATTATCACTTGCTCGCGGCATCACAATGCAGGTACGCTTTCCTCTCTTTTGCTCTCTCCCCGTCTTTAGGTTGGCAACGCTCTAAGCTGCAGACTTCCTGTCCAAAGTCGAAGAAAGCCACTTCAAAGGAAGCGGGCCCAGATGGCTTATGGGAAATGAATTTCCAGTAAGAATACTTTTTTTTTCTTCTTCTCCTCTTCTCTGGTGCCCTGGGCTCTTAGTGGTAAGCTGCGCTTGTTAACCCAGATTTAGATAGCTACTGTGATGAAGCCCATAAAAGTGGTGTGGATTTATTTTATGTGGAGCGCAGCCGCGTGCCTCGGGTCCTCTCAGCTCGCCGCCACGCTCCTCGCTGTTGTCCAATTTCAACCTCGGACGCTCGCTTTTTTTTAAAGATGGGCCCCGGTCACCGGAGGCTGCTCGACTCGTCTTTAGGAAAATGGGACCACACACTGCAACTTGAGCCCTACGCATGTTTGGATTCACTTACACATGGATTTATGGCGGCCTTCAAAGTGTTCCTCTGCCACGACTTTGACAAACATGGAAAATTCAACAATATAGGAGAACCCGACAGGAGTAGAGGTGACGTTTTTATAGGGATAGAATTGGTGGGACGTCAAACATTTAGGTAGGCTGCAAACCAGGAAAATACTGTAGTAAGTCTTTACTATTAATGCACTTTCTTTAGACAGTGATCCCCATAAAATACGGTTAAATATTGCAGAAAATCTGCGATTATGGCAATACCACATAAAAATAAAAAAAACTCCTACATGCTTTAAACATATTTAAACTTTTTAAAAGTTTAAGTTACTTAAGTTCTCCTTAGCGCCCGCCCAAGTAAGTAGCAAGTTAATTTGCCACTCCCACTTGAAGATTACTGTAAAAGTGACTCATAAAGCAAAAGTGACACAATGTCGATCCACAAACCTAAATGTTGAACCAAACTACAGTATATAATTTTTTATAACAAAAGTCCACTAGCAATGCTAGCATATAGTGCGTAATTACGGACTCATCTGAGCGCTTTAAGCTATTAATTAAACAAAACAAGTATAAAAAAACAAAAAAAAACCACTCACAAGCACAAAGCAGGCACGGAAAATGTTCGTTCACCTGTTTGTCTCTTTTTTTTTTCTTCTTTTTTTACATTCTCTTTTATTACTTGTTCCTTATTAAAACTGTAGGCTATTAAAACTACTGGGTTAAAAGTAACCCAAATGGGGTGAAATAGCTAATCTAGTGCTGGGTCCAAAAGCGCTTTGGATTGATGATTTGACCCAAGCACATTGGGTCAAGATTTTGATCCAACATGTGTAAAAAAAAAAAAAAAAAAAAAAAACTATACCCATACAACTAAAACTGTTGGGTCAAAAACAACCCAATTTGAGTCAAAATTTGGACCAACCTGCTAGATTGGGTCAATTTGACCCAGTTTTATGGGGTGTTTTGTATTATTTGTACTTGTTTTTTTTGACAAAAGATTAAAAAAAGTTTTTTCGTATAAAACAACCCAAGGTTCGGTCAAATTGACCCAAGTTAGTGAGTCAGTCTGAAGGTAATAATTTCTTTATTAAAAACATGCTGTACACTCTTAAAACTGCAGAATCATAATTTAAACAACCCAATTTGGGTCAACAATTGAACCGACCCCTAACTTGTGTCAATTTGACCCGACTTTGAATTGTTTTGTACAAAACAAATTGATGTCCAGATTCAGATCTTCAAGCCAACTTCCTAGGTCAAAATAATTAACCCAACCTTCACTCTTAAAACTGCTCTGTCAAAAATAACCCAACATTGGTCAAAAATTGGACCGGACCCGCAACTTTCTGGGTTGTTTTGTACAAAGCAATCCATTTTTTTGTCTAAAACAACCCCTCATTTTAATATTATTTATTTTAAACCAAAAAAACAAATTTGGGTTAAAGTGACCCAAGTAGCGGGTCAGACCAATTATTTGACCAAAATTGGGTTATTTTTTAACCCAATGGTGTTGAATAAAAGTAACCCAATATGTCATAAAATCCAAAGCTACACAGCAAGTATCACTGTATCTCAAACTAAAAGCCTTTGGTGAAAGGCCAGAGTCAAGAGACTGGCTGCCCACCCGCCACCTGGCATCTGATCTTCTAATCAGAAGCAACAAACCACACTCCCTCATACCTCCTGTCCCTCCGTCCACCCTCCCCACCTCCTCCCCGCTCTGTGGCCCAGCCCCAGGCCTGGAGCGCAGACTAGTCGAAGGCTTGCGGGGCGCATGGTGAGGGGTGGGGGGGGGGGGGGGTCTGGCGTCATGGGCTGCTTACCAGGTGGGCGATGATGAAGGCAGACATCATGCCGGGTGGTGGTGAAGATGCGGGGGAGTGGTCGGCTATAATTGCATTACCGCCTCCGTGGCATGAAGGTTGCTTTTCCATTCGGCAATTTACTGCAGACACGTTTTGCCTGCTGGACTGCAGAACCCCAAAGTTGGAAGAGGTTGCTTGTGTCATCTCAAAAACATGCAGCTTGACATCAAACGTTTCTGAGGAAAGAGGAGGGACACTTTTTTTTTTTTTTTTTATAATTTCAGACACATAAGAATCCAAATAAAAACACAAAGCAGTGTAACCAAGAGGAGAGAGTGACTCAGCCTGAGGACACGCTCCCCTTGCCACCGCGCGGGCCAAAAACGCGAAACAAACACAAAAAAACAGCTCCTCTCTTTAGTTCAAGCTCAAAAAAACGACGCCTGTCATCCGGTGCCAACTGCTCACAGTGATGAGGACACAAGAACAAACACACTTCCATTGCTGTTATGGCAGAGATCACCCTCGGGTGGTGAACAAGCGCATTTAAGTCCCCCTTGACCTATAAATGAACACACTTACACGCACACGCACACACACACACACACATGCGTGCCCACACTATAACTAGAGGCAAAGCTGCAAGTATGTAAACAGCAGGCTGTTGTCTGAAACCCAATTATTGGCTAATGTGAGAGGCTAACAAGGACTCACCTGCATTTTACACATAGCTCACCAAACAGTTGGCACCAAAGCAGCAGGAAAGCAAATACGTTACAATTATTATTGTTATTATCATTTATTTGTTTACAATACTTTGTCTTATAATGTTTGTTTAACTTTACAACAACAAAAAAGAAGCAGCAAAAATCAAGCTATCACGATATCTAGCCAGCTAACTAGCTGTACAGCTAGACTACTAGCTATCTTGCTATATACTGTATCTACCATCTACTCATTTTTCTCGATAAATTTTAAATCATGAAAAAGTTTGAAAAAAAGCTATTGTGTAGAATTAGCAACAACAAAAAAGCAAAAATCAACGTGAGGAAGCTAACACAATATCTAGCCAGCTAACAGCTGTACAGTTAGACTGCTAGCTATATAGCTAGCTAGCTATCTTGCGGTATACTGTATCTACCATCTACTGATTTTTTTCAATAAATTCTAAATCATGAAAAACTGTGAATAAAGTATAACCGTGTGAAAAGCTATACCAATATGACCTCCATATGGCAATGTTCTTCTC
This sequence comes from Leptonotus elevatus, assembly GCF_054856555.1. Classification (NCBI taxonomy): domain Eukaryota; kingdom Metazoa; phylum Chordata; class Actinopteri; order Syngnathiformes; family Syngnathidae; genus Leptonotus; species Leptonotus elevatus. The sequence goes on from NC_141259.1 coordinate 8,772,958, forward strand.
AGCCAGGAACTGTCAGAAGATGTCAGGGCATTGTGAGAAGGCACGCTGTTGTGGTTTTGCAGGATCTTTTTGTAGAGGTGCGGTTTGATTGTCTTGCCAACACTGAAGGAGAAAATATGTACTATAGTTTGGGTTTAAAGATTCAACACCACACACACGTCGGAGTCTACAAACTCACAAACATGCATTTTTCCTTTTGTCCTGTTCCTTCATAGGGTTAAAATCCTGTACCCCCTCAAAGGCCCCTTTTAAACCCAATTTGATCGCATTCTCCTAACCTTAACTTAACCACAAGCTTTTCCTTCCACGCTTCCAGCTCTGTGAGCTCGCTGGCTTTTTGTACTCAGCGTAGCGCTCCAGCCTTCTGTTTCTGACTTTTATTTCATTTATTCAAGAGCCAGAACTCATAAATATATATATATATATTTTTTAAATGTCTGAGGACTCCCAGCACCTATGAAAATGATTAAAACCTCAACTTCGACATCGGATTTTGTTTTAGAGATCCAAGGGGGTGTTTCACACTCTCTCATTCAAGAACGCAGTAAATCAATTGAAGAAAGATGTTTATTGTGATTTCAACAAAGAACCCACCCAGGTCTCAGAAACAACCTGCAGTTGTACTGTATTGTACCTGGGACTGTTAATTCTCCAGCGGCGGCGGCGGCGGCCCTCAAGCCCAACTTGGTATTACAGCTTACGTTTGCTTTATGACCACTTACTAAGCACTCATTCAGCCAAAATGATGCAAGCCAAAGCAATCCGCTGAGTGTGGCCGGTGTTTGTCGCATTTCCATTTACCAGATAGCCGTGATCCTGCATTGTCAGCTTTTAAGAGCTAATCAGCAAGAAAGGTATATATATATATATATATATATATATATATATATTTAAATGTAGTGTTGGACCTGAGACACAAAAACAGGAGGACATTACTCATTTTAATAGTGGGTGCTTTAGACCTTTGTGAGGATTGTGTTCATTTTGCGGTGATGTCATTGTAAGTAGATGTAAACAACATGCCGGCTTAGCAGACATTTTTTTGGTTTGCCTGTTTAAATAACTGTGAATATCTATCTATCTATCTCGATAGATAAATGGCGTATAAAATTAACACTAACACATAGTTTTATCCAACAAAAGTCTGCTAGCTTTTTTGCTAACGTATCATGCGAAACACTGTAGACCGCGGCTAACAGAAATTAGCATAGATATTGCAGCAATTATAAAAGGGTAACGATGAACCTTGTTACCACACTGAAGGTGAACAACTCTAAATCCTGATTTGCCTGCACACTGTAAAAAGCAATGAAAACTATCTCTTAAAAATCGGTGATATAGTGGGCCGCAGGGAATACTATAATACACTTCCGAGTTAAACAAGTTCAGCAAATATGCATGTGTTTTTGAAAAGCGCAAACAAATTAACCCCTCAAAACAGAATTGCGTTCCCAAATTAAGCATCATTCATGTTGTCAAGCTCATCCTCCACTTTATTGGTATTTTTAAGTCTGTATAAACCTGAGGGATGGAACAACCGCGAAAGCAAACAATTCTTGTGTTTTCTCTGGCTGAGAGATGCTGTTCAAAGGGAATGAGAAGAGGGGAGGGGGGGGGGAGCCGGAGGGAGGGGGTAACGAAGAAAGAACGAAAGAAAACAAACGTGTCGGCTTCCTTGTAGAGAGAGGCGTCAGATGCGGTGGTGGGAGAGCCTGGAGCCCCTTCCCGTGCCAACACATCCACATGTCATCTTAGTTTAGACACACCTTGGAGAATGTGACCTCTTTCCAACAAGCTTGGCCTGGCAGGAGGTCCGGCCCCAGATTGTTGCTAACCTGCATGCGTGCGAATGTGTGAGTCACCACATGGTTGCTAAGTGTGCGTTTGCTTGCACTTTTTTGCAGCTTGGTTGACGTTGGTGCTGGCATTTGGAGCAGTCGCGCAGGGTCCTGCTACAAAAAAAACTGTCCGTCAAACTCTTTAGATGGTGTCAAACTCGTTTTTTTTCACGAGCCACATTATAGGTATGGCATTTCAGCATTTACTTATTAGCCAATTTAAAAAAAAACTTTTTTTTTTTTGTTTTACTTGGAACTTATCCTACTCCCTTATTTGCTGAAAATGTAATCGATTTCCAATTTTTGTTTTCAGGCCAAAGGAATGATAGTACTTTGGCCCATCTTGTATAATCTTGGTGTTATTGAGTTTAACTAATTGAGGGTATTTAAAAAAATAATAATAATGTTTTATCTGTGCTTCAGCTCTTATTTTGTTGGCAGAATGTGAGTGCACAGTTACAGTGAAACTTAGTCAGTTTGTTTTTGCTTCTCTCCTTATCGCCCACGTAGTCTACTAGTTTATGCTAGCATGTTATTTAAACTAGTATGCTAGCTAATACTGTATTAGCTAATACTGTATGTAATACTGATTTAATGACCATTTGTGATGTGATGTAAATTTATGCTAGCATGTTATTTAGGCTTGTATGCTAGCTCATACTGTATTAGCTAATATTGATTTAATGACCATTTGTTATATGATGTAAGTTTATGCTAACATGTTATTTAAGCAAGTATGCTAGCTAATACTGTAATAGCTAATGCTGATTTAATAACCATTTGTGATGTGATGTAAGTTTATGCTTGCATGTTATTTACTACTGATAATACTGTATTAGCTAATACTGTATTAGCTGGCATACTAGCTTGGATAACATGCTAGCATAAACTCTAATGACCATTTGTAATGTAAGTCATTAAACAATTTTTGGGCATTTACATACAATAATTAATAATAGAGAATACATGCAAATTATTACAGCAAAGTAGACTACTAGCCTAAATAACATGCTAGCATAAACTTACATCACAAATTGTCATTAGTCATTAAACAAAATTGTTGGCGTTTACATACAATGTAACTTTCTTTTGAATGCATTACATACTATTCAGTGCAGTCATTTATACAACATGGATTTATTATTGTGTACATGCTAGATTAATGATGTTGATGCTTTATGATCCTCCCCCTTTTAAGTGGTTTTGCCTCCATCTTGTGGCATATATATGCAATTACAAAGCAACTCTTCACAGATGTTTGCTATTTGTGGCAGGGCTCTGTCTCTATCACAATTGAAATGAATTTAACATCACAAGTCATGAAAATGTGTTATATGCAAATATGTAAATGCACACCCATTGTGTAATGTATGCACGATACAGTATATTACGCTACAATATAAATAAAATCTGTTTAGCATGAAACACGAAGTATAGACACACTTTATTGGCTTTAGCGGGCCGCAAACTATGACGTGGCGAGCCTGATCTGGCCCCTGAGCCTCGAGTTTGACACCTGCGGCTTAGAAACGAGCGCTTACTACTTGTGACACTTGCTCGGCGAAACTCCCGCGGGGAAACCATGTCCGAATGAGCTTTTTACACCCTTGAATTTAAGATGGCAGCTTAGCAGCAAGGGGGCATCCACGATGGCCCGAGGCCTGAGGGATGACTGCTGAGCGTTGTACTGAAGACGGGCAAAGCAAAAAAGGCATTCACCTGTGTATAAAAGGGATAAGCAAAGCACAGACGCAGCAGAATCCTCCTTCCTGTCTGCCGTTTGGCCTCCGGCATCGAGGGATAACTGAATTACAGTAGCAACAAAAAGCTCATCTCGCTTCCTCTCTGTGGGGGTCACAATAAGTGTGTTTGTGCGCCATGTGGCCATTAGTTCAGGCTCAGCATGGATTCGGGGAAAACATGTTGTCCAGACAGTGAGAGTTTATGTTTACAAGATAAAAAATGAAGGCTCGTATCCGTGTGGTCCGACAGTGAAAGTGCGCGCGCGCAGCTTCGTTTCTTTATCGCGTCTACATGTTTTTCAGCACTTCTCCTGCCACTCAACTTGATGCAATTTTTTTAAATTTATTTTCATTTTTATTATTATTAAAGGCAACACAGGGTACCTGCACAGCCAACCGGCAGAATAAAAGTGTTAAGAAACCACTAAATGACTATGATATTTTTACACATATAATGGCATAATAATGATTATAAAAATAAAAAAAATTGAAAAAAAATGGAAAAGAAGAGAAAAAGGGGAAACAAAATAAAAGGAAATAACTCGCTATAACTTTGTGGGTGATTGTAATAATATAATCTACGTCGCTTCATTTGCTGCGTTAAAAAATAAATAAATTAGAAAATGACGTGTGAGCGAAGTCTCACTGGAAACTTTGAAAATGTTTTTTAAGTGACTCAAATGCAGCATGAGTGGTTAGCACAAGTTCTCATGTTAACTTCATTGACGATTTTAATTGAATGTGCAAATAAATGGTCATTTAATAATATTAATATTGCCATAAAAACAGAACATATACAACAAATGTAACTCATTGGAGCAAATCCTAGTATGTAGTGTGCGCTGGCTGGGTCAAACAACCTCTGTGCAGTTTTTGACGTATTCTGTTTCAATAAAGCTTTTCAGGCTTCAATGTCAAAAAGCATCTCAACATGGAATTTAAAGGCAAGCACTGATTTGGAAAAAGTTCACGTTGAATTCTTTTGTTTTCTTGAGGTTCTCTTTTCCATCTGTTTCTCCAATGTGGTCAGGACTGGTTGACCGGGCTAGACTGGAGCCCAGGTTCTCTTCAAGTGCTCTCGTTTTAATTCAGTTGCTTCTGTGGTTTTGGTTCTGAAGTGGAGCGCGTTGGCTTCCACCCGTGTGGACTTGGCCCACGTGAGTAAGATTGTTTGTGTGCCTTTCCTTTTGGTTTGACGCTGTGAGCTGTACATGTAAGCAGACACGGGTGACCTGCGGGCCACGCATCCTGCATTCCAAACCACTTGCTTGGCAAAGAGGTCTTTGCGATGCTACTATTATCCTTTTTTTTTTTTTTTTTTTTCACTGGGGAGGGAAGGAGAGAAGGGAGCACCGGGGGACCCCCGAACCCCAGGCCCGGCAGGGAAAGGATGCTACTGTCGTCCTGATCCAATAGCTAACATTACCTAGCTAGCATTGAACCACAACCTAGCATGGAAGGCTAAACAATGAACACAGGAATAACAATATAGAAGTTCAGTGGTCTTAGGATAGACTCCGGCTAACCCGAAAACCTTATGATGACCAATGTAAAAGTAAAATGGTACCACTGGAATATTTATGTAACAAAGAAGAACAAAAGGGAGTGGAAAATATACAAAATCTCACATAGATGCTTGTCTTTGGACTGTTTGCGAAGTCTTCAATATCCATAATGAGGCCCTTCGATGAGTCGAAGTGTCGTAAGTTAACTTCTGTGCTTCAACGCATTATAAATAAAAGATGGGCAGCAATTTTGAGTGCGGAACATTTTTTTGAAGTCATTCCTTTTCATCTATTTTTTCCCCCCCTACTTCCGTGTGTCGTGTGATAAAACAGCTAAAGGCTGCCTCTCACTGAAAGCCTTCTGTCTTTTTAACAGCCAGACTGAGGGCAGAAAATATTTCATGCAAACCTTTGTGAGATTAAAAATAAATTTAAAAAATCCACTTAATCTTACCTTTAAAAAAATCACAGCAGAAAGGTTTGTTTTTTTTTCTCCCACAAACATGTTTTGGGCAGTCTTTTCAGAAGTAGCACCAGATGGAGGCTGTGTTGATGCTGTTGTGAGGTTGGTGGAGACATTCTGTCACTGTTGTCATTCCCGCGTGCGCGCATGCCTGCCGGTTTACATCAGCGCGCAAAAAAAAGAAACCTTAGAATTCATTATGTACGGCACAGATCTTATTAGGCTGTGTTTAAATAGACATGTGCCCAAGTCCTTTGCTTCTTTCATTTGCCGCTCTTTTCTAATTTACCTGCTTTGAATACGAGCTGTGGATGAAATTGAATGCGAGGGCTGCTGTTTTCCTTTTCACTGCTCTGGTACTTTGCATCAAAGTGTGAAGTTAGAAGTAAAATAGCAAGCAAGATGGGAGTTTGTAAAGTGAAGGTTTAACCCTTTTACAGGACAAGGAATGAACCTTAAAATCGTTGAAAAGTCAATACAGGTTCCACACGAGTGTTTTTGCACTTCTTAGTTTTGACTTCTTTTTGACACTTTACAGTATAATATATACATTTGCCACTCGTCTTCACTTAGCATATTTAGATGAAGGGAAGTAATGAAGAGCAGACGGCAGACAAGAGGCCATTTAGTCAAGTGAGGAGCGTTTTGTTCGGGGGGCCACTTCAGGGCAAGAACGTCAATCTCGGGAGGAAAATCCCAGAGAGACATCTCATCTCGCATCATCTGCTTTTGTGTCCGATACAGCATTTAGCTTCCATTTATAGTGCAGTCGACCAAAAAGGAAAAAGCGGCAAGTACTCTTTGTAAGATAAGACAAGATGTGGAACAATGAAATGAAATGAAATCAATTGAACTGAATTGGGTTAGCATAGTGCGCTAGTGTTTAGCATGCCTGCCTCGCGTTTCCTCCTAGAATCAATGTTGTCTTTGTGCTTCTGTGCGGGTACGCAGACTTTCTTCATATTCTACAGAATGTTAGATGAATTCTGTGGTCAGCATTAGCATTGATGTATCCAGTAATTATTAACGTTTAAGGCTCGTCGTGTGCTACCAAAAAACCCATAGCTGTTTCTCAATTAGCGTTCTTGTAATTATGACCTCGTGAACTTGTAACGTCATCAATCGCGGCCTAAGTACTGTTCCAATTGAAAAGTACGACCGCGCAGCTAGCTTTAAACCAAAGAGGAAACGTGACTTGTGTTGAAGAACGTTCTTAGGAACACCGTATTTGGCAAGACTGTGCTCTGCTTCTTCATATTGAGAAACAAGCGCATGTCTTTTTGCTAACACTATAAACTGACTAACAAACAAAAAATGCAAAAATTACAGAAGATTTGACTTCAAATGCACAAGGATGGTCAGTGGAAGGCTCCCGCGCACTCTTCTTATCTGCAGTCACTGACTTCCAAGATGGGCTCAAATCAGATCAGCGCAGGCTGAAGGGAACAGGGAGCTCTGCTTAAATCGGGTTAAATGTGTCTAATCTAATGTCAATGAGAAATGAGTCACCTCTGAACCTCTGAGTGCAGGTGGTGACCCAGAAGGTCCATATGTCTCCACAGCACCTTTTGAGCCCTTGGGAAGGATCCAAGCCGAAAATCAGGAATTCTGCCTCTCGCTAAGTGAGCGTGTGTCTATTAGACGGACGTAACATCTGTCTCCCGCAGAGCACTCTCTGGAACGGCTGTTTTCTTTCACCGTCAACAAATGCCGTTTTTGGTCATCACTCATCCCTGCTCAGACTTGGGTGACTAAACATCAATCCGAGGGTGATTTGAAAGCACCTTGACATGGTTTCTCTGTGCGTGAGACTGTCGAAAGGCCAAGTGATTAGCATAATGTTGTCACGGGTGCATGATGGATCCTGGCAGGAAAAATCATCGTGAAATCTCTATTAGGATGGCTGGATAGGATACATTTATTTATTCGAGCGTTTGGTATCACAGTTAATGACTTATGGGGTTCAATCAGAAAAATACACTCTGAAAATAGTTGGGTCAAAATATACCCAATCATAGGTCAAAAATGGTCAGATCCTCTTCTTGGGTCAATTTAACCCAACATTGGGTCAAAATTGATCATATTGTATAAGACAAGCCAGAAAGTTAGGTCAGATACTATTCTTGGGTCAATTTGACCCAGCTTTGGGTTTAAAAAAAAAAAGAGAGAGAAAAAAAAAAGGGTTATTTTCTATAAAACAACCCAGAAAGTTGGGTGTAAAAAAAGTATCAAGAAAGTCAACAACAACAAAAAGTCCTCTCTACCCTCTACTTGGGTCAATTTGACCCAACTAGCCAACTTTCTGGTTTGTTTTGCAAAAAGAAAATTTTTGTGTAAGACAACCCCGAATGTTGGGTCAGATCCTCTACTTGGGTTAATTTGACCCAACTTTCTGGGTTGTTTTTATACAAAATAAACTTCTTTTTTTCCAAAACAACCCAGAAAAACAGTTGGGTCAAAATATACCCAATCATGGGCCAAAAATGGACAGATCCTCTTCTTGGGTCAAAAATGTATCATATTGTATAAGACAACCCAGGATGTTGGGTCAGATCCTCTACTTGGGTAAATTTGACCCAACTTTCTGGGTTGTTTTTATACAAAATTTACTTTATTTTCTTTTTTTTCCCCCAAAAAACAACCCAGAAAGTTGGGTCAAATTGACCTATAACGTGTTTCGGTCCATTTTTGATCCCCAATTGTGTTCATTTTGACCCAACTGTTTTTAGAGTGTACACATGTCCTAATTTGAAACTGAAGCTTCATGAAGCAATATTATTATTATTATTATTATAAATGATTTATTATTTACTCTTGTAGCCGGTGCTCTTGGTTTAAATATAAAGGCCATTGCAATGAACCCGAACGAAAACAACCCCTGTTGACTTCCTTCTTCCCCATTTGTAATCTGTCCATCAAACAGGACCCAAGCACTTTGCTGGGGGAAAAAAAACTGTCCATGCTTCACATTGGGTTAACTGTGAGAAAAAGGAAAACGTTGGCCGGAGGCTCCTCGTTTTAAGTGAGATCTGGGACCCGGGATCTGATTCCCCAAGCCCGGTGGAAAACAGGTGCACTCTCAAGTTCTTGTGTCCTGTCGCACTTCTTTGCGGCTCCAAAGTTGAGCCAGCACCTGTTAACATTCCACCCTGCTTGTGAAATTGAAATGCTAGCAGGGAAGTAAAAAGAGTCGGGAGGTTATAAACAATGAAAAAATGTCAACCGAAAGTAAATCACACCTGTTTCTCCTTGTCATGCTAAATGCAATTAAAGTGAATTCAGCGTTTCGTTTTGGTTTTGGATCAAGTCAAATGATTGAAAATGATTAAGATTCCGTGGGATGCATCTTCCAAAACAACCCCACCCACAACCACCATGTTGTTTGTGGGTGGGGTGATATTGACAATGCATTGTGGGTGATGCTCTCCTCTGGCCTCAGCTGGAGGGAGACTCTGATGTCATTTATAATGGGGGGTCCACCGGGATGAAAGAAACCGGATCCTTAAGGTGCACTCTGATGCTCCCGCAGTGGGGTAAGGTTATTACGGAGCCACCTGTGATATACAATACGACTTGGTTGCTCAACATTCAGCCAAATAAAAGAAGAAGCTGATTGTGCATAAAACATGTTGCTTCTTCTTGTGTGTGTGGGTGTGTGTGTGCGTGTGTGCGTATGAAGGAAGGCGGCTGACAGTTACGGTGACTTAATACCACTTGATATTTCATGGCTGGGGGAATGTGGCGGCACTCCCTGCTTTATGGAGCTGGCCTGGATTATTTAGTTGGAGGGAGTCGTGCCCAGAGGAACAGCTGAATGATGTCATGCATCACACGCACACACACACACACACATGCTCACACTTACAGGCACACACACACATGTTTTGACACTGTAACTCAAACTTGAGGTGTTGGCCAGTATAGGTCTTCAGTAGGCATGTCCAAAGTCTGGCCCAAAAAATTTGAATTTTTAGAATTTTAGATTACAATATATTTGTTTTGTTAGTCCCACAATGGTACGTTATTTTTCAGTTGTGCCAATAAAAGTATGACTTTTTATTATATTATTGCAGTACACGGTTTAAAAACGTAACGGTTCGATTCAGTGAGATTATTCTTTGATTAAACTTGGTTCTAAACTTCTAACTTTTTGCCGTGCTTAGTAATAAGCAACAACATGCAAAATCTCTCCAAAGCCCAAACTATTAATGTTACTTCAATTCAAATAAACAACAAATCATCTACTCAAGCCTCAAGTAAGTATCTGTTACATGCTTTGAAGAAAAAAGTAGCAGAATTAGAACTTTTGCGATTAATTACAAAAACATGAATTAATTAATTAAACTTTAATTTTACTTTAATCACGTACTTTACATATGGATCATGAGCTGATTTTTTTTAAACACCCACTAACTATGGCCAGCAGATGACAGCATTTCGATGGGATCATGGATCAAAGCAAATAAGATGACAACATGGCGGATCTTGGGAAGCACAATGTTTTCAAGAATGTCATGAATGATCACAATCGAATTCACAGAGCGTCACTAAACAAAAAATATTAATGTCAAAGTTACTGTTGTGCAGAAAATGTATCTTTTCACAAAAAGCTTGTTTTTTCCATTTTTGCTTGGTGTCACTCAAATTACCTTTTTTTTTTTTCCAAATGGTGATTAACTCATTCACTGCCATTGACGATTGTAGACGTAAAAAAATAATTTGAACAATTTTTTATTAGTTTAACATTTTTTGCCACTTTAGAGTATGAAAACCTAGAATTTTTTATTGTACATTTAAAACAGATGTAAAATTTGTGATTAATTGTGAGTTAACTCGTGAAGTCATGCAATTAATTGCGATAAAAAAAATTTAATCGCCTGACGCTCCTAATTTTTAATAATCTTTTCTTTTTTTTAAATCGCCTGTCTATTTTATTTTTTTTATTGTAATTAATCGCATTACTTCAATGGTTAACTCACGATTAATCATACATTTTATATCTGTTCTAAATGTACGATAAAAAAAATCTAGGTTTTCATACTCTTCCTAACAAAAGTGGAAAAAATGTTAATCTAATAAAATAGTTCAAATTAATTTTTGACGTCAATGGCAGTGAATGAGTTAACTCTTTTACTGCCAAAGAGACATTCGCATGATTGAGCAAGCACTGATTGACATTGTCATCAATTATATTTAGCATGTCTATTAATCTAAAGGTACGACTGCGTATTAGAGCCACGTATAAATAAATATATTTTAGAGCGCGGGGGCAATATATTCCGAGAAAAAAAACTCACAAATTTGCCACTTAATAAAGAGAAAAGAACTCACTTCCGAGAAATACACACAGCATACTACACACATGTTTGTGCCAATAATTTTTCTGCTCCCCGTCATTGACTTGCATTTACCTAAAGTATGCTAGCTTCTGATTGGTTAGTGTTTAGTCAGCTGATAGGGGAGCAGGAAGTGTTGTCGCTCTCGCTGCCGTGTATGACGAGTAAAATTGAAATTAAGAATAAATCCGTCTCCATCCTGACTTTTCTTTTCGTAAACAGTGTCCCATTAACAACCAACGAATCCTCACATTAGCTACGCTACGTGTATTTCTCGAGTTTTTTTTAAATCGCAAATCTGCCACTTTATAGTCGCAAATTCAAGTTTTTTTTCTCTCAATTTAGCAATTTCATAAACTGGCAAATTTGCGAGTTTTTCTCTCGCAATATTGCCCCCACACTCTAAAAAATTATTATTTTTTTATACGTGGCCCTAATGTGCTCTCTGCACAGCTCGACCACTTCCTGAATTTAACACCACTCCTTTTGTTTCCTGTCTTTCATGATTGGACAAACTGATTAATCCAGGTGCGTCTGGCCATTGTCGCCGTGGCTACCGAGATCAGGCCCACCTGGATTAATCGGCTTGTCCACTCATGAAAGACAGGAAACGAAAGAGTGGTATTGAGTTCAGGGAGACTTTGCGATTTCTGGTTGGAAAAAAGTTTGGACACCTTAATTCAGAGCATTTGGGGTGTTTTGTAGCGGAGGCATGCTGGGTAATCAGGAGGGAGATGAGAAGTGGGTCTGGGGGTGGTGAGGTTTGCTAATAAGAGCCTGTGTGGATTTCACACAGGAAAAGGGGCGGCGGTGGGGGGGGGGGGGGCGATGAGAGTCAGGACGCTGGGGAGCAGATGTGCATTTGGAGACAAGGATGAAAGACGGCGGTGGGCGCTTTCAAGAGGGTCTCACTTTGCCGCTAAGATGACCTCAAGGGGGCACGCGGTGTGCCACTTTAGAGTACGAGTGTGCGGGTTTATTTGTGTGTGCACGACCAACGTCGAACACTCCGTGGATCAAATCGTCTCCGCCGCGCTGCAAGAATTGCGTTATAGCGTCGCCTCCCTCTGCTGCATATAAGAGCCTAAATATGGAAACGGTGATTGGAAATTGTTTAGACAACCTGAAATGGTTTATCCCGAGGCTGCGCACGGCTCACAGATCAAAGCAGAGGAAACATGAATCATACAGAGTTTCTGTACGGAAACAAGGCCTTTCTTCCTTTTGACATACACTCCATTCTGGCACAATGTTAAGGAAAACAAAGAGAGAGAGCTCGACTTTATTTGCTCTGACTTTTTCTTCTGTTTGATCAGCCTGTTTGTCTCCCGTCACTGAAAGCTCTCACAACAGTAACGTGTGCACAGTCACCCGGAGCGACCCGCAAAGGAGACCGACGATTCCCTCCGGAGATCGCTTTTCTTTTTCACTTTTAAACGCCTCAACTCGCTCTCTGCTCCTTCATGTCTTCATCCTCTTTTTTTTGTCATCCCTCCTCTCCTCAGCTCTCTCCAGGGGCGCCGCATCTATTGCACGGTCCGCATCCTCGACTTTAGCGATCACTTAGCCGCTGTCTCGAGGCCCTTTTCCCGCTCCGGCAGCCTCTCTGCTTTCGCTCTCCTGGGACGGGCTCGGAGAAGAAGTGCACAGAAGCAATTGGTCTGATTCCTCCACGCGCTCTTCAAGCATGAATAATTACGCGGCTACGGCATCCTTTTGATCACCTTTTGTTCAATTAGCAGTTGCGCACAATTGATTTTCATGAAACTTTGTGAATTCATATATGACTATACATGATCCAAGCCTCATATAGGCCTGCATATTGGAGTGTATGGCTAACATGCTAACAAGCCATGTCAACCTACCGAAAGCTTTTCATTTTTTTAGTTTGATCTCATTCACTGCCATTGACGGCTACAGAGGTCAAAAATTCATTTGAACTATTTCTATTTGTTTAACATTTTTCCCATTTTTGTTAACAAGAGTATGAAAACCTAGAATTTTTGTTATTAAAACATTTAGAACAGATATAAAATGTGCGATTAATCGTGAGTTAACTAGTGAAGTCATGCTGTTAATTATGATTAAAAAAAATTAATCTCCTGACGCCCTTAATTTTTAATAATCCTTTCTTTAAAAAAAAGATGATTAAAAATAAAATAAAAAATAATTAAATTACTTAAGATTATTAAAATTTTGATTTAATTTATTTATTTTTTTATCCCATGACTTCACTAGTTAACTCACGATTAATCACAAATGTTATATCTTTTCTAAATGTAATTTTTTCTCTCTCTAGGTTTTCATACTCTTGTTGACGTCCATAGCCGTCAATGGCAGTGAATGAGTTAAAATAACTTACTTTAACCTCCAGAATTCCTCGCCAAAGGCAAAACTGAGAGCTTTTTTTTTTTTTTGCTTTTGCTAACATTTTAAATCATAATCATATCCGCTAGCTAGCGCTAAGCTAACCTAGGAGGTTTTGTCTCTCCAGTCTAACTTCCTTTGTGCTGGGATGGCGTCAGAGGTCAACAGCGAAGTAACAACAAAGGTATTAAGTTTCAAATCCAAGCTAAACTCACTTAAGAGGTTTCATCTCTCCTGCATGGCGTTTAGTTTGGGAACTCACTTCGTGCTAGGATGGCGACAGAGGCCAAGAGTGAAAGAACGACAAAGGTGTTGATACACTGCCTAGATTTATTACTGATTTATTTCCCAACAGTTTAATATAATGATCATTAGCCGGTGAACATTCCCGTACATGCGCAAAAAATTCTCAAAGTTAAGCAGATGCTTTGGTGATCCTTAAGTAAGTAATTTTTTTGTGTGAATTTACATTCGATTTATGTTATTAATGTTTGAGTTGGTGCTCCATGTGTGTTAAAGCAACATTTGTCTGAAGCTTTATAATCACTAATTTCTATTAACCCATCAATTGTGTTTTATGTTAGCATTATGCTAATATAATTTTGTTGGGTGAAATGATGTTTTATTTCAACGCATGATGCTTAATTTTCTTTTGTTTTTTTATGCAAGCACAATATGCATCATATTTGGAAAATGTATTTATTATTATTTATTAACTTCCTTCGGGTTTCTCCAGGCAAAATTACATGTTCGAGCATCACCTGTTTTGTTACAGTGTGTGTTCTCAGTACAGTATTTCCCACGTTTTTAGGATCTAAATTCTCACAAGGTCAATACAGAGGAAGAATGCTTGGCAGGAAACCTCGAAACAGCTGCACATTTACTTTAACTAGGCAATAGATGTGTATCTAACACGTTGCACGAGTCTCACGGCAACAGTGGAAACATAGAAAGAGTCATCTGGGGAATAACAGCGCGCAAAAAGTGTAATACAGAAAGTCCGGCTTAGTCACGTCCGAACGAAGAAAACAAAACAATAGCGCATTTGAGGTGAAGCTCTAACCACTTGAATGCGAATCTTCTGCAGAGCGACATCAATAATATCAACCGAAGACTTTGCCGTCTCTTCTAACGTTGCTTGCGTGCGCGTGTCTTCTCGTGGAAGTCAAACGTCATCCATGTCATCCTGACGGGTGCGCTGCAGTAAAGCAGAGATGGTTGTCATCCTTCCAGCACGCCACTCTGGCGCAATGTCACTGAAGGCAGAAACGGCTAAACATGGTGCTCGTAAGTGGATCTTAACCTGCATGCTAAAAAGCAGACTTGAAAGTGAATATATTTCCAAACTGTAGAGGGAGTCCTGGAGCAATAAGATTCCTTGGTACTTTAAGAATATGTCACATTTCCTGTATATGTATGAGGAGGGACACTCATTGTATTCACTGCCCTCTATTAGCAACGGTTACCTCAGACCATATTGTGGGCCACTTCCAAATATAGCTCTGCAGATGGTCATTTCATGGTCACTTGAACATACAAGGCGTTTAAAGATTTGCAGCCTGATTGTGTCGCCACTTGTGACGCTCCAGTCAAGCGGCTTCTGCTCAAAATGATTTGAAGTAGTGAACAATGTCCAGCTTTGTATCTGCAGCAAGCGGTGGCGGAGTGTCACGTGGTCATGGTGCTGACTTGAGGGCAGTGGCGTAGCAACATTCCCCAGGGGCCCCAAGTAAGAAGGGATTGGGTGCCCAGGCGCGGGCCGTTAGCAGTATACATAGTGCGTCGTTTTAAAATTGCACATCTGTAGCTTCAATAAATAAATGACCATTAATTGAGCTTCATTCAGGTGACTTGTTTTGTTTAAGTTTGTTTAACTTACAAAATCCTTCTAAGTAAGCCAGTACACGTGAAAATACTACTAAATTATTTAATTGCATGTTCGGTAAAACAAAAACCAAAAAACGGCTTATTATACATGGTAGTTTGTTTGTTATTTTAAGAAGAAAAAAAACGCCTTGGTCGTTACATGGTCGTTTAAAAAAAAAAAAGAACAAAAAAAAGGAGAAAAACGCCTTACTATACATGGTCTTTTTTATTTATTTATGAAAAAACGCTTTACTATACTATACATGGTCGTTTAAAAAAAATGAAAAATAAAAAGGAAAAAAAAACGCCTTACTATACTATACTACTATACTATACTATACTATACTTACTTTTTTTTGAACGCGCCATGGTTGTTGTTATTTTTTTAAACGTCTTACTATACATGGTCATAAAAAAAAAAAAAAAAAAAACGTCTTACTTTTTTTCTACACTCACTCACACACATGGTCTCCTTAGTGGGGAAGCGAACCCACGCTGCCTGCATTGAAGGTAAGTGACAGTATCACTTCGCCACTGAGAGCCCACAGCTCACCATACTTTTTTTTTTTTTAAATGCCTTACTATACATGGTCCTTTATTTTTAAATGAAGAAAACACCTTACTATATGCATGGGTGTTTAAAAAAAAATAAAAACGCCTTACTATATATGGTCGTTTAAAAAGAAAAAAAAGGGAAAAAAACGCCTTATGGTCGGTTTTTTTAAATGAAAAAAAGATAAGAAAAGTAAAACGCCATGGTCGTTATTTTTTTAATGAAAAAAAAACGCCTTACTATACATAGTCGTTTAAAAAAAAAAAAAAAGTTTTTTCTACACTCACACATACATACATACATACATTCAAACATGGTCTCCTTGGTGGGGAAGGTATCAAAAGGTAAATGACACTTACTATACATGGTTGTTGTTTTTTATGAAAAAAAACGCCATGGTCGTTTAAAAAAAAGAAGAAAAAAAAGGGAACAAAAACCTTTACATACAAAAACCCTATACATGGTTGTTGTTTTTTAATGAAAAAAAGATAAGAAAAGAAAAATGCCTTACTATATATACATGGCCGTTAAAAAAAAAAAAGGGGGGGGGAAACGCATTACTACATGGTCGGTTTTTTTTCATGAAAATAAGATAAGAAAAGAAAAACATGGTCTTTTTTTTTTAATGAAAAAATTGCCTTACTATATATACATGGTCGTTTAAAAAAAGGAAAAAAAACGCCTTACTATACATGGTCTTTTTTTTTATGAAAAACAAACGCCTTACTCTACATGGTCGTTTAAAAAAGAAAAGAAAAAAAAGCCTTACTGTACATGGTTGTTTATTGGGGGGGTTTAAAACGTCTTACTATACATGGTCATAAAAAAAAAAAAACACGCTTTACTTTTCTTTCTACACTCACTCGCACACATACAAACATGGTCTCCTTGGTGCGGAAGCAAACCCACGCTGCCTGCCTCGAAGGCAAGTGACACTAACACTTTGCCACTCAGAAGTTGCCCGCCATCCTGGATCTTCTCCGCTTCCTTGTTGGCCTGTTCCGCTCCTCTCCTTCAATATTGTGTCGAGAATGGCTTTCTCTTCAATGCTAATGGTTGCTGTTTTTGGTGGTCTCCTGAAAAGTGACTATTTTGGAAGCAAGCTACTAATTCTAATGGGGAAACTGATCCATGAACAACAACGTACATGTGTGCCCAAATTGCAGTGCCATGATTGACACTATGCAACATTTGCCTCACCGTAAAAGGAGCGATTAAATATTTAACGTATGGCGTCCTCCGCATCAGGTGTAACTCACTCCTATAATCTCTCGCAGCTTGGTGCACAACACTAATTATAGTCCAATTAACTGTGAGAGGCAGAGAGTTGACACCAGGCAAATCTTTGTTGCCTTTATGTCTGCTTGCGAGTTTATAGACCTGCTGCTGCTTTCACTCGCAAGCATCCATTCTCCTAAACTGGAAATTAAATAATTAGCGCACATTCTGATGATAAATAACACCTTAAGGAGAGCACAGACATATCCATGTATGAATTTGAAAAAAGTTGTTCCTGTTTCTGGAAGCAAACGTCTGATTATTGTCACTATATCATTCTGATTGATTATCCTGTGTTGAGTGATTTTTGTTCTCCGTCAATCATAAATGTTAAGACTGTTTAATGTTTACGATTCTAAAGCATTTTTTGTGTGTGGTCATTCAAGTCATTCACCGCAATAAAAAATGTCCAGGAAGGAAGTTTGAAATCGCAATGTTCCGTAGTTAGCTAATTAAGATAGCTTAGCTTTCTCTAGTAATGTTTCTTCTTCGTCGTATTCAATCTGGATCCCCTTGCGGTACAATGCTGCCTCTTACAGCTCAGTCTTGGTATTACAACATCCCAGAGGTGCGGGACTCGGGTCAAGTCGCTAATTTGATAACCGAAGCTAGCTGTGCGGACTGTGAAGCCAAGCTAGCTCGGTTAGCTCGGCAGTTTAGCTCACCAATAGCTGGACAAATAACAACTCGATGTTGGTTATAAATTTAATTGAGAGCAGTAGATTATACATGCCATTGAGTTTGATGCATGCTGTTTGTATGACGCATCGTGCGTGTTAAAGTAACTGTTGTGTAAAGCTATAGTATAGGTATAGTCACATCTATGCTAATTTCTATTAGCCCGTCTATAGTGTTACGCATTATGTGGTAGCATTGAGCTAATGGATAGAAAGAAAGTTAGCAATTGCAATCATGATATTCACAACCATCATGAACAATACAATGTTTGAAACGCAAATAATAGAATAAAACACACGAAACAAAAACAACGATTCGACTGGCAGCTAGCTGACCCAGATGAGGTGTACTGCTGAAAGTATTTCCACCAAACTCAACGAGCAACATCTTGAACAATATGATCCACAGCCACGACAAGCACAATAGATGGCAGTGTTAAGCGTTTCCAAAAATGGGAGCCTAAAAGCCAGTGAGCAGACAATTGCGGGGCTCTAAAACAGTGACAGTGGGCGTCTGGTTGTGCATCAAAGCGTGCGCTCACAAAGACACAGAGAGGAGGATATATGCTTAAATGTCTGTTTTTATACAAGTAGTGAATTGTGACTTTAATCCATTTAGGTGCATAGCTCCTCCAAAAAAAAGATCCCTGAATATGCAAAGTGAGTAATAAAGCAAAAGGAAGGCACATGCTTTACCTTAATCCCGCACACTCATTTTTTGTCACTAATCTGACAGATTAACACCCTTTTATTACCTGAATACGCCGCCTTCGACATCTTTTACCTCTTAGGGAATCCTGTTTAGACGTATTTAAATTCTCAGAGCATGTCTTCATGCTTCATGAGAACCTTTTATCGCAGACAACAGATGAATAGGACGTGTGGAAAAAAGGTAAAATGCTACCTCAACTAACCAAGGTAGAGACCTTTTAACTTTTAAAGTCCTGCTAAGTGCGAGACTGGAAACCCAACTTTAAATCCACATCATTATATTTCAGGGAGGATCACTTTCTGTTTTTGTGTGTGTTTTTTTTTCCTCGTCTCAGGGATGATGACAGTAAAACGCTGTTGAATTAGGAAACCATGGGACTTTATTAGTGCAGTTTACAAAATGGGAAAAGCTGTTCATCTGTAGTAAGTAACAGTAATCCGAAATAGGAATTGGTGTCAAGGAAGTACGTTGAAGTTGCGGGAGAAGCTTAATTTAGACAGACCATAACTCTAATAGAAAAATGTCCTATGGCGTTTAAGGCCATAAAAACTTTTCTTGGGGGCGCCAAATGTGGATTTTCACTATTCAGCAGGGGAGCGCAAAAGTCTGTGGCCCAGGCTGACGCTGACTTCCATCACTCAATTCAAATTTAAAAAACAAAAAAAATGCATTGTTGTTTTAAGATTAAGCCAATTGGCAGCAGATACAATAAAAACAGCAGAGGCGCTAGAATTGAACCCTGTGGAACACCATACATTATACATGTGATTTCATATTGCACATCATGCGGCAACTTTCTTTTTTTGCTTGACATAAATTAGCGTAATCACCCGCAGTCAGTGATGGCCAAGTCGGGCGTGTGTCTTGGCCTCCGTCGAACCCCTGAGACTGACTCAGCAGGGTTCGATCAAACCCGGGTTAAGAACAAATGCGCAAAATTTTTTAGTGTTACCAAAACTGATCTGTGAAAGCATCTAACAGCTGGAAAATACAAAATAGAAAGAGCAAAGGAAGCTAGCAAACTGTTAGCTTATCTGCTAATTACAGTACATTGCGATTGCTCATCGTTTTTATTGTGTGAAATGACATGGGAGCAAGTTTTACAGTTTTCCAGGGGAAAAAAATCACTGAAATTTTGCCAAGTGAGTATTTAAAAAAAATAATATTTTTTTATTACTTTTCATGACATCTGATTATTTGAATGTATTATAATCAGATTTATTGAGTAGTATGTAACAACACACACGAGATTTGTGTTCACAGTATGGCTGAGTTTAAAATAAATCGATATTGAATTAATTTTCCTTTTCAAGCCTGATATTGATTAAGAAAAACATGAATCGATTATTTGAATATCTTTTTCCCATAAATTCATAAGAAAATAAAAATTTAAAGGCCAAGTTTAAATTTTTTTATTTGACTGTTTTCTTGACATTTACTGTTCATATCAATTTAAAAATATTTTCTTTCATTCATGAAAGACCTGACTTTATTGGATTTTAAGACCATTCAGAATATTTTTTATTTATATTTACAATTATTAAATCACGAAAATATTTTCATCTCATCCTGCTGATGCCAATGTTTGTGTAAGACTTGATATTCCATAATTAATCAATATCGGATTGAAGTGAATCGAATCGGAAAAAAACGAAATCGAATCAAACCAAACTCTCGTGAATTCGAAATCGATTGAGGAAATTAGAATCGATACCCAGTCCTAGTTCACAGTCACAACCCGTCCGAGAAACACGAAGAATAACAATGTCCAAGAGAGGGAGAGAGAACAGGAAGCCTGATGGTTCACTAATTAGCGCCCCAAGTTTCTTGGCAAAAATTGAAAACATGAGGAAGGAGGCGGGGCCCAAAAAAAAAGAGCACAGTGTGGACATAGGGGAAACATGCACATAGCAACACAATGATGACATAAATACATTTTTCAAAGACTTGCACGAGGAAAAATTCCAAAAGCACTCTGAGGACTGTACCTGTAAGGTAAACTGGCACTCGATCCCAAAAATGAAAGGTCACCGCAATGAATATTATGCGTGAAATGCCAGGTTGTGAGTAATTCACCGCCGGTGTTATCTTGTGAATTGAATAATCACCGGAGAAAGATTTCAAGGGAGCAACCACGATGAGCGGAGAGCAAAAGTGTTTGACCCCGGGTCTTTCCAGCGGGAACAAACAGGCGCGTTTCTGTCAATGTTTTCACCGCGCTTTCAGCGTTGCCGCCAATGCGCTCACACCAGCTCCGTGAAATGATAGAAAATCTCCAAGGTCGGATGGAGTGGGCGGAGGTGAGTTTTCGTGAAACAACTGTGGGAGAGGTGCTCGTTTCCCACAAGCCTTCTGGGATTCCCCTCCCCTTCTCCGCGGTAAAAGCACCGCTGATGGACGTCTATGTTTGGCAGGTTGCTCATATATACTTGGCGCCTGCCGTTGCCCACAGCGGCGAGGCTGTCAGGACAGAGTGCATCGCGAGAGAGAGCCCAGAACATTAGAATTCGCATGATCTCGTAACGACGGGCTATTCGCTGCTCGTTGCGGTCCGGGGAGGCTCATCTGGAGCTGCCGAGGTCCAGGAAGGAAGCGCTTGGAATCTTGGTGGATGATGGGGTGGGTGCTTTTAGAGTGGGTGGAAGCCCAACTCACCTGCCTTGTTAATGTAAGCGGGAAGAGCCGTGAGGTTCGCTTCGGATTGAACGCTGCAGTCATGCAAAATTGCAAGGCACGCTCGGAGGAGTTTTGTGTGGAAGAACATGACGGACTTTGCACACAAACACGTTTGCCGTTGTACCATTGGATTGGCTCCAGATAAACCTAGTGGAGATAAGCACTTAAGAAAATTGATAGATCAGGGGTGTCAAACTCATTTTCACTGAAGCAACCCCCTTCACTCCCGACTGTTTTACTAAGTTTCATCATTGTTCACAAATCTGTTTAAAACTGTGGGGGAAAAGAGCTTGTTTGCAACATGGCCCTGGTTGATCTCTTATACTCTGCTGCCACCTACCTGGCCGTTCCTTGTAATAACTACCATTGCTTTAACTCACACTTTAGGTCAGAGGCTGAATCGAAGCCTTCTGTATGCTCTATCTTAAAAAAACGTTCAAAAATATAAATACGTTTTTTGAGACCATGGCAATATTTAAAATAGAACGTGTTGATAAGTTTTTGCGAACAAATGAGCCACTTAAACCCAAAGTTGATCTTAAGAAGAACAAACCAGCATGTCCGTGGTCCAATAAGCTATAAATAAAATAACAACAGGTCAGAATAATTTTTTTTTTTTGGGTGCAAATAATTACAAGTACATCCTTAAAATATTCCCATTTATTATTATCTCATTGCAGAGTAATCTTAAATTTCTTAATTTTTTTGGTATCAAATCTTGATTCACAATTTTCACAATATCATTTAAGGAGTCGTCAATACACCCTCCTGTGGACAAAATGAGCAACAACAGTTCATTTGAGTGAAAACTGCAGTTTCAGTTCTCGCCCCGCGGGCCAGATTGGGCTCTCTGATGGGCCGGTTCTGGCCTGCCGTCTAAGTTTGACACCCCTGGGATAGACGGACATTTACAATGAACTAGAAGGAGAAAGAGTCAAGAGATTTAGCCCTGTCACAATTAATTACCATTACTCTCATAAAATGTTTGTCTATTTATTTATTTATTATTTCCATCCATATTATTTTTATTTATTTGTAAATTATTTTTATTTATGTATTTATTTTTAGTTAAGGACAGCAGCTTTTGGCTAGCAAATGTTCATGTTCATTTATTTATTTATTTCCATCCATATTATTATTATTATTTTACTTATGTACAGCCAAGTAGCATTTGGCTTGCATATATTCATGTTTGTATAAAAACAGTTGGGCCTCTGGAGTGCACCAAAAGTGTGAAATGAAACCACTAAACCATGTAAATTTTGTTGCTATCTGCCTGTTTCTGAAAACCATGATGATTTCTGATTATTGGCCCCACAGAGTAGTAAATGAACTGTCGTATGGTGTTCCACAAGGTTCCATCTTGGGGCCCCTTTGTTTTCCATTTATTGTCTTTTTGTTGTTATGGCTGATTTTCCTCCATGTGCAGAACTTTGTGTGCAACGGTTCTAAAGTGCTATATAGATATTTTTGAGTTGAGTCTGGTCTTTGCGGGTCATCTGTACACCCCCCCACCACCACACACACACACATTGCAGAACAGTCTACAACTGACTTTCTTGGCCCACCTATTGCTCCAGAACGTATTATTTGATGAGAGTAGGTTAGCGTTTATTTATTCACAAGCATGTTTGCTATTGTGTGCGTCGTTACACATCTGCTCGCAAGGCTGTACTTTTCTGACCTGCTGATTTAGATGCCACAAGTATCGCAATCATTTTCTGGCCAGCTCCAGTATAATTAGCAACACCGTGATTACATAAACAACGCTGAGATCGACGCCGGCTCACCTTGCAGCCCATCAGAACCTTCCGGATATTGAGCCAAATACTTCACTCACTCTCACAAAGCTCTGCAAATACCTTTACCGCGAGTGCCCCTCTTTTTGCTTTGTGTTGCGTAACCGCGCTCGTGTTGTATTATTGAAACGTTTGGCTCCGATTAGAGCAGCAGATGAAACGGCTAAATGCTAATGTGTGATTTCCCGTGGGGCCGCCCGGCTTCATGAGCTGCAGGTGTTTGTCGGGGAGGAGGAGGGCTTTTAAAGCACATCGATGCCAATTACGCCCGCCGTTGTTTGGATTTGGTGTTACTCGTCGGGCAGGTGGTCCAAGTTTGCATCAGAAATCCTTCAAACGTATCGACCCCCCCCACCCCCCCGGCCCGACCTGCAGTTAAAATCAGTCATCTGTTAAATAAGAGGACAGTTGGGTGTAGCAGAAAAGCTCTGCTCGGCCCAATAGCGTGCTTTAAATGATCTTCACCTATGCTGAACAAAAGCGTCATTCATCTTGAGCGTTTTTATGTTTCTTTAACTGAACAGAAGGAAACAGAACGGAAGAAAAAGGAATGAAGTGAGATTTAAAAAAAAAAAAAATCTTAGGCCAGAAGGGAAGAATGAAAAATGAGAAAGGAAGCAATAATGGAAAACAGGAAACAGCAACAGCACGATATTCGTCTGTTTGTCTCACACTTCTCGGCCCTGGGTTCGAATCCTGGCTTGGGAAGCAAGAAAGAACTGCAGTAGGAAGAAAGGGAAGACAAAGGACAAGAGGGTAGGTTAGAAGGGAAGAAAACAATCAAGGAAGATGAAATTGAAAAAGGAATGGAAGAATCATTTGTCTATGGCAGGGGTGGGCAACTATCCTGCATGTCTTGAACGTTTCCCGCCTCCAGCACACCTGATTGAAATAATCAGATCTTCAGCAAGCTCGACAGAAGCCTGATGACTATTCTGATCATTTGAATCAGGTGTGTGGGAGGAGAGAAACATCGAAAACATGCAGAACCTGGTCATTTGAATTTGGTCGACAGACAACGACAGAAGCCTGAATACGATCCTGATCATTTGAATGAGGTGTGTTGGAGGAGGAAAACATCTAAAACAGTGGTGTCGAAGTCCGGTCCGCGAGGGCCTGAGTCCTGCAAGTTTTGGATGTTTCCCTTCTCCCAGCTGATATATGATCAGCTCATCAGCAATTATCCTGATCATTGAATCAGGTGTGTTGGAGTAGAGAAACCTCTAAAACATGCAGGCCCTCAAGGACCGGATCTTGACATGAAAGTCCTGGTTATTTGAATCAGATGTGTTGGAGGAGGAAAACATTTAAAACATGCAGATCCTGATAATTTGAATCAGGTGTGTTGGAAGAGGTAATCATCGAAAACATGCAGAACCTGATCATTTGAATTTGGTCAATAGACAATGACAGAAGCCTGATTATGATCCTAATCATTTGAATCAGGTGTGTTGGAGGAGGTAAACATCTAAAACATGCAGAACATGATCATTTGAATTTTGTGTGTTGGAGAAGGTAATCATCTAAAACATGAAGGTCCTGATTATTTGAATGAGGTGTGCTGGGGGAGGGGAACCATCTAAAAGTCCGGTCCTTGAGGGCCTGAGTCCTGCATGTTTTCGAGGTTTCCCTACTCAAACACACCTGGATCAATGATCATTATCAGGCTACTGCAGATCTTGCTGATAAGCTTGAATATGAATCAGCTGTGTTGGACGTGGGAAACATTTAAAACATGCAGGTCTCCGGCCCTTGAGGACCGGACTTTGACACCACTGATCTAAAACATGCAGACCCTGATCATTTCAAACAGGTGTGTTGGAGGAGGGCTACTGAAACATGCAGGATGGACCATAGTTGCCCATCCCTGATCTATGGTCATAATGCTATATTTTTTGTGTGAATATAAATTTTGGGCCAATTTTTAAGTAGCATCAAATCTAAATCCAAGGATTCAACTAAACCATGAATATAATTTGGACAAACAAACAAACAAAAAAAAGAATAAATAAAAGACCCAATTGGTCACTATTATTTGAAAAATGCAAGGCCACATTTGCTTGTTTTTACGACTTCAACCAAAAGGGAGTCCTCGCTGTAAGATTTTCTCTTCGCACTGCAGTGAGTTTTGTGTCTCGACTGTACTGGCCACCCTGGCTCCTCTTTTGACCCCCCCTTCCTCATCTCAGCCCTTTAAGGGACGGCACCACATTTCTCCCTGCTGTGCTGAGCATGCAAAAGTGCCTTCCAGCTTCCCTTTCTCTTCTCCTTCATTTATTTTTTCCCCTCCTATAGTACATCACTGCAGATTTATCACCTCACACAGTTTTGTTTTTTTCCTGAAAGCATGCAAAAGGAGGGGAATTATTCCTGGATCCTGACAGGGAAGCCTTAGGGTGGTGGGGACGGGTTTGTGGAAAAGGCGGGGTGAGGGCAAGTGGTGCGCGCAAAGAAGGAAGGAGTCTGAAAAAAAATGTGACTCATGTAAATGCTGCTGAGAAGAAGAGGGAGGGGAGAGGGGGATGAGCATAATTGATTCTGACGACCCAAGTCAGATGGCGTTCTTCCCAGGGGGGAGACGGTGAGTGGATCCCAGCCAGAGTCACCGTTACGGAGGGGGAGGGAGGTAAAGGGGATGAGGTAAGATGGAGGTGTGGAGAATATACCACTTCTATACAAACGTGTCTGCGTGGCAACAACATAGTAAAGACGAGAACATTTGAGAGAAGGGCCAAAAGGTGTCTGAGTCGGTACTCGGGCTTTCTTCCATATTCCAAAAATGTGCATGGTAGATTAATTGAAGACTAGAAATTGGCCATAAGTGTGAATGGGTCTCTTAAAAAAAAAAAAAAAGCTGGGTTTTCCGAAACCACCCGCTGTGTTGCTGTGGATTTGGAGCAAATTGGCTTACTTTTAGATTCAGATGACTATATTGATCCCATAAAAGGGTAACTCCTCCAGCCACAACCTGTCCAAGAAACATTAAACGACCATGCCCAACAGAATGTGAAGCCTGATGGGTCGCCTTTCAGTGCCCCAAGTTTCTTAGATGAAAAAAGAAACAAGGAAGGGGAATAGGAAAAAAACAAGGCACAGTATGAACCTGGAAAAACAGGATTCAATACTTGCACATGGGGAGGGTGGACTAACACCAGGTTGGGTTAATTATTTTGACCGAGCAGAGAGGGGTTGAAGTTTAGATTTGGGTGGGTTGAAGAGCTGAAGCTGGTCGCCATTTTTTTGCTGGGTCAAAAATAACTCAATTTTGGTCAAAAATTGGACCGACACACTACTTGGGTCAATTTGTCCCAAGTTTTCTGGGTCGTAACCCAAAGTTGTTGATCAAAATAACCAAATTCTGGTCAAAAATTGGACCACTACTTGGGTCAATTTGACCCAACGTTGGACTACAACCAAAAAACTGCAACCCAAGTAGCATGTCGGTCCAATTTTTGACCAAAATTTGGTTATTTTTAACCCAGTAATTTTAAGGGTGTAGTATTTGCACAACAACACAACCTTAAAATTGCTGGGTCAAAAATAACCCAATAAATAGATATAATAAATAAATAAAGAAGACTGACCCACTACTTGGGTCAATTTGACCCAACTTTGGGTTGTTTTGTAACTAAACAAACCAATTTCTTGGGTTAATATTTTTGGGTTGTTTTGTACAAAACCAGAAAGTTGGGTCAAATTGACCCAAGTAGCGGGTCAGTCCAATTTTTGACCCAGCACTTTAAGAGTGCAGCTATACTAATAACCTGGTAACCAATTTCTTGGTAGCTTTAACGCATCAGTGCGAGTAGTTTTTACCCCTTGTTGGATCAAAATCTTGACCCAACGTGCTGGGTATAAATAACCCAACATTGGCTCAGTCCCTTTTGGACCCGGTTGCTGCATTAGCTATTTCAGCCAATCTGGTTACTTTTAAGTTAACCAAGCAGTTTTAAGAGCAACCCTAATGAAACCAACATATTTATTCTCATTTTCAGGTAGATAAAAATGTTAAAAAGTTTAACCGAAAAAAAAGAAGAGATAATGCACCCAAGTATATTTACTACATGCAAACATTCAAACACATTTCTATGCAGAAAAACACTCCTCTTATTACCCACGCAGCCGCGACTCCTTGGAGCCAGACTGTGTAACCAAATTAGCGATTCAGATGGCTTCTTACTCGCAAACCTCGTTAGCTTGTGCGCTACAGCAAACACAGACATCCTTGTTGTGAGTTGTGTCTACAGCTATTGTATTGATGATGGTTATTAGCCGCGCGTGCAAATATACGTGCTCCTCGTGCGGCGAGCCTGTTCGCCCTTCCAGCAGGCCTGATTCATTAACCTCATGTAGGAGACAACTCGGCGAATGTAGGTTACTGCTCAGTAATTCCCCAAAGGCAAAGTGTCGGCATTAGCATCCGGTTATCTCGCCATATTCCCCCGAGCTGACATGACTCCGGAAAGATGCTCTCCGTCTCATTTAAAGCATTGTTGGACACACACGTGCAAATGTTGACGCACTCCAGTAAAATAGGAGATGTGATCCGGACAGGAAAGGTAATGGGGAAAAGATGTCATGAAATAAATGTTTTCATCAGGATTCTGAACTGATGTTTTGGAAAAAAAGGCAAAACATGATAAATAAATCCAGAAATAGTGTGCAAGATTACGAGCCTGTACATGAAGTGGACGGCAGACTTTGAGTCATATGAGAAGTGAGGGGAAGATTGGAACAGATGGCAGGAGTTCCCCTGGGCCAATGGCGCCTGCCCCACTGAACACCGGGAGCTCTTGACCATCTGGTCAGAAAGGCAACGAGCAGCATCCCGGAGAGGATTCCCCACTGAAGCGACATGGAAAAGGAGAGCGGGGGCAGGCCCATTTGGAGCAATGTCACCAACATAATGTCCACGAGCCAAGTGAGAATCGGGTGACAAGTGGCCTTAGGAGCAGGCGGGTTTGGGTGGGGGGTGGAGCATGTCAAAGCATATCCAGCAGGAGGCGCTGTCTCTCTTATCTAGACGGTCTTCAGTCCAGTGTGTGACCCAGCGTGGAATTGCCAAGGTGGAATAAAACGTTTTGACTGGGCTATGTTGTTCGAAAAATACTGAAAAGTTGTTTGAACGTGTTGATAAAGTAGTTTAAAAAAACTGCTAAGCTGTTTGAAAGTATTGGTAAAAGCGTTTGAACATACTGATAAAGTCGTTCGAACGTACCAATAAAGTCGTTTGAAGGTAACGATAACATTTTTTGAACGTCTTGATAAAGTCATTCGGACGTGTTGGTAAAGTCATTTGAACGTAACGATAAAGTAATTCAAACGTCTTGGTAATGTCGTTCAAACGTTTGTTCGAACGTGCTGCCAAGTTGTATAAACATAATGATAAAGTTGTTTGAACGTCATGGTAGAATTGTTTGAAGATCTTGATCAAGTTTTTTGAACGTCTTTGTAAAGTTGTTCAGACGTACTGATAAAGTCGTTCCAAATTGCTGCCAAGTTGTTCGAACATCTGATAAAGTCGTTCAAACATCTTGGTAAAGTCGTTTGAATGTAAAATGTAGACCAAATGCTAAAAACTATGGAGGACCAAAACTGCCAAAATTAAAAATACATAAATAAATAGTATATAAATATATATTTTATTTATATTTTTTTAATTTAATTTTTTAATTATATTTTTTTTATATCCATTTTTATGTTAACTTTTAGTCATTTATTTATTTATTTTTAATTTGGCCAGTTTTGGCCCTCCATAAAAATTTAAAAACTGCAATTTTTCCGCGCAAGTTAATACCCGGTAGCATTATGTTAGTATTTAACCTATGTTTTACCAATTCATTTGAACAACTTTAACAAATCCGTTCAAATAACTTTACCAATGCATTCGAACAACTGAGTACGTTTGAACCAGTCAAAACCGTTTACTCCACATTGGCAATTCCTTGCTTCTGTACCTACGTGATAAATAACGACAAGAAAAAGGAGTGAAGTTTTCCTGGTTTAAACCCGCCTTTAAGTGGTTGGTGCCCAACTATTTTAATAGGTGTCATACACGTTAAAAGGTTGAGTGATCCAATCATCTGCCTTGGCAACCTCCTGCTGGGTTACAGATGGAAATTAAATTGCAACCATATTTACATTCAAAGAGTTAAACCTGATGTTTCACGCACGCACACGCCGAGCGTTTCTTGAACCTCAGCTGAAGCCGGCACGAAGGTAGGAAATCTCCGTAATTTTCTGTAAGCTGTCCATCACCTCCTGTAGCGTAAGCACTTGCTGGAATGTATGGAGCCAAGCTTGGCAGAAATACAAATCAAAAGCATATTTCTGCTTTTGGCTTTGGGAAGTGTGCAGTCATCTCTCATGCTCTTCAGGATGCTTTAAACGGATCCAGACTGGAAGTGGAGTCGGGGGGCGATGGTATGTTTACTTAAGGTAGATGATTTGAACCAGAGAGTTTGTTTCTCTTATCTTTCTATCAACTTCTACATCAGGCGTCTATGAATATATATAAACACGGAATACATGAGGAGGAAAAGAAAGAGCTTCCGTTTTTTTTTTTTTTGCCTGGTTCATGAAAAGCCCTTGAACATTGGTTTTGGGTTTTGAACAGTAAAAAAAAGAAAAAAGAAAAAAAGTTTTTAGCCATTTGTATCCATTCAGCCATAACCCAGCTGCTGCACAGCCATGATACAATCTGCTGCTCATACTTTACAGTCTTAATTATGAGTCGTTACTGACAAATGCGTGTTCGCTAATAATTTATTAATCTTTTCGTGACTTGTTTGGGTAATTTGAGGGGCCCATTTGTTTGCATGCTGTTGTAAAAAGTGAGAGGAATATTTGGCAGATACATTTATTAGATCCACTTTTAGTCAGCTTGAATACAAGCGTTAGCATTTATAGGAATTATAAACTGCACTTGTGAAGGAACCGGGCTGAATTGATTACTTTTAGAAATTGTGTCTTCCGGAGCAATTTGTTTGTCCAAAATGATGATGGTGACAGCAGAATGAATTCTGAAGTCAACAAAACCATTTTGTCTGGCAATTTACCAAAAAATTTATCCAAACTAATCAGGGGGAAAGTGGAAGGCCAAGTCAATCAACAGACCTTAACCCAATAGAGTATGCATTTTACGACTATCAAGACGTTCAACTGAGTTTATCAATACGTTCGAACAATTTTACCAAGACGTTTGAACTAGAGGTTGACATTTATGGGGGGAATCCCACGGGATAGAGTCAATTTTAACTTTAATCATAGGATTGGGACGGGACAGGATAAAAAGTTCATGGGGGCAGACGGGTGCGTGATTTTTAAAAAATGTTTAAACTTCATTCACTCCCAGCCATTTTCACTGATGGCTGTTTTATTTGATTTTGACAGATTTTGCAAAGGCCCAGAGAATATTGTGGTCTATTGCTATAAAAACATGGAACCTACACCAAAAGAAAGATTACAGTTTTTTAAGATTCTTTCATCAGGAAAAAAAAAGTATATTTTTATCTGTTTCAGTTTTGCAGCAATTAGCATTAGAATATAGCTCAGTTTCATCATTATTCACAAATCTGTTTAGAACTGTGGCAAAAAGAGCTTGTTTGCAACATGACCCTGGTTGATCTCTTATGCTCTGCTGCCACCTGCTGGCCATTTATTTATTTATTTAATTATTATCATTGCTTCACCCATTCTCTCCAGTTCAAAGGCTGCATCAAAGCCTTCTGTATGCTCTAGCATAAAAAAATATATATACATATTTGGGACACATTTAAAATAGAACTTATTAACTTATTATATTTGGGAGCAAATGAGTTAATGTAGCTGACCTCCAAAATGGGAGCGGTAGGTTAGTGGGAGTCATTCTGAACGGGAGCAGGACGGGAAAAGTCTTTTTCACTGGGAGTGGGCTGGGACAGGATTTTTTCTGTGGGAGTGGGATGGGACAGGAGTGGATTTTCACTGTCACCCTCTAGTTCCAATAATTTTACCAATACATTCGAACGACTAATCAAGACGTTTGAACGGCTTTGCAAAATGTTAGAATAAATGTACATAAGTTATCCCATATTTACTCTTATCGTATTGCAAAGCATGACTCGTTCTCTTGCAGCTGCAGAACAGAAACTGTGCTCTTATCACAAGACAAGGACCGAAACATTTTGTTGCTGGAACGCCCTGTAAAAAAAAATTAAAAGAGAGGGCTCGGGAGTGTGCCACAGAGCGGGTCGGAGATTGTTAACTGAGCACATGTCTGTCCGTTCTCCTCGCGAGTAAAAAAAAATCTAAGTCTCTTGTCTTCCTTCCTTGTCTTTTGTTTATTAAATGTTTTAGGTTGACTGAACCTGAGGCTGCAGTAAAGGCCTGGGAAAGCAATCACATTTCAAATACAATTCTGAATTTTTGTCATATTTATCTTTTGATCTGCATACGCCTTCAGTATACAACAAAAACAATATCGACTATGCCATTCCAATACTTTTGGAAGCAACTGTACCGCATATGGTTTAGGCCTCTAGCAGACCAAGACTTTGGTTTGGTGGTACCCGTGCCAGCTTGTCCTCCTGAGGTGTCTGCCTCTCTACTCCATTTGGAGCTCCAACGGATCGATGACTTTCTCCAGCCGCCAGTCATCAATTATTCACCTGATCAGCCCTGCTGCTCATTAGATGACTAATCTCTGAGGGCCAGAGAGACGGGACACTCTGAAACCTGAGATCAGTACAGAGGCAGCAGGGGAAAGGAAGGGCGGCTCACGTGTCCGTATTAAAAAACGAGACACACGGGGAGGGCGGGCACCTAACTATGGGCCTACCGTTTTGTACATGTAGGTCCTGACATGTAGGCGCTTTATAAATCTTTCATGTAACCATAGAATCACTTTGATGAATGTGCACACATATCACCGACACGCCGCATGTGCCGACAGAGTCGTCACACATGTTAGCGTATCAAGACAGACTGGCAACCACCAGTGGGGAGTGAGTGAAGAGGAGTGGAGCTCATGTTCAAGAAAACACTGCGTGTTGCGCTCACATTACACCGCCACTTAAGATGTTCGCAATGGTCAGTGGATCACATTTTTATGCTCCTATAAATCTCTGCTGTTTCAGTCGTGCCAGCTTTCCCTTTTTGGGTCTTGGCGCAGAATCTGTGTGGTTTTGCTTCCACCCCGTTTTACATTGGAGATGAAAATAGACCATTTTAGAATGTTTGTAAACAACGGGCGCCAGTATAGTTGTAGTAGTCAAGAAGTGATTGACTCGCGTTGACCTAAAGTGAACCAATGACGAAAGCATTTTTTTTCCTTCAAAGGAATTAAACTCAATCCAGCAGAACTTGTTGGTGAGACAAGGTAAATACAGACATGATCGTTAAGCTGCCTCACATGGAAAGAACCTCCTCCTTTGAATTTGTGGAAGGCATTTCTCACAGGTATGTGTAAAATGTTTAGTTGAATTGTCTTTGAATAAGTAAGCAAAACAATGGCTAGCCCGCAAGCTAACATTAGCTCTAGTTGAGGCATATTTGGCTAAAAGAGCAGGTCCGTTCCATTTAAATACAGACATGAACCATTTACCTCCAATGGCAGGCTTAGAGGCTAGGCTTATTTACCAATGATGCTAGCATGCTAGCTTTTAGGCTAATATACTAGACTTTGTATGATGCCGACAAGAGTAGCACAAAGCCAACATTTTTTATCATACGGTTTATTTTTGATAATACCGATGGGGTCTTTGTAACGCTCCTTTTGTGTTAGATAATGCCCATCGTCTGTAGCTAGCGATGGCGCGGGAGCCCAGTAGCCAAATAGCTTGCCTCTTCTTTGTAATTCGGTCCACATTTAAATAAATTGTATCAGATTTCTTCTCTTAAAAGAAAATTAAAAAACATTACAGGACATCTTATTGTTTTGTGTGTGAAACAAAGGGTAATTTTTACCATATTGACCAAATTTCAAGATGTTTTCACCGACATTGGTTTTGCGGATTAAGGCTCCGAGTTCACCTCATGTAGCCTAATTTATTTTTGACTGGCACTACACATACAAATGACTGTGAAGAGAAGGCTAAACCGTTTTTACCATTAACCTTATTATCAAAATCACTCTACCTTGGTCAGACAACATGTAAGGGTCTGTTTTCTAAAAGGTGCTATTCGAGAAAGTTAAGGCTTTTGCCACCTGGAAGTACACGTTGAAATGGCAAAATGTCCTACACACCCCCAAAAAAGTCTGAGTCCAAGGCCAACTCGCAAGGTGTGCAGAGGGAGAAACCACACAAAGAATCGGACCCGAAGAAAGAAAAAAGAAAGCTTCAGTTCTTCGTTCTCACTGATCACAAAGTAGAGGGGGGAGGCTTTGATCAGACGGGTCCCCCTGAGAGCCACGCAGAGGTGAGAGCGCTTGTGTGACGGCTGTGCTGCGCGTTGACTCTGATTAAAGAGAAATATGCATCAATGTATAGCGCATTTCTTTTCATCTGCGCCTGCCATGTGTAACTGATGTCGCACCTTCGGCGGCAGAAGCACCACCTGAAGTCGCTCATTTAGAGCCTTTTGAGGCTCTGCAAAGTAGAGGAAAATAAAAGAGAATAAAGGCCACGGTTGACGAGGTTTTGTCTTTGACGGGCTGCAGCAACCCTGCCGAAGGTGCCCTTTGACCTGTGACACAGAATCCCGTGCTTCCAAAACATTTAGAGCCCAAGCACCTGCATTCGACACGGCCGTGGCAAGGATAGAGCTTCTATTTATTGAACTTATTTTCCTCTCTTCTGTCTTTCGGGACTTGAAAAGAGTGGAGTTTCATGTCGCTTGAGAAGAAGAAGACAAGCAGGCATCCGCCTCATCTATTAAATATGAAGCAATCAAAAGGAATACTGCTATTGTTCAAATGCTCTGCTTGGAACCTGATAACCTCACATTCTTCCGTCTCCTCTACTCTACTGCATTTATATTGTCAGACAAAATACGCAAACTTATGAGCTGCTGATACAACGGGACCTCTTACAGGTGCAATAGTATCTGCACCAAGAAAATGATTGACCTCCAATTTGCAGAGGTGGGCATTCCGTCAGTACTGATCGACTGTCAGTCCGTCACCGATTTGCTGATGAACGACGGCCAGTCCGTCAGTACTGACTTAATGCCCACCTCTAGCGGTTGGTCCTAAAGTAGTGGCAGCGAAGTGATGATGGAAGCGTGGTTAAACTAAGATAATTGACTGACGATTACAATTTGGCTTGAGAAAAAAAAAGACAGGCTGACGATAACTGGAGTGCGGCCAGCGCGCCGACGAATGACGGACGGGCAAAATTTTGTAAATTGTCCACCTCTGCCAATTTGTTTGGGCTGCAAACCCATTTTGAGCTTTAAAGTAGCACTAAGGAACTTTTCAACCTTAATAAAATATTTTCATAACTCTTCTGATGAAACATCGACTTAAAACTAGTTGAATGGTACTTTCGCCATGGCCTGAGGGAGTCTGTATAATTTTTACTGGCACTAAGCAACTTTGAGGAGGATGGTAGGAACACAAACAAAACAAAAAAACATTTGCTGACTGCTTTATGGCATACGTCAAAAGCTACCCCGGATGAAAGGACATTCAAGGATCAACATTGGCTTGGATTTCACTTGCTGCAGTGATCTAAAAAAATGACAATGCGCTTGTCCTGATGACAAATGTGGTCTTCCTTCAGGTATAACAATACTGCTTTTGTTCATATGGCTCCGCCAAAATCAACATCAACTGAAAGTTCCTTAGGGTTAGTTTAAAACAAAACTCTGGTTCTTTTCTCATTTCCTCAGGAGATGAAAGTGAAATTTCAAGGGTTAAAAGATAAACACTTAATGGGGTGACGTTAGCAAAAAACACACACTTGAAAATGGCCCTGAACAAGCTGAAAGGGTACTAAAATCGAACAAGGCCTGAGGGTTAGACAGAGCACTCTATACAGCTTTGTAGAGTGAGAACAGCTTCCTTAACCATGACAACTTGGGGCGGAGCTAGAGGATGGCTACTTGTTTCGAATGCTGCTTTTAAAAATAAAATACTACCAGTAATTAAAATTACCAGTTCGAGCTTTGGAAAATTATTATTTGTTATTTACAGGGTTGACAAAGTTAATACCCAAAAGTTAAAAAGGCAGTAGCACTAATTGAATAGTTAAAAAATGAAATAAAAAGTATATATCCAGTTAAGTGCCCCATAAGCACAGTACTTAAAAAGAAACACTATTAACAGCAAAACAATCTGTACAGACTTCCATTAACAAATTAAAAAATACACACAGTACGAGATTAAGAGTCATTCGAAAACTTTCTCAGCAAAGCATGTTTTTTGTTTTGTTTTGTTTTTTCCTGGAGAGCTCAGTTCATTTGGTAATTTTACCGATTTGACATGTCATCATCATTGCTCTTTTTTTTATTATTATTATTTTATTTTGTATGTGGGTGTGTATGTGCATGTGCATGTGCGTGTGTGCGTGCGTGTGAGTGTGTATTCATTAGTTCACCTAAAACCTATTAAAAAATCCCATACCGTTCACCTAAACCGAACACTTCAGAATCCAGCCAGAGTCGTGAGGCCGTCAGGAGACCCGAGGAAAGACCAAAGAAAAGAAAGGAAAGTGAAATCCAGCACCGACCAGACACCACCCACCGGGCCACCAACCAGAGTCCTTCACCAACCCCAGAAACATCTAAATTCCAACAAATCAGGGAGACCTCAAGAGACCAAAGGAGAGACTGAGGAAAGGAAGAAAGGGCAGACGAAGCAGAGTGAGATCCACAGACACCAGCCTCCACCGATTCAACGACCAGAGGAAGAAGCAGGTTGTGTCTGAGTTTCGATAGATGCTGGTGTGGTGGATCTGGCATGCATGGAAATCTCCACCAAAGAGGGGAGCCGTCGACCCCTGCCAGGACAGAGCAAGCGCAACACCTCAGGGCCCCCCAGGCCACGGCAGCGCCAAGGGACAACCCCCGGGCCCCGCAGGGGCCACCGGCCGGAGAGCAAACCCAGGAGCAGGAGCGGTCCCCACCCCAACACGGCCCGCGCCCCCAACCCAACGCAGCAGGACGGGGCACTGCAGGCCCACCAGGCACCCCACCGGTCCACAGCCCGCGCTGTATCCTACAGTCCAAGATAGCGGAAAGTTTTTCTAAGACTTTAGTCCAGAAATACATAACCGGAGTGCATAACCATAAAGCATGAAAATAAGTGTCTGTAGTGTTTTGTAAACACTGGAGACAAATGTCAGAGTCTAAGAGTCCCATTTTCTTCATCATATATTAAGTAATGTATGTTCTATGAATAATTTTATATTGGATAAGTTATAAATTTGTGTGTTTTGTCATTTTAAAAACGTTTTCACAAACTTGAATCCAAAAGTCAGATTCCGGAGCTATAGACAAGTCTGTCTCCCATTTCGAGATGGGTAAAAACATTTTATCAGTATATGAATGTAACATATTTTTGAGAGGTTTTTTGTTGTTGTCGGAGAAAGCTTGGCAATATCTTTAGCTAAAAAAGGCGGTTGGCGCGTATCCCGAAGTGTTGGAATTCGTTTATTTATCGTACTTTTAACTTGCAGATAATGTAAAAAATTTCCGTTTTTTATTTTATATTTTTGGAGCAAGGATGTATATGAGATAAACATATTATCTGAGAAGAGATGGTGGATGGCAAAGCATGTTTTTATTTTCATAAACAACTGGCAACAACTGGCTCTCAGAGTACACAAACGAACACAAAAAGTTAAGCCATTTTTTTCATTTTACTTTTGGATGTTACACACGTTACTGATGAGAGATTCAAACGTCCAATTTGTTTTAAATACAACCAAGCAAATTTGAAAATTTCTTTCCTTATTAGTGTTGAGGCTTGGGGGGGGGGGGGGATGACACGCACGCAGGTATTCGATAAACACTTGTACACTGGTGTTAGCCTATTATCAGTTCCAAATTTAGTGCCACACTGTGGACAACTTTGTGTTCTGTTGTGAGCAAACAGAGCAGCAGTTAATCTAAATATATTTGTAAATATATGTATTTATAATTTTCACAATATATCTATAAAGTATCTATACTTTACATCTATATATCTATATATCTCTATATATATATGTATACTAGGATTTTTACGTACATTCATTTGACCCTGTCATTTTTTTCTTCATACGAAAACAGACACATTTTTACGATGCAATCTGCCCACCAAGATACTAAATTTGACTCAAACATCTCAGTGGCATCTCATTTAACACAAGCATACCAAAAGACCTCTGTATTCATCTAGTATAAAATAGCATATTTTTCTGGACAACAGTACATGAACTCTCAAGAGAGGGTCGATTTCCTCATGTGCACACGCGAGCTGGCAAAAACATTAACTAGCTAAAACAGTATCATGTCAGTGGTTATAAGCTTAAACACAGACGTACAATCACTTATGTGAAGAGAAACCTTGGCATATCACAGAATACACAAATTGGCAATCAACAAGTCGAGACACGTCTTGGCCACTAAACTGAAGCCACCTAACACATGGAGTACTTTTTGATTATTTTAAAGGCCACAAGACAGTCAACATGAGTGCTGGTCAGGTGTGCTGTTGGGTTCAAGTTGGCAGCTGACCATACGAAGAGTTATTACAACCAAACAATAGGAAACATATGTAAATACTAAATTAGTATTCATGAGGGGAAAGGTTAATATTGAGAAATTAAGTCTAATAGTCAATATTAGGAAATAGTTAATATTTTGGGATAAAGACCTGCACAAATCTGATGCGGTGTGGGAGTTAAATCCAATGTTGTCCAAATACTCCTACGTATGACCCCAAACACTGCCTTTAATTCTGTTTTTTCATTACAGTAACAATATTGGTACAGATTCCGATGTGGTTTTACCCGATGACTCGAGTCGTCTTCTGGTAGTCTCTAACTGAACTACTTACCCCCCTCAGTTTATACAAAAGGCAACAAAAACAAAAAATGAACATTTCCTATTGAGGTTGTCGCACCATGCAAATAATTGTGTGTGTGGGGGTGGGGTCTTGTTTTCCTGAATACAGTCATGGAATAACCTGGGACATATTGTGGAATAAGGTGCTCGCTCTGCTGTTTGACTAAAGACAACTAAAAGTATTCTCGAGTGTCAATGGAACAGTGTTGCTGAATGCAGGCAAATAAGACAAAAATGTAAATTAATGGCTACAACTATACTTTTAACTGCTTTACTGTATTTAAATAAGCATTCAATTTTATACAACCAAATAAACAAAAACAGTGCAACAAACGGAACAAGACCATTGTTCGTAAAATTTGGAATCTTTGACCTTATGTCTATGAACTGGAACACTTTTTTTCACTAGATTCAACCGGAGCACCCCCTCTGAATTCCCAACCTTACCAAAACTTACAACTGAGTGAATACAGGGTTTCACCCAGTGCTTTATGGGCCTGGCGGGCCACCAGGCTTTTCTTGCTACGCCTCCTCCCGCTTTTGATTCCCAGTCCATCCACAGC
This sequence comes from Leptonotus elevatus, assembly GCF_054856555.1. Taxonomy (NCBI): domain Eukaryota; kingdom Metazoa; phylum Chordata; class Actinopteri; order Syngnathiformes; family Syngnathidae; genus Leptonotus; species Leptonotus elevatus. The sequence continues at coordinate 8,811,303 of NC_141259.1, forward strand.
CACCAGGCTTAAGAAGTGTCCTGGGGAAACCCTGGAATATGATGACAAGCTACAGTTAAGGGCCCCATGTTGAGCAGGCTAATGTGGACTTGGAACAAGAGTGTCCAGATCCCTGTCGGCCTCGTCTTCCAGGCCCGAGTAGGAGCTCAGGGCCGCCCACAGTAAGCTGGGTTGCTCACAGTGGTGGTGACCCCTCCAGTGCTCCAAAATTGCTTCTTTAGTATCCAACACCTTGCTGCAAAGTACACAGTTAAAGGCAGAACCTGCTGCAAGTACCCCAAGGCATTCGACGGCAGCTGACATCGAGATAGTCTTCGTGTCCTCCTCCTCACTTCCACGGTGGCGGAACATCATGTGCCTCTTGAATTTAGCAAAAGAGAAGAACTCCGCGTCGCAGTTGCCACACTTGATGAGGTTGCCCTTCTTGTTGGGATGCCCCCAGTAGTGCGCGGCACGTTTTACCAGTTCTTCCTCCGCATTAAGACCCCCTGGCGAGGGTTGACCCTCCTGAAGTTGGATCAGGACCTCCTCGCCATGAACATAAACAAGGTGCATCCTCATGTCAGCAAAACTCTGAGTGACTACTTGGCAGCGGCCGCATTTAATGTGCAGCTCCACAGGATCCTGTTCATCCGGTGCTTCTGAGTCCTCCCTGTTGGGACAGAATTGGTAATTATCTTTCGAGGCAAAATGACTTTGAATATGTTGAACCGGTAGTTGAATGGCACACTTTAAAATGCGCTCATAGCATTTTTTTTAAACTCCTATGTTCATTCTACGACAAGTGCTGAGAGCATGGTGTCCACTTTTATTGGTAAAGTGTTTTGCATTACCACCTCAGTTATGGAATGAATTAGGCCTGGTCTACACGTAACCGGGGTTTTTTTTTTTTTAAACCAAATATTCCCCCCTCTCCATGCAGGAAAAAGTTTCTATACACACTGAATCGTTCGTTACAAAAAAAACACATCCACACTAAAACCCATTAAATGCGTTTTTGAGTGCTTTTACCAGCATACAAAGCCTCTAGGTGGCAGTAGCCAAATGCTGTCCAATCAGTCGCAACTTCCATCTCTTTCTGTCACTTCCACAAGAGCAAAAAACATGGCGCTAGGCTGGTTCGTGCGGATCGACAAGTAGTCCCAAACTTCTCCTAAATGTTGCTCTGGAATACAAAACTAACAAGACCCAAGAGCATTTTTGCAGCAGAGTGACAACGTAAATGTCTGGTTACAACTGTCCACAGCCAAACAAAGACCCAGAGATATTCGCAAATCCCTACTTTGGCTTGAGTTTTCAGAATTTTTTTATTTTTTATTAAGAAAAATCTTCGGGGGACTGGTGGATGACGGCGCAGACTGCTCTCCCGTTTATATCTACGTGTAAACAGGCCGTTTGAAATAACTCGATAAAATGAGGCAAGAATCATCTTACCCCTCAACAGCCAAGTCCTCCTCATGACGTTTTATGGACGGCTCCACTGTAAGCAAGACCTTGTGCACCTTCCGCAGATGATTGAAATACACGCCCATGTATCCAAAGGCCTTTTTGCAGAACTCACAGCTCACAGGCCGACGAGATCGAGCCTCAGAATGGTGAAGCTTCATATGGGTGCTCAGGCTGCCAGAATGCGTGTACGCTCTGCGGCACACCGGGCATACATGTGGTCGACTGCTAGTGTGACTGTTCATGTGGCTCTGGAGGTGATGCTTAAATTGGAAGCAGCGGCTGCAGGTGGGGCAGCGATGAATAGAACGGCTGGTGACGAAAATTCTGGAATGGGACGTAGTGCTCAGATCGAGAGCGACCAGGGTTTTTTCGTTAGAACTATCTCGGTCCTTAGTCGCGGTAGGTGTTGAGAGCTGTTGACTCGGTACAAGCTCTGGTTCTTGACCATCTGAAGTACTGGCAGGCAAGCTAAGTAGCTTGGGAATTGCCTCCATGACAAACACTGGCTTGGGCTGAATGCTACGGTACTTCTTTGAAATGTCAACTTCTTTTTGCATGGAACCTGACATAACTACTGCTGGTTTTTCAGGGATCCTTCTACGAAAAAAGGACAACGATCTCTTCTTTCGGGCATCATATGCTAAGATATCCTCCATTGTCTTTCTCTTTCTTCCTCTTTTCTTTCCCGGCAGTTTCTGAAGGTTACTCGTTACCGGGATGAGCGGGTTTTTATTCTGGGGCTGATGAGCCTGAGCTTGAGATGTTCGGTGGGTCGATGATGGAGGATCTGTGGGGCTCATGGGACGTGATCGGCTTAAGCAATCCTTATCTTGGGACAAGTTGAGCTTGGCAGCTGGAATGAGTGCGGTCTTCATTTTAGAGTAGGGTAGGATGGGCAGTTTACCCTTAGGAGGGGAAGGGACAATCTGCACTGCTTTACCGAAGATGGCGGCAGAGATAACAGTGATGTCTGGAAGCTGAGCGGCCGCAGGCTTAGATTGGCACATCTTCATCATAGAGCCACTTTGCTCTAGGGATTTGGCCGGTGACGTTTTGAGAGCAGTTGGAAGAGTAGAAGGTGGACATAGATTTTGAGTAATTGTTATTGCAGATTGTTCAGTTTTAACTGGAGCTTGTTCTAATTGGGACCCCGGGAACAGGACAGCATTATCAGGTAAAAGGGCAGGGGCAGAGATTTCAGAAGGTGAAGGATCTATTAAAATGACCTGCTCCGATGGTTCCTCTGTTGGCTTTTGATTTTGAGTGACCGTGCACTCTTCTTTCTCCTTAATCAACGACGGCGCGCTGCTCACCAGTTTTTTTGTCGCAGCAACCCCAGAGGAAGTTTTCACCCTTAGAGATATTGGTGATGTTCTAACCTTATCTGCGGTTGCTGCTCTCCTCACAGGCTTGTACCTGGGTATGGGCAGCTTGAGATTCTTTTGAATGGACTGGGTTTGTTGAGGTTGTTGCTGTGTTGTCTGAGAGGAGACAGGAGGGGGCAATGCCACCAGAGAGAACGTGCCCTCCTGACCAGCTATTTGCATCAGTGCATAGTTTTGAGTAGGCACAACGATGGATTTAGGGGTGGAGCCACTATTTGCTTCAGGGAGGGCAGTGGGAGGTTGGCAGGCTAGGACTGTAGAGGATGGGGAAGACACAATGACTGGGGCCTTGGGGGCGATGCTGCGGAACTGAAGGCTCTTCATTTGAATGGCTGGATTCACTGGAAACCAGCTGAAAGGCAGACGAAATAGCTGTATTAGATATTATTTGCAACCAAACTTCCAAAGACTGACAGCCTTGCAGCACTACACCTGCATTCTTTGGCTGGTGGACATTAAACTAACATTTTAGAGACATCTCTTTTGGGAAACATTTTAATGAACAGTTGGATGCCATTTTAATTTCACGGTGTGCAACTCAAATAGGAAAATCAAATATAAGACCACAAAAAAAAAAAGATCCGCACTAGTGTGACAAGCTGTCTGTTTAGCCATATCTCTTTGGTCACACATAGCAGTTATCTAGTACCCCGAGGCTAAGAACAGAATGCCCTCTTTGATTTGAACTCAGTGTGTAGTCATACTTCCTGCTGGGCCATTGCAGTGAATTCCTTGCATCACCCCCAACTCACTTCCTGGAAAGTAAAGCTAGCAGAGCCTGAGAATTTGCCCCTCATCTCTCAATACTTAAAAACATTCATGACGACCCTCAGATTTTTATGCCTGGATTCTTTTATCAACTTTTCTTCTTAACATTTAGCAACATTTTATGGTTATCATATCAATGAATTATATTTTAAAACTTGAGTTTATGGCTGTGTTGACAAGTGATAAAATACTGATGAACTAACATTTAAAACAATCTTTTATTACCTCAATTTAGTCAATCTAAGCATTTATAGTAAACGCTAAATTAAAACAGTATTCCCATAAATTAATACCACATCTTAGTATCAAAAGGTGGTGAAGATAACACTGGAATGCATCAAAGCCGTACAGTAAAAAGATTATGCAACGGGTTCCATTTCACATTGATTTCCGCAGAATCATTATTCCAAATCCACACTAATACCAAAAGAGTTCTGGAGGTATCACAAAAACACTGCAACAATACAATAGAAACTTGATAGAGATAACATCTTTTTCCAGAAGAACCAGTAATGAGAAACAGCAAAAGGTATACTGTTTAACAGCTGGAAGTGTTTTTGTGCAAAGGATATTTACACAGTACCTGACCACATGACAGCTCCATAAAACTGGAGGTACAGATAGTATTTTGATTGTTACTGCGGCTGAACACTCAGCGGAATAAAACCAAGGGATGCGTGGTCCTCCGGGCAATTTATGTGGCCAGAGATTTGAATCTGGTGGAGGAAATTCATTCCACCGAGTGAAAGTTTGCAAGAAGACATGATGTTTACGGGAATGGTGAGCATTACTGGCTGAAAAAATTAACAATCTGCCTGTTAAATTAAAATCTGAATAGCCTTTATTAGCCAATATACCGTCATTGATGACTTGGAAACAGTCATTCAACAAATACAAGGTTAAATATGAAACATCATAAATTACTCAGATAAAACAGACATCTGATTACTGTGCTAAATGGAAATTGTAATTGGATGGGGCGCTAATTTGTTAAACATTTTACGAAAATAGGTTAAGTGATTTGATATAGCAGTCCAATAGTTTCTGCCCTGTGAACTTCTGAAGCTCAGTTTCATCGAACTACACTTTCAGTTTTCCACTTTTTTTTTTCATTCTACTCTAAAGTAATCTTCCCTTGCCCAGCTCTAAATTTTATAGCAGGAGTTTATGAGGCGTCCGTTGTGGAATAACACAGCAAAGCATTGGAATACTTGTGTAAATATGAGGTTTCAAACGTAAAACCGTGTGGACAAAAAAAAACGGGTCTTACTGTTTTACAAAGTCAACAGTGAGCCGAAGATTGGCATGGTGTCAACTTGTAAGAGGATCCGATGTACATGATTATTAGGCTCTAAATGGCTGATCATGAGGGAATCAAATACAGGGGATAAAAGACAGATACATATGGAGGTCAGAGATTCCACTCAATCTGCTTTTGGATTTTAAACGTCATCAGGTTTAATCTGACTGGGGTCATAGGTCAGGGCTGGGATGAGGCAGAAAACCTGTGTTTTTTTTGTTTTTTGTTTTGGTAGAGAATGCAGGGGACAGAAGGAAAGGGGAGACAGATTAACAGGTGAAGCCAGAGGGTGAGAGGTGAGGAACGTATGTTTATGTATGGAAGAGGTCAGGGTTGAATAGGAGGCCAGTGTGTGTGAGCAAACCAAGCATGAATTGAGCATATTAAAAAAAAACAAAAAAAACTTTTGGTTTACATGCTCAAACAGAGCTGGGACACATGCAAAATGCAGTGCTTCGAAGGTTTTACCGTATGTGCAGTGCAGAGTTTCTTGAATTGGTGTGAACTGCCTAGTCCTAAGCACAAGTTTTAACATGATTGTGTAATTGGCTGAAAATGTTATCTTGTGCAACCACACGATTTCGGTCCCTTCATTTTCAAATTGAATTGTACTGGTATTGGTTCCACTTTTTTTTTCTTTTCTTTTTTAAAGAAGTCAAAGAGAGGAGACGAAGTCTAGAATTGGACTTGATGGCATAGACTGACTTGTATTCTGAGGAGAGGACAGCAGAGAGCATAGTTGTGAGGCTTGTTATCTCCCTAGTAGGGGAAAGCAATGCTCATCTGGGTCCCAAAGATAGGGTCTAGAGATGGAGCTGGTCTGGAATGAACTATGTGTCCATGTTTGTGAGAGGGAGGGGTAAAAACACAGCAGAGGCCAAACTCCCCCAGGTTTTGGCACAGATGAAAGGCCAGGATCTAGGCTAGATAAGAGGGCAGATCATGGGGGGTCGGGGCCAGCCGGCTGTGAGAAGCAATGTCTAGCAGCCATCTTTCACAATCCTCTTCCTACATGCAAACATGTGCGAGAGGTCAATACATCCAAATATTTGTACCAGTTGTCTTTTAGGCAAAACTATTCCTTTCAATTCCACCTGAGCAACTTTAAGTTGATCTGTTTATTTGTTTGTGGTGACTTTTTCCTCTGTATGCAAACTGCTCAATCGCTGTTGGTGAAAACAGTCTTCAACTTAAGCTAAGTGCAAAACTGCGTGCGTACGTGTGTAGCAGAGTTAAGCCCTCTTGTGTCCGGAGCAAGCGCAGTCATGGGGAAAATGAAATCGGTGTTTGCAGAGGTCCTCCATTCGTCCCACGGCTCATGCTGGATGAAACAGCGAGAAAGACACACAAATAGGGATTTGATAGCATCCAGCTGCAACTTCTGTCTTTTCATTGGGCGACAACGAAAGGTGTTGCTCTTTCTCTTTTTCTATCACAGCACCATATGGTATTCATGGCATGTGCAAACAAACACACAACCATATGTCATCCACTGCCACCTAGGCAAATCAATGCACGGGAGAAATCCATTCCAATTAGGACCATGCCGATTTAGCCTGCATGGGGATGAAAATGAATCAATAGTGAGACCCCACTGCTAAGCGGCTATTCCTTGAGGTATCCCTTAAAATGACTTAAATTGGCTTAACTGCACCCGTTTTGCACACATATAAATAGAAGTTAAACTGTTCACATTCATCTGTATAAATGTATATGCATTCTCTGAATGGATGTGGACGTTGGTCAAAATCTGAACCTAAATACAAAAGTTGCCTATTGAAGTCAGGATGTCATAAAACCCTAACAACTAGTAACCTTTGACTCACTTTTCAGCAAAGCTGTATGTCATCCACAAGAAGTTAATAATAATAATGCACAGATGAACCAAATAAGCATATTTACGAGTTTGCACATAGCCAATTAATACGACAAAAGGATCTGGAGGTGAGTGGCATCAATGTGGAGTGAAGGTGACAGCAGCGTGTCCAACAGCATGTCTAGAAATGTGTGTTTGTGGTCTCAAGTGTTAACACCCTATCCCTCCCCAGGCAGCCAGACTGTCTTAGTCATCCAGACTTTGCAACGCTAAACCTTTACCTGACCTTTCCTTACGCGGTGACATTTGGACCCATTCGAATAGGTCAAACAGCACTAAAGAGTGTGGAAGAAAAATGGAGGGGAACTTGATGAAAAAAAACAAGTTGAGTGAGAGCTGTCGGCAGCAACAAGAGGTGTCCAAGGACTATCCAAGAAAAAAAAAGAAAAAGCACTTTGGGCAGATATATTATTATTTAATTATGACGGACCTGATGGTGCTTCTGCGGAATTTCCTTCATGTTTGTTTGGAGAGTTCTCAAGTAAAGATGTGTTTGTACTGTACCCTGTCAACTTAAGTCAATCTAATATAAAGAATTCGATTGATTTAATGACACGGTAACGTGTTGCAGATCAACAATCTAGAATCTCATGTTTCTAATGATTCAAAAAGCCTCTGAACTGCTGGGGAGTGGAGGCACTTCCCCTTTCTACCGAGCTCACCACTAAACCACTTTCGATTCATCAGCAGTTTTCTATGCTCTTCTCAAAAACAAGTGGGTACAGTTTGTGATGTAGCTCTAATATTTAAACGTTACTGTATTTGAAATAAACACTTCCACACAGCATCTTAAAAGACTTTTGTGAATATTGGCACTGCCTTGGGGAGAAGGGGCATCGTTGCAACCTCTACTGGGACACAAGCACCTTAATGATCACTCGACTCAATGGGACAAATTCAACGGGGAATCTGAGAGGAAGCAAGATGCCATCATGCTAATTTGAGTCCCTCTGCATCCCAGATGAAACACTGGAAAAGGCAGAGAGGCATAGAGGAAAGTTCTGCGCATGTAATTTTTGACTTCTTTTTTTTTTGCATCACATCGTTCTTAGTATCATTATCTCATGCATCCAATATGAAAGAGAGTCTCATAGCGCTTTGATTTTGTGAATCATTCCTCCCTCTTCCTGTTCCCAGCCCTCATCGCCGCTTCCTTTCCTCAGCTTTCTGGTTCCAACGATCTCTTTCATTCTCACCTCCCTCCCCTTTTCTCAGTACCTGAGTAAATAAACAGCGTTATGCGGATGCTAATTACAGCTGGTTCAGGGACGTGATGGGCCCAGAGACAGATAAACAGCAAGGTAGGAAGGAGGCGAAATGAGAGGCAGAGGCGTTAGTGAAGGTAATGCACCTCAAGGGCAACCCAACACAGACAGACATAAATCACCTATGTATTGTAGGACACACAAGTGAGATTTTGAGCTTTTAACTAGTCACTGCGAAGGAAAGTGCGCATGCAAGGTCTTGAAGGACTTCAAATTGAGTGAAGTACCGAATAGAGGAGGGCCACATGGTTGCAGTTCAGCTTGAGAGAAAAATGGAAATGTCGTAAAACTTCCTTAATCACATCTGCTCCTACAGACAAGGTGCAAGATCAAAAGCATCGGCAGATGATCCACACAGTTCTCCTGTTGAGATGTTACAGTTGAGATAGTGATGTTACTCAAAGGGAAAAAAAGATTCACGGTCTTTAAAAGCCACCTTATCTTGTAGAAAAATTGACATGCTTGCCCTAAATTATAGAGTATTTTGAGGACTGGATCTAGACTAGGGGTGGGCAAATTCGGTCCTTAAAGACCACAGTCCTGCAAGTTTTGGATGTTTCCCTTCTCCAACCCAGCGAATAGTTGTCTGTCTCCATACGTGCCCTGTGACTGACTGGCAACCAATTCAAGGTATAGTCCGCCTTCCAACTGAAGTCAGCCGGGATAAGCTCCAGCACCCCGCGATCCTTAACAGGGTAAGCAATATTGAAAATGGATGAGTGTCCCACAATGTAACGTACCACCTCGAGGTTCCCCTAATATAGTCCAGAGTACTTGTAAGTGAACAGGTTGTTATCAAAGTCATAGGAGACTCTGAACATCAAAGACATGCTTGTCCACAATATCTGCAGTTGCCGTTAATTAGTAAGGATGTGAGCACTCTAATGACGGAAAGCAAGGTGAAACGCAGGTAGAAGAAACGATGAAAGCCCAAGGAGACAGGGCGGATTGATTTGTAGCTAGGGGACATGGTTGGCACGTCACGAAACCACTGTTTTAAATGTTATCCTGGAAGGTTTCTTGATTAAAAGAAATCTTATGATCCCAGATTAGGACGAGATTGGTAATGACAGGTGCAGGAGAAACCTTAATGTTACAAAGACTTGCGTAAGCTTTTAATCTTGTGTTAAATCCACTGCAAACACCGACAGAGAGACAAAGTAGAAAGAGAAAGGTAGAAAGGATCACAATGTATAAGGGATTGCAGAGGAGAGGGAAAATTGAAAAAAAAAAAGTGATGGGTGGATAGATGAGCTATTTTTATAATGAGGTCAGTGTGAGCTATGGGATTTTTTTTCTCTTGGGAATTACACACGTACATACACAAGCTGTAGTGATGTATCCTGCTGTGCATGGCTACCTCCATCAACAGAAGAAATAGGAAGAGGTAGATGATGCAACTGTGCAATACAGTTTTAACAATGTAAGAACAAGTCATAGAAAATAAGACATTTTTGACCCTGTAGTTGGGTCTAATTAATTCAAGACCAGATTCAACTCATAGATTACCTATTTGATGATTCCCTTCGTCATTAGGTAGAGCCTAGGCCATGGTCCTGCCCCCCACCTCTCCACACTCCCCCTGCCAAGAGATCAAGTATTTCACCTTTAGATGAAAAATGTAAAAAGAGTCAAATCTCAAATTACCAGGTCAATTGCGATGGAATGATTGAGTACAAATGGAAAGTATCTTACATTGCCAAACTCTGGTACAAAAAAAAAAAGTTCTTCCTCATCAATGTAGTTCATATTAACTAAAATTAATTAGTTCTCCAAGCATTCAACAAATGTTCCCTAGCTGAGTGTTTGGCTGTAAAATTGTTAAATTCATGAAAGCAACGATGACAAAGGTGAAAGATTTCTCAAGCGGTCTATTTGCATCAAAGTGTAAAGAGTAACACGGTGCGGCGACGAGTACATTCGGCAGGGACATGATTCACACGTGGCTTTGCACATACACACGCAGACACACTCCATTTAACAGAATGAGCGCTCGTTTAGCCAACAGTGTCTCGGCAGGCAGGGACACAGGCTGCCCACTCAGTCAGATACATCCATATTAAATAAATAAGGAGCGCTCTTGTGTGTAAATTATTCATTTAACACGCCTTATCCTCTTCCAACAACCTTGTTAGAGCAACTCAGGAGTGGAAAGAGGGTGTGCAGTTGGGAAGGGGGGGGGGGGGCACAAAGCAACGACGAGGCAGACACTGTGGCTCATGAGCGACTCAGCAGAACCTGTGGTGCATCTCTAAGCTCTCTGGGCGTTCAGTCATAAGGGGGCTAATTCAGCCCGACACCTCCTTTGTTTCAAGCAGAAAAGAGCTGCATACACACAGTAACACACGTGCGTAAGGGCACACAATTGAGCTCACACTAGCATGCACAAACTTGAAGAGAAAGAGCACAAGAAATGAATTTTTAGTGCATATTCATAGAATAATCATTCTACTTGTCTGGATAAATTATTGAAGAATGGGAAAGCGGCACACGCAATGGAGTAATGCAGTGGATGTTTTCCTGTGCTGCCTGAACTAAGATCACAAAGCACAGGAAGTCACCGCTTCATGAACTGATGCTAACAAGCTGAAAAGGTAACTAATATTTTGCCTGTTACATTATCATCAGGCGAAAAAACTGTGATTTGTTGCATAACATGATACTGTATCTCTCGATATTGATTGATGTGGAAAAAAATACCATTAAAAATGGTAATTATGTAATTGTTTTTTTCACCCAGTCGATTTTGGAAATTCTATTACATGTGATCAATGTATATCTGAATGAATATCTTCATTACTTTTAAAATGAATAAGATTAAGATTTTAAGATAGTTTTTGATTTTGATAATGTTTTTTCCCCCAATTGCATCCACCAATCAATTATATGGTGTCACACTAGTTTCTCAGTGACTGCAGATCATTTGTCAAACAATGTTATTTAGCCGTCATTAGCCAGCCACACTAAAAAAAATTTTTTTTAACACAGAACAATTCAAATTTTATGTCACACAAGGCAACAAGCCTTGTGTTTGACTCAGGCGCTCAATCTCAGGGTGGGGATTTATTTTAACTGACGGTGCTTTTTGCAATACTCTTCTTCAAATCACACCATGAGGTCTTTGTACATTATATATGGTTTCTGTGCTTAATTCTTTCAAATGGAAAATTTCACGTTAAGGAAAAACAGACTTTTCCATATTGTTTTTATACAAAGAAGAAATACGAAAAATAAAACAGGTGTCCCACAGCGGCAGGACTGCAATCTAAATTTGCTGGGACCACATGAAAACATCGTCTATTCCAGGCCAGGGCGGCAAAATTACAGCCCTGCTCCTTCTACTCTAGCATTAAACCTCAATTAGCGCACAACTTTGCCAATGATGTCATTACACTGGGACTCAAGAGTCCTGAAAGTAAGGGTTACTTTTCTTTAGAAAGACAAATGCCTGTATCTGAGCCACTTCAAACTTTCAAGTTTTCTCTAGTGTGGTTCTACAGCCGAGAAAAGTCACTCCGGGGGAAAAAAAAAAGGTGATGTTTTTCAAATGTGTCTTAAAAAAACAAAAACACTGAAGATTGTGGTCTGCTTTGGCTAAATTTACCAAGACTGGTAATACTATCATGACAGGGCTTTTCCAAGGAGAAGAAAGGTCAGTTAGGAAAGACAAAAAATAAACAAAAACTCTTTGACCAATAGTAACCTGACAGAAGAACGTCCAGTGGGAGAACAACTGCCATGGTAAGGTACACCAAAAGTGAAACTTGAGCGTGTCTTTCTTTCTTTTTTTTATATATATAATAAAGATCACTATTCAAAACTCAATAACAGTTGTGCTAACTGTTTGTTTACTGAACTGAACTTATGTTCCTTATTGAATTTAAAGTAAAGTTCCACATATTAAAAGAGAAGCCACACCCCACCCCGGATGATTAAAGTCCCGTAGTTCCTGTTGGTGAAGGTGGTTAAGGCTGGCTGTCCCTATATGGCGAACAAAGGACCGAGCGACATCAACACACTCCTTCAAGGCAGCAACCTCCTACCTTTCTTTTTCCAAGTTTTCCTCTCGCTGTAAAAGATTTATTGCAGCTCACAGCAACTTCTCACCCAAAGACCACAAGTAGTACAAGAGCGGGATCATTTTCACATCTTCAAAGACAAATCAGTTATGTCTAAGTTTGTATTTTTTTTTTTTTTTTTTATCCACCCAGTGGCATTAGAAAACTTCTCTATTACTATTCCATCACTCACAGGTGAACAGCAATCGGTTGGGGGGTGGGAACTTTCCAAGAAAGTAGAACAGACTTTTTTTCCCAAGCCAAGCTCGGGCAAAAACTTTGAGAAGGGGTGGGTTTGGAGAGGGTGAGATCAAAAGCCTGCAAGTTTCTGGTGAGCGGATCCAATCAGCCGAGAGGGCCAAGGAGAGGAGGAGAGACAAGCACTTCCCTTTTAAATTGATCCCACCGAGACCCTCAAGGTTCTCCTCGCAGGACTCGCAGAAAAGCGCTAAAAATCTGGCCCCGTGGATCTGACGAGGAACTGGGAGGAGAGGGAGAGAAGAAAGACTGTTTTGGGTGGGGGAAGACACGGAAAGAACAGAGAACTGTGAGGGAGAGGCGCCAGTTGTGGCAGATCAAGAGAGGTGAGGTCGACAAGGAGGTGGGCTCATTTGCCAAGGGGGCATCTATATCAATGTGTTCCAGCTAAGACTCAGTGTGAAGAGTGCGGGTGGTATCAGTTATCAAACCGGCTGTACACAGATGATGGTGTGCGCAACCAATCGCAAGTGTATCTTCATTCTGCCCAGGTCTTGGCAGCGGAGACTCTGGATCATTTCAAGCTGGCCTGAGATCAGACCTTGGATGAAGATGGTGTCATTATACGCAGCATGTTCGGCTCTCAAAGGAACAAGCACTATCAGGGCAACCCAGAGACTCAGCAGCCTGCCAGACTCGCGACCGACTAACCATTCGCCAACATGTGCACAAAGTACACACAGTGAAGGTGTATATGCGTGCCTGTTCAGTCACCTCGATGTTTTTGTGGCCGCTACGTTTCCAACAACCAAAGAAAGGATCATCCAAAATACAAATTGCAAATCAGTCCTTGGCTGGTCAATTTTTAACACTTTGTTTGAAGCTTATACATATAACATCATAAGCCGTTCCCCCCCCCCCCCCCGACATGAAAACTAATTGAATTGACAGTACAAGCAAGTACTTTCAAGGATTTTAAATTATTTGATCAAATACTCTAGTAGCACCTAATTAGCTCAGTTGTGATGAAAAGCCACCGCTCCGCATAAATAACTCACATCCTAATAAATAAGCAGATCTCTACTAATAGCATTAAAGTGCCCTTTAACCTCGCCCCCTTATCCCTGAAAGTCTTCTCCACCAGCCACACTCCTCTCCCCAATACAAATGGTCTGGAATCACATGACTAATCAGATGAAGCCATTTATTTAATTAACTAGGGGGGGGGGGGGGTGAATGGCAACATAGTCTAATTCAAAGTTACATGACCAATACTCAGTTGGCACATATAAGCTTCAATGGTGCGGAACTTGGGTGTGGCAAATTTATCCAGAGAGCAGTATCATCATGACTGCTAATTTTCTACTGCTAAAAAAGTGGAGTAGAGAAATTAGAAACTCGATTTATAGAGGCAAACCAGGAGAGGGGGATTAGAGATGAACAATCAATTTCAAGGCTTAAAAAGATGCCAAATACACTTGACTTATTATTTTACGCCACCCTTCTTTGCCTCATTCTCAGAGCTTCATGACTGAGCAGCCGACAACACAAAAGAAAAAGAATGCTCGTAAACTCGAGTGTCAACCGTGGCAACCAATTTATCCATTAAGCAGGTTCAAATAATGACGGACTGACGATGACAGGAATATTATTACAAAGGAAAGATGGACATGCTTATATAAAGGTAACCTCTCCAGGGGACCAAGCTGTCCTTATCGTCCAACAGCTCTCACCTATTGAGAGAGTGGCCATGTTTGACCCAGAGCAAGACATTGGTAACCACTCATTAAACAGCAAATTTTCAGCAATCTCATTAATCTTGCAGTTCAAACACAGTGTGGGAACAAGCCAAACTTTTCCACAAGTTGGACAGATCTGTTAACCTAGGACAGCCACACTTGTATGTTAACAGTCTTAAAGATGATAATAATCCAGCACCGCTGCCAAACGTCTATAAATAGTTCTCAATACAGTGGTAGCAACTTTGAAAATTGACCCAACAACCCACTTATAGCGCAGCTAATAAAATACAAGGAGGGAGCGTAGTAAGATAATTTGTCTTGTCTGTGGATTGCATTGACAGGCCCATTGATGCTGACATCTCTTTAACATGAGGTTGGAGGGTGTTTGGTCTCCCCTTCAGTCACTTGCGAACTGCAGAGCCTGGAAATGATTAGGCCTGGGAGGGCAATTAGCCTGAGCATCGCTGGGCTAAATATAGTGCAGCTTGGCCCAGCTCTGCTCCTGGGTCATGTCCACAATGCAGCCTCCGCGCACATATGTTAGCACAATCTGGATTGTTTCATGACTGATGCGAAGGCTCCGCTGACTCAGACGAGATAACATAACTCAGCTGTCGATCAGGTGTCTCGTGAGGCAAGCAGTGGGAATGAACCCAAAAAGGTAACATTTCCCTTATTCTCTATAACTTTAAGGCAAAAAAAGGCTTACTGAAACGGAATCTGCAGTTGACTATTTCATTTGTCCAATTATACAGTATACCACGATTTCATCAAAAATGCCATGGTTGGGATTTGCTTTCCCACAGTCTTGCAGACACTTAGTAGAAAGCAAAGGGGGAATTGCTCATAGCTTCCTGCCCCTTCAGTCCGGTATCTCCTGCCCCTGTGAGAAGAAAATGTAGATTTTATCCTTAAAAACAGGAGGGCTCGCCCACTTGTTCACCTGGGACAGCTGTTGCACAGCAGAGGCAAACCAAGAAGGTTATAAGAGCCTGGGAATGTTTAACATCTAGAAAGCAATCAGAACTTAGTCACTGCTTGGGGAATTGGACAGGAAATACGGAGAGTAACCCTTTCCTGCCTGAAAGGAAAGACAAGAGGAAGTCATTTATGCTATGACAAATATGCTTATCTCGGCAAATTAAATACCATTTCCATCACTGCTACTTTCTGATTTGTTTGCTTTTAAAAAAAAATCTCAAATAAAAAGGCCTTGCAAAAAAAAAAAAAACTACTTCAAAGCGATAACGCTTAGTGTTGCATAACACACCATTACGAATATGGTGCTTTTCTGGGCTAAAAGGTAAGAGGTCAAAGCAAGGCTGCAGCCTTCTGACTCTGATTAGTTTTCCTTCAAGCATGGCGTTTTCTTGTATGTTAAATTGGAGGCACAAGATAAAACCAAGGGTGGTCAATTTTTTCACAAATCATATTTATCACGTACTACTGTCAAACAGAGATGGCAACTTTATCGTCACCTCACAGATACATTCTGGATATTTTGTCAGAAACATTTACATCTCAGTCAAAATTAAAACACGGCATCAGACTCCAAACAACACTAACATTTTTGTTGAACAGTTTCTAATTACAAAATCATGACAGCTTTTTTTTTTTTTTTTTTACTTCAGTTTTTAACACGTTTTACGATTATTACCACTAAAATCAATTAATCATCACAATCATCTCAGGGCGCAGCCATTTTGAGATTCTACTGCCCTCTGCTGTCGACTGGAATTGACGTAAAAGTGCCCTCGGGCTCACATCGCTCACCAGTTAACTGTTTTAGCTACAAAAACGAATGATTGATACTGCACCCAAAAGTGTGCCAACATCACAATTGACTGATCTGTCAGTGTGCATTTTTGGGATGCCTGATGATCTTTTTTGTTTGATAAGCTGACTGAATCTATTTTCCCTGACACAGGTTGGACCTTTCTTCAGTCACAAGACAAATAGAGGAATTTCATCCTCCAAAACTGCGGCTGCTGACAACTACCCTTCTCTTCCTCAAACAGGCTTATGTGGCAAGACTTGAGCGCGTGCATAGGTGATAGGAAGTTTCGTTTCCGTCCAGTGTTCCTCCTTGTTGCTACATTTTACAGTCTCTCGTTCACTTTTAGACTGGAGTTCTATATAAAACATTTTGCTTTACTGCAAATAAAAAGTGAGGGTTTGTTAGAAATACTTCTGTGAGGATCATAGTACATACAGCAAGTTTGCAAAAACAATATTGTTAAGGCAACATTGCATGATTTATATTGTGGTACACATGCAGATAAAACTGTAGTTCTGAGATAAATTCATATAAAAGTTGCGCAAAATGACTCATTTTCAGTGAATTCACATCACACATAATGCAGTTTTCTGCATCTAGAGAGCTTGTAAAGAGTTATACGAGTATTTATTTTAGTATTACTAAATCCAGAATATTACTGTTGATAAGTATACACTTGAAATGCCGTTTTGGTTTTAACGTTTAACGTTGACAATCTGTCATTTTTATGCCTAAGACACGTTTTTTAAATTTACAAACACGAATGATGAATGATATTGTTCAAATTTCTCATCAGCCCACAACCCTCGCATCTTGTTTCAACAGTTTCCATGCTGGCCGCCCTGGCGCTCCGTCTCCCCAGCCAGAGTACACTGTCATTCCCAGAGTATGGTCCTCTGAATAAGCGAATAGCATATTGCAAATACGCTGCTACTTTCAACAGCTTCCATGCTGGTCCTGTATTCTGCTCGGACACTCTGTCTCCCCAGTCGGAGCAGCCAGAGTCCACTACGCCATTCCCAGAGTATGACGCTCTGACTAACCCAACAGCACATTCCAACTGCGCTCTGAGTTTCCGAACAGTCCGGAGTGTAGCAGAGCGTTTCTCAATGCAACCAATGGGGTCTGTTTCGAATAACTTCACAGAGACACATTGCTTGGATGATTAAAAATAAATTCAGAGTTGAGAAATGGATAAAGCAAATAAAAAGGTGAAAGCACAATCAAAATACAACCATAAAAAGCGCACTGACCCTAATCGGATTTGAAATCCCTTCCCTTTCTACCCACTACATTCAATTCCTTGTGCACACTAAATTCATATGCAGCAATATTTCTGCAGCCTGTAGCACCAGAATAAAAGAGACAAACGCATCCATCACATGGTGAGGTTATTGTGCCAGTCTGTGTGAGTTGATGATAGAACACTAACTCTCCGAAATAAACCGTTTATTATCTATCATTTGCCACGAGAGAAATGAGAACAATGTGGTGTGGCTTACACTCAGTGTTGGCCCGGCAAGATCGAACTACGTCCTTGGAGTGACATTATTTATTGAAATGAGTTAAAATATGTATAGTGAATGCATTATGAACAGAGCTTCTGTTGAAGCAATGTTGGCTGTAACTCGGCTTAACATTGGCTTGCTCGTCCCTTGTGAGACGCGGCGGGGATAACAGAGGAAAGGGTCTGAACGGTTTAATTGACCCCTTTCATGAATGGAAGGGATTTCCTTTTGATGGCCTATTTTAATGTATAGACAATTTATGGCAGCTCCTTGAACAGAGATTCTGATCTTAATTACTTTGTTAATTAACTGAGATTCACAGGAGAAGCCTTGGGTCTATCCGTAGTCTCTCTGCATTGCTGAGAGGACTCCTCAAGAATCTCTCACATCCTCTTTCCCATTTTTAAAAGCACCAATCGTGCACTTGTGACTCTGATTTGCAAGTCTGCCTTTGCTGAAGGTGGGATTTTTTTTCTTTCAAATGTCAGAAAACCCCAGAGAGCTCCAGCTATCCGTTTTCAATGCCAGAGGAAAGCGGAGCAGAACCTGGCTTTCTTTCCCTACCTACGTACGTCCAAACAGTAGACTTGAATCACGTGGATGCATTCCACAGATTTATGTTTATTGTTTTCCAATGAAAGATTTAGAGAGGAAGGTGATGAAATGGCTCTCTCAATCCCGGTGCCTCGGCTTTGATGTATGGATTGAACATGCACCTAATCCAAATTAAATGCACACTGTTAAAATAATGCAAATCGTCAATCACAGTTTTGCTTTCGACGCTCAAGTATTGTCTGATCACAAGATTGCAATATATTCAAACAGGTTGGGTGGAACATGAACAATAAGCAGGCGTATTGGCACCCAAGCTTGCTTGAGAAGAACAAGCTAAAAGTGAGGAGAAGCAAGGTCCAGCTGAGGCAGCTGCTTGCGATTACTCTCACCCCCCCCCCCCCCCTCTGGCAGGAAATGAGCAATCATTTAGTACTGACAGGTACATGCTGAACCACTGCTATCTCTTCTCTGAACCAACCAAATAATGGATTACAGCAGTTTAGTATTAACCTTAAGCCTCTCACGTATCAAAGCTAGGTTCGTCGGTTTATATCTTTTCAGGTGCAAGAGTGTGTTTTTCTGAGCAGGGATCATTATAAAGTGATGTGGCCCTTAAACGATAGATGGACCCACTCTTGTATCCACAGCTAAATAAGAATCCATGTCTACAAGTGTGATACAGGATCAAAGAGAACAGAAAAACAGCTCTTTTTAAATCCGACTCAAATGTAAGGTGCTTTTCTGGTTGTGAAAAGCAATAATTTAGAGGTCTCTGGCGAGTTGCGGAGGGCTTAGTGGGTCCAGCTGGATGTGGAGCGTAGCTGTGGACCTACCTTAATGCACTGCCAAGTAACACGACCAGTTCCCTGAGGTGGCAGTAGAAATTAGGGCCCGGTGCTGACTCCAATATTTGGCAGAATTCCAAGAACTGGCCAATAATAATCGGCCAATTAAATACAAAAATATGATGAATAAAAACATATTTTTTCATCCCCTACAACAATGAAGATATAAATGACAGGCAGAAGATTTGACTGCTTTGTTATGTTTTTGGTTTTTACAGGACGTACAGTATTTAACTTCACAACAGATAGGAAAAAATGTAAAATTTACAGATTTTTTTGGGGGGGGGGGTGCTGCTGTTTGAATGTCAGTATCTTTATCTGATGCTTTAATGTGTTAATGGCAAAAACAACACACAAAAAATAATAACAATTCTGCCGATTAGGCCCAATGAGAAATACCAGATTTAAACTATTACTTTTTGTAGTCTTCTATAATTTGATGCAAGTTAAGTCAAAGCCGATTATTGGTTGTCAGTGATATTTTTTCAGCATCGTACAACAGTTCTTAACCTTTTTTTGCGCCACGTTTAGATATATATTGAACAGACTCGCACAGAAACAAATGATTAAAAATATAACTCACCATTATACAGAATGAGTATATGGATTTTCATTATTCATAGATATCATTTTTTTACCATTCCACCAAGATGACGGCCACTTGTCATGTTGATACAATAAGGTGAAAGCAGTCAAGTCGGTGAGAAAATGGGCAGTCTGTAACAAGGGCAATCAGACCAAGGTGTGTTCATATTCAAATTTCACATATTAATTATCATTTACACCCTATTTAGTATTTGATGTGCTGTCCATGTTTTCACACCAACCGTTTTAACTGTATTACAATAGAGTGAGTAGTTTACATTAAATTTTCTGGCGTTATAGAAAACTTTTGATATTCCCTTCAAGATACTGTCAGAGCGATGTTCACCGCGACATTTCCAGAGTTAAGTGAATCGCACTTATAGGAAGGTATGCTATGGTTTCTTACTTATCATAGTACAGTTTGGAAGAATAAACCCTAACTCTCGCTTCTGTTTCCTTTCTTGCTCATTTACACCAGATGGCTAAGTAGAATGACATTGTACAATGGTGACACAACCTATGAATTCAACCAAAAAAAAAAGAGGAAGGCAACATGCTATAGTCAGTTTTATGTGTGGATAAACACAAATGACTTTGAATCATTACTCCTTTTTTCTTCATTTGTTCTTATTCCATTACTGGAAGGATTCTGTTTCGCGGAGTACTGTTGTGGTTTGTACCCCCCATGGGAGGGTGCCCAACATATATGTTGCATACCAAACTGCACAAAATTGAACCGTACACGTTTGTAGAACTAAAATAAGGCTGAACAATTGTCCACGTGCATACGTAACCAGCACAAAGGGAAGCTACGCTTAGTCTGTCTGCACACCATGATGTAATTTTGAGCGGTGAATTAGAATTGTATGTTATTGCGATACTATCACAAATGCAATTAATCATGCAACGCTAATCTAAAATGTCCACGTAAAGGAACTTGTAAACAATCAGCGAGCTCTGTTTAGTCTCTGACAGTCCTCTACAAACATCTCTGTTGTGCAGCCCCAGATGTCTCATTACTGCAAAACAAGCAGCGAGATGAGCAACACAGAAACCACCGGCCCTCAACGATGCCTCTTTTTCAATTAGACAAGATTATCCCGGCCAGAGTGGGTCTTCCTGTGCAGTGATATGCTAGCTTGCCACACACGGGATGGCCAAGTGTCATTGTCAAGATAAATTTAGTGAGTGGCGGAATTAAAGGTGATTGCGCGAGGGGAGTTGTAGCCCCACATGAGTGCACAACAAGCTTTAATAGCAGGGGGTTGCTCTGGCATCTATAAACTTTACAACCTATGAGAATACATAGGCAGAGACACAGTTACACACTTACTGTGTCTCGCTACATCTCATAAATTAAAGCGATAGCATCCCACAATTCCTTACGATATATAGTAGCTCTACTTGGCGGGCATTAATCAAATCATAAACCGAAGCAACGGGAATTTCTGCATTCGCTAAAGCAGGCAGACACACTTAAAAGACCAATGGAATAACCACTGCCCTCGTACCATTTCCTGCATCACCTTTATGAGAAAAACAACAACACAATCATTTCTTACAGATCTGAAACATGATCAGCTTGTTGTGCAACCAAAGAAGGCTCGTCTTGAAATAGAAAATGCAGCTGCAAAACAGTGAAGCTCGCTGCCTGACGCTAACGCCGCATAACTTTCCAGAGAGTCTGTGCCATCGCTGGAGCAACTCCACTGACCATGGGCGTCTGTGGTTAAATTGTGCTAGTCTACAGGTCCGGAGGAGGAAGGCAGGCTCCACGACTGCTGACACGGAGCACCCTTGCAAGGGGGAACGACTGAGTAATGGCAGGGTAACGTGATCCAGGGCTCGGAGGGAGTGGGAGCAAGCGTGACGCCTAAATCATAGCTGTGGGAAGGAGAACGGGAGACGCGCAAAATGTGTTTGCAAAGACGGATATGTAGGAAGATGAGAGGCTGAGGAGACAAAGGGTGGAGTAACGAAATAAATTAGCAGGGGGGCAGTATATTTTGGAACGAGGGATGCGAGGGAACGCCTCTCTGCTGCCATTCATGAATGTACCGCACCTCTTGAAGTGGGAGGACCCTCAGAGGAACGACAGGGTGTGGCTTGGGTTTCATATTTTATAAGACTGTCTCTGACAGAATACAAATGTACGGGGTCCAAAATGAGTTACATTTTAAACTGGTTTCTAGAGCCAATGTGATTAAGGTCATCGCCTGCTAACGTGGGGACACCGGTTCGAGACCATTAACGCCAACAACAACGTTTTGTGTATGTGTGTGTAAAAGACAAATAATGGTTTGTCTCGTCTTCATAAAATTGAAAAATTGGGCTGTAATTTACTTGTTGAATGGGACATAAGCTAGGCTTAAAAAAGCGCCACCAATATAATTACTGTAAAGTT
Source organism: Leptonotus elevatus (assembly GCF_054856555.1). Taxonomy (NCBI): domain Eukaryota; kingdom Metazoa; phylum Chordata; class Actinopteri; order Syngnathiformes; family Syngnathidae; genus Leptonotus; species Leptonotus elevatus. Next base: position 8,833,018 of record NC_141259.1, read on the forward strand.
CATCATATCGTTTTCCTTAAAACACCAGTCTAATAAGACATAGCTGAGAAGCAATATTCACCCGACTATTACTGAGCCACAAACTCATTTTTCCACCCACCATATGGTCTTCATTCATTATTCAGACTCGAGATGTGCTTTCCTTGTTCTTCAACCATCCCGCTCATGACATATTTGGGCAGCACTTACCCGACAGGACACGTATAAACAGACTTGTGTAAAAGAAAAAATATGTTTTATAACGGCCAACTTCAACAGTTTTTGGGCAAATAGATGAGAGAAAGGGCGTCCAAACTTCTTCACACAACAATTTTATGTAATTGGCGACTTCCGGCCGCGACACAGCAGACGCGTCCACGTAAGAACTATCCTTGAGAACTGCACTGTCGCCAATATAAACAACTAGTTTAAAGCGGAAAAACTGTCAAGCACCACCAACTCTTCCCTGCGACGAGAGAGGAGCGCACGAGGTCGGCTACAGATTAGCAGTTAGCACCAAGCTAGGTTGCTACAGCTTGAGGGGTCTGGGAGTTGGCCCATCTTGTGTCCTGGAGTGACTCCAAGCCAATTGCTCTTCAGTTGTGAGGACAAATTTTTTTCATTTAGTTTTTTTTTTTTTTGGGCTGCAACAATAATGACAAAAGAACAAAATGAAAGCATACAACACTAAGCACACAACTGCATTGCAAGTTACAAGACAGGATTTTGTCAACAAGCAACAAGATTTTTGAGCAACATCAGCTTTTTGTTGAATAATTTTCTACTGATAGTTTCTTCAAAGCATTGTGATGAGTGGCGCCTGGAAGAAAAGCAAGAGTGTGCGCGTTACAGCAATATGATCATAATTATGATTGAGCGGAAACGTTAGACAAGCATCTAAGTTTCCTTTGCCTCCTTCCACCCTCCTCATCTCGCCACACGAGAAACCGCGGTGGAACTGCTCGTAAGCCAAAGTCAACATCGCAACCATCTGTACGGCATGGATTTTGTTTACGCAAGGTGCCATGTTTACATGCCAAGCCCTTACTCGTATTCGGAGGGATGAAAAATACGACGATGTTTCTCTTCCCTTACAGCCACTGTATGGCGACGCACCCTTAGAAGTGTGAGCAATTTGCCACAGTGAGCGTGATAAACGAGGCTGTCACAGTCCGACTGTGACCGACTCCTCCAAAGAGCTGAGAGCTGCACTGGGCCTGCGAAAACTCTTCAAAACGTGTCAGCTAACCAATTTTCCAAGTGAGCAGTAAGCCGCTCGGAAATGAGCTATAAAGTTAGAACCTAATTGTACGCATACTTTACAAATTATGATTTGCTTAACCAACTTACATTACATACAAGAAATGCACGCCGTACAGAGTTACAAGGCCTTTAAGGAAGACAGTTGCCAAGCATTTGTAAGTATGTGAACCAGCCCCATGGAATACATATTTGGTCATTCATTTTCTATACTGTGTAGCCAACCATCAATCAACCCACAAGGCACGGAGCTCCAGAACCATTCGTACTCATATTCAAACAGTCCTTGGTTAACCTAACATACAGCGCTCAACATGAAAGAGCACGCTTCCTCTGAAAAGTCAGCGTTGTATCCTTTTCTCAAGGAAGAAAATAGCTTCCATATTGTTAATGATGGTTAGACACTAATTGAATTCTGGCGATTTGTTTTTCTTTGATACACTTTCATTGGAGTGTACTCATTTTTGGAAAAAATATGAATTTGTTTAATTGTGCACATTGAGAAATCTCATTTGCAATCAATGGCTCACATTTGTGGGAGTACAGTGTTTTGTAATATTTGTTGCAGTAACATATAATTTCCTAAATAAAGTACCGGACCAAAACTTGGAGCACATGGCTCAAATCTAATCTGGAAAAAGACAGGATTCCTTGTGGTTTGTGGCTCTACTCTGAGCAAAATGCTCTGCAGATCTCGGTTAGACCTGGATTTGATTTTTTACGATAGTGAATGTGGGCTTACTTAGTGTCTTCAATGAATGGAAGATTCTGTAGTGAGTTTTTTTTACGTATTTTAAGTTTTTCTTAACTCCATCAGTATCATAAACATTCTTGATTCCTGTCATTATCAAAGTGTGGTAAGAGTAGCACGTTTTTTATAATAGTAGGCAGAATCAATGCCTAAATACAGTTCAGTTGTATTAAACTTTTTAGAACAACACATTTGCAATTAATCAAATTTTTAACAGTCTTAACAGTCTTAATGTTCAAACTATGCTGACAAACCATAAAGGCAAACTAGCATAGTGCTAGCTAGGGTGAGGCTCGTAGCAACGTTGGCCAAGGTATGTACGTACCGCACGGATACTCGAGGTAAAAGGAAGTTAATAACTTGCGTCAATGCACCGGTCGGTGTGTGCTTCTCCGATACGATTGAATGAGATAAGTGAATATAGGTTTTTAAACATATGATCAATATAAAGTGATATACAAGTGCACTCTTTTTACATTGTAATCAAATTGGATTTTGTATTTGTTGGATTATGATGTGTCTTTCGGCAAAATTACATTGAGTAACCCATTTGAGTTGATTCGGTAGCTATTGTCAATAAGAATAGCGAATGTGAACTTTTGATGCTAATATTAAGTCATATTAAAACTCCCAGCCATTTTTACTGACGCAACCCCCTTCGCTCCTTGCTGTTTTACTGGATTTTGACTGATTTTGGAAGGCCCACAGATTAATATTGTGTTCTATTACTATAAAAACATTATTTACCAAACAAAAGATTAGTCTCTTCTTTCATCTGGACAAAAAAAAATTGTATCTGTTTCCGTTTTGCAGCAATTAGCATTAGAATATAGCTAATTTTCATAATTATTCAAAAACCTGTTGAAAACACTGGGGGAAAAGAGCTTGTTGCAACATTGCCCTGGTAGATCTCTTATACTCTGCTGCCACCTGCTGGCCGTTTTTTTGTAATAACTACCATTGCTTTAAGCTACCTCTTCGTGTCAGAGGCTGAATCAAAGCTCTAGCAAAAACTAAAAATGTGTTTTTGGGACCAATGGCAATATTTAAAATAGAACGTTTTTATACGCTTTGGGGAGCAAATGAGTTAATGACATAAGTGTTATATTCAGCAACAGGTGGGATGTCCTTGTGCACCAGTTTACTTATGCTTCAATTTATTTATAAATAAGACTCAAACAAGGCACGACTTGCATTTTTAGGATCAGAAAACGATATACACTTTGAAAAGCTCAACTGCAGTAGATTGACATGAGACCCCACCGCCAGAGCTCAACAGGAAAAAAAAATTAGTAGGGGCAAGTGAAGGGTAAATGCACGCTACCCTTTTGGGGGCGACACGCGATGACAGCTAGACATTGAAATGGCAACAGCTCAGAAAAAAATTGCAGGTCTGAAGGGGTGCGAAATGAAAACTTCCTGCAGGAGTTGCAGCATGTGGGATTCGCTGACCTTTACAGCTCGTTATAATGTGACAAAACCTGGCTTCCTGGCAGTGGTGAAAATAATATTTTGTACCTGGAAAGGAAAACCAAAACCCCCCTCTGGAATATACACCACAGTGAGAGCTATTTCCAGTTTCAGTATGTTGGCTCGGCTTAGAGGGGAATTTCTCCTTCACTCCTCCTCCCCGCAACACATTTTCAATTTATCACAGCCGATCATTAACATCCCGGATGCTTTTCAACTATACACTACAAGCGCTCTCACAAAATAAATAGGCTTAATCCTTGCAGGAATTGGAAACTAAATATTTTTATTTTTTTTTCTTTCTGATTGTGAGAAACATCCACGCTGACATACTGCAAGCTCACAGTTGCCAACCGCGGCTGATGGGGCAGAAAGCTTCCAGGCACCAATCGATTAGGAAACTGATACAGCAGATGGCTTGTTTCAAAAAAATAATTTGTTTTGCATATTCATCTGGGAAAGAGCCAACGCAAAATGCAGACACTCCCAAAAGGCAAACTTAGAAGGTGATGGGACAAATGTTCTGTCTGTTACATCAACTATGGGCCAAGCAAGTCAACAACATGACATAGCACTCAGAAACATGACAATTTGACAAGCAGCCAAGTCAGTACTTTTGGATGCAGATGAATCTGAATGACTTGAATTCTTCACACGAAAAATCTCAGTCTACTCACTATCTCCAATTTTAGCTGTTGGGCATTGGACATTTCTGGTTAAGTTAATTATTTCACAAAATATATAAATTAGCATACAGGGACAGAAAACAGCCACAATTTGGTAAATACATTTGAAAAAATCACTGGTCACTCCAAACGTTGGTGTTATCAATTAATTGACCATGTTCAAGTATTGCAATGTTAACTCATTCATTCCCAGCCATTTTCACTGAAGCAACCCCCTTCGCTCCCGGCTGTTTTATTGGATTTTGACTGATTTTGCAAGGCCCACAGAATATTGTGTTCTATTGCTATTCAAATATGGAACTAGGGCTGGGCGATATAAATGGTATACTGTTTTCAATATAAGATTTTGACTCAACAGTCTTACCGCGGTAGCGCATGTTGATGATGTATCTTCGTCCCAGCATGGCGCACGGCTTGACTCGTCCTCACGGGACAGTCAACTTCCAACATCAACACGGCGCCACCTCGAAATTATATTTAATTGCTCATTAAGGACGCTAAGAAAGTTAATTAGTCTGTCACTGTATGATAGACACAAGTCTGCAGCGTTAGCAACGAGCCACTCACGGGAGCGTAAACAAATGACAGCGTTCGGCGAGCCAAACTGCAGCTGCATTCAAATGCAGTCGGAGATTTCAAACTCAAGACAGGAAAAAGTCAATCAATGCATTAACCGTTAATAACTGCAAATACCTAAACAATCTAAGCTTTCCATCCATCTTTAAAAGCTGGCATACATAAAGCACTGTTTTGTTTCGTTTTTTTACTTAATTACAATCAATGGTCCAATTAGTCACTTTTGCTTAGCTTTTAGTTCTTGGTATGTCAATGAATCAAAAATCAAGAATAAACATTCTGTTTTATATCATTCTTATAACATTTACCATCAAAAATAGGAGCATCTTTACTATAGTCCCTTTTAAACAGGCATTAAACAAAACATTGAACAGGAAATCTGAGTCATAGTATAGCAGTTTTATTTTATTTTCATCAGTTACCCGAGTTTACATATTATACCCCCTGCAATGTGCTAACATGCTCCTGGTTGGGAAACACTGCATTGGACGACCTCATCCAAAGTAATGTTGACGAGGCAAGCTCAGAGCTGCCTCCTCTTCATTGAACAAACTAATGTTCAAAAAAGCAAAGCCTTTCCTCCTCCCCAATTTATTTTAAAGTAATATAAAATAATTGACTTGTTGTAGTGCAGACAAATCTTGTTAAGAGTAAAATATTTTGCAGCATTTCATCAGAAAAAGTATATTTGTATCTATTTCCGTTTTTGCAGCAATTAGCATTAGAATATAGCTAAGTTCCATCATTATTCACAAACCTGTTGAAAATGCTGGGAAAAAGAGCTTGTTGTAACATGGCCCTGGCTGATCTCGTATACTCTGCTGTTACCTGCTGGCCGTTTTTTTGTAATAACTACCATTGCTTTAAGCGACCTCTTCATGCCAGAGGCTGAATAAAAGACCTTTGTATGCTCTAGCATAATAATAAAAACATAATTAAAATAGAACGTATTTAGAGATTACACTCGGACTCTAATTTGAAGCCAAATCTGGCGGTCAGAATCCTGATCTTACAGCCAAATTGGACAAATGACAGTTAATCACTCAAAATAACTTGCTGTTATTATAGGATATTCAATAAAAGAAGTAATGTCATATAACAGTACTACACCACATTTCCGCATTTCTCTCGCTCTTCCTATCCTACCAACATAATGAATTCTCCATCAGAGCACTCTTCATTAAAATGACATGCACGTTCGCCAAATTGAGAGGCAGAGAAATTTTCACTTAACGTCAGTTGATTCTGCGACTTAATTGTCGGGTGAATAAATGCATTAGCTTGCTAAAATACGCATTAGGTGAGCAGGATTAATGCTGAACATTTGCAAAGAAGTTAAAATAATCATCCAAACGAGGTAGAGCAGGCACATCCAAAGTCCAGCCCATGGGTCATTTCCAGACCTTTAAAAAAAAAAAATTTTTTTTTAAACCAACCCGACCACTATACACTATTTTGTTTCAGGTATAATTTGGACAGACGTGAGGCCATCATCATTTGATAGTTTTTGTAAGCATACTGTATCACTCGCTTGCCGATTGACATTGGAACAGCATTTCAAAATTGCCCGCCTGGCAAGACGTTTTTTCTGTCCCTGACTGCAGTTCAGCACCATTTAGAGAAGCTTTATGGCAGTCACACTGCTACAACCTGCAATGCAATGTAAGCTTCAGGTTGTGAAGTGTCAAGAGAAAGCACAACTAACCGTTGACTCTTTGCAAAGAAGCAATGTCTGGTTGCAGATCTTTTTCGTAACAACAGTTTGTTTTTGTTTTCATGAACTAAATATTTTTTGTGGATTTGCATTATTTGCTCCACTTTCTACCTGTGTCAAGGTCCGATTATGAAACATATCGCTTAATTCACAATTGACCAGTCACGTGTGTTATTCTTGAAGTTTGGCGGAAAGATTCACAAAGTCACATACCAGTGTTCCGAAATCTCGGGCCTCACAATCCATCAATGCATCCCGACTCACGGAGGTCACGTTTCCTTAAAGCCTCCCTGTAAAAAAAAAGCGAAAAAACTTATACCTAACATAATTTACCACAAAGCAAATGTGTTCAGAATTTTTGTAACACGAGATGTGTCAACACCATCAGCATTTTAAGTGGGCTGATACAGGAAAAGACTCAAACACTTACTTCACCATACTGTGCCAATAAAAAATCTTTTAAAAAAGTACAATATGAAGACGACCTTGATTAAGGGTATAAAATTCCAAGTACATATAATCTCAGATGCCAGACTACATCAGACAATAAATTCACCAACTCCTGCTCCCACCAAACATTACAGCACTATTAAGTATTTCTATTTCTATTGTGGGTTGTGTTTGTATTAGGGATGTTCCGATTAGTGCCGATTCCAATGTAATCATTTACCTGTGAGATCGGCTGCTACACATTCCGATCACATGGATTAGCTGCACATTTTTAAAGGTGTGTGTTTTGTTCTGATCCAAGTAGTTGACTGCAGTACTGGTACACTAGTGAGTCGTTGCATTATAAAATTCTCCTCGTGAACATCTCGGCAAAAAGTCAACAAGTGCAGAGGCCTTACCTCACTCTTATAATTTTTATGTCTTAGCTACCTGTCCTACTGGGCTACCGTACCTGGTTCTGCCTGGTACTGTAGCCTACCTGGTACATTGCATGTACCTGCCAACGGGGGGGGAAAGTTCAAGGGGTTTTTCATTCGTGTACCTTTAACTGAAAATACTAATTTAAACAAATGTCATTGCCTAGGAATGTTTCCCTAAAAGTTTCAAATATGCAACCAGCAACTGGGATGCTTAATCAAGGAAGTAGCAATGGAGACAAGGACGAGGTCTCTGCACAAGATTCACAGCATCCTTTAAATTGAGATCAATGTCTGCACATCACTTTGGAGGTGGTCTGTGACAATGCTTGAAGCTGGAATCCTAATTTGATGACGTTTGTCTGCGTAGCATCGCCGTAGGGTTAGCACTGGCCTGCTTCCCTTAACTGTACACAAACTAACATATCTTACGACACGGTTCACCAACATGAAAGTTGCTGCATGTGCATATTCACGTCATTTGTATAGTATTGCATGTTGTTGTTTCTTAACTTTGACGGCAAACAGTAGAGGACCTTATGCAGATATTCGAGCTACATGTAAGCTATGGTGACTGACAACAGTGTAAACTAAGCCCAGTTTGGCTTCGTTTCCGTGACTCAAAGCAGCAGGCTCAATGTAACTGTTGAATTAGCTCGAATGATGTCTCACCTGGATCTCCAGAGAACTGGAGGGCTGCACCTTCACTTTATAGACGAGGTCATTTTCGAAAATACTTGGCAAAACCGTCGATTCTCATTTCTGTTTCGTTGCAGCCATTTTGGGCCAAACCTTCAATAAGATCACATGGGGGTGGTAAGTATGCGGGGAGACTATTCCAATCACTTATTCCTCGTTTTAAATCGGCTCATATTCATTTCAGACAGCAAATGTAAAGTTTAAAATATATATATATATATTTTTTAATTATTATTATTATTATTTTCGCTAGTCAAGAACGGTGCTTGGTAGACATGTTTTTCATAAAACACCTCACATGAGAAGAAATGGTACAGCCCGCTTGTTCTGTGAGTCTGCTGTAAATGCTGCCAGAGCTCAGATGCTGACTGAGTAAACTAGCAGTGAGTGTTTTACTCAGTGTAATGCAGCAGTTGTGAAGAGCGAGTAAATAAATAATAATAATAACAGTAATAATCCATAGTGACGTTCATTTGTTTAGAGATAATGATTTTAGAAAGGGTGAATATGAGAAAATGCTCCTATTTTTCTGAGGTAAACTCGTTGAGGACTTGAGAATCATTGCAGCACTTTTACTGTCATTGGTAATAACATAAACTAATATAGTTTTCCATTTTTACCACATTAATGCTCACATAAGCATCACTCAAATAATATGAGTTACAAAAAAACAGATGAGCCATGATTGGTGATTTTGCCACTTGCTGTCGACTGAAAATGACATCACAGTTGCTCGGGGCTCAGGTAACGACCAATCACGGCTCACCTGTTTTGTGACGTTGTTGAACTGTGATTGGCCCCTCGGATTGATTAAAAGCGGGCGGAATTTGCTGCTTAACTCATATTAAACAAAGACAATAGTAATCAAGATGCCGTGTTTACCAATAATATGGTATTGCGCAGTATATACATTCTATTATGATTTCCAACAGCACTTTATTAAATATTTCATTTTATATGTACCTGGTGATGAGATAGTGACGCATGGTGTGCCTTTGTCGCGGAATGCATGTGTACAGTCAATAAATGAAAGCAACGGCTTCGAAAATAACCGCACTCTCTCTTTTTATTTCTAGCCCGTTTCCTCTCTTTGTGTTATAGCCGAGGCGGCATGGGCAAACCACTTCTTCCTTGACAATCACACCGTGTTGTTTTTGGTTCATTGAAAAACAATTTTTTTAAATATTTATTTATATTTTAGTTTTTTTTTTCATCTGCACATTTATGAACTATTTTTCAAATATTTGACATATTTCAGTAATAATTATATACAATTATTGGTACAATTTCCGCGTGCAATATTTGATTTGTATAATAATTCAAGTAAGGACAATAAATGACACTAATGATGAGTTTTTCTTGACATCTAATGAAGCCATAAAAAGACATTTAGATACACGTGAAGGGCTGCACACATTATAACACACACCCTTTTTTTTGCTAGTGTTTCACACTGCGTTGCTTGGTCAGTGAAGCGTGGTGTTGTTAGTTTTACAGTTTGACTCACCTGGGGCTACACACGTCTCCTTCTGTTAACCACCGTCACGGCCTACAGAGGATCGTCTGTGACAGGTGCTCTCTGACTGCGTCACTTTGTTTGTGCCTGTTGATGACAGACGGTCAGAAAGAGAAAAACATGCACAACTTAAGGGTCTTTTTCTTCTTCTTTTTATACATTCACTGTCACAAAGAGGCGGCAGTAGAGTGAAGGATTGAGAAGAGAAAGAGAGGCTCGGTTGCCTCTGTTTCATGCTGATAATGCGCTGTGACTCATATCAATATTTCTCATCTCTCTAAATAGGATATGAAATAGCTTTTTCTGTAGGCCTTGATGAACGACGCAGCTATCGCTTGCCAGCATTTGCCGAGCCCGCTAACTGTAACTCTTGATTAAATCCTCAGAGTATCATTGTGGAAGAGATGTTAAAGCATTTCAAATTATATCCAAAACCATCAGTAGCGCTTGGTTGTATATTGAGCCGCATGGGCCATAGAAGCGCGTTTGAGGTCTTAACCATAGAAAAAGTAGTCGTGTCATCCGACTTTGTGATCAATAAAGGGATCTTTAGCCGAGGTCCAAATAGAATTAAGAATTGCTTTAGGATAATGACATTATCGACCAACGTTCTGGAAAGGCGTTTTAAGCTGTGTCAGGTTAATTCCCATCTATGAAGGTTTGCAGGGAGCCGCTCGGAATCGTATTGGACGGTCGATGTAATGTTCGCAAAGATGGCCAGCGCTATCCTCGGCACAACTGAACATTCTTTTCTGCCACAAAGACATATAAAGTACGGAATCTTGGAAGTGCCAATGTGGAGTAAATATTTTTCACTGGCAAACACGTACGTTGCAACGTATTTACAAATACGCTCCAACATACGTGTAGGCTAAATGCTAAATTTGCATTTTTTTCACTCGTTGTATTTAAAAAATGCTATTTATTAGCATTTGGCCTACATAATACCAATACGTTCATAAATTATGTTTGATTCTGAATTTATACACTCTATTATCATGTCTGAAGTGCATGACGTCTGGCATTCCATAATGTCACGGGGTATGCGCATCGTCAAGTCAACACCCCTTGGCGTTAGCATTTAGCCTAGAAGTAGCCTACAAGTATGTTCGAACGTAGTTAAATACGTTCAAACATACGTACTTTCAAATACATTTGAATATATTTGCAAATACATATTTGCGTCAAAAATGTTGACTCCACATTAGCAGATCCACGCTTCTGCACTAAAGCTATTATAGCATGGTGAAATGTACAATTTGACCAAAATGTAAGTCAAAATGTAAGAATCACATCTTAATTGCAAATATTGTTGCAGATGCGCCACGTTACAAATGTTTTTTTTTTTTATGTGTGTGTTAATATTAACATCATTGCTTCTTGTCGCTACGCTTGACTGGCCACCATGAGGCGAAACTACTCGCGGCTCTCCTGTATAGTTAATAAAGGTTTATTACATCCATGAGAAAGCACCTGAATACATAAGTTATTTGATTTGCATGAATAGAACTAGATTGGGCAAAAAGTACTAGGGGTGACACTAATATTATACTAATCTAATCTTATTAAGAAAGTTCAATGTAAAAAGCCCCCCCCCCCCACCCCCAGGATGCATTACATTACATGACTGCTTGATTTAACTTTAAAATAGGTTGTGCATGTGGATCCATTTGTTCCTTTCCTTTTCTCTGCCAATAAATTTTTTTTAGGCCAGGCACTCTGATTGACCCGCTTCTTGTTTTGTATTCCCTCAGTGAATAAAAGTGATGTACCTTGCTCATTATGAGAGACATTGAAGTGTTTTGATGTTTGGGGATGAAAAATGCATTTCTTTACTTGGCTTAATTATGTATGTGTCCACTGTCGAGTTGAAAACTGCTGCTCATGTGAGGGATGTTTCAAGCGTACCTTTTTTTTTTTGCCATTGGCACGGAATGCATTACTTCCCTATTACCGGCATGCCTAACGTTCCCTCATATGCAACCTTATGGAAATATTAAATGAAGTGTCTGCACACCTCAGTGGAGACATTGAATAAGCATGAGCATCCTTGCTCACGGTCCACGATGTGAGGCTTAAGTTGATTGCCATTTTGGACTCTCCTTTTAGCTGACAGGCGTCAATACCTATGAGAGTAGTTAGTGGTTTTGGGGATGGAATTTATGAGTTGGGATTTGCCTGTTCATCCTTTTTCAGAAACTCTTGAAATATTTTTTGTGAATAATATACTTTCCAGTCAACAAAATGCTTCTGTTTAATGGTCAAGTATCGACAGAGGTAATAGAAAAAAGGTTCATTTTAAATTGTGCTGTGTAAAAACAATTGGGTCAAAATGAACCCAAATGGGTCAAAAGGGGACCGACCCAACTTTTAGTGTAATGCAATTAACCATAAAAGTTGGGTCAAATGAATAACCCACAAAACAACTCAAGGTCCAGTGAATAACCCACAAACCAACCCAAAAATTGGGTTGATTTGTGGGTTAATAATTAAATGAGACGTTCATTTTTGACGCAATTCAATTGGGTTCGTCAACTAACCCAGAAAGTTGGGTCAAATGAATAACCCACAAAATAACCAAAGAATCGGGTTGCTTTGTGGGTTATTAATTTAATTTGAGCCAACATTTTGGGTTAAATACCTCAAAAAGTTGGGTCTGTTCATTTTTGACACAATTCAAATGGGTTAGTCAACTAACCTAAAAAGTTAGGCCAAATGAATAACCCCAAAAATTGGGTTGTTTTGTTGGTTATTAATTTAATTTGACCCAACTTTCTGGGTTAAATACCTCAAAAGATCGGGTCCGTTCGTTAAGTTTGTGGGTTATTAATTTAATGTGAGCCAACATTTTGGGTTAAATGAGTAAAACGGTTGAGTCTGTTCATTTTTAACGCAATTCCATTGGGTTATCCAACCAACCCATAAAGTTGGGTCAAATTAATAACCCACAAAATAACTTAAGAATTTGGTTCGTTTGTGGGTTATTAATTTAATTTAAACAAAAAATTTGGGTTAAATAACTAAAAAAATGTTGGGCATTTTTTGACCCAACTCTTTTTAGAGTGTGAAACAAACAGGCACCTGGAAATCTGACCATAACATGGATACAGGAACGATCAATGCATTCCTTTAATCTTTAATAATTCAAATAGAAGCATTTAAACAGGCAAGACACAAACACTGTTAGGGATGTGTGTGCGTGCGTGTTTGTGCGTGTGTGCAGCTGTAGTGTGATTCTAACCAATTACATGCCACCTCCATGTATTGTCGTGTTTAGAGATTGCTGTCATTTCACATATTTCAAATATTTTATTGTATGTGACATCAGGTTACACTTTCCTGTATTAATGGATTCGGATATTGCTAAAAGTAACGAGGTTATGTATCTGGATTTCCTGATTGGCCATACACAGCGCCAGCTACTCTTTTTTTTTTTTGTGTCTTGTCAGATACTCGCTGCCCTGGCGCTGTCATTGGTGTTTACTTTAAATATAAGAGGTAGCAGCTATAGTTAGGTCAACTTGGCAAAAGGCGTGACGTAAGAAATAGGAAGTAAGTCCAAAACAAAAACCCCAAAAACAAATTATACTTGAAGCTTAAGCACACTTCATTTGTTTATCCCACGAAACGAGAAATGTGCAAACGCAAGTACTTTTTTGGGGATAACCGCACTTACTCACAATTCTGAAGATCTATTTTTGTGAATGAGTCAAAGTTTTGGGGCGTGGTCGCTGCCAGTGACGGTTCACTCATTTGACTCAGTGACTCGGATTGGGGTCTTCGGTTAGCAGAGCATGTTTTTGGAATGTCAGATGAAACCCTTCTAAAAAATAATGAACGTGTCCCCTCACCTGCACAAATGAGGCCCGTCCTTCTACATTTTTTCATTCCCAAAGCTTAAACGTTATTACTGCAGTCATTTCCTGGACTGGGGTTTCATTTTGGGACTCCCTTTTCACGCCTAAAACTTACTTGCAGTCTGTCACCTTTTCAGCACCTCTCTCTGGCTGTTGTAAAGGTGTGGGTGGCCACCATTGGACCCTGAAGTGGTCACAGGGACGCTGGGCTATGAAATTACATGAGGCCGCCAGCCTAAGGTCCATGCAGTCGTCCCTTAATGAAAACTGTTTCACAGTGCAGGCTGCTCAGAGCGGCGAAGACAATCTGTTTGACAACCAGGCTTTAATATGCAAAGGTTGAGTAAAGGGACACCCGTAGTAATTGCCGAACATTTTGACTGTTCATTTATAGTACTGCGCCACTCATGACATTCATGCATAGACTGTAGACACAAAAATGTTCGGATGTACATGCGAGCACATGTGAGGAAAGAGTAGGTGTTTGGTATTCACATTCAACCAGTGAAAACAGTATTGGCCTATCACAAACTGAGACATAAGCAAACATAAACCACCTACACGTTTCTCAGTTTCAGCCTTAAAAACTTGCACCTAGAAACAAGAACAAGGAAATGTTCATGTGCACTTTCAAATCCTTGCGTACTAATTATCAACGATGGAAATATAATTTAAATGTTCTTTTATGTAAAAAAAATCAATAAAAAATGTTTTCAAACCTTTGCAAAGTTAAGTCAAAATGATTTTCGGCATTATGAGATACACAGTCAAAGTGATAGGCCTATTTGTTCCCTAACTTATTTGAACGTTTTACTGTGACCCTCCAATAAATAAATAAATAAATAAATAAATAAATAAATAAATAAAAGAGTGAACAATTAGAAAACTTTTTTAGCAAAATAATATGCCTCAAAAGTCGCACAAGAAACTGAATGCGCTAATGCAAATGAGGCATTTAAATTGTGATCCAACAGAATGATATGTTAAAAACAAATGAAACAAAAGCACCTTTAATATTTATTGCACCACGTTTTTGTTCTATCCTCTAATGTATTATTGCTCCGTGTGTGTGAAAGTAGCAGTTGTTAGAAGGTGTTGTTTTACCACCACATCTATGCTAGTTTTTGTTAGCTTGTGTTATGGCGCTTCCTATTGTTAGCATTAAGCTAGCGGACTTTCGTTAGAGGAAATCCTCTGTTTGTATGTGTTGCTGCTGCTTGGCGCAACATCTATGCTAATTTTTGTTAGCTTGTGTTATGGCGCTTCCTATTATGTTAGCATTAAGCTAGCGGACTTTCGTTAGAGGAAATCCTCTATTTATATGTGTTGCTGCTGCTTGGCGCAACATCTATGCTAATTTTTGTTAGCTTGTGTTATGGCACTTCCATTATGTTAGCATTGAGCTAGCGGACGTATATGACACAGTTCAACATGTTTGTGTTTGAATATATAATTATCTTCTCTTATACTTGCAAAAATCAATTTAAAATTGTTATCATATTGTAGTAGGACTAAACTACAAACTAGTCAGAACACCAATAACTTAACAGTACACTGGTTTCTAGCGTGAGATTCATCCAGAAACAAAACCTTGATACTTTGGAGTTTTATGCTTAGTTTGATGTGCACAGAGCACACAAACACTAAAATGTAACAGGCGCTCCAATGAATACAATATAAACGTAAGATGGGCTTTCTACAATTGACAGCCATAAAACATGACTGGGGCAAGGCTTTCTGGGTCACTGCAGTTGTGTATTGTGTGTACGTGTGTGTTAGCATAACACACACACGTATCCTCCTAGCCAAAACAAGTATATATCTTGGACTACAGTGCAGACAGGCAGCGTTACATTCACCCGCGGGTCAGGAACTCGAAGTTCTGCGGCCACCCACCTTTGCACAACTATACGATCAGGCTATTTTACTTCTTCAGTGTTATCCCTGGTGTCAAAATGCACAATTTTAGTTCACCTTTACTCTCACAAACTATGTTTAGGGTGTGGCTGTCTTCAACCTTTGTGTCAGAAACTTCCTGTCTTGAGAAACAACCCCCCCCCAAAAAAATACAGGAGGAAGGCGGAAGTGTGCTGAAAATTTGTTGGCTTGGTGAGGGAGAAAAAAGATCAGATTGACATCTCGTCCTAAAAACATTGTATTGTTGGGTTTTCGCATTCTGACAGCATGCATTCAAATGCAGCTGAATACTTGAGATAATATTTGTTTTAAGAGTTTCCCCCCGAGGTCTGCTAAACCCCCACAGGAGATATATGAGAAAATTCTCAGGCCTGCAATGGGATCTGTTTATTTGCTGGATTAGTATTTCTATTTTTTTTTTTTTTTATGATAAGTCACACCACATTTTTGTGCAGTGTGGCAGTTCACCAATAGGCTAAAACTGAACATCGATTGTTAAGTTTGTGACTTTTAGCGGCATAACATCCTCGATTGCAGCCGAGTAGAGTGCCACGGTGTTGTGCGGGGGGGTTGGCGGTTTGTGGAGAGCAGAAGAGGAGAACCTCACATTTAGCCGCCGTCTCTGGGGAGAGATTAAGCCGTTCTGTCTGTTCTGTGTCGCTTTATCACTGCCATAGCTTCTTGTTCCTCCTCTCTATTCGGAGTAGCGCAGGGTGTACCTTTTCCGTCGTCCTCCTTTTTTTTGCACTTTCTGTTCCTCTTTTCTATTCTCATTTCCTCTGCTCCTTTACCTTGCTCTTCATTCCATCCATCCTGTCTGTCTATGCGGTTTCGTGTTCTCGCTTTAAACTGTTTTCTATTTGACGTGCTCTGGCCTTCTCATCTTACCTCTTAAACCTGTACATCCAGCTGATGCTCTTAGCTGATAGCCCAGATGGCGGTACTTTACTGAGGATGTACAGGACCGAATTGCTCTCTACCCTCTCTGCGCTATTGCACAATTGCACCTCTGTCACCCGTGGCTCGGCTGTCCCACTGAGCTGATCCCCCCCCCCCCCCCCCCCCCTGGTCCTGGTGGAGCACTATGGAGCTCAACCACTTCTCACATTAATCTCCTAAACGATCCTGCACCTAAGAGGATCAATACTCATTTTCAGGGAGCAGCATGATCCCTTAATGTAGTAGAGGATGGCTGCTTATCCCTTCCTCATCCTTTCATTTTCAACTCCCGACAGAAAGAACAAGAGTCTGCCTTTCATTTCATTTCATGGCACGCATTAATAAGAACAATATCGGAATGTTATTGTCCTGATTTTAAACTAGGACCCAAGTCAAGTGAGCACAGAAATCGAACTCGGGTTTGGATCAACTCAACTGGTCGGTGATCGCGGTAGCTTCCAAACAAATCCAGCCTCGATCTGATTCAACGGCAATTGAACCGATCGCGTTTAATGAGAACTGGTTAGTAACGCGTTACATTTACTCCATTACATTTAGTTAATTCATTATTTGAATGCACTGTACTTGTCAGAGTACTTTCAAGTGTTGTTATTAAGAAGAAAAAAATGCACATTTGAGCCACATTCCACTCACTACATTTGTTTTAACATTACCAATCCATATTACCACCAATGACGTTTGTGTATGTCATCAATCAAACAGAACCAGGCAGTAACATAATCACAAAGTCTCTCTGAGTTCACACAATAGGAACGTTTTCAAAGTCACTAATTTATGTGAAGCATAGCAGAAAAACCATTAAATTTTAAGTAAATTTACTAAAAATGCGCAAAACCGACATGCGACTTATGCCTGTTTACATCTGTTCTTCTTTTGCAAATATTGAGAGGGGACTCCGCCGCTGTAGGTGGCGCTATACACCATAGAGATGTGATCTACCAGTAATTCAAAAGAAGAAGAAAACTAGGAAGCGACTGCGCCGTGCGATGATCAACCGTAGCGGTTTTTTGCTGTTTTCCATCAAAAATGAATGAATTTAATTAATTCCAAAAAGATTTCTGTTTCTTTGTCCCCCCAAACGTACCTTACTTTATCATCCAACATTGCTTTGGGACTACAAACATATGTGTGACGTAATATCCGGTCAAAACGTGCGACGTGTATCCGATCTTGCCAGCGGTTATTCACAAAACTTGTTTGCATTTTCCTTTTTTCGATACACTTCAAAATCCACCCCCTCTAAGCGTAACTTCTTCTTTTTTTAATGAATTTTGGGCCCATTTTTTTTCTTTCTAGCATTTAGTTCCAGTCATTCTTATTTTCGCATTTCCTGGAAATTTGAATAAAAATGGGTGGATGGAAACCCAACAACTGGCGTGTGACTACTGGCCTCACATTCGATATGTGTCCATTTGATGTTATGGCTCTTTAAAAAACAAACAAAGTAACAGCAAACTACTCTTACAACTTGACAGCAATTCTTAGCTACTTCACCCACCTCTGGGTTTCCAGTTCCCCCTTGGTGTGGTTTGGATGGTCAGAAACAAAACAAACTTTTGGCCTTAAACGGTGTAAATACTGGTGATGTAACTACCAGAAACATTACTGAATAGATCTTTGGGTAATTAGTTAGCACATTAGCGTTCGAAACTAATTTACAAAATGTGAACAATTTTAATAAAAATGTGAAACACCGGGTATAGGAAACAATTGTCCTAATGACACTGTGAGCATTGTGAACAACATTAATGGCTTAAATGAGCATAATTGTTGACTGTCTAAACAGATAGATTCACACTTCTATGTGTGATTTTATGAAATATGTTACCGTAGTGACAGTGTACACATATTCAATTTCGGCATATTATTTTTCTAAAATATGGTTGAGAAGTTTTTACTCAGCTTCTGCAGTCTGTTTGATTACTGCCATCAGTGTCTTATTTGACCCATATGCCTTATCATCTGACTACTTGGCTAACTAACAAGCTAACTAGCAAAGTACGTCAATGCTTCAGTAATTTAACTACAAGTAATTGATTGACAAAGTAGCTATCAGACCATTTTATGGATTAACTAGCTAGCTGTTTAGTTAAGTAACTAATAAATGACTATTTGATAAAAAAAAATTCAGAACACAAACTAGCTAGCGACTTGACAAACTAGCTTACTATTTTAACCGTCTGCTCTTACACTTACCATGTCTTGACCTTGTTCATACAAGAGACATCAGAAACCCTGCATGTACCTGATAAAATGCATTCCCCATTTAATCGTGTATGAGTCTGCGCCAGTTCAATATTTGCCAGAGAGAGAAAAAAAATCTCCAGCTTTTCTTTAAGACGTCTTCGGGCTGTTCTGCATTACGTGTCGTCGCACAATTGTTATTCTTTGTTTTCCACAGGCGCTGCCTTCATGCTAATAGTGGTGCGCTCCAAGGAAAATGGGAAAAGATCTGACTTTCCATTGGATAACAAGCATCTTATTTTCCGTGCTCAGCGTGCGAGGAGCCACCGCTATAGGACCACGTGGTTTCGCTGAGAGTTTCACCATTGATCTTTGCTGATTCAGACTGTTTCTGGGGCCTTCTTTCAGCAAGCTATGCAGTGTCTGGGCAACCAACCCTCCCCTTGTCAGACAATTATTGGAACAGTGCAAGTTTGGAGGTGTTGTTTATGCTAAAGCTATTACTCTCTGTCTGGTCAGCCTGTCCTCAGAGCTGGCCTGCTCTGCGCTTCCTGAATTATTCAGTCTTAAGAACTGACAATCGTCTGTGGGTACACAGTACATGTAGCTGAAGGATGAATTGCACTAAAAGGGAGACTATTGCCTGGGGCTTGCAAATTTTTTTGCGGTACAATTTCCTCATGACATAATACATTTGAGGTACAACGGCGTTATCTAAAAGAAGCAACAATATCAAAATTAGCTATCTAGTATTTTGGTGTTGGGATATCCTAGTAGAAAATACTATCGGATAATCAAGTATTGGGATAGAATTTAACAAAATGTTATTGTTTGGTTGAAGAATAATTATGAATACACAAGTACGACAGCGTATTAGGGCCACGTATAAATATATATTTTTTAGAGAGCGGGGGCAATATTCAGAGAAAAAAACTCGCAAATTTGCCACTTTAGAAAGTAGAAGAAGAAGAAACTTACGAGAAATACACGTAGCATAGCTATAGTCTAATGTGAGGATTCATTGGTGGTTATTGCGACACTGTTTATCAAATGAAAAGGCAGGATGAAGACGGATTCATTCTTAATTTAATCTTTACTCGTCATTACTGATCTGAATATATGGCTGGATAGCCGATAGGCCAAAACTTTTAGGCCGCCATATTGCTCCTCCCAAGAAACGTTCCTCGGCATACGATTCTATACATTTACAGTATCGAAATTGGAGAACATTTGAGACAGTAGAAACAGCATGATTTATCATGTTTGAAATTTGTTCAACATAAACAAGAGGACTTCAGTCATTTTACAACTTGCCTTAAATACATGTATAATGATGTTTACAGGAGGAAACTTGTATATTTTTTTAATTAAAGAATTATAACCGTAATTCAAAAAAAGATGCCTCTGCCAAATCTAATATTGGGTTCTAAGGAACCATCCACTTATTAAATTTTTTTACTTGATAAAAAAATAGTGACCACCCCCGCCATAAAAAACTTTATAAAGTGGCAAATTTGGGAGTTTTTTTCTCAGAATATTGATCCCGCCCTCTAAAAAAATACAAATAGAAAAATAGACGTGACCCTAATACGCCGTCGTACACAAGAGAAAATATAATAATAAACGAGTCGACATATACTTGGTTTTCATTTTTAGAAAAATTACTAAGGCACTGTTGTCCGTGTATTACTGTATTTGAGAAGGTATATATACGTGATTGGGCCTTTGTACAGTCTATAAAGATCCCCTTTCCTTCAACAAAAAGAATTCACCTCAGACATGTGACAGTTTTTTCAGTTTGCTCAGCGCGTGGTGTGATAAGCATTGTGTGTTTGTGCACGAAGGTTTCATCTGATTGGAGGCAGCCCGGACCTGCTGATTGCACTGGCATGTCTGTGTCCTCCTCGTCTGAGGTAAGCGCTACTCAGAGGAACAGCGGGCTCTTTCTTTATGCAGAGGATTGAATCAGTGATGACGGTCTCATGACTTCTTCCTCTCGCTAACACACATTTCACACACTCAAATACTGGCCAAGGATGGGTTAAAAAAAAAAGAAAATGGGAGGGGAGCAAAGATGCATTAGTTGTGTTTACGTTATGTGTGCTGGTGCAAGCCCAAAAATTAGCTGATAAATGAACTAGAATGTATGTTTTGTTTTCATATTTTATGTTTTAATGTTTAATTATTACATGTCTTATTACACCGAGTCATCAATTTTTTATGGCACGTTTGCTCGTTAAGGTCGCAAGTGTGCTGGAGTCGGGTGAGATGTCACCCTGCGACTGATCGCCAGCCAATCACAGGGCACAAATAACAAATAAGCATTTTCATTCACACCTAGTAGGGACGGACGATTAATTTTGCAACGGGGCCACATGAGTAACTGGATCACTGAGTCGACATGCTAGCTGCAACTTTGTATTATTTTTAATGTATTCAGGAAAATAATATTGTTTTGTTTCAGTAAATTGCTACAGGTGTAGATACAATATGTATTGTTATAATTAGGAAGTACCATTTTATACAATGTCATTAACTCATTTACTGCCATTGACGGCTATAGACGTCAAAAATTAATTTTAACTATTTGTATTAGTTTAACATTTTTTCCACTTTTGTTAACAAGAGTATGAAAACATAGAAGAAAAAAATCATTGTACATTTAGAGCAGATATAAAATGTGTGATTAATCGTGAGTTAACTATTGAAGTCATGCGATTAATTACAATTTTTTTTTTAAATAATCGCTTGATGCGACTTAAAGATTATTAAAAATTCGGGGCGTCTTCACTAGTTAACTC
The DNA here is from genome assembly GCF_054856555.1 of Leptonotus elevatus. Taxonomy (NCBI): domain Eukaryota; kingdom Metazoa; phylum Chordata; class Actinopteri; order Syngnathiformes; family Syngnathidae; genus Leptonotus; species Leptonotus elevatus. The sequence continues at coordinate 8,854,254 of NC_141259.1, forward strand.
ACAATTAATCACAAATTTCATATCTGTTCTAAATGTACAATAAAAAAATCTCGGTTTTCATACTCTTGTTAACAAAAATAAAAAAAATTAAACTAATAGAAATAGTTCAAATGAATTTGTGACGTCTATAGCCGTCAATGGCAGTGAATGAGTTAAAATTAGATCCTTACACTTTAAAAATTAGAATATCAATTTTGTGCACCAACCATGTTAGCAGTTCCTAATCACTGTCACAAATATTGACAGTTATTTTTAAAGATATAGTGATCACTTATAATACGCACAGTATATGAAATTGTAGATTTGCGTATAGTATTATCAGGCTAAATTTTCTTGACCTGCTTCCCTCGATTGGCAGGAAATAAGAACAATGCTAATATTGGGACCATTAACGTAATTTTTGCTAGTCTTCTTTTTTGGACAAATAGTTGCTGCACTGAAAAAAATTAGAAATACCAGGTCTTTGAATTTACAAAAAGAAATTTAGTAGATGCTGCCCAATTAATTTACGTTCCGTGAATGAACATGATTTAATTGATTTTTGTCAAATGTAATGTCCTGTTTTGGAACTACAACTGCGAAGCAATTTAAATGTTGAACATTTTTAATGAATCGAGTTATGGCACTGCAGCTTTGTCTTTTCTTCTTCTTTAATGTTACACTTTAATGTATGAAATATGCAATTTTCAATAAAGTTCAATAAGAAAGTTTTGGGTTTCATCTGACTATTTAGTGTTTTTAATGCATTTTTTTTTCTACATTGATTTTGTATTTGCACACACACTTGTTAAATCAAGCTAAAGTTACAGACCTAATTAGACTAACAGATAGATCATATCATTATCCAACATTAACATTAGTACATCAGTTTGGACTAATTAATTTAGAAAGTGTTTCCTGGATGTGATGAAATCACTTTGATCACACATAATACATTGATGTTGCAGTAAATGAAAAATGTGTTAAATCAACATAATTATTTTAAACAATCTGAACACAATTTAAATATTTGGATGTGACAAGCAATAATCAAGCGAGGAGGAAGAGATAAAATCATGTCAGCTAAACACAAAATGGTTGTGTGGGTCCGATGTGCGCATTTAAATTAAGTATATCTAAATTATTTATTTTTTTCAGTGTGGAGGAGTTGGAAAAGTTGCTAAATATAGAAAAAAAATGTTGCTAAGTTACTGCAAGTTGTAGCTTTTGCTTGCTATCTCGTTTGTACTAACATCCAGACGTGTGCACATAAAATAAAAATACAACATTCAAAATAAAAGCAACGCATAATTTAATATTTTGCTTTGGCTTTATGGTCACCATGAGGGCCGGTCAGATAATGTGGGCGGGCCGAATGTGGCCCCCAGGCCGTACTTTGCCTATGCCTGATTTAAAGTGGAAGTCAACCTGAAACAGTTCTTGACAATAATATGTTATATGTGACCTCACTAGTCTAAACATGACATTCTGATTAATATTACATTTGTGGAATAAGAGTTATTAAGCAAACTCCAGCCATTTTGATCCATCTCAGGGGGCGGCCATTTTACCTCTATGCTGTCGACTGAAGATGACATCAATGTTGCTCAGGGCTCAGGCAACGACCAATCACAGCTCGCCTGTTTTATGCACTGAGCTGTGATTGGTTGTTACCTAAGACCCGAGCAACTGTGATGTCATCTTCAGTCGACAGCAAGTGGCAAAATGGCCGCCCATGAGATGGATGAAAACGGCTGGATTTTGCTGTTTAACTCATATTTCACTAATGCAATATTAACCAGAATACTATATTTAGACCAGTGGGGCTGCATCGAACATATTGTAAAAATAATAATAATAATAAATGGGGAGGGGGGTGACTTCCCCTTTCAAGTCTGTAGACAAACATTTCGAACCCTCACCCTCAGTACTTTGGGGCTGATGTGCTAACCACCTGCTTGCTGCCTTAATCACATAACTATTATTCATTAACTGTACTTTTATTTTTAATCAATCAATCTTTCAGAATATGACTTGTCAGAAACTTGAAAACTTTTAGTGACTTCAATTTCTATCAACTTTCAGATACTATGGATGAAAATACAACCAACGTTGTTTGGGCAATCAACGGGGTGGGCGGAAGTTAAAGGTGTTGCACATGTGTGCGTTCAAGTCACACATGTGGTGGTGCTGCTTTATGACGACATCTCGCAAAGCGCATCTATCATCTTTACCTTTGATGAACTAAACAAAGAAGACTTAAAAGAGCAAACCTACACGGCAGCTCACTTCCGACAGGCTGGTCAGGTAAAACGCACACGAGGAGCCGAACGTCTCTGTCTTCTCACTTCCTTTCCTTCGATGGGACCCGTGTCTACAACTTAGGTCTGGGGAGGTAACACGAAGAAGGTGATGTCGTAAAGTGTTAGTGTCGTAAACCAGGTACGGATAAGGGGAGGTGAAGGGGAGGGAGGACACGAAGGGGGAGAGGGGGTGCGAGAGGAGGTGACTCTCCGGCAGCATTTAGACACAACGAAAGGATCATGGCGGATGGCCCCAGGTGTAAGCGCAGAAAGCAGGCGAACCCGAGGAGGAACAACGGTGAGTAAAACTACTTCTGACGCCGAGCTTTGCGTTCGGGGGGACAGTCGGGATGTTGTTGTGTCCCCCGGTTGCTTCCGTGCTAACTTTGGATGAGCTAAAGTGTGTTTTTTTTTAGTGACGAAAAGTGCTGTGAAGTAGCAAGTGAGCGCTGCCTGTGTGGTACCGTTATACCTGGGTCGTGTCTCGCCCTCCGCCTAGCGGTTCTCTCCACCCGAGACCGTTATTCGCACCTCACCCTTTTCATAAACGGACACGCTCTTATCTCATGTTGGCATTTTAGTATACTTTCCCCCCCTCTCCTTTTATAGAGCCACTCGCTTTAAGAACATTCTGGAGAGTTTTTATCCCTCTTCACCGGTCTGCTGCACCCGTTACTTGCACCTCACCCAGTTATAAAACGGACAGCGCTTTTATCTCATCTTAACACGTTTTCGTTTATCTGGGCACGCTTTTCCTTGATAGAAAAAGGTACCATTGATTAATTTTGTCGAGTTGGTCTAAGTCTGACATGTTTCTACGTGTTATTACATTTATCAACGGGATAATCACTTATTACGCGAGCGATGTTGTGCTTCGGTGGATGGGTACATTTTTTTTATCAAAATTGAAAACTCCTAAGTGCTTTTTTTAAATTCTTTGATATACTCCGAGCAGGTATTGAGGGACACTGTTGCTTACCGTTGGGCGGAACAACTCGTGTTGCCTTATCGAAGCTGGTCAGCAATGCAACGCGCTTTTAATAACTTCATCAAAGAGATAGCCCTCCCCTATTCTTGATGGTATTAAAATGGTTTGGATTTCTTTTCGCCGTCTACGGTTTAAATTCCTTTTTTTTTAATTTGCATATTATTAAGAAACGTCGCGGTTTGACTGAGGTTCCGGAGCGCGAGGCACAGCTCACGCGCATGTTTACGTGAGCTGCGCGCAGCCCATATAAGGACAGCGGCTCTCCGGCTGTGGCGTTGGGGAAACCTTTTTGAGTCCACTGGGACGATTGTCACCTAGCCAGCTTTTAAAACACAATATTCGTCATTTGTATGTCACTGTCAACCATACTTGCACGCACACACACGCACGCACGCACGCACGCGCACACGCAATTTGACTTGTGCTTTGAGATATGAAGTGAAATGACACATAGCTGCTTCCATGCTTTCTGTCTTTCAAAAAATGTTGGTTACACTTGCATCCTTTGCATGGCTTTCTGCTTGTAAATGTGCAATAGCGACGAGTGAAGCGGTTTGTTTTTGCATCATGGAGTGTGTATTGTGCCACCCAGTGTAGCCCCCAAGGAAGTAGGGTGATGCTGGAAATAATATCTATGTAATTTCTTAGTCTCAGAATCATCTTTAATTGGCCAAGAATGGCAAGAGTACGCACACAAAAAATGGTCTCGGGTTGTTGGAGGCTTAGGAAAGCAAGTCAACACAAAAGTGCAAATTGTAAAAATGATGAGTCAACTGTTGAAGGAGTTAAATGGCAAAGGGGGGGGGGAAAAGCTAGTGGGATGTCTGTTGGTTTTGGTGAGCTGAGCTGGAAAAGTCAGGAATGGTAGTTGTTGTGGGCGGTAACATGCCACCAAAACCATGTTTATCTGCGCCGTTTCCATTGGGCCAAAAGTGTCTTCTCGAAGTTTGTTATGAGGCGTGTTCACTGCGCTGCGTCGTTCGTCTCTGGAGATTGGGCGTAAATATGTGGACACGCCTTAGATAACGGCACAGCTAAGGCCTTTTTTTTTTAATTTATTTTTTTTAACAATCATTTTAGAGCAGAGTTTGACAAACTTGAAGTTTGTAATTTTGGCTTTTTGATTAGTGTTGTAATAAATGCATGCTTGTTTAAATCTAGCAAATGGGACCACATTTCTAACTTTGGGAAACTTTGCTCAACAAAGAATTCACAATGTGTACTTGGGCCCTTTAAACTGACAGGCTTTTACGCAGGCCTATTGATATTTAAAGTCCGTGACCAGGCAGATGTCTTGTCTGTTACTTTGATCTCATTTGCATTTGCCTTAATATCCCATACTTCCCTTTTGCCTTGTGATCTGTCATGCAAACCAGCCTAATGGAACTGCTATTAAATTGAAGTTATCTGTACATTTTTTGTGTTTTATAATAATGTGAAATGCCCTTATTGTAAAGTTGAATGAAATGTTATTTAGTCATGCGCGCCCGGTCAATGATGGTCAGCGGCTTTCGCTGAGATCAAGGTGAGCTCCATTCTCTGCTGTAAACAGAAAGGTGTTAACAGCTCGCAGGATGACAGGTGTTTGCAATTGGTGGGATACTACTGCTCCCTTTGTCACTTCTCTCCATTTCGCTCCCCTTGGGAATAGTTGCCATTCCCTGCCATGGTAATTCAACACAGCAATTTGGGAATAGAGGAATGCGAGCGGCGTTAACATTCTTCGCAAAAATAAACAGGGCGTCACTGGGATGGGTTTTTGGACTCTTTCTCACTTAGCTGTTGCGTCAAAAACATGACATTGATCGCAATCCTTCTTCGACTTCACCCCGATGAATCACCCCCGTCATATAAGGAAAATGAGGTCGGCCCTTGGCGAGTACTTGCGTGATGTTGACCACTTGTTTATTGGCTTGATGAAGCGACATTATACGGAGCGCGCTGGACTCTGTCACCACGCCTAAAAAACTGTTGAATGCAACCACATGCTGTAAGTTTGCTCGGGAACAATACGAGCTGTGGATACAGTTTGTCAAGTGAAACAAGCAATGGCATCGGAGGAAGTGGGATTGGCTGTGTTAGCTCCGCATGCTCACATTAAGTGTTTTTAAAGCCACGTGTTTACATTTAAAAGGTTCACCCCTGTTGTGTGAAGACTTTAGCAGAGGAGGAAATATTTCATTTATCTCACGGCTTTTCACCAACTTCCCCAGCAGCTTCATTTGAAAGTGCCGAGTAAGAAGAAATCGCCCCCGCCTACGCGGTACACACACACACACACACACCCTCCTCTCACCCCAAGCTTCTCCTTTATTTTGGGGGAGAGAGAGGAGGCGGAGGGGTTAAGACACAGTAGCCATGGGTGCTGTTGATTGCCCCCTGACCTAGGCACCCATCGTGCCGAGAGTATGACTTCACTTTCCTCCCCTGTGCCATTGTGAGGCTTCCAGCATGTCCAATTGTGTTTGTGTTTAAGTCTGTTCAATGAAAGGGGAAGAGCGGGGGAGAAAAGGGAGGGAGTTTTGGAGCCCTCGGCCCTTTCTCCTCTCCCTCCTTCTCTCTGTCCATTCTTTGGTGACCCCTTAAATTGTGGGCTATGTGTCCCCCCCGCGGACTGGCAAGTGGGGGATGGATGGAGTTGGTGAGAAGCGGTTGAGGTGTCCAAAGACGTTTACAACAGGTGGCAGCATGGCAGCGGCTCTCTTGTACGGTAGTCATCTCATTAAGGGGCGTGCCCAAAAAATTGATCCTCGTTAGAATCGCGATTCTCATTTAGTACGATTCAGAATGGATTTTAAATGTCCCAAAATAGATTTTATTTAAATTATTTTATACTGTCTTGCCCTTGTTTGTGTGAGCCTTTACTGGGAACGCTGTTCATGTTGTACCCGACTTGGCCACTTAGGGGCAGCGTGGTTCCGCACGTTCTGTTAGAGAGTAGAAGGAAAACGTCACGATCAAGTTATGCCAGTAAAAGTTGTTTTTTTTGCAGCCTAGAAAGAGCATATGCCGGAGTAATGCTAAGATGCATACATTCCTGAAGCGTTTGTATGCCGTTCTTTTGAGCGAGTAGCGAGTAGCGCGCTAATTAGCATTAGCGAGTCAGACTGGAGTAGATCGTGACGATTCTTTGCTCATCTATAAATTGAAGCAGAACTGATTGTCAATCAAATCATTTTGAATCAAAAATTGATTCTGAATCGAATTGCAGACCCAAAAATCGGAATCGAATCGCGAGACAAAGATTCCCACCCCTGCATCTCATGCCGGCAAAAATTTTTGTGGAAATGTTTTACGGCCAACTGATATTGTCAAGGTAGGAGAATGACTTTCCTCAGTGGGCCGCTCCTTGAAATTAGAATTATATGATGTACGATCCCACCTCTGTTAAGGCTGCTTAATGATTAGCTGCCCCCATGGAGGCAGCGAGCATTAGCCTATAAAAAGGTGCTCTTCCTGCATAAAGGAGGAGTTTTAAACCCAGAGTCAGTTTCAGTAACCCCCTTAACTGCGCTTGGATGTGCTTTATTGTGGTTTGTGTGGTTCAATGCGTAAATGAACCATTGTGTGTTGAGGCTTTAGTGAGAAAGCCCGAGGAGAAAGAGCCTAGTTACCTTTGCAGTTAGCCTGCTCTACCTCATTCACTTTCAGTGGCAGAAGAAAAGGCCCATTCAGCCAGCCTGGCATGGGGAGGGAGAGCCCTTTTCACACTGGGCTTGTGGGAAATTTCTTCTCCATACTGTGCATGCCATTTGCATATGACCCATTCTTTTCCTGAAGGTCCCCGCGAGGGAGGAATCCATGGAACGTAAGCAGAATTCATCAAATCCTTCCCACACAGCCTAAGGCCGTGAAGGACCCACATTGTAATACTCGGACATTTTTATCTTGTAAATGTAGCTTACATCGACGTCACGCTTGTTCCCCTTTACATACCGCTCGTTACATTTCCATCCTGTGTATTTTCGTGGGTGCCCAACATGTTGTTTTTAGCGCCAGGGTGAAGGGCTTAATATGGCCCAGTAGGCAGGAGTTTCACTCAATCTGAAGCATGAGCCGTGAGGACAATGTGACGGGGAGGGGGGCGCACACCTTGAACCCTCCCCAAATGAGGGTGACGTACCATGCGTGGACCAGCAACAGTGTTTCTGAAAGGGTCCTAATATCCTGGAGTTTGCCGGGTGTGGTGGGGGTAGCTTGTAGCAACGCGTCAGCTTGATGAGCTGAACAAAACAACAGCCGTTGCAAAATGTGACCCCCCCCCCCCCCCCAGACCCCCCAACCCCCTCCTTTGGGGTACTTTTTCTCAGGGACTGTTGACTATAGTCCACTATATCTTACACAGTAAATTCTGTAGTGTATTTAGAGTGGGACCAAATAGACTCCGTTTTTGAATAGGCTCATATTTACACTTGGAAGAGAGTAAAATAAAGAATTGAGAATAACAAATAAAAAGCACTCAAGTGTTGAGGAACAAACTCACGACCTTCAGCTTGGGAGATAGACACACTACCACCTGATCTATGCCCCTCCTACTGTTTGCTTACCTCCAAGAGGAGAGCAAAAACGTTGTTTTTGCTCTTGGAGTTAAGAAGATTCCGGCTGACACGAACAATATACTAACACACAGCAGGAGCTGTGTGGCTCAGGGAGTCGATCGGCTGTCTCCCAAGCTGTGAGTTTGTTCCTCAACCCTTGAGTAACTTTTATCTGTATTTTTAATTATTATTTTTTTAATTATTTTACTCTGAAACTGAGTCTATTTGGTCCCACTCTAAATAGTCAAATTTACTCTATAGAATTTACTGTGTAGTTAGGCCGGTATTTACAAATAAATTAGTAAGTAAAAATAAAATCAATGTGATCAATTAATAAAATAAATTTTAAACTGACAATAGTTGACCCAATATAAATAAAACGATCCATAAGCTTGGGAAACTGTCACGACCCCGATACAGACACATAGCGATGTGTAAGCAGAGCTGGGTTGTGTATCACGTAAGCATGACACCAAAGCAGTGAGTCATGGGCACAGGTGGGTTCGCAAGATGACTTCAACCACACAAAAACTTGCCAACTTTTCTGTCATTTTCTTCAGTCTGCCCTCTTGGCCGTTTCCAACAGGTGCAAGGGTGAGATAATGTTCTGGAGTGATGTGTATACTCAAGGAGTGATTACTTCTTAATTGCCATCTTTAGCGGTATAAAGAGCACAGTCATATATTGTGTCCCGAGTTGTGCTGTGTTTATTTGTAATCATGTGCTTGCTAGGCCAACAGTAATTCCCGTCAGGTCTGTCTGCAGACCCCTCCTTGACCGCCCCCCATCATTACCACCACCTTTCTCTCCCCCGCCCGCCCATCCGCCCGCCCGTCCGCCCGCCCGCCCGCCCGCCCGTCCGTCCGTCCCCTCCCTCTTGCTTGTGGTCCTCAGTGGAGCGGTTAATGAAAAAGACTGGACGGACACAATAGGCAGAAGGCGGGCTCAGTTAGGCGCTCACGCCAGCTTGTGTTGTGTGAAGCAAAAAGCTCTTTAGGGCAAACCTCTGCTAGAGCACCTGACTGTCAGTTTGTCAACTTTTTTTTCTTTCACAAAGACGTTTGTCGGCTAGCCCCCTTTCTAATGTGCTTGACCTTATTGTAGTCCCCACAGCGGTTCGGTCCGCGGGGATGAAATTGGATGACATCAGATGAGAAGTAATCCGTTGCTGCGCATTGTGCTTTGAACACAGCCTAGTGGCTGGCTTTTTGCCAGCCCATTATGATGACCATATTGATTTTCCTCTCCATAGCACACACAACTGATAATGGCCCTCCTGAGGGGGGCACACATTCATATTCACACACCGATTCCAGTTGCGCAGCCTGACTTTGATGTCCCAGGGGTCACAATGACTAACAAATCGAGAGTACTCCTGTGTCCCCCCGAGCTTGTGCGCCGAACGCGACGGGCTCGGCGAGAGCCCTATGACAGCTCAAGCAAAGAAAACCTTAGTCACCCTGTTTGTTAGTCAGAAAGAGGGCCGTCTGCTATGCTGAATGTCAACATGGATAAACATCCACACAGGATTAATGAGAGGAGAATGGTCTGCCTGAAAGCAGAGGGAGGGTGTAATAGAGGGAGGCATGGAGCGACCGCGTCGCCCCATTTAACCCATAAGTATTTTTTTGGAGCTCCCAGTGGCCCCGGAGTGTGACCCAATCTAAGAAAGACTAGGCACACTCGCTACTGTATTTACCGTATGCCTCCCCGCATGAGACACACAAAGCACGGTAAGATAAAGTGTTTTTGCCGCAAGATGCTCGTATTTAGTTGGAGCTTAATCATCTTAACTGTTCCTTAATCACTATCCAGACCGATTGACCCATTTAAACCTGCTATTGACAGACAAACATGCATGCTTCTTGTGAAATTTGGCTTTACCTTTGTCTTATCGCAGCCCTGAGTCGATCGTGTCAGCTCAACCAGGACCAGGAATCTAGGGTGACGAGATTTGTAAAATTAATGATGGTAGGGCTGCTCGATTATGAAGAAATTATTCATCTCGATTATACTGGTAATAATTGAAATCACGATTGGGGCGATCATTTATTTTTTTGTTGTTGCAAAACAAGAAAATGTTTGAATGTAAAAAATATTAAAGACAAATACAATTATTTGAAACACTATAATTATGCAAGTTCCTTTTATTCAATTTGTTATTTTAAAACAAAATAAAAAAGGTGTAAATGTATAAATTAAAACAACTCAAAGAACTGAAAATTTGCATAAATAATTGAAATTGCATTTTGGTTAAAGCAACACTAAGGAACTTTCATTTTATGTTGATTATGACGGCGCCATATGGACAAAAGCGATAACGTTATGCCTGAGGGAAGACCACATTTTCCATGAGGACAAGCGCATTAAGTCATTTTTTAGCTCACGCCAGTCAAATTGACTTCCGTCTTTGTAACAAATGGGTAAAGGGGGAAGTGACATATGCCATAAAGCAGTCAGCACATTTGTAGTTTTTTTTTATGTGGCAGTGTTCCTACCATCCTCCTCAAAGTTGGTTAGTGCCAGTAGAAATGATACAGGCCCACTCAGGCCATGGCAAAGGTACCATTCAACTAGTTTTAAGTCGCTATTTTATTATGGTTGAAAAGTTCCTTAGCGCTACTTTAATTGCACTGGCCTAAATAACGGGACAGTGCAATTTAGCTGAAACTCAATTCAAATATACAACAAATTCTCACCAGGAAGTATTTATAACAAATGTAATTGCTAGTCAATCTGGTCACCGGTGCTTGTGTTATTGCTTTAGCTAATGCTATCTTGGTTGACAGTCAAATAGCACTAAACAAGTGCCATTTACTTCACACCGGTCCCACATTGCAACATTCGAAAAATACGCCACCAGAAAAGCTCAGCTTGCTTTGGGTCTGACCTGCCACCGCAGCACTACACTAGTAGGACCACATTTCCCATGATTCTTAGACACAAAAGCAGGAAGTACTTCTAATTCCGGTATAATGAAAACACGCTTGTTAGCGATTAGACTCGATGACTGGACTACATGAAATATGTACGGGACGAACTTGAGACACAAAGGCTAAAAAGGGGACTCACTTATTCACACGCAAAAAAACGGAACGATCCATTTATATCAACATTGTGTAAATGTAGCAGGAGAAGGGATGATACTCAAGCTATTGTACAGCTGTCCTTTTACTCACGCTGATGAACACGCCCCCCGCCCCCCCCAATCCCTCCACCCTCACCCCCACCTAGTTACTCTGGCGCCAGTGCTTTTGAGTCAATGAAGCATGGCCTTTAATTGATTATGCTCCGAGTTGTACAACACTATTAATTAGTGCTTCTTCGTCACTTGTTTGTTTTGTCCTCTTCCCGTCATAACAACCTCCATTAGCGGTATAAGATGTTAGCTCAGCGGCATTGTGATTTAACATCACCGCACATTGTTACTCCCAACATTTTCAGCTAGCCTCATTGTTGCCCCCTCATAAACTCTCGCTCGTTAGCTTGTTCTCGAGCCCCAAGTAGTCTTTCTTCCTAGTTTTTTTTCCCCCCCAATCTCTAGCAGCTGCCTTGGCTTGGATTCTCCAACACCAGCAGGTGCTGTAGGCATGCAGCTACTCAGCTATACACCGCTCATAAATAACACCTGACAAAAGTATGAGAGAGCCACAGCTCCAGCCAGAGTGAGGTAGAGAGGAGATTGAAAGTTTCCTCTGGCACGAGAACAGGGTGTGTCTCATGGTCGAAAGCTGGCATTCCGAATGCAGAGTGGAATGTCGGATTTCGTACTTTTAAGTGTGTTTCTCATTCGTATGATGCGTGCGCTCCTCCTCCATGCCAGCTTTCAATAAAGCCCTCTCATGCAAATATCAAGTATATACGCCTTTTTTTTTTTAAGCACAAGGCTCTCGCTAAGTGACTGTAAGGAGGAACTTGAATTTGGAGTACTACTAGCTTTTCTTTAATTAGGATGTAAGAGCTTGGAACAATCTTAATTATGCTTTTAAAGCCAACTGAAGGGGTCAGAAAATAAAGTATATGCGCACTTTTATCATCATCACTAATGAACCAGCACTCAGAATAAATGAATACATAAATCACCTCAAATCAAGGACCTTTATTATAACCTCAATCAAAGTCGCTTTGCCATTAAATGCTTGTCAAATGCACAAATGCCAGACACACATCCGGCTTCATCCCAAGTTATTGATCAGCCTCTTGTGGCGAAGGTTAGCTTGTCATTTTCTCTCGCCTCGCCGTGAACAAAACCAGGAAGTGTGCGGGAGATTACGGCCCAGGATGCAACCTGAAAGCCCTTTATCTCTGTGAAAACAAGAAGCTTCCTGCGGCCCTGCTCCATCCAGGCTAACACCCCCCCCCCTCCCTCCTGCACACACCCGGCCCCCAGCACCTGTGGCAACCTATTTAAGGCTCCTCATCAGGGGCCGAGGGGACCACAAACCAGGATGTTACCGTACACAAAAGTTATGGTTTGGTACGCTTATAAAACAAATCATGACATGCTTGGCTTCTCTCGTTCTTGGCTTGCTATAAAAGTGACACGCGGTGAGCAAAACAGATTAGGTTAGCACTAAGTGATACAAATCAATTCAGCGCAAACTGTAATCCTTGATCTTTGTCTTCATGTGTAGGCCGTTTGATGATGGTTGGTTACATAAGCTTTGCAAATAGTGTGGCATCATACCAGCGCAACATAGTTTCATGAATTGGACATATAAGAGGAACATGACCAAAAACAAAATAAAACTGTAGGCTTATCATATATAGTGTTTTTCTCATTAGCCCGTGTTTACATGGATCCACGTATTCCGATTAGAATGAGTCTGAGTGACTAAGCAAAATGAAAATCCTCCATATTAACACCTAACTCGGAATGAAAAGGCCAAATCCGAACGGGCCTTATGTAAAGTGTTAAATTGGAATAGCCAGGCTGTGTCCAGTCTTCGCATGCTGTTTGTTACCGTAAATGCATTGTTACGTCGTCGTGTATGCACTTTAAAATGGCGTCTTATCCAGAGCTCGCCTGCGACGGCAGAACGAGTTTTAAAGTACTTGGAACTTGTTTCTGTCGATTGATTGGTGGTCAATTTTCAGTGGCTGTAAATTGTCCGCCTGCTCCTCTCTTACCTTGTGTTATGGTGCAGAATTATATGGTGTCATGCTATAGCTTACACAGGTATGACCATCGTGCTACGCAAGCTTGATTGGGGTTGACCCATCCAAACCGTAGCTACTATGTAAAACTGTACTTGAGGACAAAAAGTCTTGTTTCCAAACAGTAACTCAGTCCCTTAGCTGAGGTTCATCCTTGAGAGTATTCATAGAGCGAGCCGAGTAGACCACATTTATTGAGTGCCACTCTTAAGATTAAGATGCGGTCGTTGTTTTGCCATGCTAGAATGTTGGACAAGAGAAAACATAAACAATCAAATGACTCTTAATCAACATTTCTTGATCAGAGTCATGACAAAGTCCGTCTTTTTTATGGACAGGTGACCCCTGGAAATAATTTGTCACTGTCGTGTCTATCTGTAACTCTCAACATTTACAATGACGACCATACAGAGTATGACATACGCCTGCAAGAATGAAAAAAAAGAAAAGAAGAATCCTGGTCTGTTTGCTTGTCATGACAGTGTCATCCTCCTCAGGAAATTCATGGCTTAAATGAGTCACTTTCACAGTACATGTCTGGCTGGTCTAGGTTCTAGTTCTATTCAACTAACTCGGATCTAATATTTTTGCTGACGAAGCAGTGCCAGATCAAAGATTCTCTATCTCCCCATGTTATGATTATACGCCAAAACTTGAGCCTTTTAGAACACCCCCACGCTCCATTGAGTTGCTGCCACAGCTGGCAATGGTGCTTGGTCTTGACAGTAGCTTGCGCAGAATTTCAATGACCCGGGTCCTCCCCCCCCCCCCCCTCACTCTTTATTATGCTATCGCTGCTAACTGGCTCCTATTCACTGCTGTGTCCTGACTTCCCAAAGGGACCTAGACAAACAAGGGCTATTGAGCCACTGAAAAACCCACCCCCTGCCCGCCTCGGTCCCTCCGCGTTTCAGTGCCAGGCTGCAGCACGTCTTGCTTGCCACGGACGCCAGCAGCCATGGGCACCGCGCCATCGATTCTTCTGCTCCTCACAGTCTTCTTTTAAAGGGATTAAACATAGACTTAACTGAGTGGACTGATAAATGGCTGTCGTTAATGTAACATCTGAATGATGAGGGAGGCTGGAACAGTGTTTGTTTGTGCCTTCTTCTATTTGGCTGTGAGTGCGTCTTATGTTCCAAGGCGATGTGATGATTTTGCGAGGGAGAATTCACTTATCTGTAGGTGTGGTGGTCGTTGCGGGCAGATTGCAGGCTGACTTCCTGTTGTTACAGTCCATCAGGGGGGGATCACGGGTGGGGGATGCTCCCATGAGATTACCACGTGAAAGTCACATGTTTAGGCTGTAATGTGTTTCAAGACAAAGCTTTTTGTTTGTTTTCTGTTTGTGCTTCCGTTTCATAAGCTATCTTTCCGAGTGGATTTCTGACCTCCACCTGAATTATGACCGGATTGTGAACTGGCGCTGGCTCGACTTCCCCCTTTTTGTATTATTACCCCCCCCCCCCTCCCTTCTTTCTCCTTATCAGCAAATCTTTAAGGAAAATCACTTCTCTCCCTAGGGTGCCTAATCAGTCGCTCTCTCGCACAAAGCTGATTTGTTTGTTTATCTAAAGGAAAACACTTTGATAGATGCTTACAGTGTAAAAACTGCATCCTTGCATGTCGCGATTGTCATTGCTATAACTTTTGTAACAATATAGTTGTATTTGCCAGTGACTACATTTTATGCTGTCAGTATCGAGAGTTCATGGCAAAATTCCGGTTCCTGAAACATTCCGGATAACCTATTTAACATACGTGAGTGGGCAGAGTTACCCCATATCCATATCCCTATCTGAACCGCGACACACGAACAGTCACTACGCAAGTAGACGTAATTTCCACTTTGACTTTCCATGGTCAATAAAAGACGTTATATTCATGTCTCTCAATACACTAATAAAGTAGTGGGTTTCCTTCTCCCTCCAAAAGTTGTTGGAAGTTATGTTAAAAGTTATGCTATGCTAAGTCGCCATGTTTGTTTCCGGTAGGTTGTGCGGCAAACGCACGCGGACTTACATACACACTGTATATATGTAAATTCCTGTGCGCAAAAGACCAAGAACACGAACTAAGGTTCAGTTCAAAGGAGGCACTCCAATCGTGTTTGAATGACCAAATATTCGGGTTAGAAAAGGGGTAACCCAGAGGTCTTATTTGATTTTTGCACGTGTTTACATAGCTGGTTATTGACTGCATGTAAACGTGGTCACTCGTCAGCTTCAAGTCATTCCAATCTATTTTCCTCCCTCTTTTCCTCACTACTGGCTGTGACTTCAGGCTTCTGATTGGCAAAAAGGGACATCCTGTTTGGGGTTGTAGCATCACCACTGGGCATGTCTGGAAATGTGTTTTTATGTGGATAGAGATTTTTTTTGTAATGGTATTGGTGTAGACTGTGTGTTTATAGGCTAAATAAATCCTGGCATGACTGAAGGGACAGTTGGTAAGCAGGAAGGCGTTTCCAATGTGGTAATGGCCCTGTGGTCTATAGCCTTCCTTCATCTCTCCCTGACTTGCCTGCTAATTCAAAGCAGTGCTTTTCCGATCGAACTATTGAATCAGGACCGATGTCCAGCAGGGCGTGGCAGTCAGTCATACAGCGTCTAGACAGGTTTGAGAGGTGAGCAGACGACTCCAGCGTGATTCAGATCTGAAGGAATCTCACCTCTCCGCCGGTCCCGTCTGCTGATGTGGAACGGTATCTGCTCTTCTGGAGTATGTAGGGGTCAGCTCTTCAGGAGGACAGGGAGTGTTTCTCAGGGGCGATGAACATTATTATGGACGCGCACAATGAATCTTGAGTGCACCCTCAGAAATAACATTAGGGACGAGTGAAGCATACATCCTGGAAACAAGGTAGCAGGTTTATATTTGGGTCAGGCTTTATCTAGCCCTCTTCATAGGAAAGGGCAGAGGCCCAGGGCTGGATTCCACACAATAATTGTATTGCGGCATGACAGATAACGTTGATGTAAAGCTGTTTATTGTTGGCGATGAGTCTATTCAACACAGCCATGCTCTTTCTCTTGTCCTTGGCGAGCTTATCCTTCAGGCAGCGGTGGCTGTGTTTTTATTAAAGTCCGGCTTTAAATGGACCAGATCCTCTGATCAACAAGCAGATTACCCAACTAATAAAACATACATCACAATCACACAGATAGTCCACTCCTGAGACTCTTGCTATTAATATACAAATATGGAGGATTACTGTCTGCTTGTAGCCATGGTCGAAGAGAGGGGATTAAGGTCCTGGTCCAGACAGATTGGATTTAATGCGTGTGTAAGGCTAAATGATTGCTGTACTGCAAAGCCCTCACGGCCTGATCTCTGCTCTCTTCCCGTGACATCATATCACCCTGCAATGTTTCTGGATCAGTTTCATTCATTACATTTGGTTGGGGCAGTTTGGATGTTCCCGCACTGTCACGGATTATCACGCTCCGTTTTCATCGGCATGAACGAGTCAGTCACTCACTTGCAAGCTTTTTGTTTGTTGATTTTTAGTACGAAATTTACCTACTGACCAAGACATGATGACCAATTCTTTACGACTTTAGGCTATGATGCTTGATTGATACGTAACGTCCCTATGTCAAAACTCACAGTACTCCTTTGGATATGGCAGCCATGTAACAACAAAAGTAATGTTGGATTCTAAAAACATGACGTACTTTACAAAGTTAGCGTAATGTGATGAACAATCATCAATTTCATAGTCTAAAGCATACTTGACAAAGAGAAATTGGAGCCAGTCTGGCATACATATCTATCACTATTTTCGATTAACTGTTGCTCACCCTAATGCACTTTTGAATTGAACAATCACAGGGTACCACACAAAATCGGGTTGCACTAAAAAAAAAATTGGATTGATGGATCAAAATACTAATCAGTCTCGGGTTTTTTTTTTCTTCAGAATATGCAGGTGCAAAAATATAAGAATTATTCTGTTAGAAGCTCAGTCTAAAGACCCCAAGGAGTCGTCTTCCACACAACTGCTTCCATCATCCATCTTCACGGACGCCATATGCAGGTTTAATGTGCAATTGGTGTGTTGGGCACACTTGAAATAACAAAATGGGAAAACATGCGCAGGGTCCTATACCAGAGATGTCCTAGTGATAACACTAGATATACAGTATGTCCTTTACCTGTTTTAACATGCGGACCACACACTCTACAACACGTAGCCCATAGGCTATTTATTCCCAAGGGCGGCCAGCTAAAGGAGAGAGAACCCCTTAATCATGTCCCTGTCCCATGTCCTCGTTATCACTCACGATTAATGAGCTCTCCATTAATGAAAAAAACCAGAAGGTGCCAACCTCTTGTGGAGAAGAGAGAGGCAGGTTGTGTATGTGTGTTGCGTGGGTGAGGGCCACTGATAGTAAACGTTCCCCAGGTGCAATGACATCACCCTCGAAGGTAGATATGATAGCTGTCACGGCTCGGCGTAGTTAGAGATAACAGGGTGCTATGCTTTGATTGCGCCGGCTCAACCTCTTGGGTTTAATCCGTTATGATGCCTTTGTCTCGCCGTCCTCTTTTGTGTATCAGGAGGAAGGGGAGGTATGGGATAGGGAGTGCTTGATGAGACGCTGGAAGAGGAGGAGTAGAGGGCGGCAGGTGCAACGGACACCCGGCGCAATCACCGGCGCTCCGCAAAACCTGTGACAGGAAATCAAGGTTGTCCTGGCAACCTGGCACTATCGATTAAACGTGGGCCATCTCGGAGCTTCCGTCAGAGTCCCGGTGGAAATGTTGCCGTGTTGGGGGGGAAATGTTTTCGGGAATATAAGAGGGCTGAGAGGAGTCGATGTCAGGGGTGTGGAGAGCAGAAGCGGGCTGGGCCATTGACTGGGCTCACTCATAATTAGCCACGTTTGACCATTTTGGACTCCCATTTAAAGATGATGGTCTAAAGCCTTTACTGGATTTATGAATATTGCTCATAAACAAGTCATTTCCATGAGTGAAATACAAGTTTACACTCTTCCCTATATGAACGGGTGGATGTAAGCAGTTGGGTTTTTCCAGGCCGTTGGCTCACATTGTGTGGTTTGATTTAGAGCATGTGACGTGCATGAAAGGTTTACCTTGCTATCTCTGCTTTGCACACGGTGATTTCGCCATAGCTGTACACCGAAGTGGGGATGTTGCATAAGCGCAGTGGAGATGTAATCAATAAACGGTATTGATTCGTTAGGTGTATTTTCGGCTGACTCTTGTGTATTCGGGACAGGCTGCGTCTCTCTCACACTCTCTGCCCCGCTTTGTCTTAGTCTTGCGTGACATGAGGTGAAATAGTCCACTTCCAAATCCCAAACAGATGCGGGCTCCCTTAGCACACAGGTGTATGGTCACAGGAAGAAAAAAAATTTGATTTTTTTT
This sequence comes from Leptonotus elevatus, assembly GCF_054856555.1. Lineage (NCBI taxonomy): Eukaryota > Metazoa > Chordata > Actinopteri > Syngnathiformes > Syngnathidae > Leptonotus > Leptonotus elevatus. Next base: position 8,872,616 of record NC_141259.1, read on the forward strand.
CCTCGTGTCATGTGTGACTCTTCTTGTATGCACACACCACAATCAGTTGACAAGCAGTGGCGGTCCTATCACAGTCCTGGCGATGGAAACATCAACTATAGCAAAAAAGTTTTGATGATGAATAAATGTAATTCATTCGATTAGTCGTCATTTTGAAAATTGAATCGTTAAAAATTTGCTCAATCGTGAAATCGAATTTTGTCTGCTGGATTATTAAAAGCTGTTGTTCTGATGTTTTGTTACATCCAGATGTTATTGTGAGTTGTAATTTTGCTAACTATGTTTATGTTAAAACTGATTTAGAATCAGTATACATTATTGTTGTCTGAATATTTTGCACAGGAATTATTTTTGAATAAATGACACCTTTAAATAAAACGTTTGTTGGGTTTATTACATTAAAATCGATTAAAATCGTAATTGTCCGGAATGACTGAAAAATAAATAAATTAAGATTAAATTTTTGGGCCATATCGCCCAGCCCTATTTTTTTAAGGCCTAAACTGATTTTGATATTTAGGGTTAGAATTTGAAAAGAGATAATATTGGCCGATTAAATCAGTTAGACCCAATACCAATGAAAGCATATTTTGATTGGATTGATTTAAATTTGAGTTGGTTAGGTTTATAGATGAACAAATTAATGCAGTTAAAACGTTTTCTCAGAGGGCCGTTATGACTGTGATTCTATAGAAATATATAATCACACAGTCTTTTTTTCTTACATAACTAGATTTGAAATCAGAAATAAATTAAAATACGATCAACTATTGTATTAGTTTTAAAAAGAGGTTTGGTTGAAAATAAAACGCTTGCGTTTGCCAGACGGCGTGAAATTTTAGTAAGACTGCACTATTGAATATTTTGTCTCCTCGCACCGTACAATAGGTAATAGCAGAATTGAACGGAATTCAATTGAGCGGCTCGTGGCCTGGAGTAACATCTTACGGGAACATAGCAGGCGCCTAGCATCACCGCTCCTCTCCCATTTCTCTTTATTTGGGGCTATTCTGGGCTGAACGAATGTGGCGGCAACGCTGCGTGCTGAGTGAGTCAGCGGTCATTAGGGCGTGCAGACAGCACTCTGCCGGAGGCCACAGGAGCCAGGCAGTCTAATGATGAGGCTAGTGAAGTGCCAGGGTCCTGAGCGATCGGGACTGCATTGTACTTCATCCACTTAGCTCCTTTCCCTTGGACCCAATCGGAGACACAAGATTTAGCTTCCGTCGCCCCGATTGATTGACGTGTCTCTTACATGTAATGCGTAATTTAATGTTCGCACGCTTGTATTAAACGGTTAGTCAGATCGTTTGCAAGTGTCAGTTGTGAACCGAAAGTGACTTGAGCCTCGTGGGGATGGGAAGCTCAGCCACAGCGCTCGGTCCGGTCATCCTCCCCCGGGAGAGGCTGCCTCAACTGGAATGTAAACATGGCAGCTAAATAAACTGCTGAACAGAGAGAAAGACCCAAACAGAAGGCCTCCCTATTTGAAGTGGACCGTAGTTCTCAGGAAATGATCAGGATCAGGACTTCAGAGGTTGTAATCGAAGCATTTGAATCAAACGGGCGGCACGGGGGACTCCGCATTCCTCTCCCTCCTTTCCGTTTAACACCTTATCTCAATCTCTCACTCTAAAATAAGAGGCACTCGCATGTCACATGGCACCGGCAGTCAATCGCAGCACCTCAAATACTCCCTTGAACATGTCAGATGATATATTCGTATTGGTTTTCTTCACTAGCATAGCTTGTTGTGAATGTCCACATCACGATACAGGCTGATTGAATTTGGCTGCAACAGATGCCAAACCGTTGGTGCCAACGCAGTGACAAAAACATCTTGTGCGCTTTTTGACCACCCCCGATTCCCTCCCACTCATCCCCCAATCTTGTTTGTGATGCAGCGACTTGACAATCGAGCACAGGTGCCGCCAGCTGCCGTAACGAGCTCCCGCTATTGGCCGTAACTCGGGGCAGGTGGCAGCCATTACGGCTCTATCTCAGGCCGCAGACTGGCAGGTTCTGTCGTCGCCGTGCCAGATTCTGTTCTTGGTCGGCTCTCAACGCAACTATTGGCACGGCTAACGAAGCTCGGCCGGCCCAACGCAGACTCCCACTACCACCTGTTTCTCGACAACATCACCAGGACTTTCCCAGAGGCGCTTGCTTTAGATCCCTCTGCTCGGGTGCCTGCTTTTTGTTGTATTGCCTTTTTCTCCCATGGCAGATCAAACAGCGGAGGTCTGTGGAGGCGTGCAGCACCAGATTCAACGCCAACAAGTAGCTTTTTATAACTCTCTATCCCATCTGGATATTACGACCCTGCTTGAATTTAATGCTGGAGGAAAACTGCCTTTACAACTTCATTGAGACTAGTTACGGAACGGGAGTTGAACGTCAAATGTTTAGGGCTGCTGGCCAACTTCTTTTAACTTCCCATAAAACAATCACCATATTAACTGTTAAGGCAATTTATGTCTGTTCGGGATGTCCTATACTTTTTTCAGACCAATCTCAGTGCAAGTACTCAAGTTACGGCGGAGTTCCGTTCCTACGCTGGCGATGTAACTCGAATTTCGACTTAAGTCGGATTTCCCCGTGAAAGTCGATATTTAGACCAAAATACTTTGTACAGTAATAATAATAAAAAAAAAAAACATATTTGCGCGACCCGAAAGACACCGGAACCAATATTTTGTGTTTTTGCATGGAGCTAATTCAAGCACGGAAATATGACACGCCTAATAGCGAGCCAACCGCTAATGGACAGCCGTTGCTGGAGGTAACAACAACACAACTTTCAATAACTTTAAAATGGCTTGATTACTGTTGGAAATTAACAAAAAAGAAGGTGCTACAGATGAGGCACGGGCGCCGTAAAGTCGAAACGATGTAGGTCGCGTGCGACGTAGCTCGAGGACTCCATGTAGTGACTGATACTTTCGATATATAGAATTTCTCCCACCCCAAAAAAAACAATAACAGATCATTTTAAGGAAAAAAACAATGACAGCTAAATTTAAAGAAAGATCTATATTCCGATACTGGATTGCATTTTTTCCTCACTGTACAGTGAGTCCGCGAATTGCGTCGTACGCGACCGACGTCGTTTTGACTTTACGGCGCCCGTGCCACGTCCGTAGCACCTTCTTTTTCGTTAATTTCCCACAATAATCATGCCATTTAAAGTTGTGTTGTTTACCTCCAGCAACGGACGTCCCTCGAGCAGATCGGCTCGCCATCAGGTGCATCACATTTTGTGTTTTAAGTTTGAATTAGCTCCGCTCTGCCGTCCGTCCGCACAAGTATGTTTTTTAAAATTACTGTACAAAGTATTTTGATGTAAATATCGACTTCAACGGTGAAGTCCGACTTAAGTCGAAGTTCGTGTTACAGCGCCAGCGTAGGAACGCAACTCGGACGTAACTCGAGGACTCCCTGTATTCCACTGGGGATGCGAACGCTTGCGACGCTAGCAAATGTTGATTTCACGTCAGGGTTTGCGCAAGCTCGCAAACATTCTTAAACATTCTCTAAACAGTTTGGATGGTTCTCTAAACAATTTTATGGCTTTTCTTGGGCCGAACCGATGAACATGAGCGCAAACATTGCCTCTCAGTGGGATAATTTTTTATTCTTCTAATTTGCTAACATATCAAATTCATATTCCCCATTGAAATAAAATAAAACCTATTAGGATGTTCTAGACCCCTAAGAAATGTTTTTAATCAAGAAAAATCATATTTTGTGGTTTAAAAATATCACAAAAGAGAATGTAAATAGTGTTATCGGGGATGAAATTCGGCCCGGGAAAATATTTGTTGGGGATCACTTGTCTGTGTACCTTTAAGGGGTGTGGCCTAATGAGTCTAGTCTTCATGTGTAAGTTATTCAATATGGAATAATGGATATAATAATCAATTCTAAAAATATTCCATAGTGACAACCCTAACATGGGCTAAATATTTTCCATAGTGCCTTTTAGCTAAAAAAAAAAAAAAAAGTCTACCAATTGTACAACATCAGAGGCATTTGGTTTGATTAGATTCATTTGGAATCCATACATAAGCCAACATGATTAAATATAGTTTGTATCTCCAGTGATTTATTGAACAATTTGCCAGCCCAATAATCCATCACAACATTACACCACCGTTTGCTGATGTTCCTTCCTTCGTCACAGTCTTGGTCCACGCTGTGCCATCATCTCTCCCAACACTGGCATCAAGCCAGAGGTGCTAAGCAGCCTCTTAACCTGGTGTCTGAGCCTCGACTCATCCTTTATTCATTCCCATTAAAGTAGCATGAGAGTTGTTCTCTGCCTGTAGACGCTGCTGTTTCCCCCTCCATTAGAAAGACAAACGGCCACAGTGTGAGTTTCCCTTGCAAGTCTTCCATGCATAACTAATGTGGAGGCATGAATGAAATATGTGCCCCCCCCCACCCACCCCCCCAAAAAAATACCTGCGAGCTTCGTTTGTGACAAGACAAAGCAAATGTTGACGCTTAATGTAAATACGGTGCTGGATTAGGGATGTTTTCAAATTGACATTTTGAAAATTCTTCACACTGATATCGTGAAATTTTAGAATATCAATTTATCTGAATAGATAGACGGGAAATGCTTTCTATGAGTTTCCCTGCAAGTGCACAACAAATGATTGACACTATATTTTTGATTAGGCCTGTCAAAGTTAAAGCCTTAACTATACTTTGTATTTGAGGATTTGACATTATACTCAAGTAAAAATTTGTTGCAAGTTTTGTAGAAAATAGTACTTAAAAGTGCAATTATGAACAATTTTGGGATTAGAAAATGTAATTGCTTGACATCACTACTTTGGATGCATAATTTCCTCAACAACAATGACAGATAATTTTAAAGAAAGACATATATATCCCAAAATAGCATTTTTCATTAAAATTGGATGAAATTAAAGTTCCTGATCGTAAAATAGCCACAAGAGCCCACCAACAACACACTTTCTTCCTAAGAACTATTTAACTAATTTGCTCCCCAAAAAATTATTTTAAATGTTTTAAGTGTCCTAAAGAGAAAATAAGTATTTATTATGTTTTTTTTTATGCTAGAGCATACAGAAGGCTTTGATGCAGCCTCTCGACTGCAAAGAACAGTTGAAGCAATGGTAGTTATTACAAAAACGGCCAGCAGGTGGCAGCAGAGTATAAGAGATCAACCAGGGCCATGTTGCAAACAAGATGATTTACCCACAGTTCTAAACAGATTTGTGAATAATGATGAAATTTAGCTTATATTCTAATGCTAACTGCTGCAAAATGGAAACTGATACAATATTTTTTTTTCCCTGTTTAAAGAAGAGACTAATCTTTTTTTTTTTTGGTAGGTTCCATGTTTGTATTGCGATAGAACACAATATTCTGTGGGCCTTGTAAAATCTGTCAAAATCCAGTAAAACATCCTTGAGCGAAGGGGATTGCTTCAGTGAACATTGAATCATTTTTGAAATATTGCACATAATAAGCAAGACTGAAAATCAGACGACTATGAATATCTCCCACTAAGCCAGTTTTGAAAGAAAAAAAATGCATTGAAGAGAAAAAAAATCAGCAGAGGATTGGTTGAAAATTGTGATGAAAATGACAATAAAAGTGCTAAGCCAGCAACGCTGCCGTGTTGATGGACAGAAGTGTGCGTTTTTGCCCCGCTGGAGGAATTTTGAGCAGGAAGGCGTGTGCGTGTGTATGTTGAGTGCAGAGGTGACGGCAGGTTAATTAAATATCCGCAAATATGGCGCCGGCTAGCATCCTCGCTCGTGTCTCTTTCACAGCCTCGGGCTTGTACAGGCCGCATGTCAATAACATGGATGGTAACATCACAACATTTGCTGATGTGTGATGCGGAGCAGAAGGAGAGCGAGCGGCGAGGTAATCCAGCTTTGGAGGAGCTGTTTAAAATGAGCGCAGCCATTTAAGAGAGGCGGATGAGGAGGTCAGGATTTTGCCGTAATCCTCACACTGCTGCTGGCAGAGGAGAGCGACGGGGGGGCAGACGGCCGCTAAACTTCACCGCTGTGACTGTGTGTTTCGAGAGGAGGGTCAGGCTGGCACTGTGCCACCATAGCGCTGCTAGGCCCGCTATTCTGCATGGAATCGTCATTGAAACTGCGCGGTGGCGAGGAGCAAGGGGGCTTTGCAATCAACTCCATCTTGTCACTTTGCATCTGCCGTCCCACTGTTTCATCGCATGTGAAAACAAGCGGCGTTTGTGGCACTAATCACCGTCCGCACGGATAATGGGTGTTAGCAACGTAGCAGGTGCGCGTCTATTGATGATAATCTGTAATCTGACACTTTACGCAGTGGCATCAAAGGCTCGCAGCTCGTGATTTAAACGGATGATAACATTGCATTATTGTAGTTTTGTATGTCAGCATAAGATGAAACATGATAAAAAGGGTGACGCTAATGTCACTCATTGGGGTCATGGGTCAGATGGCACTTGACTTTTGGTGAGATTTTTGGGTACACATGAATAGAATCAATTTTTACTGAGATATATATATAATTATATTTAATTCTATTTATATGTTGTTTTTTATCTCGTATTTTTTATTATTATTTTTTTTTATATATATATATTCCATTTATATATATATTTTTTTTTCTTTTTTCTTTTTTTTATATCCGTTTTTATTTTCCCTTTCAGTCATTCATTTAATCATTTATTTATTATAAATTTTGGCAATTTTGGTCCTCCATACTTAATGACATGTGTATTGTAAGTGTCACAATCACTTATGAAACATGGCTGCCTCGTTGCTTGTACAGTATATTGTTTTTCTTGAAGAAAGTGAGCAGTATTGGTGAAAATCAAATGGAAAAGAACACATGACTGAAAGAAATGAGATCATAAGACACTTCTTGGAGCTTCCGTGCTTTGGCAGTAGAGGTTATGATGAACTTAATTTTGATATCTGGTGACAGTCAGGCAACTCTGTTAAGCACTGTGACATAATTTGTCTTGAGAATGACAAACAAGTTCCCAAATTTCCCTTTTTGTGTCCAGCTCGAAAATCCCCTCGTTTCAGATGAGAGTTTGAAAAAAGGAAATAATTATGGGGCAAAATGGACCGGGCCTTATTCGGCAGTATTTTACACTATTTATGTTCATAAACTAAATATTTCCATTGTTGATGTTTGGCCTCACCTGTTGATGCGTTGTCAGTGAGCAAGTCACAAGACGTCTAACAGGATTAAGAGCGAGACCAGCTTCCTCTAAAAGTAGTCACCATCCAGTCAGCCTCTTTGAGCAGGCAGTGGAAGTGCGGTGTCAGCTCTCTGACGCCCCCCCCCCCCCCCCCCCTACTTCCTCTTGCTGCAAAGATAAAACTTCCCCCAAGCCTCCGGGTTTGGCATGAGAAATGTTGTCTTTCTTCTATAGTCAGAATATGGAAATGAAGGCTAATTATGAACAACACCAGCGCCTCACCTACAATAGAGTGCTTCTTTTTGGAGAAGTCTCTTGCGTTTTCTGTTGTTCTGTGCGGTGTGCGTCCTCCCTGTTGATGTCCAGCACCTGGGAGGAAGCAGATGTAGGTGGTGATTACAGTTCAGAGACCCCAAAATAACATTCCCGCCTCCCTTGCTTACTTTCTTTCAAATTGTCCTCCTGATGGAACATATGGAGGACCCCCCCCCCCCCCAAAAAAGCTTGACAAAATTAAATACAAAAAAATTTAAAGAAAAGAAAATTAAAACAACATATATCCATGAATAAATAAATTAATAAAGGAAAAAAATAATAATAATAAAATAAATGTCAAAATAAATACAACAATAAATATATAAATGCAATCAAATATCAATCAATAAATAAAAACGCTCTGCTTTCATATTTATTTCATGCTGCAGGTCGACATGTTATCCAAATGAGGGGGCGGTCCGAAGCGTGTCTTGGGTTGGGCTCTGCCGTTGCAAACGCTCACTCGACAATTGAAAGGCTGTTTACATTTTTTATTTATTTATTCATGTATATATTTATTTATATATATATTGTTGTTTTATTTCCATTTATATTTATTTTTTTGTATTTAATTTTAAAAATATATATTTATTTTATTTTCACTTTTATTTATTTAGTCGTGTATTTATTTTAAATTTGGGCAGTTTTTGGTCATCCAAAGGAACAGGGGTCTCAAACTCAAATGATGTTGTGCTAATTTTAGTAAAATTGCAAATTTTACAACCTCAAGGGTGTTTGTTTTGACTGTACCGAAATCATACTGCAGCAACTTGAGTCAAATTTGAGTCAAGTGCGACCTTGTGTGTACTGTGCACATGCACCGAAAGCTCAGCTCACTCAGATGAGTAACATAAGCTGGCTGAATGTGACCATGTGTTTTTTTTGTTTTTTGTTTTTAACCCGTTAACCCACCTCCAATGTACAGTATGTGTGTTCCTGTTGCGCTGTAGAAGCACATCCATCATAAAGCCTGGACCTTTCAACAAGATGCACGCAGACAGTCAAAACGTATACACTCATGTCGAGTTTATTAAAAGCGTTATCACTGATCTGTCTGCAACAGCTGCGCGCTGGGAGCGTAATAAGTAAAAACACACAAGCAACATATTGTATAAATGTGTGTTTTCGGTCACACTTTTTGATAGTAGAAGAGTAAAAATTTGGCATAAATAGATGTTCGTGTCCTAATATAAACTTACATGCACAGAATTGTCCGTATTTCCCTTTCCTCTGGACTCGAGCGCACATCACCTGAGTTGAACAGGAAGGCCAATGTTTAGATCATGCACTATCCAGTGGAATTCCCCCAAAAACTATAATTCTCACTCACATGCATAGAGACAAAAAAACACTCGTATTTGACCCATTTCAGCCTCCGTACCAAACCGATCCAAGCTTGAATGAGCTGTTATTTTTCTATCACTAAGCGCTTTGAATACCTAAAAAGTTTGTATTTTTTATGTATTTTGACGCCCTGTTCCTGAAAATGAATATTGGCTCTGAATTTTGATTATCCTTGACTACTAATAATCTGTATCGGCCATGAAAATAACATAATTGGTCTATCTAGTTAAGAGGACTTTACTTGGTGCACTCTACATGTAAAACAGAACATCTGGATGTTCCCTGCCTTGTTACGTGATTGATGACATCACATGAGAATCTAGTCCCATGATTGCACTTTGCTATGTATCCTGGACCCACCCACCCTGCTGGCTGTTGCATATTGGAAAACATTAGACAGTGGCCTCCATCTTTCATCCTTGGGGACTAGAAGCTTGCATCAGGCCAATACAGGAAAGAAAAAACACAACTCTGTATGTATGACGTTAATATAATATATGAAACTTTAATTATGTTTACCCGGCTATTACATTTTTCTTTGGAGTCTGGTTGACAAGAGTTCATTTTTATACTTACACCAAAAGAGGATGTTATAACTGAAATGGAAAACATTGTGCTTTATTTTTTTTAAATATATTTTCTAGATATCCTTATAAAATTGTGGGTATAGAGAATCAATGTTTGGTTGGGGTAGCTTTGAGTAATTGAGCAAAAAAAGCTGCTAGCAGCTGCTGTTAGCATCGGGCTAATCACTGTTAAGAGCACATCTGTGCAATTATTCCGAGCAACAAAAAAGCTAACAAGTTAGCCAGTCCCACAATAATCATGCTAACTATTTTTGGTTTTTCTACCATGTCTATTTTGGAATAAATGTAATGGAGAGTCAATGATTGGTTGGGTTGTCTGCTTGTCTGAATAATTTAGCAAAAAAAATGCTAACAGACGCGGCTTGTATCAGGCTAATCACTGTTAAGAGCTCGTCTGTGCCATTATTCAGAGCAACAAAAAAGCTAACAAGTTAGCCAGTCCCACAATAATCATGCTAACTATTTCTGGGTTTTCTACCATGTCTATTTTGGAATAAATGTAATGGAGAGTCAATGATTGGTTGGGTTGTCTGCTTGTCTGAATAATTTAGCAAAAGAAACCTGCCAACAGACGCGGCTAGCATCAGGCTAATCACTGTTAAGAGCTCATCTGTGCCATTATTCAGAGCAACAAAAAAGCTAACATCTTAGTCTCACAATAATAATGCTATTTCTGAATTTCTACCATGTTTATTTTCGAATAAATGTAACTTGAAATTTACCACCGTAGCTACATTTACCTAGCGGTTTACCTCATGTAATATAGCCTTATGTCACACATACTGCCCCTCCAAACAAAATGTACATTTACTACAATGCTAATGCTACATGCAAATTGTTGCAATCCCAGGAAACCTCCAGTGTTGTTTTTGTGTTTTGGATGGAAAAATGTAAATACACTGGAGATGCGTAAAAGTGGTAAAAGTTTAATTCCTACCCAACAAATATACTGACAAAGTGTATAAGTTGAGGTCAGTCTTTTTTTAAAGTCTGTCCAAAAGTTGCTATTTGTAAGGGAAACTCGCCTTCTTCAGTGACTGACTGTTGACTAGTCCTAGGTGTAACTAACCCGCGACCCTAATGAGGATAAGCACTACAGAAACTGGACGGATAGACTCATAGCTCCCATTTTGACTTTAACCATACAGTAAGTGTTGTGGTGTAACAAAGTCCTAACAGTAAGCCCATTATCGTAGATGGCACTTTGGTAGTGAGAGATCTGTGACTATCGATTGCCCCCAGCTGGACTGTCAATACACCCGTCGAATTCCGACACGGTGGACTAATGGTCTCCCGAGCCGGTGGCGGCCAGACGCACGCCCACGCACGCCGTCCCAGCACCTCGGGGCGTAATGAACAAAACAATCCATTAATCCATCAATACGCGACAACCCGAGTTTACCTGCTGCCTCAGCCGTTTCATATTTGACCAACGTGACCAACACGCCAGCCTTTAAACTGTTTGGGCTGCTGTCGCAAATCACAGTCGGGCTAATTTTACATGTTCTACTTGAGGTTCAGCATACAGTATACATTCGCTCGCTTCTCGCCTGGTTTAACAAGATTTATGCCTGTGACTGTCCAACAGTCAAGTCGTCCGCAGTGCACCCCTCATGGTCATTTAACAGCAGGGTAATGGTGTGTATGGTGCTGCTTGACTGCTCCTCGGGTCTGAGTCGCCCTGGAGGAGGGCGTTAAGGAACACGAGGGGGGTGGGGGTACCCTCCCTGATCACATGGGCGAAGAACACTTTGTAAGAGAGAGAGGATAGAATGAGGTGACAAAAGACCTTTTGTGGATGCAAGTTTACGGCATTAACCTCTCTCTCCCCGAGCATCACATGAAGAACAAGAAACTACTGTGACAACTTAGCAGTAGCCCGAGGCAGCGCGTTTGATTATGCGGTGTGTGTGTGTGTGTCAGGGGGTGTCCAGGATGTTTGCCCCCGGGAGTCTTGTGACTGAGCTGACATTCTGAGAAATGGGGAGTGTGGTCAGCTGTTGTCAAAATGCCACAAAAGGGAGAGGATTTGCGCCGAAAGGGGAAGAGCTCTATCTGCAGTTTTCGTGTGTTCGTGTCAGAATTAACGACAACTAAAAGGTGATGTCAACACGCATCGGGGGTTCAGCTTCATAACGGGGAAATACATGATGACATTTATAATTGTAAAAATAGCAGGGCATTTATGTGCGTTCACCTGTCCGTTGCTGCGAATTGGAGTGTGAACCAATGTGTGTGCGTGTGCAGTGCCGTGTTGCCTATGGCCTGTCCCTCCAATGAGACATATGTCAGCCAAAGTCACAGCAGCAACACCTGACCTTTAATTAGAAGCATGCATGTGGAAAATGCACGAGCAGCAATATTTATTAATGTTTTTTCACCTTCAATCGTCATTTACCGTTGATTCCCGTTCCAATTACTGATTTACCGTTTCGTTTATAAAAATATACCAGCACTTGGTTTTATTCTCTGTACATATCCGTCGATTCAAACGCATTTTTCAATCCGTCTCCTCAGTGTTCCCGCCGTCTTTACACGTCGTCGTCTCGCTCTGACATTTTGTGACACTCCCTCCCAGGGGCAGCCATCACTTCAGATGAACATCGCGTGTGACAGGCCAGCTTTGTCTTTTTAAACCATTAGCACTTCCTCTCCTCCCACCTTGCCATCGTCGTCCCTCGCCCGTTTACATTTTATGCCCTCATTTTTTGTTGGGGTTAGCATATCTTTCACTTGTGACCTGGTATTTCACACGATACGTTTTGGGACATTGGCCTAGAGTCATAGAATTAGAATGAATCCCAAGTTCAAACTTCAAACTCTGAAGGTTTTGTGTGGCTCAAGAGCTGTATTTTCCTCGAAATTTCTGGTCTAATTCCAAATTGTACAACCTCAGGTGCATTCAACTTTCAGGTTAAACTCTAATCGGCATCAAAACCACAGTCGACGTGGCGGCAGAGTTGACATTGCAGCTGGTGACATTCAGCCCCGAGTTTGACTTTATTGATAGCCATGTCCAATGTGGTTTACTTACAGGTAAGCAAGATTTAATGAGATTTTCCAGTCGGAGAGTTATTTGGCAGTGTTACCACCCTCCCTCTTAGACCCGTGTAATTCTCCTTGCTTTGCACTCCCCCACAGTAAACTGTCAGGCCTAATACAGGAAGGAATGTCCAGTCACCTGCTCCTAAAATGCAACAGCCCTGTGCTACACTAACCTAATATAGACCTGCGCCACACAAGCAGGTTGGATAACGCTCTTCTTGCTCATTGCGTATATTTAAACTCACACCTCATTGCGCCCCAGATAGGCTGTAAAGGTGCAGTCTGACACTGTGGAAATGGAAATCGCAATACGTAAATGCAAAAAGAATCATTTTTACAACCCAAAAGTGACTTTCCAGTGTGTTTTTGCTGTGCCTTTGACATGAGGAAGCGGCAGTGATTGGACCAAGATGTAAAATAGGACGATACGTCCATCTAGCCATCCATCTTGTAAATAGCTTACGGTCATGGTTTGAACCTAACCCAGCAGATATTTGTCGCATTTCCACTCTGGCTTTACTTGGTACTTGGTCATGGTGACCTTGCAATATTGAAAGCATCAGAAGCAAAAACACAAGACTGCGGGGGCAAAGTGAAGACTCTGGAGTTAGCCTGACAAATCCGCTTCACCAAATGCCTGAGCCAGTTGAGGTGGCTCGGGCATCTGGTTCGGATTGCCTCCTGGACGCCTCCCTGGAGAGGTGCTGTCCCACCGGCGGGAGGCCCCGGGGACGACCCAGGACACGCTGGAGAGACGACGTCTCTCGGCTGGCCTGGGAACGCCTTGGGATCGATCCCGTCGGAGGAGCTGGCTTAAGTGGCTGGGGAGAGGGGAAGTCTGGGCTTCCCTGCTAAAGCTGCTGCCCCCGCGACCCGACCCCGGATAAGCGGTAGATGATGGATGAATGGATGGAAATCTGCTTCACCATTGAGAGAATGGTATTGGAACCCCGACTGACCAGGTACTAGAAATGTTTATGGTAATGCTCAAAACTGTGAATAGTACCAGTTTCAAGATGATCACAATCAGGGCATTGAGTCGGGAATCAATCCCACAGAGCCTGGTCAGAAATATTAGAAGACAAGATGAACGTTATTAACCTCTAACCTTGTGTTAAGGACAATGGATAGGATTGTCACAAATCTTGATGCTTGACAGTATGCGTATCACATCAATGGAAGTCCATCTGGCACAATCGTACGACCCTTCCACATGCTAACGTTAGTGTTCGCCAACTGGACAAGCACCCAAACCAGAGGCAGAAGAAGACGTTCATTTGCTTTGTGAATTCGTAAGGAAAATGAGGACCAGCTGAAAAAAGAGCTAAAAGGTATTCCATTCCAGCTTTCCCTCAAATAAATCCGTGTGGAAAGATCATTTTCAAAACTGAACATCATACACAACAGTTCGGGGAACAGACTCTCTGATCCGCTACGGCTTGTCATTGGGTCGAACAAACAAATAAACCAGAGGTCATAAAAATCTTGGAAAAGATACGGCACCAAGGAGGAGCAGAACGATCGTGTTTCCGTCGCCTTCTCTGTAGATAAACACGAGTGACACTATTTGATTAAACTGTTGATTGTGTTAGCAAAACCACATTTATTAAATTAAATATGAATAATTTTGGTGATGCATACCCTTGTATTTGGATTTTGCACAATCCCTTACAAATGACTAAATGTTTTACATGCTCAGACAAGACAAGTATCTGCCAACCAAATCATAGAGCTGTCATTTGTGCTGAAAATAAAATAAAGCACGCCGTGTAATGGATGCAAGAGGCTATTTAAACAGTCTGGATACCTTAAGGTAATAATATCTTTACAGGGCGCCCACTCAAAATGTCAACCTGAGACACAAAATTCAAAAAGGGGAAAGGCACCACTATGCTACTCTGAAGCTTTCATAGTACATTAGACTACAGCTGCAGCATGAATGGGGTTTGACAGCAGAGGTGACGGGGGCATTTTATTTTCCCCGTGGCACTTGAATGAGGTTTGATGGGGAGACGAGCTCAAACTCAGATGGACTCGTGTTCGAATGTCGGCATGGAAAGGATTTACAGATGCTAACAGTTTAATATTATTATGCTTTCCCCACGTTATCTTTCATATTTTAATGTCAGGTTTGATGGACTTTCCGAGTCCCCTTGCTTTTCTATGTCCCAACCACCTTGTATGCAACTTTTTAAAATCACATGCCTTAAGCGTGAATAGCCAGGTTGGCTTACTGGTCGAACATTCCGACACCACAGATAACAAGCCAGCAGGCCTCTCCACTAAGGGTGGCGGAGTTATAAGTAGGAGGTAGCAATGGGTTTAGGTGTTTGCTTTGGCCACTTGTAATGACCTCTGCTTTTTAAACGCTCTATAAGAACACACAATAAGTGTCACTCAAGTATTATTACTGCGGCGAGTGCAGTCTCACTCTCACCCCTAACATAAATATGGTAGCTGTACCTTCTAACCCAAGCAGGACTTATTTAGAGTATCCACAAGTAGCACTTTTGTTCCTCACTGTGCTTATTATCTTGAGCGAACTACTATTAGTACTAGTAAGAGTATACCAACAAACTAATATGCAAAGTACATAAAGAGGGCATGGCAAAGAAACATTTTTTTAATGTTTTGGCTTTTCCTAACAAACATTGACTTCCTTCCCTGTGTCATCGTCATGCAGATTAAGAGAACAATAGATGCCATTAACATCAGTCTTGTCATGGAAAGTACTCATCAGACAACAGATGAACGACCCACGGAGGCCAATTAACTACTGGGCTTAAAACCTTGATCTGTGTCATTATCAAGACAAGAGCACTCATTAAACCAAGCACAGCTTAACAGGTTGTTGAATAGTCTTAGGCAAAGTCAGCAAGCCACTTGAATAAGATGGCAAAAGACACCCAACGGGAGACTGAGTGGATCTTCCAACAGTAGACTTAACAAGAGCAAAGGGCAATTGTCAAGGAGAAAGTCAGAAGGAAGTAAAGCGAGGCATGGCGAAGGGATGCCGTTGTGTTTTCACAGCTCCACATACCTAACTACTTGAAGCGCATATTGTCAGAACCAAATGGCCCCACAAATTGGAGGTGCTCTCAGTAAAGGCTAACCATGAAAAGTCTCCAATTCTTTTGACTTTGTTATCGACACTCGAGTTGACCTTCCTGCCTATGTGGAAGGAAGGCTGTTGTTTTAACAAAATCAGTGGCATTTACCTCGGCGCCTCACCTTGAGACGGCATACTTGAGGTTTTGAATGGCACTGCTTTGTTTTACTTTGGTTCATGCTGGTTTTTTTGTAGTGGTTGGCTTCCCTGAAAAAATAGCATTGCCGAGCTACAAGGGCAGACTCTGTGACGGCAAGGTCTGTACTCTTGAAGAATGCCTGTGGTAGACCCTGCCTGCCTGCTGGCCCGTAGTTAGCTAGTTTGATAAGTTGCCTACCCTCGGCGAGGGATCCTGTACTTAAAGACACAGGAAGTTGGAGAACAAATAGCTGATTCTCATAATGATGAAAATACAAAGATAGCCAATCATTTAGGATCCCTAGGACCCAAAACGTGTCACTCTGCTTTAAGAGGTCTTTACAGTGATACATCAGGATAAAAGTGTTATTCCGATTTTGATGTTGGAAGGCTATATGCATCTCTACGAGGTTACAGGGTTCCTTTTGTGGTCTCTGGTCAGTAATACTATTCAAAATGTATGTTATTCATCAATCAGACCTGTGCTGAATCAAAGCCAAGTACCGGTATGTGGTCTGCATGGACTCATTTGAAACGTCTTCTGAATGCACTTATTGTATGTACATGCTTTGAAATTGTCACGTGAGCAATACCACGGTCGTGCCCTTGGGACGTGATTATTGATAACATATTTCTGAGGGTTGCTGTCCAACTTCCGTTTACATTCCAAGTAATGCATGTTAGGTTTATTGAAGTCCCTAAAATGATCCATTTGTTTGTTTGTCTATGCAGTATTTGCCCTGCAATTGACTGGTGACCAGCTGGGATAGGCTCCAACTCACCCATGACCTGAGTGAAAGCGGTATATAAAATAGGTGAATGGAGCGATACCCCTCTTTGGATGCACTTTGTTTCTGGAAAGATGTTATAAAACACAAATTAGAACAGTCCCGTTCTCAGTTTTCAACAATTAGTCATGTATGTTAGTCATTTAGTGTCAAAGACAACGTCACAAGCAACGGCGCAAAAAAACAAAAACAAAAAAAAAACGGAAATCTGCTAGCATCATAATCATTTTGAAACTAGGATGCCAGATCCTGCAATAAGGGTATCTGTAGTCCGGTCATGTGTGGTTGAGGTTATTTAGCTTGCATTGATTGTATAGCACATTAGTAAAATCAATAGAATGTTTCAGTGAAGGAGTAATGTGTGATCTATGGCCACAGGTCACGGACTATGCTTTCAGACTGTTATTTTCACAGGTGCTTCAATGAGGGTTGCAAAGGGATGGAAGAGTTCCGGTAAATTTCTGAAGGAAGTTTGGCAGGGGAATGTTCCATATCGAGAATTACTGTCATGGACTTTATGAAAATTAATAGAAATGGAGGGTTACTCAATACAATTTGATTACATTGAAGCATACATTTACATCATTTTGTAATACAAAATGGATAGCTCTTCTTATAATACCTGAACAGTGGTGTGTCTGAATTCCCATAGAAAATTTCCAACTTTGGAAATAACAGGAACCAAGCTATGCATCACCTCTTCCACATACTAGTGAGTTCTTGTCTCTCGCATGCGTAGGAGTGGTCCTCCTGTTGAGTGTTAGCATGCTAGCGCTAATAAAGGCAGCTGTCCAAACGCTCAGCCGGTCGGCCAGAAGGGTCTTACAGCCTTTGTTGATGCTAGGTGTTACATTGGCTGTCAGAATACACACTTTTGTTGTAAGACCGCCAACCATTTGGCACAGGAAGATTATCTCTGGCCATAAACCCCGCAACCACGTCGAGACACCTAACACTACCCACCGAACCTTTATTCTTCCCCAAACCCTCTTGCATTTGTCTTCATTGCACTTTGTATCGCGCTGCTGCTTTTGCTACCTCCCATCTAAGTATTGATTTTCTCTCCACAGCCTTATAGTTGATCATTTTCTCTTGACACTGCTGGCAGAGAGTGTTGCTTTGTAATTTCGCTCCTGAGTGGTGTGCTCCTAAACAGCATTTAGGAATAGAGTATTTTCACAAAAAATGCTGTCTGCCATGCGGGCTCACATTATATCAGCCTGATTTGGGCTTTCATATGAGATGGTATATTGAAAATATATATATATTAGTTTTTTGTTATGTGGGTGCAAAAAGTTTCAAGGACGATTTGATTTGTTCGATTCAATTCGGTTTGACTCAGTAGGTTTACGATTCGATATGGTACGGCTCAGTTCAAGAGGGTACGATGTAATGACTTTTTGACATTTGAATGAACTTTGAATGAAGTCAGCACTGTAAATATGCCATGTCCTTCTAAGAGTTCTCTGATAAAAGACGACTCAATACGCATCTTGATATATTTGAAAGAGAAACGATTCATTTCGGCATCACTATTCCCGGCAGGGCTCAGTCCCTAGTCACTGTATTTATTTTGGACAGTTTAATGCCAGATGCCTTTGCCTTACCCTGGCTTGAGACCGGCACAAAGGAATACACTGGATTGTGATCCTTAACTTATTTGCTCCCAAAAATGTATAAATACGGTCTATTTTAAATCTTACCATGCTCCCAAAGATGTATTTATATGTTTTTATGTTGTTTTTATGCTAGAGCATACAGAAGACTTTGATGCAGCCTCTGAACTGAAGAAAATGCTTGAAGCAATGGTAGTTTTTACAAAAACGGCCAGCAGGTGGCAGCAGAGTATAAGAGATCAACCAGGGCCATGTTGCAAAAAAGCTCTTTTCCCGAGTGTTTTCAACAGATTTGTGAATAATGATGAAACTGAGCTGTATTCTAATCTTTCTTTTAGTAGGTTCTATGTTTTTATAGCAATAGAACACAAGAGTGTGGGCCTTGCAAAATCAGTCAAAATCCAGTAAAACAGCCGGGAGCAAAGGGGGTTGCTTCAGTTAAAATGGCTGGGAGTGAATGAGTTAATGGGGGTTTCTAGGCCACATCAGGGGAAAAGTAGAAATTGTGACACATTAACCGCATAATATAAATACAGCCTTATTGACAAAAAGCAGACATACAGTATGCAGATGGTGTTTACCTTTAAAGGTGATGATCCACTGTAGGATTTTTTTTTTTTTTTAAGTCAGCGCTCCGCTGAGTGTGTTGGAAAGTCTCCCTGCTAGTTAGTTGTAAATGGATTCTGTTGATCTTTTGGCTTTCTCTGGAATAGAAAAACAGAAGAGCCAAAGCTGGATCCCCCCAGCTGACTGGCTGAATGAGTAAAGGTTCTCGGGATTGCGTCATGGTAACACAAAGCAGATCATAGTGCGGAGTATAAAAGGAGGTTAAGGGATGACAAAAGCTCTCCTGATGAACCTCACTCCCAGTTTCCCACTGCAACACAGCGGGGACGACCCCATGAAATACCCGCGCTTCTTCACGCTCGTCCTCCTCCTCACACACACCTTTCATCCCCGCGCACCTTCAACCCTCCTTGCCTCCCCCTCACTGATTCAAGCTTTGCATCCCGACCACTTGCAACGACCTACATGATTCAACAAACTCCACCGATTGAGACAGAGGTTTGTGGTATTCCCAGATACACCGCCTCGCAACGTTAGACGGCTCTCCAGAAAGAAGTGGGCGAGCACAGGAAAGCGAATGTCGAGGTGGCGCGCATTCGCCAAGTGAAAGCAGCTGGTGTGTGTGTTGTGTGTCAGCGAGAGATAAAGTAGCTCGGCAGGTAGTTTTGAGTGTTGCGTTGACTGAGCCACTCTCGCTGGAGAATTGATTCGGCCTGTTGAGAGCACACGCAGCTTCCTCAGAGGAACGCAGGGATGGCGTGGGTAGAAGTTACACAGGTGGAAGCCGGGGAGTTGTAGTATGACGGACAATATTGAGAGTAGGCTAAGAAACATATGCTTGCCAGTCAGGTAAATACTCGAGCTCATCTTTTGGGGGGGCAGTGGCTGTCGAACCAACCAGGTCACATCAACTCCCACACAACACGCATTGCTCTTGAGCCTGCGAGCTAATGAACTCACACAAACATGCGAGGGTTGTTTATATCGCGCAGCCTGTTGTTTCAAAGCTGCAGTTCACAACTCAGGTTGGCAATATTTAAATTTATAGCTCCCTTCTACTCCTATCGAATTTCCACTTCTTCTTCTTCTTTTTTTTTTTATCAGTTCAGAGATGCTCATTGAATTTAAAACTGAAGCGGCATCTTGGCAACATTGGTATTGTGCTGTTCGATCCCTTTAAGCCACAGGTGTCAAACTCGAAGCCCGGGTGTCAGAACTGGCCTTCCACTTGATTTTATGTGTAATTTTATGCGATATGAGAAATAATCAGAGGTGGGCAATTTACAAAAGTTTGCTGGTCCGTCATGTGTCAGCGCCCTGGTCACCCTTCCGTCATTGCCAGTATGTATTTTTTTTCTTTTCTTTCAAACCGTACCAAACTGTAATCGTCAGCACAGAATTTTATTTGAACCTCTCTTTTTTCACTACTATTTTAGGACTGACAGACAAGACAAATGTGGACATTCTATCAGTCTATCATTTATAATTTGTCAACAAAACAGGCGTCCCGTCAGTGACTGAGAGGTCTGTCGGTGCTTAGTTGTTTCTCGCCATTCGTACTGAAATAGAGAAAATGCAAGCGATTTTTGTGACTAATGCTGATTATGTTTAGCCAGTTTGAAAAAAAATCTAATCCGACTTCCTGTCTTTAGTGACCAACTACAATAATGTGGTGGAGGCTGGCACAGACTCAGACGACGAGGACAAGTTGCACATCGTGGAGGAGGAAGGCAGCCTGGCGGACGGGGCGGACTGCGACAGCACCCTACCAGACGACGAGCACCCCAGGGAGCACTGGGATCGAGGTGAGACCAGCTGGATGCTTGTGGGCCGCATTATCACACGATCCTACCCCGCCGTCCCCGCGCTTCGCAACATGTCCTGCACTACTTCACTCCACTGAAGAAAAAAAAGAAAATTGTGTACTGCGCTTCGTTTTGAAATACTAACAGTGATTTTCATAGCTCCCTCTTGTGGTGAGCAAGAGAACCACTGGCCAAATACTGTTCATGTTTAACGTTGGAATTGGAATTCTGCCAAGTGAGAAAATGATTCACTCGTGTATTTGTGCAACAGCGCAAGGAAACAGGTACTACAAGCAGTTGCTTTTCAACTAAGACAGGAAGCGCAATATTAAACAAAGACAATGCCAACAAAAGGGAGACCTTCAACTATACAAAAAAAGGCCTCGCAAGCAAAGAACCACCGGAGAGGTTTATGACACTGGTGGGCATTGTAGTGCCGCCGTGAACTTTTTTTTACCTCGACTTGCTTGACATGACGTCAGAAACTGCTAGACCCAGAGGAAGGACACATGTCACCCCGCCGCCAACAACAATCATGTTGGTGTTTCAAGCTCATACTCATCAGCAAGAGTAAAGTGTTGTCGAGATGAAATAGGAAAAGATCTTGGCCAAGCGTGTGTTGTTGTTATTTTTTAAGAAAAAAAGTAAATCAGCTATTCACATACCGGTACTTGACTTCCTGAGCGTTAAAATAAGGGCCAAAATTATTTTAGCTCGCATTTGTACAGTATGGCATCTGTTGCCAGTATTTAGCGGCGGCTCTAGTGTTAGCGGCTATCAGCGCTAGCGACTAGCAGCGTAAGCGGCTGTCGTGCTCCGTATAGGCTGGCGAGAGCCGTCAAATGGTAAGGTCCAAAATTAGTTTAGCTCGCATTTGTATCGTAATGCCGTCTGTTGCCAGTATTTAGCGGCGCCTCTAGTGTTAGCGGCTATCAGCGTTAGCGGCTGCAGAGCCCCGGATAGGCTGGCGAGAGCCATCAAATTATAACGTCCAAAATTATTTTACCTTGCGTTTGTATAGTATGGCGCCCGTTGCCAGTATTTAGCGGCGGCTCTAGTGTTAGCAGCTATCAGTGCTAGCAGCTAGCAGCGTAAGCGGCTGTAGTGCCCCGTATAAGCTGGCGAGAGCCGTCAAATGATAAGGTCCAAAATTAGTTTAGCTCACATTTGTATAGTATGGCTCCTGTTTCCAGGATTTAGTGGCGGCTCTAGTGTTAGCGGCTATCAGCGTTAGCGACTGTAAAGCCCCGGATAAGCTGGCGAGAGCCATCAAATTATTTTAGCTTGCATTTGTATAGTATGGCGCCCGTTGCCAGTATTTAGCGACGGCTCTGGTGTTAGCGGCTATCAGTGCTAGCAGCGTAAGCGGCAGTAGTGGCCCGTATAGGCTGGCGAGAGCTGTCAAATTACTTTTGAAAGGCAGTTTAATTGAAGTAAATGACTCTGCACACTTGGACTTTGAAATCCTGACAAAGTCGTTTTTACCGATACATTTTTTAAGAAACCAGGCTAACTCAAAGGTGCTGTTCGTAGCCGGCAAAATCGCTACTGGGGTTCTGATGTCACATTTCACAGACAAAAATTTATTCGGAGAAATTAGTCTAAAATCTTACTAGGAAAAAAGTGTGGAAACCAGTTCGTCATTGTTAAGCGGAAATGTGTGTTTTATGTCTTATGTATTTATTTACCGAGCAAAATATATTTATTTTTGTATCCGAATACCCGATTATAGGACAAGCGGTTAAGAAAATGGATAGAATTTCAAGTAGGATATCCGAATACCAAAATATTGGATAGCTGCAGCCCTCGTTTAAACATCATCCGATTACCAATTGCTTGTGTTTAGCTGTAAACGCACACATTCCTATATAAAGTCAATTACAGAGCCGTGCACAGTGTTACGGACTAATCCCAAGGCTGTGATGTCATTCCTCCTTGCAGCTTTCCAGCTGTATCTCCCTGTGTAAAAAGTTGGAGGAGGAATAATGTCATTGGTTTGGCTTGGAACTGTGAACATTAAACATTTTGAAAAACATGAGTTACAGTGACACAGCTCAGCAGGCTGGCCCGGCGCCACAGTCAGGCTTGTGCAAATGTTCCTTTTACCTCCCTCGTGCGCGCTCGCACACATTTGCACACGAGCGGTGTTTTTCGCTCATTGTTGCCTCGACTTAAACACAATCGGGCAACATCTCTCGCTGCGTCTGATGAAACTCGGGGAAAGCCGCAATCCTTTAAATAAACAATCTTTTTTTTTTTGCTTCATAATGCTGATGATTTCACTCTGGAGAACTGAGATTCCTGCCTTGAAACGCGAGCGCCACCCGCTAATCTTCTTCTCAGCGTAGAGCAGTTTGCTTCGAATTAAAGCCGCGACACCCCCTTTCTCGCGGGATCGTCGCGCGCCAAAGTTGTTGTTTTTAACCTCTCTTCCCCTCCTCCTCCCTCTTTCTCTTTTTACACCCTCCTTCTCCCTCGCCGTTTCTCATATTCTGATTCATTCCTCTTGATTATATGGTATCATGGGCGCCTTGCTTCGCTGTCATTACTCATTCCCTCCTAAGTGATTATGCTTTGGTGGGGCCGGCCCAGTGTGGATGTACTAAAAGTGTAGCCCAAGAACAGGCTGAGTAATTCAGGGGAGGAAAAATGTAGCGACTATTGGCCTGGGAGGACTCTCCCCTTTAGTTTTGATGACTTGTAGAGCTGATTACTTCTCGCAGAATGAACAGGGTGGAGTCGGAGAGCTTTGATATCGTGAGGCATTTCGAACGTGCGAGGACATCGAAGCGAAGGCCTTCAAAAGGACATCGAAGCGAAGGCCTTCAAAAAGATTGGCCGGTTGGAGGTACACAAGGGGAGACGTCCATAATAGCTACAGAAATAGTTAGAATGTGACAAATGTATCAACAAATACACATTTAATGAACATTAATTCATTAAATTCAGACACTGCTTTTGAATTGTGGTTGAACAGAATTATTTTAAAAACAAAAATTCCAAGGTGGTCCCCGTTTTGGCCGCCGGGACAGTCCCAAATTTTGAGCATCCGAGCGGATTTCGCCAACCTCATTGTTTTGTCGCGTTATTACACAGGTCCAGTCCTGGCGTCGGTTTTTTTTTGCCATGTGTATGTCAGTCCCACAGTTGTCATAGCGATTCATACAATTAACCCATTAAAAGGGATTCTAACTGTTAAATTCCTTCCTATTTACTCCAAATCCACATCTCGTTGGTAGCAGGCAATCGGCATTGACTACTTCCTGCTTTCGCATACAAGAATCATGGGAAATGAAGTCCTACCATCAACTTTTTAACGGGATATTTCCAATGTTACAATGCGTCGTGACGGAGCTTCCAATAGCTGGTCGGGACAGAACAAAAAAAAAGTTTGGATAATTGTGAGTGCTTTGAATGTTAAGCGCTGTTGAACTGTCAACCAAGATAGCATTTAGCCACCAGCCAATTTTTTCCCCCAGTGAAAATGTTCCCAGATTAGTTTTTTTTTTTGAAGCCCCTAAACATAAAGTGACAACAGTATGTTTATGTCGTATTAAATACACTGATTTTGAAATACAGTAAAGAGTATGGTGATATATCTTCAGTTGATAACACATTCACTCCCAGCCATTACTGGATTTGGACTGATTTTGCAAGGCCCACAGAATATTGTGTTCTATTGCTATAAAAACATGAAACCTACCAAAAGAAAGATTAGAGAGTCTCTTCTTTCATCAGGAAAAAAAAAGTATATATTTCTATCCGTTTCCGCTTTGCAGCAATTAGCATTAGAATATAGCTAAGTTTCATCATTATTCACAAATCGATTTAGAATTGTGAGTAATTGATGTTTCTTTCTTTCAACATGACCCTGGTTGATCTCTTTTGCTCTGCTGCCACCTGCTGGCCATTTGTGTAATAACTACCATTTCTTCAACCAGCCTGCATCAAAGCATTCTATATGCACTAGCATTAAAAAACGTACAAATGCGTCTTTGGGTCACTTCAAACATTTAAAATAGAACATGTTTATACGTTTTTGGGAGCAAATGAGTCAAGTAGATTTCCAAGTCTTTTTGTCTGTTGAATCAGTCATTTTGTACCTCTGCCTAAGTACAGATCGTGAGCGCAACCACCTGTGGCCATTAGCACAACCCAGTGTTAATCCTCACTACATGTTTGCATGACATGCATTGATGACAGCGATGTAGTTGTTTTGAAATCCACTCTTTTGCAGCGGGGACTCACAGGGAAAAAAAAGCTACATTCCTGTGCGCATGATGTCATGATGTGGTGTAAAAGTGAGCCACCCCTCCGCATGGGAAGGGAAGCTGAAAAGATCGTTTAGCATCGACAGAACCGAGCCAGTGATAAGCAAGTGCGCTCTTGTTTGGGAACATCTCCTACTTTTTGACGTGGACTTGCAAACGATAATGGAGAGTCAGAACTATGACTTGTACGTTACTATCACCGATTGGATGGAGGAGCTGCAAATTAGTTTGGAACGCTGAACCGCAAGAGTTTGACTCTACAGCACAAAGTATTTTTGCAACATTCTCAGATGTCGATTTTTTTTCTTCCTCCCCTTCCTTTAGTGCAGCGGTGCATTCACATGTCTGCGTCAGCACATAAACGCCCCGTGTGATGTTTCATGTCAAGGGAGGCAGCCTTGATAACACGGAGCCGCTTCAACCCCCTGGCCTCACTCTGCGCTAAGCAAAGACGGGGGCCGACACACGAGGAGTAAAAACAAGGGCCTTGTCGCACCTTTTTTCGCAGACCCCCAGCTGGGACCGCACTTCACACTCAAATGCAACATTTTGGAGCCCGGAGGTGTGTTTTGGAGTGTGTGGCTCAGTAGCACACCGCTACATCAGCACTTTTCCCATCTTTCCCCTGTTTATCCACAACCAATAAAATTGCTTTAGTTATGGTTTGGCATAACCCAAGTTTTATGACTGACATCCGTTACAGTCAAAACACATCAGTTTATATTGTGACTATTATACTGTGGAGACATTTTGTGTCAGAAAATTTCAGAGATTGATCTCACTAAAGATCCAAACACCAAATGTTCCTTTTTCAAACTCACCTGGAAAGATTTTGACTGTCGTCTTGATGTCGTCCACGTTTTCAAATCTGGTCCTCTTGATGAATCACTTCGAGTTTGCTAAAGAGAGAAGAAGAAGAAGAAGAAGAAAAATAAATCACACAAGAGCCAGGCTGGCAGAATAGGGAGGTGGCTCAAATACTTAAATTTTTCTCGGCCAGGAAGTGTCAGATGCTCGGGGCATTGTGAACATGGGAAAAACAAGGCAAGCTTATTTGTGTAGCAAATTTCATATTCATGACAGTGCTTTACATAAAAACTTTAAAAGCATTGCAGAAAGAGCAACAAAAAAGTTTTAAGGCATTGCAAAAATAATGATAAATCCATCTAAAATTATTAGATTTAAATTCTCGTCAGTCTATGATTTAAATGCAAAAAAAATAATCCAATAAATACAGAACATAAAAGGGGGGAATGATTAATTATTAATAATGCAGTTAGGTTCATATTTCAGTTGAAATAATCAATTATTAATATTTTCTGTATTTATAGTTGAGAGCCTTCTGTATGCTCTATCATATTAAAAACGTATAAATACGTCTTTGGGACACCTAAACATTTAAAATGGAACGTGTTTATACTATAATCTATATTGTCACCAGTCACATATTTTATAACTTTCTCTTGACAGCACTTCATAAATAACAGCAACGGGATTTTAAGCAGCACGAAGCTGTAAGGTTCAAAATAACGAGCGCTATAAACAATTACATCTGAGGTACCACGTGAAGCATAAAACATTAATTGTAGTCGCTACATAATACATGGAAGTGCAGAAACGTGTTTAAGGGCAAGCAGTGCGGTAGCGGGGTTAGCAGCACCTTGTGTTCCTGACACTCCACTGTGGGAAATGAATTCTGCAATTCTCAGCTGTTACATATCCGCACTTGTGTTGGCCAGTAGACGTCACAAGCGCTTTCTCCGGATTGTGGCTTGAGGGGTTTATTACGAGGGGGGGGGGGGGGGGGTTGCAGAAGGCCTTGTCCAGTGCTCCTAATAACCATAGCAACAAATAACTGTGCTCGTATTGTTTCACGGCTTTGTTAGGGCGCACCAGAGGAAGCTCTGGAAGATGACGGATATTCGCCGAGTGCCGGTGCTCCACCTGTTAGCGTCACACAGCTGGCCTTGTCTGTTAACACACACAGCCATCTTAATAAACACAATAACTGAAGCAAAGGAGAAAAAAACGAACTGATTTAGTTGTAGCCTACTTTTACTTTGGTGTAACGTCGAGGCAAAACTGGAACTGCCAGGTGGTGATTAGCGCTCGTTAGGCTAGCTCTGCTCATGCAATGGCAACAAAAGGCAGTTTCTTATTTTCTGAAATATTAAAGCATAGACCTCTCAAGAGAATTGCGTTTCCATTCTCATGTGATATATTCATGCACCCGAGGTTATGATTTATCAGTATGTGTCATACTCGGCAAGGACCTTCGCTAACGTGCGAATACTTTTTAGCCATTCAGTTCTTTCAAAGAGCATGATGGTCATATTTGGATGGGGCCTTAAAGTCCTTCAAACCTTTACGAATAAAAGCATTTACTGTGTTTGATTCTGTGCGGATCAACCCATGAGAGAGGTTCACCTTTAATGAATCCATGACATTGAGCGTGGCATTTTTTTAACGCCGTTACGGTTTCATAAATGCACCTCGTGTACATCCTTGGAAATCGCTAACCAGAGCGCATTCTGTCGCTTCCCAGTGAAAGAGGACTGCGTGTCAGACGGCGAGGATGACATGAGCACAGACGCCCTGGTGGAGGAGATGCTCCAGCAAGGGGACACGGCCGTCATTTACCCAGAAGCCCCGGAGGAGGAGCTGCAACGCCACGGCACCCCCGACGCCAGCATTCACGATGAAAACGGTACAAGAATCTGAATTCTCACCCACCAAGTTATTGGACACAAATTGGACCCTTTTCACGATTTGTTGTTGAGCTATTTTGAGGGGACCGTAAATTTACAGTTCTTGTACTCTTCAACATACCGTTAGGATTTATCTGCTGCGAATCTCACACTTTCCTCTACCTGGTCTAAAGCATCTCACCTCCGGCGCTAACCACCCCCCGTCATTAGCAACACTTTGCAACATAATTACCCACACCACGTTGCTATTTGTAAAAACAGCACACAAGTGCCTTTTGTGGCCTCTGGGCATGTGGCTTTTACCTGCTACAACAGCAGGGGGGCGAGAGGGGGGGGGGGGGTGAATGGTTTGCGGCAGAGAAACAGCAACACCTGAACAAATCTATCACATCTGTGAGAGCTTTGACTCATGGCTACCTGTGCGATAAGGTGTGTGTGTGTTTCCATCCCAGTGCCCTCACCTGTGCTGCAGGGAAACTTAATACATCACCTTTTAACAAAGTAATGTTTTACCTGTGTGAAAGCTGGGCTACTGCGAGATTTAGTCTGGGCTTACCAAAATCATTAATTCCACAAACAGTCGGTGGTGACATTTTTCAGGTCTTTTTTTTCAACTTTTACTCCCTACATTTGAACAAATTATGTATTTTCTATGCCTATGCCTTTCTATGATAGCATTAAAACGTGCACTAATGCTAGCAGGGAAGCTATCAAAACATTGTTTAGAAAAGATTCAACTCAACTCAACTTTATTTATCAAGCACTTTAAAACAAGCATTGCAGTATACAAAGTGCTGTACATGGAACCGAAATCGGTCATGCAGTAAAGATAAGTAAAACAAGAACAAAACAAACATTGTAAGTAAGTATACAAGTAAATAACATTTACATCAATAAATTAATAAGAAGTAGGTAAGTGAATAAATAAATAAATAGAATTTATAACAAAATATAGCAGACACCACAATATATATATATATAGCATAAAAGCTTGAGCTAATGCTAGCTAGGGGAGCTATCAAAACGGGCATTGTTTAGAACATATATACAATAGCTTGAGCTAATGCTAGCTAGATAGCTATCAAAACGGACATTGCTTAGAACGAATAGCATAAAAGCTTGAGCTAATGCTAGCTAGGTAGCTATCAAAACGGGCATTGTTTAGAATGGGCATTTAGAATGAATAGCATAAGAGCTTGAGCTAATGCTAACTAGGCAGCTATCTAAACAGGCATTGTTTAGAACATATACATAATAGCTTGAGCTAATGCTAGCTAGGTAGATATCAAAGCGGGCAATGTTTAGAACATATAGCATAAAGGCTTGGGCTAATGCTAGCTAGGTAGCTAAAACTAACATTGTTGAGAACAAAAAAAAAAAATCATATACTTTTTTTTTTTACTTTTAAAGTAGCCTACAGGAGTTTTGGAGCGGGCGGATACTATTGCCGCCGCTATAAATAGCAGCGAATTCAGATAGGTATAAATTGTGAGACCAAAAGCCAAAATGGCACCCCCATGTTGTTTTCTTTTTGTCGTTGTCTCAGTAATTAACTTGGAGCCATTTGGTTACCTGTGTGGTGTTTACCTGTGGGGGAGTAACTAACAGCTTGGTGAGAAAGTAAAAAAAAGTGTTGGATGTGCTTGTAAAGTTCCCTCACCCTATTTCCCTCCACTATCACATCCTAACAGCCTTCTTCTGACTTTTTTTTTTCTCCCCCCCCCAACCAGGAACTCCCGATTCCTTCTCTCAGCTGCTCACCTGCCCCTACTGTTCGCGGGGCTACAAGCGTTACAGCTCCCTGAAGGAGCACATCAAGTACCGGCACGAAAAGACCGAAGAATGCTTCAGCTGCCCCGAGTGCAGCTACACTTTTGCACATCGCGCACAACTGGAGAGACACATGACGGCCCACAAGCCAGGAAGGGATCAGGTAAAATTGGATTGACGAGTTAGTAATGCGGTTTTACACATTAAAATGTTTTAAAGGTAATTTTGTAAAAAGTGTGTGACACGAACATGCAACTTATGGCCGCCTTTAATTTATTTTTAAGTTAAGCCTTTTTTCCTACTACTATTTCGGCTATCTTTGGACGTTGGCATATCATTTCGGTTTATAACTGCCACAAAATGAAGGATGAGGTATTAAAAAAAAAAAGAGGGCTTCTATTGTAATGTTATCGTCATGTCCTTCGACAAAGTGATTCTAAATTACGCAACCGTACATGGAAACAGCACCACGTCTTTTTCCAAAACATGAGCGCTCAGACGTGAACTTTTGCCCCCGATTGATTGTTGACATTGTGTCATGAATTGGTAGCGGTTCAAAGGTTATGTTGTCATTGTGCATCTGACTTGACTGATCCTCTCTGCCCGGTTCAACAGAGACACATCGCACAGTCGGGAGGCAATCGCAAATTCAAGTGCACCGAATGTGGCAAAGCGTTTAAGTATAAGCACCATCTCAAGGAGCACCTACGCATTCACAGTGGTGAGTGGCCAATCCTCCGTCACCATGGAAGTGGAATGTACTTGTGTGTGTGTGTGTGTGTGTGTGTGTGTGTGTGTGTTTTAGCCAGTTCCTTGTAATTATCCTTCATGTTTCAGCCTAATGTGTGTACGCCTCTTTAATGTGCTTAACTGTTTCTTTAAGCATTATGACTGAGCAATTAAAGAAGGGCATTTCCCAACTGTGTCATTACACCAGCATTCCGACATCAGTGAAATGCATGAGAGATTTTTTTCCATCTTGCTTCTATAGCCTGGGCTGCTCATTTAGCTTCATTAACTAATGGCCACGCATCCTTCTCACTCGCGTACTTTCTCTCTACCTTGCAGGGGAAAAACCCTACGAGTGTTCCAACTGCAAGAAGCGCTTCTCCCATTCGGGCTCTTACAGCTCACACATCAGCAGCAAGAAGTGCATCAGCCTCATCTCGGTCAACGGCAGGCAACGGCTGGGCAACAACAAAACCCAGACCCAGGTTCAGACTCCAATCCTTTCCACATCACCATCTGCCCTGCGCACGCAGACGAGAGACAAGCTGGAGCACAGCAAGCCCCTGCAAGAGCAGCTGCCCCTCAACCAGATCAAAAGCGAGCCTATGGACTATGAATACAAGCCCACGGTGATGACCTCGCCAGCTATGGCCGGCATGAACGGCGGAGTTTACAGCGGAGGGGCTGCGGCTCCTCTGCAGGGGACAGTGCAAGCTGTCGTCCTGCCCACCGTGGGACTGGTATCACCAATCAGCATCAATATAGCAGATCTGCAGAATGCCCTCAAAGTGGCCGTGGACGGCAATGTTATTCGGCAAGTCCTGGAAAGCAGCGCCAAAGGTCAGGGCCAGGCCCACTTGGGGTTAACCACTGGAACGCTCCACCCCTCCCAGCAGCAGATCATCTCAGCCATCAGTTTGCCTATTGTGGGTCAGGATGGAAATGCAAAAATTATCATAAATTACAATTTAGACCCCAGCCAGGCCCAGCTCACAGCGCAAAACCTTAAGAAAGAGCATGAGCCCTTCTCAACTGCTCAGCCAACCACGGAGTCTTTCAAGGGTCAGAAACTTCCTGAAGATCTGACCATCAGGAGTATGAGAGCCACCGATGCAAAAGAAGAGGATATAACCACTAAAACGTGTCTCCTGTGTGATGATTGTCCCGCCGGGATGGAAGGACTCCATGCCCTCAAACACTGCAAGAAAGAAAGTCTCAAACTCAACGGAGAGTCTGGCGTTGCTGCCCTGTTGTCAGAGGGAGGACTTCCCAACCAGCCTAAGAACCTCTTGTCCCTGCTTAAGGCCTACTTTGCCTTAAACGCAGAGCCCACCAAGGATGAGCTGGCCAAGATCTCCGACTCGGTCAGCCTACCGATTCATGTTGTCAAAAAGTGGTTTGACAAAATGCAGGAGGGCCAAATATCATTAGGTGCCCCGACACCTCCTTCAGAGGAAGAGGATGCCTGTGATAGCAACAACGTCGTCTCTCTGATCCAGGGGAAGGGGATGGCCTCAATGAGTCCTTCGGTGACCCAGGACAGTCCAACAGAAGCAACCCCGGCGGAGGTCAATGGCTCCACCAGCTCTCCGGGCTCTCCTTTACCACTAAACCTGAGAGGTGATGGTCTCCTTCAAGACCGGCCCCCTCATAGCACTGATGCACCACTAGACTTGTCCCTGCCAAAGCCCGACAAAGAGGAAAATGAGGCCGTGTTTGTAAAACACCGCAATTACCCCTCGCCTTCCTCTGTCCGTACCAACCTGGAAGAACCTTTGAACTTAACTTGCACAAAGAAAGATGCGTCGCCACTCTCGTGTAAGGGCTCCAGCCCTGCCGCACTGTACGCCAGCCCGCCAAGTGCCAAACCCCTCCATATTATGACCACTCAACTCCCCACGCTGGTGGCCTTTGCCGACCAGAACCGTATGCAATGTCTAAGGGCACTTACCACCACCAACAAACAGACTATCCTGATCCCTCAGCTGGCTTACACCTATACCACCACAGCGAGCAGCCCTGCTGGAACCGAGACGCAGGAAACCATCCACCTCAACGGGATCAAGGTTTGTACCTCAAACTTATGAAGCTTCGTGATATTTGTTGACACCTCTAGATGGCACTCTTGGTTTAAAGAGGCAGTGGAAATTGAAATTGAAATTGACATTGCAATGGCGCTTATATTTAAGCCAAGAGCGCCATCTACAGGAGTAACAAAAACAATATGGCAAGTGCTTCATGAAGCTTCATGAAGCTTCATGAAGCTTTGTTTTGCCATCACTACCTCTGGTTTTCCTTCATGAACTCTCAGCTTGAAAGAATGGCTTCTGGATTGAGCCACATATTGCAAGATAGTCCAACACCTTTAGACACGGTCTCGACACGAAATAAAATGAAATCAATAAATCATATAAAGAAATGACAGAATTCATCTCTGTAAAAGAAATAAACAATAATAACGGCCCTCAGTAATAGCTATTCATTGCGCAGGCACCTTAATGGGCCAGCAGTGATGGATGTAGATCTGTGTGGGCGTGAGAGTGATCTTCTGGTCCGTCACCCAAAGGACACAAGGATGCACTTTACTGTTGAGTCCCTTATTGATCTGCTGGAATCTTTTTTAACGCAGCACCTCTGCCGGCCTTTCTCATTGATTTATCGTTGTTGTATTATACGTTTGTGTTAAGTGGATTGGCGGAGAACTGCGCTGTGAAAAGAAGCTTCCGTGTGTATTGGTTTCTTAATCACGACTCATTGTCTTTCCCGGCACCGTTGGGTTGGTTTTACAGGCTCGTAAGTGAAGGGAGAAGTGATTTCTTTCCTGACAACTCAAAAGTGAAGTGAAATGGTTTATCAATTTTGTAGAAATGCTTATCATGACCAGGGTGTAAGATTCAAGAGGAAAGGCTAACTACCAGCGTTGTTGATCTCAAGACCACTATATAACGGTCTCGGTTTCTGATCCAAGGCATTTGTTCTCGTCAAGGCGTACTCTGGATTTTTTTCTCAAAACTGGTCGAGACCAGGACAGTACTACTGTGATCTCAGAGAAATGCAAAACGCAGGCACAGGTATCGACCTCCGAAAGTCTTGGTCTTGTCTCGGTCTCAACCTCCGAAGGTCTTGGTCTTCCCTTGGTCTTCCCTTGGTCTCAGCCTCCACAGGTCTTAGTCTCATCTCAGTCGCGACCTCCAAAAGTCTTGGCCTTGTCTCGGTCTCAATTCTCTCTCGTCTTGATAATGTCTTGGGAGAGGTTGATGTAGTCTTGACTACAACAATGTCATATATCGAGAGAAAAATCTGGTCCCACGACTAGCCCGAAGCAGTCTCCAGTCTAAGGGCCATATTATGGCAAATGTGAATGGGACATGGAGTTGGAACTGGTTCTGAACCACTACACGGTGTCCTCCGTTTATGGAGGAGGACCTTTCTCACAGTAGTGGCATAACCTGGAACGTGGCATTCATCTTGGCAAGTGCCATATTTAAATCTTAATTGCTTGGAGTTCGTATCCTCATCCTGTAAACCGGGCCCTGCTTTGTAATGTCACAGGCCTAACAGACACCTCAGCACCTTCCTTCACCGCAGACACGGGCTGCGTAAAACGTTCCGAGCCATTCATTGTTTTTTTCCCCACTTTGACGCCATCAGCGTTAGTAATCGTGTCTCCTGTTCTCCCCCCAGGAAGAGAAGCAGGACACAAGCTCGGAGGGCATGTCTGCCATGGAGGAACACAACGACTCGGACTCGGGGCCTCTGCGGAAGAAGATGAAGAAGACGGAGAGCGGCATGTACGCCTGCGACCTGTGCGACAAGATCTTCCAGAAGAGCAGCTCGCTGCTCAGGCACAAATACGAGCACACAGGTAACGGATGCCAATTGTTTGGTTTTTGTCAGCCAACAAAAACAGATTGCGTCTCATAATCAGTCAGCTTTTTGGGTTCGGAGCATTGAGTCAGAGTGGGGGATTTTACAGCAGAAGGGTGGACACGTCCCTTCCAGCAGGTATTACTCAACTCTCATAGAAAAAAGGTCTGAGAAGATCTTTCCGCCAACTCCCCGGCCTCTGCACTGCCAGTTTCTCGGATGAAGCATCAAATGTTGTAACAGGCGAGCTCTGGTAGTGATTTGGATTGCGATGAGCCAAGCGCAGGTCAACCCACTCGGAGGCTATTTACTGTTTTCCCCTCCTTTATTTCCTTGGTACCTGGCGAGCATCTGTTGTTTTCATCTCCAAATGAGTTCAGTTTAGGTGAAACTCGCCCTTCCATGTCCTGGATTAAGTTTCCTCAAAGGCTTTGAAGCAAAATTGTTTTGCTTCATTACTTTATTTTCATATTATGTGCTCCGAAGAAACAAAGCAGTTTTGCTCCCATTGCTACTTTTTTTTTATTTTTTATATACAACAATGTGTTTTTTCTCTCTCCAAAATAAATTACACTCACAGCAGGACAACATTAATTAAACCTGCTCAATCAAATGTGATCCAATACAAGAGCTGGAACAAAAATTCAGAGTGCTCAGACTTGAATGACACTGATCTTCACCGGCATGCACATTATTACCTCCGCCAAGCAGAAATTGCTTGAGGCACGGGGGTTTAGTTTGTTTTATGATAACACCCGTTTCTAATGTCTAACTCGACTTCAAAAATTTGGCTTTGATGAAGTCTGAATACTGAGTGCTATTGTAGTAGAGAATTCTAGAATTTTTAAACAGCGTTGTATTAGAACATGTAAATAATGAAAATGGACCATCTGCTACCGCAATATGATT
Organism: Leptonotus elevatus; assembly: GCF_054856555.1. Classification (NCBI taxonomy): domain Eukaryota; kingdom Metazoa; phylum Chordata; class Actinopteri; order Syngnathiformes; family Syngnathidae; genus Leptonotus; species Leptonotus elevatus. The sequence continues at coordinate 8,907,373 of NC_141259.1, forward strand.
CATTAGAAAAATTATTAACACCTCTCTTGCCGTGTCAATCAAGAGTAATGATGCTATCCATTGCTAAAATAGGCTCGTTACTTTTTTCTTTTTTTTTTTAACTGTGGCGGATGACAATACGAGACAAAAAAAGACGTAACGAGAGAGAAGCAAAGTCAACCGCGAAGGAATCGGAACCAGGCAGCGTTAGCGACGACAGGAACAGATTGCGAAATGGTAGATTTTCTTCATCTATGGCCTTCTTTTAGAGACTTGTTCAATGTTGTCAGCTACAAAAATGATGGGAATGCAAATGAGTTGTCTTGTGGCAGCCTGTAAACAACTTGAGGCAGTAAAAAATTCTGTCAGTGCCAGAAAAATCTAGAAGTAATGTGTACGTTTCAGTTGTCATTCTGAGTGAATTGAGCATTTGTTGTTACTCATTTCACTATTAGCAAAAGCTATGGATGTTGTTGTTGTGACAGAAAGAATCGTAAAAATGGATATGACGCTAGCTAGCCGCGGGATTTCTTTTCTTCTCAGTATTAGCTAAATACTTCTTCTTTTTTTTGTGTGTCGTATGTTGTAATATGAGAGTGTACAAGTTTTGGGCTAGGGTGGGGTCAGGAATGTAGTACCATATTAAACTAATGTAACTTGATTACATTCAATTACTTACTCAATTAATTCACATAACAAATAATGCTAATTAAGACACACACAAAAAACTTACAAATGTTTAATATGCATATTTTCACAATGCTGGAGAAAGCAGGAGCACCCCGCGCTATGAATTCAGTGCCTCAAAACAGCGAGGCAGACATGCTAACCACTTAACCAGCATGCTGTGTAGCTTTATAACAGTTTTTTTTAAAACCGATCCACATGACCCAATGTGTGTTATGAGTGAAATAAGGAAAAAGATAGGACAAATGATTCTTATGAAGGCATCCTTTGCAGTGAGCCCTAGCTTTAGCTAGCAATTAATTGAAATTCAATTGTGATTTCGATTTTGGCTTCTAACAATCTGAAAAACTTTATAAGAGAAGAAAAATTTGACTTTACTGTAAAACCAACCACACAAAAAGAATCACACACATTTTGTATTTAAATAGAAGAAATCGATTGTTTTAGTTACATAGCCAGCTTGTGATGCTAGCTCTCAAAAGAAAATCCTACTAAGTATGTAGCAAAGAATTAGCATTAGCTCATGGGAGGTTTTTTGCTTGAAATAACAAAAATGCTGTAGGAACAAATACAGACTGGTAATATAACAATACTTACAGGCAAATACTTTTCATAATCTGTGAAAAAAAAAAGTTATATTAGTTAAATTGGCCACCTTCTTCTACCCTATTCATCTTCATGCATCTCCCTGCATGCGCCACACTGCCCCTTAGAGGTCAAAGTGCGCACCGCACGAATTTGTTTTTTACATTACTATTTGAATCATTTATTTTCTAGTTATAGATTAGCAAGATAGCTAAATCCTTCAACTTGTAAACAAAAGTGGCTGAAGTGTGGGCTGATCCAAGTCTTTTTTTTTTTCTTTCTCTTCTCAACAGGGAAACGACCACACGAGTGCAGCATTTGCACCAAGGCTTTCAAACACAAACACCACTTAATCGAACACATGCGCCTCCACTCCGGGGAGAAGCCCTACCAGTGCGACAAGTGCGGCAAACGCTTCTCCCACTCGGGCTCGTACTCCCAGCACATGAACCATCGCTACTCCTATTGCAAGAAGGAGGCTCAGGGCCAAGGCGGAGGCAGGGACAGCCCGGAGGAGGACGCCCTGAACCGGGTGCGGGGCGCCAACATCGCTCCCTTCCAGATGGACTCGGACGAGCGAGGGAGCAGCACCCGAGAGGACGAGGAAAGCGAAGACTTCGAGGAGGAGGAGGAGGAAGGCGCGGTGGACATGGACGACATCCAGGTGGTGCAGGTGGAGGACGACGGCGGGGACGAGGACGAGGAGAAGGCGGCCGCGGTGCGGGAGGAGGGGCGGGCCGACGCGAGGCGAGAACACGGAGACGAGGGCGACGAGGCGATGGACGGAGAAGGCGGCGTGACGCGAGAGCGAGGAGAAGACGAGGAGGAGGTCACGAGAGAGAGCGGGGGCGACGCGGACGAAGATGAGAGGCAGGAGAAAGGAGAGAGTGACTAAAAAGACGAGAGGCTCACTCGTGACAGCTCGCTTCAGTTCACTACTGTGTAGAAATCCAGGTGTGCCTGAAATTTGAAAAAAAGAAAAATACTAGTGACTTTTTCCACAGGGGGAAAAAAAATAAATCTCGAAATCCATTTGTAAAGAGAAAAATATGAAGAATGCAAATTTTACTAAAGGAAGGAAACGCATTATACAGACTTTGGAAGCTAGAGCCGACAAGTTTTAGATAATGTTTTATTACTAAAACACCTTGGTTCATTTCTTTTTGTCAGTGTTACTAATTTTGCCACTCTTATGTTAACCCTTAAATGCTGTACAGTTGGGAGATATTTCTATACCTTTGTATTGCCAATGAACTTAAAACAAAAAAAAAAAAATCAGTATTTTATTAAGTTGGAAGGAAAATAAGACAAATCCTGTGCACTACAATGTGGCTCGGTTTACGCGAGGATCGAGCAGTTCAGTTGTGTTTTCTACCCTTCAGTATTATTAGCGCACTAGAGAAAACCACCACCACAACGTCACGCTGTTATTCGGATCGCATTTGTGAGCCTTAAGAATAAGAAGCGGCGAGAGGAGACGGGTCTTTACAGCCATTTAGATTTTTCAGGGGGATTTTTTTTTCTTTTTTTCTTTACAAAATTGTTGACATTTTGGGACAAACGCTTATTCACTTTGTCACATTTGCCAATGACATTAAACCAGATATAATTCTCATTTGTTATCGATTCTTAAATATGTCTCACTAAATGTATGGCATAAACAAAAATAAACTGAAGAGTCATATAAATATACTGTATTTGCAGTAGAAAACGCAACATCTTGAGAACAAGGTTTTAATCGCCAGAATTTAATCAAAATAACAGGTGAATAAAGTTGGAATATTATGTTAAAATTGACTCACAAAAATATTCCTACTTTATTCTGACATCGTTTGCAGAGGTGGCAAATCCATGGTCCAGAAAGTAAAAACCCTTTAGCCGTTGATGCTAGCAAGCGAGCTAGCTCGCTAGCTAGCACCTGAGGCTAAAGCCAAACTGTGTGGCAGTGTTTTTACTTTCTGGACCTGGATTTGTAATTATGTATTTATGCCTTTGTACTTTTAGTTTCTTTTAACAATATGATCGTACCATCAATGTACTACAGTTATGAATGTATTTTTTTTTTTTGCATTTACTTTCGACGCAATGACAAAATACACGACAGTGGTGCACATGCTTTTGTTGACCTACAATTAATAATTATTTTTTGAAGTCAAAGTGCAAAATTGTTAAAACTTTTGGAGTACACAACAATGTTGAGACTCATCAACAGTGAGGTTTTGTGCTATGAGATTAGTAAAAAACATGTAATACTATTTTATGCTAATAAGCTTGTTACTGTCCACGGCAATTTAATATTACAACATATATTTATATATTTCATTAATTTAACTTTGTATTTTCATAAATGAAACAATACAACGTTTCAGTGTGTTTTTCTGTTACTGTGAGAGTAAATGAGTTACTTTTCTCCAAATCCACATAGATAAGAGTGAGTGAGCATTTTCCCAAAATGTCATATAAATGCTTAGAAGCTAGCATATATATTTTTTTTTTACATAAATACATAGAACCCCCCCACCTTTCTGAGCCTTATGCAAAAAGAGAAAGATGCATATGAAAAGTGCCATTACGCTAGCAGTTAAGATCAGGTATTAGCAGGTTCCAGATCAGCCAGTCAACAAAGTTCTTACATTGTTACACATGACAACTGTTGCATTATCTTGCAAACGAATTTCAAATTGGAGCAAGAATGAGCGCACGTGAATTGTTCTAATTGTGTGCGGCCTTCTCTAAGCTTGTTCGGTGCACTTGTTTAACACGCCATGAACAAAATGTCTCTTCAGGTAATGTAGGCAAATTCCAGGAGTTTAATTCAACAATGACAGTATTATTTTTGGCCTGTTTTTTTTTGTTTTCTTTCTTTTTGTTCAGTTCCTGTGTTTGTACTGTATGTTCAGCATTTGCAGTATTATTGCCCCTCCCCCCAAAAGAGATGGGTTTGTCTGTTTAGTCATAGAGAACTTTTATATTTATGTGTCTTATTTTTTATATTTCTTTATGGTTTATTTATTACACTTATGTAGTGTACAATACTGTAGTTTGTATTAATACGATAATATATTTTAGTATGGGATAAAAAAAAAAAAAGTTTCAAAAGGCAACATAAACACAAGCCTGAAACAAATGAGACTCCGGCATACTGAAGTTTGTTTTTTTTCCTCTCTCCAACAAATAACCCCTCCAAGCCTGAAAAATTGGAACCTGTGACCTCTTTGCATCCATGCTCATGTTACTTTAGTTTTCCTCTCTTTATATGAAGCTACTGAACTTTTTTTGAACAAATAATTGTATGTCTAATAGCATGAGTGTGCTGTTGTATTGAAGGATGAACCGTAACCACCCAAACTGTCCTGTTTTTGCCAAGCCAAAATAATATTGTTCCCATGCTTTTTTTTCTTTTTGTGCCATGTTACTTTGGACGTCATTGTCAAGACCATGCCCACTTTTATAAACCCCGCCTCCTTAACACCTCATCTTTTTTTATTGTGATTGTTTTTCCTCCTCTTTTTTTTTTTTTTATGACTCCCCATCTCACAATAAAACACACCAAATACAAACTTGTTTGTGACGTTGTCATTAAGAGTTTAGGTTGTATATTTCAATATGTACTTTCTGATTATGATGATGATGATGACGTTTTTTTTTCAAGGTACAATTACAGACCGACCCACTGTTGCGTTAAACTCCCTCAATGATCTGCCGGGGGAGTCCAATTCCAATCAGCGCAGTCTGCTTGTTAGCAACCCTGCCCAAGGTCAAATCTATTGATCCAGATTAGTTTTCCACTAGGGTCAAACCCCCCCCCCCCCCCCCCCCCCCCCAACAATGTTCCGCCGGCATGAATTAATAATGGAATGGGCAATAAGAAATCCATAGCCCTTTTGACGAGTTGAAAATGATACAATAGTTGGTGGTCGTATTTGATAGGTGGTCTCCCCAGTCAGCCAAAGCACTTCTAATGTGATGTTTTTAAATGAAAGTAAAGGGTGGGTATCAGATTTATTGCGGCGATTGGTTCCAGACCCACCCCCGCAAAGCTGCAATACAGAGACCATAACGTTTACGTGTAGTTTTAGGTCTTATCACACACTTTAAGCGATTAAAAGTACACTTTTAAAGAGCTCCATAGCGCCTATCTTTACTACTTTGCTGTCATGAAATATCTCACGTTAGCACGACCAAACATCCTTTTCTTCACTCCTAATTTACTGTAAAACAGACAATTAAAACAAAAACATTTATGCGTAGTTCATTTCAACACAAAAATGTTCAAACAAACTTGTCTGATGAAAGTTTAATGCTAGCATTTAACGTTTTAGACAGGCTAACGGAATTAGCATAAATGCTACATGAACTCGTTCACTGCCATTAACAGCTATCAAGTAGAAATATAGTCAAATATAGTCAATATACATTGTTGGAATAGAATGGCAAGGAATGACGTCATTAGCCCTCAAGTAACCGCTATGCTATCCCACGCTATGCTATCCCATGCTATGCTATATACATGAAGCGGCACATCAACACATACAATCAGCATATAATTAAACTCAGACTTTTATATCTTCTCTGCTCATTTGACGACTTACTGGAGATTAGTTGGGGACATTTTAAGCCTCGTGCTGGTAATTATTTTGCATCTCTTCCAGTAGATGTCGTTGCGACCCGCCATGTTGTAGCAGAAAATCGGAACTATACTAAAAAGGCACACAACTCTAAATTCAGATAATTATTCGGTTGATAAAAGGTCAATCTAAAAGCATTTTAATCTTAGGGAACTGTTTATTTAAATTGTCAGTTCACTTTATACGAGATGCTACTGACGACCCTGGTAACCTTCTGAACCATTTGTTTTGGTTTCGACATTAAAACAAAGAAATGTGAAAGTTTAAGATTTCAGGTATTTTTTTCATTTGGGGGGAAAATATTTACTGTAGAAAACTATAGATAGCTTTGGTATTGTTTAAGTTTCCATTTAACTTTTTAAGACGTACTGATAACCTTGAGAGTTCCCTCAACATTTGTGTTAGAAATTTAAAAGGATGTATTGTCTATAAAAATAATTATACATTTTGAAAAGTCTGGAAAATCAACATGCTTTAAAGCCAGTGGTTCTCAACCTTTTTTCTTTTTTTTTTGTGATGTACCCCCTGTGAAATATTTTTCAGCCAAGTACCCCCCTTAACCAGCGCAACACCTTTCTGATTGAAGAAAAAAATAAAATAAACATTTTTAAAGCGAGTGCTGTGCCACCATTGTCTGATTTATTAAAGTTTTAAACTCTATTTGTATTTATGTGGTCTCTGAACTATTTGGCAATAAAAAGATCGAAATAAAGAATTTAATTCTAAATAAAGATTCGCACATACAAATGATCATCAACACAAAGTCATCTTTTGGGATCATACTCAAAAATAAATAATTGGCTTTTAAATAAAGTTTTTCCAAGCGATTGACAGGTGATTCTAGTTGACCTATGACACCATTCTGGTATGGGGGAGAAGCTGGATTTTTTAGGACACTGAACTTGAATAGCCTATTGACTTCATTATATGAACTTATATTTTAGAAAATAAATATTTACATATACTTTTTAAAGATATATTTTTTAAATCTCACGTACCCCCCTTGGAGTGCCTTCAAGTACCACCCTAACCCCGTTTGAGAACCGCTGCTTTAAGACATTACAACAGAGTCAAGATTGGCGTTTGTATTTTAAAGAATTTTGACGCCAATTCCCCCCCCCCCCCCCCCCCACGTCTATCTCAACACTGAATTGCTGGACTTGTGTGTGAGTACGTATTGTGACAATTTCACCTGTTACGATCCGAGTCTGGGGGCGTGTCAACTCGGTGATAAAATGATCCGTCAGAGGTTTGATCCCGCCGTCATCATCGTCATCATCATCATCATCATCATCATCATCATCATCATGCCCAGTGGCTCCCCAGAGAGAATGGAGGAAAAGTGGCGAGATGGTGCTTTATAGGACAGCTCGCAGCACAACATTACTGTGTCAAACTGTCAAACAGCATCTTGTAATTGTGCCTATTACCAACGTCTTGCAACAGTGGTCACAAAGCGTCGCTCGAAGCTCCGGAAAGGTCAACGAGTGTGTCGAGCCTGCGGGCTGCTTGCCTAGCGCAGAATCCGTGCGCGCGTGCGCGCAAACAGGCTTCCGCCGGCACCCGCGACTCAAAAGTGGAGATATTGCCATATGTTCTGCTGCTCTCAGCATTTCAAAGGAAAATTGAAAAGCTATAACTGCTAAGAGGATGTGGAGCGCGCTTGCCAATAATGGTGCGAAAGGCCTGATGAAGTATGGCGGCTGCCGGGACTCTGACACGCCGCCAAGCCCGGGGGACTGACGCTCCCCGGGGAAATTTAGAGAAAATCCGCAAGGAGAAAAATGAAGCTCGCGTTGAGGAAATAGCAGTCGCTTGTGGTCAGGTTCATTTACTTGAGCGGCAAATAGCACGACGCTCGCAGTGACGTCTCAAGTGTGAAGGGCCAAGTTAATAAAGCGATTCGCCGGATAAATTGTTGGCATTTTTAAACGTGGAGGTCAGCACAAGCTCACTGAACATGCCGTTAATTTACCACCCACACTGGGGACACGTTTTGAATTTGATGCTAGCAACAGGTACTGAGGAAGCTGGTGGGGGGGGGGGGGGGGGGGTCATCTTTGTATGTAGTTGAAAACTAGTGATAGACCAATATGGTTTTTAGTCAAAACGGAGTCGAGACGACCACTCGCTAACAGAAAAGAAAGATTCAAGTCAAAATTCAGAGATTAAAAGTGATAAAATGAGAATTCTGAGATTAAAGTCAGAATTCTGAGATTAAAAGTAATAAAACGAGAATTCTGAGATTAAAATCAGAATACTGAAATTAAAATCAGAATTCTGAAATTAAAATCAGAATTCTGAGATTAAAAGTAATAAAATGAGAATTCTGAGATTAAAGTCAGAATTCTGAGATTAAAGTGAGTAAAATCAGATCTAAATCAGAATTCTGAGATTAAAGTCAGAATGCTGAGATTAAAGTCAGAATTCTGAGATTAAAAGTAATAAAATGAGAATTCTGAGATTAAAGTCAGAATTCTGAGATTAAAAGTAATAAAATGAGAATTCTGAGATTAAAATCAGAATTCTGAGATTAAAGTGAGTAAAATCAGATTTAAATCATTAAAGTCAGAATTCTGAGATTAAAGTCAGAATTCTGAGATTAAAAGTGATAAAATGAGAATTCTGAGATTAAAGTCAGAAATCTCATTTTAAAATCAGAATTCTGAGAATATGTAAAGTGAGAATCCTGCCGACCCTTTTTTTTCCTGGTTCTAATCCTCTTCCGTATATAAATAATTGACAATTTTGTTTAAAATAAGAAAAAAATGCAGGGAACATCCAGGGTCATCATCAGCATCTGTTAAGATAAATTAAAAACTAAGCAAGTAAATTGTTCCCTAAAAAAAATTATACTGTAAATAGTATTCAAACATTTCTAAATTAATTCTTAATTTAATTTTTTTTAAATAAAAAATGCAGCGAATTCCCACTTCCCAGTGTCATCACTTGTTTAAAAAAATATATTATTTTTTTTATTAAGTGTTAATTTAAATAAATCCATAAATGAAAATTCCCTGTATCTCACAGAGCGACAAATGTAGCTAATTTGGGGTTTTCGTCAGGGTTCGCAAAAGGTTTGAAAAGATCTTGGCAGACGGTGAAAAACGGTCTGAATGTTTGCAATGTCTTTGCGACAAGTCAAAACGGCCTGCGAGCATCTTACAAATCCTGATGAAACTCCTAAATTCGCTACGTGCGCAAGCATTCACCGCTCTGTGAGATATCAGCTTTATCGACCTTCAGATTTGCAAAAAGGCCGATGGAGATATTCATCGGCCCGCCCGATAATTTGGACCAACTGATTGTCGCTACAAATTCAAGTCAAAACTCAAAACAACTATCTTATCTGTCTAAGATCATCTGCCACAAAGTGGAAAAGTGTAACATATAAACTGAAATGTGTCATTTATCCGTTTTTTTTCCTCCCTGAAATGTCACACGTGCGCCATACGCGACCTCCTATAGAAGCGGTCAAAAGAGTCCGGGGTCACCGCATCCTTGTGCGTAGCAAAAAGGTTGATTGGATTGTCATTGCGCCGTATTTAGCTCATACCTTTAAACGCGGCGGCAGGATTACCCTTCCAAGCCGGCAATATGAAACCGATCGTTAAACCGGGAGATGCGCTGAGGTTTCAGGTGTCGTCGTTCGTGCCATGCGGTCATCGTGCACTATCCTGGTCACCTTTTACACCCGGTTACCTAGTTACAGAATTGTTTCAGTTATAGAAATAAACGTGCCTTCAAGCGATGTCCAAGTATAGCGTTACCATGTGACCACATTTTTATTTTCTATTTTTTAAAGGCTCAGGTGTAATTTTCACCACTTCCTCCCCCTGTTACCACACTGTGACTCAAGTAGTGCTAGAAAAACACCAATGTAACCACTAATACATTGCAAGCCCTCTTGTGTGTGTGTGTGTGTGTGTGTGTGTGCGCGCGCGCGCGCGTGTTTGCAGGTAGAGCCAGGCCTCCCACACTGCTGGGACAACTTGGAACAGCTTTCAGTCCTGACTGGAATAACAAGAAGCTGAAAAGAATTCAATTAAATAGTCCGCTCCTTGAAAAGCTACCGCCCACCTGCTTGCGCGCGCGCGCACACACACACACACACACACGCACACACCTCCTCCTCCCCACGACCTGCTTTGGTCCTCCCACACACACACATGCACACACGCACACACGAGTAAACATGCACACAACACACGTGATAATTTCACCTCTCTCCTGCGTCCTTGTTCAGTGCGTGCGTGCGTGCGTGCGTGCGTTCCAAGTAATCCCATTGTCCATTCAACCTCCTCCTCAGCGACCCCCCCCCCCCCCCCACCAATCAAGTATCATCTCAAAAGCTGATACCTCATTGGCTGCTGGAGGTCAGGGGAGAAACTCATAAAAATGTCTCTTTGCGCTCCTTTAAATGGTTACCTTTCTCGCTAAAGCCACTTATTTGGGGTGGGGGGGTCAAAAGCGAGTCGTGATAAATCTAGTGACTTTTTCTGGTAGACAAAAAAAAAAGTTCATTTGTAGTTCTAAACATATTTAGGGTATGTTTTTTTAAATCCCTTTTTGACTCTCCCATGACGTTATTCCTCTTTCCTACAGCAGCCATTAGAATTACATGCAAATTAGGCGATGACGTCATTTAGTTGGCAACACTGTTCCCCTTCAAGGGGATGTCAACCACCCCCCCCCCCAAAAAAAATTATTGACAATTAAATGTTCTATGCAGCCCCATTAGTCTAAATCCGTATTATGGTTAACATTACGTTAGTAGAATATGAGTTAAACAGCAAAATCCAGCAGTTTTTTTTAAATCAATATCAAAAGGCGGCCATTTTTGGGGGGTGAAACTTTGCTTTTAACATTGACAGCATTAGGACGTCAAACATCAGTTCAAAGTTTGAATTTTTGCTTATTAACATTCACAATATTAGAAAAATTAAAAAAAACTCGACATCAAACAGAAAACCCAAAATTAAACAATTAAGATAAGGAAAAAATTAAGGTCAACTAAAGAAAATTCACGAAGAATTTACAATGTATATGTACTTTTCTTGTTTCTTGTCAAAGAAGGCGGCCATTTTGCCACTTGCTGTCAAGTGAAAATGACATCACAGTTCTCAGGTAACAACCAATCACAGCTCAGCTTCAGTAAACACGTGAGCTGTGATTGGTCATTGCCTGAGCAACTGTGATGTCATCTACGGCAGTCTGACTTGCTAATGCTAATTAGCGCACTACTCGCGGCACTTTTTTCACTCAAAAGAACGGCTCCACACTGCAAAAAAAAAACCTACTTTTATTGGAATAACTTGATCGTGACTTTTTCCTTCTACTCTCTAATGTGCTACGGTTAAACACGCTAACCGTGTCAATCTTAGCCTAGCTTAGCATTTAGCATGGCTTCTCAGTCTTTTCTCATCCCTTTGTGAGAACGACTTTGCCATATATGTAGCGCATTCGCTATCATGTAGCACACACTAGTCGTCAGTCGATGCTACTGCTAGCTAGCCGACGTCAGCTTTAGGCCCATTTCGGCTGTTCTTCTTCTACCTCCTTTTGACGGTTGTCTCGACGTTTGATTCTCAGTTTTGCCATTATTCAACGTGCTCAAATGCGTCGCAAAATGCTAATTTTGTAACCTGTAAACCACGACGCAAAACTATTACATTTCAAGCCTTGGGGGTCTTTTTAACTGAAAGTGACCAAAGTGAGCTTGGCGTTCAAAATATTGGTGACTAATAAGTCAAACATCGGTTTGATTGCACAACGAGAGTTCAGTCAGTGGGCCCGTCCGTCCCCGAGGACGGGAAGTGCGTGGACCGACAGGAGATGAGACCAGTCATGCAGCAAACATCCAGATGTGATTCAAGCTTCGGAGTCCGTCGGCGGATAAAGCAGTTTATAGTGCGCTCGGGTTCGGGTCACCTATTTTATTCATCTGAACGTGTCCAGTCGCTGCGCTTGACATTTGACTCCTCCCCCACGCGGTTGACGTTGCCCCTCTCTTACATCTTTATGTTATTCAATGCAGTTAAACGCATTGACGCATTGTCTTTGCAATGACACCAAAACTCCTCAGTGGGTTGTAAAATCAAAATAAACATTTCCAAAGCACATCAAGTTGGGGTTTGGCGGTGTGTTTTCCTGCCTCAGGTTGTTCTTCCCCCTCATCTTGGACAACTTGTTTATTAAACAAATAATCCGATTTTCAGTGACGCACAACATGGTTGAAAAAAGTCTTCAATCTGAAATGAAGTCATCATCGACTCGCTCCGGGGATGCCAAAATCAACCCGTCGCACTTCTGCCGCTGACACTTTTCAGTGCGGCGCGCGGTAAAACATTTGTACTGCTTGTTTTTATTTGTCAAAGTGAACGCGCCCCCGGGGTCGGACTGGAATACGCCTCAAAAGCCGCACAAAAACAGGCTTCACACCTCAGTGGGCAGCTAATGAGCTGGTGTCAAACGTGAGGCCCGGGGGCGGGATCTGTGCAGCGGCGTCATCTAATGAGGCCCGTGAAAACAAATCATGTCATGTTTTTTTTGCTCAATAAGTGTTATGACATTGCTAACTGTTTTAACTTTTAATAACTTGAGGCGTCAATCTTTTTTTTGTGTGTTTTCACAGCCCATGTCGGAAGCAGAAGTCGTACGCTTCAAATCACTGATTAAAATAAATGACTTGCTTAAATTTAGTGAGGACTCAACTTGATTTTTTTGCCATAGCACCTTCGGAACTTGTTTGGAATATGAAGGTAAAGATTTATGACAATGTGACATAATGAGTCGGCTAATTCTATATGATTAAAGTCAACTTTCCATAATAAGGCTGAACAATTAATTGAATTCAAATCAACATTGCGATGTAGTAGAATAAAATGTTCATATCACAAAGGCTGAAATTATTATTATTCTTGTTTGTTTGGTTGGTAGGCTTTATTTTATATATGTTCCCACCAGTTAAAAAAAAAAAAAAAAGAAATACTTTTTTTTTTTTTTAAGAGACTTTAAATAAATAAATAAAACCTCTAAGAAGCCCCAATTCCTCCATGGAGGAAAAAAAGGGTTTCTTGTTTTGTTTTTTTATACTGTAGGAAATATTTTTTTATAAAACTAACAAAAATAATCCAATGGTGGGGAGGAGAAGAAAAAATAAATAAATCACTGGCAAAAATGGGCTTCTGATGGCAATGAATAAATAAATATATATATATATATATATATATATATATATATATATATATATATATATATATATATATATATATATATATATATATATATATATATATATATATATATATATATATATATATATATATATATTTTTAATCATTTTTAACTGCCACATTTCCACCAGTGGGATAAAGATTTTATTTATCTTTTCTTTTTTTTTTTACTGGTGGAAAAGGTCTTCACTAAATTAAAACTAAAGACAAATAAAAATAAATAAATGAATAAATTCCAATGGGCTTACAAAAAAGACAAAAGCAATAACTACCTGTTTAAAAAAACAATATTAACAGTTATTTAGTTGCTCAGGTAATGTCAATAAAGCCCCCTAAAATAAATGGGGGGAAAAAAACTACTTAAAAATATTGCTACATCCGGGCACTCATAAAACATAAATAAATAACAACAATCAATCCACAATTAGATTATTGTCCAAAATTGTTCAGCCTTTTCAATAATATTGCAACAGTTTGACAGATTTTCCCTCCAAACCACTTTGAGGTCAACGAGACACAAAGTATGTTACAAAGTTCTGTTTCTTTCAGCGCCTCCAACTGTGCTTTCTCAGCACATCCAATAAAAGAGAAATTAGAGTTCATTTGTGTCATTGTCGTATAACTCACCGACACTTTCATTTGCGCTTCTTATCGCAACCTTTCAAATGAACCTAAAATGAGACTGCGGGTCAGAAGAAATGAAGAAAAGGGGGAGGGGGAGGGGAGGGAATTAAATAAGATGATTTTCCTAATCAGAGTAAGCAGCCATTCGTTCCTTCCTTCCCCATCTGTCCACGTTACCTCCAGCTCTTTTTATTAACACACCATAGGGCGCCCCCCTCCCCATTAGCACCACTGACCTTTTGATCCCCCCCAGGCCGTGTGTTGGAGCTCAGAGCTGTGAGTGTTTCCTACGTGGCCGGCGGTCTGCGCCCTCGGGGCCGTGTCATGCCTTCTGCCTCCCTTCAACTGAGGGGACCAAAAATTCAGCGTTGAATAAAAGACAGAGCGAGGAAGGCACACTTATTAAATAAGGTGTGATTTCGAAACGGGGAGGGGGGGGGGCGGTTAGGAAAGAGCATAAAATTGAAAATATTATTAGTTATCCGACCCGCCTTTTACCACTCATCCAGCGCAGAGAGAACAGGTTGCAGGCCCATCTTTGCGTGCCAGATGGTTCCACATTGACAAATCAATTAGGCTCCACCTCATCATCAAGGGGACCGGGGAAGGGGGGGGGGGCTGCAAGGCAAGCCGCCCCCACCACCCTGGGGTCTACTCGGTCAACCACTCCTCCGCCTCGCTTCGCCTTAATCGCCACCCCCATCCCACAAAGCTTAGCCTGGGCGACAGGGTGAGAGGAGGCATGGAGGAGGAGGGAGTGGGGGTGAGGGGGGGGGGGGGGGGGGAACAAAGAAACTGGCAAGACATGAATCACCTGAGTGACTTTCATGCTGATGCACCGGTGGAGAGGATAGTGGCAAAGAAAATTGCGCGTGTGCTCAAAAGATGTTTGCCAAGAAGCGCTGCTCCTGAGTGGAGGTGGTTGACGAGGAGGTAGGAGGATAATCCGAGGAAACTGCGGATGGAAGTGAACGTGTGCTCTTCACTACCCCCTGGTGGAACAACACAAGCACGACAAGGTGAAGGTTGGAAGTCTGTCACGCGGGAGACGCGCCCAGCGAGGAATTCTTACATTCAAATAACGTCAAGACAACCTCAGAGAAGAAATAAAACGTCTTCATTCGGCTCCATTCTTGGTACGTTGTCGTGAATTGAGGAGTTTCATACACAAAAGTAGTGCTTTGGCACCTTGTCGAAGTGAGTTGTGGAGCGTCGTTCAGACAAACGTAGAGCTTTCTGTGTCATCTCAGTGCCAAGAAACTAAGTTGAAGTGAATTGAGGAGCTTCATTTAGACAAAAAGTAGTGCTGGGCCGCCATCTTGGTGCAAAGCAAGTATGTCAAAGTGAGTTGAGGAGTTTCATTTAGACAAAAATAGTGCCTGGCTGCCATCTTTATATAAAGGAACTATGATGAAGTGAGTTTAGGAGTTTTATTTAGACCAAAAAAAAGTGCTTTACTGCCATCTTGGTACAAAAAAATTGATTTGCGGACTTTAATTAGACAAAAGTAGTGCTTTTCCACGATCTTGTGGTATCTTGGTACAAAGGAACTATGATGACGTGAGTTGAAGCGTTTCATTTAGACAAAAGTAGTGCTTTGCCGCCATCTTGTGGCATCCTGGTACAAAGGAACTATGATAAGGTCAGTTGAGGCGTTTCATTTAAACAAAAGTAGAGGCGTTTTTAGACAGAAGTAGGGCTTTGCTGCCATCTTGTGTCAAAAACCTTTTTAGGAAGGGCCTCAATTACTTTCAGGTCCCTATCCGTCACTGTAGTTTGAACAACATTTTAGCAAGTTTAGCTTCAAAGTATGACGTCATCAACCTGCAGTATACACGGGGTGGGGGGGGGGTCTTGTTCCCCCTTTCGTACTTTGGATTGAGCACAAAAACACGACTGATACGGAAGTTTCACTGTATTTCTCGTGTCATCCCGCAAACGCGCCAAAGTGGAGGCCCCGAGGGAGCGGAAGGTGGGAGGCAGGTTTACGGCGGGGGGAGGGGAGGGGTGACGGCGAGAGCTGTGTGGGTGCCCTCCTGGCTCGACTCGATCTCCGCGTCCCTTTTTTTATTTTTTTACTCATGCAGTCTGGGGGCAGCAACAAGCGAGAAGGCGAAAGCCGCCGCCGCCGAGACCCCTGGGGAGAGATTAGCTCTGACAGCGCAACAAAGAAGAAGGATGCCAGCGGCCCTCCGGCTTCTTCCGCAAATTCAAATGTAATGTATGGCTTGAAGCGCGCCAAGGAGGATCAACATAATATACGATCGACCCACTTTGCGGTGCGCTCCGTTGGCAGTGATGTAAAAGCGATTTATGCCCATAAAAGTGTGCCGGCTAATTAAGTAAGATGTTGGCACGGGAGCAAATCCAATGAGCTTATTTGAGCGCTGGCGAAGCAGGCGAGTCCGCCCTCTCAAAAGGTTTACCTGCAGCGAGGAAAAGGAAAACTTTGTTTGATTTCACATCGCAACTCCCATCCGAAGACGGCCGTGTCTCATTGCTGTCTTGAGCCTTTAATTCAATTTTGATGTGATTTGTTTGGGGGCCAAATCCTTCTCCCCAGCCCGATTGGGGTGGTCTGTGTTGTAATTATGCCCGGGCCTTTTCCTCCAATCAGACGGCGGTGGTAAAGATGTCCTAATTAGAGCCTTGGTAGGGGGGGTGGCACCTTAGGGGCATGCGCCGTTATCATTTTTTAGCTAACAGTGCTAATGAGACAAAAAGGAGGGGAGCCATAGTGAGAAACTACAACAGGGCAGGCAACACAGACTGACACTGGCCCATAGAGACAAAATAATTGCAATGACAACATGTTAGGAGCAGACCCCACCCCCCACACTTTCCAGCTAATGCTAGCTGGTAGCTAATAGTGGTACTGATATTCCTTCCTAGCTAATGCTAGCTGGTAGCTAATAGTGGTACTGATATTCCTTCGTAGCTAATGCTAGCTAGTAGCTAATAGTGGTACTGATATTCCTTCCTAGCTAATGCTAGCTAGTAGCTAATAGTGGTACTGATATTCCTTCCTAGCTATTGCTAGTTGGTAGCTAATAGTGGTACTGATATTGTTTCAGTATATCAACGATAGAACTGGAAGTCCTGTAAACATAGCAATGACACGTCAACCTTCAAAAATACCCCTAATGGGGCCAACTACCAGTAGGCTTGTTTTAAGTGTGCCTTGATCCTCCATCTTTAAAAGGCTACTTGACTCATTTAGCCATTTTCAGAAAGCTAATATTTTGTCTTCATGATTTTTTCATGTACAACACCTTTAGAAACACATTTTGCCACTTGCCGTCGACATCACGTGTGCTCAGGTAACAACCAATCATGGCTCAGTTTGTGATGTCACTTGAGCACCTGTGATGTCATTTCCAGTCGTCACAGATGTGGCAAATCCAGGTACAGAAAGTAAAAACCCTGCCAGTTTAACTTTAACCCCTTGCGCTAGCTAGCTAGCTGCCTAGCAGGTAAACAAGCACAAGGGGAGATAGCGAGCAGAGGTGGCAAATCCAGGTCCAGAAAGTAAAAACATGAAGTAAATGTGTTTTTTAATTAAAGGTGCTAATTGTACATGAAAAATGATGAAGCTATCTAATTAACTGTAGACAAAATATTGACTTCTTACTGCTGAAAATGACAAAATAGTCAAGTATCTCTTAAATCTTACATTTCTGTTATTCTTTTCGCTTGTAGCGGTCTCTGCCCGTAACTTTACTGGCCACAAGTACGGCTTATCGTCGCTATTTTTCATGTTTTCTTTTCAAGCGGGAACGAGCCACTGCTGAATGTTTGATGAGCCGCAACTGAACGTCTGCCAAAAGCCGCATTTACGTGTCCAAACCACAGGTGCCTTGCGATCAGCGCCGTTGCTCTTGAAAGTCCTCCTCAATCCCCATTCCCGACCCCAAATTTCAGGTCTGGCTCTGTTTTGACTGGCCGGCCCGCCTCAAAATCAACATACGTGTCGGAGGCTGGCGGGCGGCGCTGGATCCCGTGCCGCCGTTCCAACTGCAAAAAGGAGGGCCCTCACAATTTCCAAATGAGAAAACAATTAGATCATTTCTATAATTCATGGGCGCGACCGCAGCCTGGGCGCGGGGTAGGCTAAGAGCGTTTTCAAGTGCTCCATATGCTCACGGTGGTTTCCCGGCCCGTTCCTGGCGCTGGCTCGGCCCAGCTCGGCGGAGGCTGAGGTGCGGGCAGGTAATGTGAACATGCCATTATGGGGCATGAAAGATTAATGGCGGCCCCGTCCCTCCTGCCTTATTTGCAGGTGGGCTCTCGCCAAAGTGGCCGCGTGAAGAGACAAAATGGTCGGGAAGCTTTAACCGCTTAGCGATTAAGAGCTCGATACCTTCGCCGCTACCTTTTAAAGCATGAGTCAGAGGCTGCGGCTTACCTCGAAGGGGAGAAGGTGCTTGATTGAAAAAGATTTCAAAGTGCAAGAACGCCATCAGATGTATTGCAAAAGTATGTACAGGTAGGGAAACTAACACTATCGATCAATGGAGTAAATTTTAATGATTAAGAATATCAACGCTGAAGACTTCTTTATCACCTTTTGGGAATGGATGCCAAAATTAACGTTTTGCATTGTGCGAGACGTTTTTTGATCTGAGCTTTTCGGTGATTGATTGATTGATTGATTTTTATGTTAGAGTTTTGCTGTGGTGTGAGAGGGTGTGAATTTTTAGGTAATTTTTTTTTGGGGGGGGGGGGGGTATGTGTGCGAGTTTTTGGGTGTTCCTGAAAGTGTTTTTGGTGAGCGTGACAATTTTGTGGGAGTTTTTTTTTGTGTGTGAATTTTTTAAATGTATTTTAAGTGTGTGTATGTGTGAGAGTTATTTTTGTGGTTCTGGGAGTTTTCCATTTCATGTAAAAGTTTTTTGGGTAACTTACATTTTTTGGGTGATTTTTCTTTAGGCTGAGCAAGAGATTATTTTAGGTCAGTATGGAGATTTTCATGCAAGGTTTTTTGTGTGAGGTTTTTGATGCGAGTGAAGTTTTTGCGCCATGTGTATGTAATGTGCTTTAGCTAAGTTTTTATTTATTTATTTATTTTTTAAAGATGAGTATAGGTTTTTTTTGTGAGGTTTCTTAGTGAGTGTGAGAGGTTTTGTTGAAAAGCAAGTTTTGTGATTTGTTTGCTTTTTTTTTGTGAACAGGAGAAATTTAGTGTTTGATTTTTTTGCTACCCGAGTAGAGTGTTGTGTGAGCTTGTTTTTTTGTTTTTGAGTGAAAGGTTTTTTTTAAATGTTGGATTTTGATGTTATTTTTGGCTGATAAAGTACCTCATATATAGCCAAACAAGCATTCACACACAGACTGATAGATATACAGAATCTAGACTAGTCTTCTATGATCCAAACATGGCCATTTTGGAAAAGTGGGAGAAGCCAGACAAGCAAGGAACAGCTAATGTTTAATTACCGATTCTTGTATACTGTAAGTCAGTTTGAGGGCCACATGTCAAGGACCCCGTCAGTAACTTATTGACTGGCGTGCCGCCATGTTTCTTCCCAATGTCTTCGTCAGGCTCGAGCGCACGGCAAACCGCCGTACAGGCTGCGTTGTTGCACGCATGCCGGCGCATGTAAGTATTCCAAATGTCAGGCCGGCTCCTCGTTGTTATTAATGAGCTTCAGGCGGCAGGAGTGGATCATTTTCCATGGAAATCCAATGCATTTTAAATAGCAGTGGATCAACATTCCAGGACAGGATTTACATAAGGTAATTGCTGGTGCTGAGAGTACCTCTCCGCCGCCAGTGGATTTCTTTCCCTTTCTTACCTTCACTAATGCAATCAAGTCCATTAAGTAGGCAATAAATACAAAGCTAGACTGTATCAGCGCTCCGTGACGGATAATGCTTCCGCTTCATGCTATCTATTTATTTATCCGAGACAGTTATGGCTGCTTTTTTAAAGGAGAAGGGCCGTGTACCTTTTCTTGCACTTCACTTGCTTCCTTGTGATGTGTATTGTTCTTCTTCCTCATGTTGCTTCAGTAGACATTTTCTGATAGTCAAACAAGAGAATGGTGATTCTTCAAAGAATGTGTTTTTCTATGACTATAAACATGAAACTAAACAGATGAGTCATGTTTTTTTTTTTAAAGCTCCACGTGTGTTTAAGTAGCAACTGTTTGAAGGTGTATATGACTAACATCCATTGATGCTAATTTCTATTAGCCCTGTTTATGATCTGCCGCGCTATGTTAGCATTAAGCTAGCTGACTTAGTTGAATATTCTGGTGTTTAGATATACAATTGTTTTACTCTTTTGTTTTAGGTGTCAGTTTTATAGCAATTTAACTGGGAGTGACTGATATCTTCTTTAAAAAGTGAGCTTAATGCAGCTTCAGGCTAAGCAATTTTTTTCATATACTGTGTACAAACAATTACAATCTACATTAGCTTGGAGCCAGTTTATTTTATAATTTACTTTGGCTATTTATTAAACACAATATGCAAGGCGGACATTCTTCAATACACCACGCAGAGCCAATACAAATGGAGCGCTAAGTGACGCTTTTCTCCAAGGGCCTAAAAGCAAGCAGCTTTGCTCAGCACTCCAAAGCTGCTTCCTCTTAATCAAAGCTGGCATACTGGCAATTACCTAATTAGACATCAATTAATCCGCAACCTTCAGGTCGGCAGCCACGAATGACCTGTGGAGGAATGACAAAAAAAAATGCTAGCATGGAGATTAATGAAAGCAGCGTGGCAGAGGTTGCCATACATTTCAGAAATATCAAGAAATATACTAAAGTGCTTTTCATAATTAACAGGTAGGAAAATAATGGATTGCGACAAGAAAGCTTAATCCCTCCGCTCAATAACCAAGATATTAGTGTTGAGTAGATTAATTCAATTATGTAATTAAGGGAGCGAGGGAGCTGAAGCTTTAGAGTTGATTGAAGTCGAACGGCAGACTCACCTTTGTGTCTTTTACATTTATGGTTTCCATCCACGCCAAGCTTTTATCCCAGAGACAGGAAATGCACGGGAGAATACTCATTTCATTTTTCTTTTCTTTCTTTTTTTTTTTTTTTATTAGACAGAGCAATTTCACAAACAGCAGTTAACCTGAAAAAAAAAATACATTCAAATGTGCAGCTGATCACACGTAAACACTGCAGGAACAGAAAGAGCTGTCTTTTGTTTTTTCTTCTCTTTTTCACAATCTGCATTTCAAAATCTTTTAACAAATATACAAACCGGAAAATCAACGATACACCAAACCTCAGCCACCAGAACACTTTGTAACAACTAGCTTGCGTCAAGAGTCGATGCGCTCTGAAACGTTTTGAAAGGCTTTCGCTTTCCACTGCCATACATCAGACCATGAAACGTCGTCTCGTCCCAGCTTGTAACCAGCTTAGCGGCGGTTCTTCACCACGCAACGCAACGCAGCGCTGTGGCTGAAAAGCGACCGCAGGGCCTCGGAAATGCATCCTGCCACAGGACTAACTGAACTCACACGTTTGAGTTCAAAACAGACCGCGGAGACTTGCACCCGAGCACGACGACGACACATGTTTCTGTACAAAGTGGCAAGACGAAAAGATGCTTGTGTGCAGGTTTTGATTTGATTTGATTGACTCCCATCAACGAACACTGTTGAGTTAACACTTAAAGGGTGAGGGTGGGGGGGGGGAATGGGGCACAATGTGAAACACTGCTCCAGTTCTTCCAAGTGCAAAAAACAGAAACAACAATAACAAAACAAAACAAAAAAAACCCATTGTCCCATTTACACAACACTGATTATGGCATAACTGGCGTCACGAACGAAGCGCCACAACAAGAAGACCGACAACAGTTCAGGCAACATCACGAGGTTTGCGTTTGCCTTCAACGCCACCGGAGCAGCTTCCTACAACGCTCCCCTACACGAGGAGGTTTTATAGGATTCAGTGACTGCGGCACCAAGAAAGAAATAAACAAAAACAAAAAAAAAAAAAGACCTGAATACTCCAATTTGTCAAATCAAAAGAGGTCATCTGTAAGGTTGTCATCCCTCTGCAAAGAAACGGCAGCTGGAAAAGTGAAATAAAGTCATCTCCATAAAACTGGTAAGTGCAATAAACTTGTCATGCTTATGTAAACGGTCATGTCAACGAGGAGATGGACTTCTCAGCTGCCAGTTCAATCAAAAACAACAACAAAAAAAAAAGGCAAAAAGTCTGGAGCCCTTTCCCGTCTACCTGCCGAAGATGCTTTCGTACTCTAGCAGTATGAGCTCGACTATCTGGTTCTGGTAGACCATGTGGACCGCGATGTTGCCCGTCTCCGTCTCGGGCCGGAGGAGCGTGGGTCCGAAAACGATGGCCACGCCCTGGGTGGTCATGCGGTTGGCTTCGCCGTGGTCTATCACCCTGCGTGGGAGGGAGGAGACTGGGTGAGGGTTTGCTTTAGCGAACGATTCCCGCTTCGGGGCTTCATCTACAAAAAAAAAACACGATTACAAGCACTCCTACGGTCTCAACGCTGAGCGCGAAAGACGAGCCTCGGAACACCGCTGGCGCTCCGGGCGAGAGCGGCGCAATAATAGTGGTTTTAAATAGAAGCTACATCCTTCCGTGCAAGATGCACAAAACAATAACATATTTATGGAGGAGAGAAAATAAGATCAAATCCGCCCGCTTGATAGAACGTAGTCCTCCATACACTGAATGTCACGCTGTAAATTTCGCCACTTCATAGGTACTAAATTACAGCAAATGCAGTGCCATATAAATGCAAATGGGAAAGCGAGGCAAATGTCACTGAGAACATATGATGCCACTGCTGGTGGGTAGGGGGAAAAAAAAAACTGTTTATGTGAAACCTCTTTTACACTGCAGAGAAGCTAATCAGATAACCTATTGGTAACTTGAAACATACTTACAACTAACTTAAGTCATTTTAATCAGTGGAGTGCTTTCCCCCCCCTCGCAGTCAAACTGAGATTAGCTTCAGTCAAACAATTAATGATGCAAATTGAGCTCCAAATTCTTGGAAAATGCTACTGAAATAAAGGTTTAAAGGAGGATTAAAAAAAATATATTCACATTGAACGTGTGGGGCGACGAAAGCCAGTTGAGCATTTATTTTTTGACATCTTTCCAAGTTGGACCAAGAAGGCCGAGCCAATGATTTGTCTTTTTTTTTTCAGACTAATGAACATCAACATGGAATTACAGTACAGCGTTTTGATAAGGAATTCTTCACATATTTTAAGTGTTGACCTTTTAAGTCATTTTTAAATCAACTGTTACCCAACAGTGCTCTGACTTTTACATGAATATCTCATTGTGTTGTATTTACTGATTTAAGTCGTTTTAAAAAGGGAGAAAGCAATGCGAAAACTAAGAACAAGAAAGGCAAAAATGATCATTTTGTGTACATCTCACCTGAGCAGATGCTTGAAGAGGACTTGCATTGTATCGTGGTTAGGTTTTGGCAACTTCTTAATCAAGTCTTTGATTGTGTTGACTTTCTGCTTGTACTCAGAACATTCTGAAGCAAAAAAAGACAGGCACGCTGGTAAGGGAATTGACATGCATATAGCACCACCTTGTGGCTACATCGGAGAGGAGTCATTTCAGGTGGACTCAAATAGTGGGGTCAGATTTTAAAGTTACTCACTAATTGCATTAACGAAGTCATCGAAGGATCCGTATGTGAATAGAGGCTCTGAAAGTTCCCGGAAGAACATCTTAAGTGCTCCTGTCGTGACGTGGATGTCCTCCCACTTGCTGTCATCGAGTTCTACCTTCTCATCTGATGGAGCGAAGGAAACAAGGTCATACAGAAGATGTGTGAAATGACCACAAATCTAGTACTGTGAAGTAATGTTCATTAATAAAATAATTTTATATGATACCATTTTGCAATATACTCAAAATCTAAAATGGACTGGACACGAATCAGCAGACTGAAATGAAATAATTGCGCCATCTGCTGGTTACTGTCAGCACAACACTATATAGTATCAATTACTTTAACCATACTGTATGATTGAACACAAGATATCTAATGATGATCAAACCAATGAAAATGACTACGCTAAATAAGCAACAGCTTGGTAGACAGATGCCTACATCTAATGAGATCTAAAATACTATAGTCAGATAAACAATGCAAATTTTTTTTTTATGTATCTATGACATTTCAAGAAAAATGATGATGATACTGGTCAAGTGTACGTACCATGGTTCACAGCAAAGCGGAGCTTCTGTATCACTGCCAGGTTCCCGCTCACTCGATACAAGCCATCAGTACTGAGACCTACAGGACAAGTGACAAAGACATGGTGGACAGACACAATGCTTTGTGAGTGCAAAGACGGAGGGGAAAAAAAGAACCTGAAAAAAAGATGACAAAACTCCAATTTATTGGCGATTTATCTGCGTCTCAAACTCATTTAAGAGCTCATACTATTGGCTGTTGATTTTAAATAAACATCTCGTCATTTAATTCATGGTATAATCATATATCAAATTGCATTGATTTATTCTAGAGAGTCCATTCTATTTATTTATTTGAGCATTTCTCTTGCTTTCAAGTCATATTTTTGTTCTTGCCCAATCAGATTTTGACCTTTACAATGTAACAAACTACAAATGGGACGGCCTCTTTAATCAACCAATCCGAATGCAAATGAGCTATCATAGGTCCAGTGTGGGGGCCCTCGATGTCAAAATCTTTTTGCAAACAAAGGACAATGAACAGATTATGTCTGTAGCAATCTGCACACATGAATACGTGTAATAAAACAGCATCACTGGTGAGAATGATGCATTTGTATTCAATCATACCTGTGCTCTCCACGTGGTCAATACACGTTTTCACAAATTTGGGCACAGATGTGTTCTCTTGCTGGCACAGGCTGTTCAGACTGCAGCCAAAAACCTGATCTGAGGAACAGACAGAAAACGGACATTTGTAAACTAAACTCCTACGTTCAATGGGACATGTTTTTGAAAAGGTGATCCTCATTGGTATCGGACGTTTTTCCTACAGTGCTCCAGTCCGGCTACCTTTGATGTAGCCTTTGTCTCTGACCGCCTGGTAAGTAGGTCGACGTATCAAAAACTTCTTGAGCTTCAGTCGAGTTTTTTTCTGGTCTGACGAGTCCATACTGAAAGAGGTCTTCATCACAACTAAAAGAAGACGCGTGTGTGTTGTGAGTGCATGTTTTAAGACAACAACAGAAGATAATTCGCGGCCGGCCTCACCTTTGTTCTTCTTCGACTCTCGATGATCTTTCTCTTTGTCCTGTTTCTCAGCCCCGGGAGATTCTGGCATATCCTCTTCGATGGCCTCATCCGATTCCCATGCCTTGGGTATGAGGACAAATGTTTACGATTAGATGCAATCGGACTGGTTTCACAAATTCACCAGTATGACCAAGTCCACTTACATGTGTGTTAATGGCTTCGGTCAGGGCCCGGTACCAGTCCTTGATGACATTGTCAATGTCGGACTGGATCAGCAGTTCTGTCCCGTGACGCGTCTTCAGCTGAGGAATCCGAAGGTTGGATGTCAAAGGAGCATTATACACTACTTAATAAAAATTAGGGACTATTTAGCTAGTAGTGTATGTATGGATACCTCAATGACATGCTTCTTGCTGGACTTGTCCTTGGAAGCCCATTCCACGGAACCTCCACGCAAGTCAACAGTAAACTCTGGCTTTGACTGGTTGCTGCCAAACTTCTGAAATGCAGACGCAGCGTAAGCGATAATGTCCAAGAGACGACGGAACCATGAGAGTAAAATTGTGCTACAGAGAAAATGAAAATCATGACAGGTGGTTGAATGGCAAATAGGTATGTTTAGGATTTAAATAAAGAAAAGAAAATGGTTAAGCTACTGTATTAAAGAAGATGTTACTTGTATTGTTTTGTTAGGCAGGTAAATCAATGTTAGTAATGTTATGATGTCAAGTTAATCAGATACAAATAAATAAGCCGCCACGATTTTTTTTTTTTTGGGCACACATACTGCTTGAGTGTCACTTCTGGCTTAAATTATATGAATAATTATGAGATGAATGACATTGAATTTACAAGGCAAAATGCCCTAATGTCATTGTCATTATATACGTCAGCACTATAACCATTCTTGTTGTTGTTGTTTTTTTTGCAATACTTTGAGTAAAGTTGTGAACGCTTAAATGACAACAACTCAAAAGTCTTTACTAAGTTAACAACTAATTTAAGTACTGTAGTTAAATAAAATGTCTTTCATAGTAATTCATGGCTTGTTTGCCATTATTTTTGCGCAAGCCTAACCGATACCACCAACATTCATGTACCGGTATAATAGTTTTTGTTCATTATGCAGATTACTTTATTGCTTGTATTTGTTGAAAAATAAATATTACGAGGACCGCGGAAAAAAAATAATTGCATATTAAATCCCAATATTAAGTTAAGGGGGGTTGTAAACAAAAGTGGCACACACATTAAAAGTGCTCCATTCACACCACAAGCTCTCCCTTAGTTAAAAGTGGCAGATTTTTGAAGGATGCAGTTAATAAGAAAACTGAACCATTAACAAACACACAGTGAGTGTCGGGTTAGCCAAAGTAGCGGTGATTGAAAAAAAAGAAAAAGAAAAAAAGACTGGTAACAGTAGCATTTGCACTGCTATAGTTTACATAGGAGACAGCAGGACGGGGCTTGACTGATTGCTTCCAGTTGCTAAGAAGAGTGAGGAGCAGCTCGGGGATGGAGCCATTGCGGTAATAAGACTTCAGGGAAGGAGGAGAGGAAAAAGCAATGAACGCAGGATGACAATATTCTTTGTACGGGTGGCAATGGAGTCGGAGAGAGCTTTGGCCACAATCGGGCCCCTGAATACGCACCCAACTTATGCTTCCTCCTTGACCCTTTGCAAAGAGGAGCGAGGAACCCTGTAACACTGTCCACGAGGATGCCCAGTTCTTCCTGTATGTCAAAATCATGGAAACATATTTAGATCGCGGCAAAGTCATTCAGGCCGTCGCTTGCAAGCTCCCTACCTGACTTTCTTCCCATTCTCTGTGACTTTGGTGACGTTTAGGACCCCGCACTTCTCTGACGGCTGAGGAGGAAGATTGAGCAAATCAGGACCTCGGACACATGAACACGAGGCTGGCACTTGAAATGAACATGGCACGGTGTTGTTCTGCTGTGGGCACCCGATGCTTTGTCAAAAAGTATCAAAATGCGTTATACATTTTGGGTGGCGCTAAGAAAAATATACAACTTCAAAGCAGTTCAAAATTGGAGGTTCCATACTTTAGATACAGCGTATCGAGTGCGGTTAGCTAGCGACGGTGACGCGCACGCAGTAGAAGATAGCGAAGTGAATGCAATAAAAGAATGATTCAATGCGAGAGAACGTGAGAAGAAAGACCTTTATGTTTGGATGCAAGTGAGATGACGATGATGATGGTGGTGGTGGTGGCGAGTGCGATGCAATGCAAGCTGGGATACTAACAGTTAAAGGTTGCTTAGGAGATGACGGGCAGGAGTCAGAGTCAGGAGAGCTCTGCTTGGGCGCCGGAGCACACTCCTAACAACAAGAGGCACGACATGAAGATTTTCTAGACTGTCAGGCAACTACAGAAGTTGATGAAGTCACTAGGTTAGTGCGGAGAAGGAAATGGATCAGAAACCTGCAGTAGAATCAGAACATTGGGTTGCATGTTACATAAAGAGGAACAGACAGTTTGGGATTTTGATCCACGCAGTTAGTGTTAGTTCAGCCACTTCTTCGGCTTGAATAATTGTGATGGAATTAACCACCATTGTTTCAGTGTATCAATGCGTGTGTTAATTGTGAAGCAACGCCTGAATAAATATAATTTTAGCCCAGAACATAAAGCAGCCATAATCCTTTCCCTGCAACCTAGACTTTACACATACTGCACTACACAAGCCTTAGGGAACTGTAAAAATAAAACACAAATAAAACATTGCCACCTTAAAAGGGGTCTTATTAAACTGAGTAGAACAGAACTTGATCATCAGCCTTCTTTTATGGACTCACCATTCTTTTAAACACATTTTACTGACATTTACAAGAGCCCTACCTTGTCGTTGAGATCAAGTACGTAAGTGCTGTGTCTCCACTTGGTGAGGATGATGGGGTCCGGCTGCTTCCTCTCCAAGCTGCGACTCTTGGGGACCTCCCCGGACTGAGGGGAGATGGTGTACTGTGCGGAGAGAGCGCGAGACCATAGAGACTTTGTAACTCCACCGAGCGGCCCATCAGCACCTGCACCCTCGACCCTACCTCTCCTTTAGCTGTCCACATAAGCATTGCGGAGAGGGGCCTCTCTCGCATTCTTCTACGATCACCTGCGACGACCTCTAAACATGCCCGTGTCTGAGTAACAGAGCGGGCCACTAAGAGAATGCGAGAATTGAGCGGCCCGTACTGATCTACTCTTAAGCCTCCTGATTAGTCGCAGCCCGATCCATTAATAGTCCCGCAGGAGGAGTTCTATTCCAAAAGGCGGGCCCTGTGAGCTTGCCAGACGCTCATCCACTTACATAAACAGGACTCGGACGGCACGCCAAGGGGACGAGCTTTTGTTAAAGGTGATGTGATTTCGGGAGACTTTCATGCGTGTGCGGTGACGTTAGCACGAGTGCAGTAAAAGACCGTTTGGGAAGGTAGCAATGACGTAATACTACCTTGGGTAATTCCCACTCAGACCTGGATCCGTCAGCATTGTAGTAGTAGGGTCGACCTTGCTCATCAACGTGTTTTATCCACTACAAAGAGAGTATGCATTTAGTATGTCCACTATAGTGAACAAGGCAGCAAAGTGCATAAAAATCATTGGTTGTACTTAATAGAAATGTCTATGAAACATTTTTCTGCTTTTGAGAAGGACTTGCTGGAAGCGACCGGCGGCCACCACTGTTACAATGACACCGTACCTTCTCTTGTGTGTATTCAGAGACGTAAAGGGTGTGTCCGTGCTCGTCGAGCTCCTCAGACCAGCCTCTAGGGGGCGACCCGTACTGGCTGTCAGACTGGCTGGAATAGGTGCTGTAACAGTTTTCCTCAGGCGTAAGCGGCTATAAAAAATAAAGAATACAAAAAAAATAAATGCATATTTAAAGGGAAATTGGGTTTTGCGGCATATAATAAGACCAGTGCACACCTACTTAGCAGAAAAACTAGAAAATTATATAAGTGTATAATGCACTGTACATTTGTAAGAATTGTGACAGAGTGGCTTGAGCGTCACAATGTGAAAAGACGTCTGAAACGCCAGTCCAGTTTTGTTCCAAAACTATTTAGTTGGCATTATCCAGACGCCAGAAGCATGAAGAATAGAGACAATAAGCAACAGGAAGCAAATCATCATAATTTTGTGGCTGGAATGTTGTCATCAAATAATTAAAACATTCAGGTCAGTCATAATTTGGGTTTGAGGCACAGACAGTCTGACTGATCTCAGTCAATCTATTAAATGCCTGCTGGTAGTATTATTACGCTAATAAGTGTTGCTCACTATTACATAATAATGCAATGTGGCAAAGTACCACATGGAGGTGCTGTCGGACTGTCGAGAATACGTGAAACGTGACCCCTATTGGATAGAGTTCTTTCTGCTTCTCATATCCAAAAAAGTACATTTTAACTCATTTTGTCTTAACAACTAGCTACAAGCTAACGTGTATAATTACTTTCAGGGTTCAATTTTCGCCACAGGGAAGTTTCTGGACCTGAATGTGCCATCAAACTATTATGCATACAACATCACGCCTCAAAAGAAATCTTAATTGGTGTTTTTTTTTTGTTTTCTGTTTTTGTCTTTGCCCTCCTTTACCTCGCTCTCTGCCGTGCCTTGGCTTTCTCCTCGGAAGCTGCTGGTGCTGCTGCTGGTGTCCCGGGTGCGTGGCGGCTTCCACGTGCGCTCCCCTGTGGCCCGGTTATAGTAGAAATGCCTGCCGCTCAGGTCTTTGTAGGTCTCCCAGTCGCCGTGGATGTGGAGAGGTGAGCCAGAGGGGACAGGCGGCAGGCTGGACTGCGAAAGCTTAAGCTCCTGGAGGTTGGTGTAGACGGGCGAGTCTGACCCGCCCTGTGCTGTAGGTGATGTCGTCTGGAGAACAAGACAACAGGTCAGATTTGAGTCTTTTTTTGCTCGTGGATAACACTGAAAATAGAGGCACATTGGGAGATTTTCCTGTTAGAAGGGGATCGTGATTCAGACTTATTTCAATAGTATGCATGCAAATAAGAGCTATCGTACACATTAAAATGTTTTAATGAATTAATTTGTTTACTATTACAGAAAGAAAGCACAATGCACATTACAAGCAACCCTGGCAACATCGGAAGGTCACTGCACTAAAGTTAGAAAACCGTCTCCATGGCTACAGCTCATCTCATCATGATCAAGGTTCTTCTGAATGCTTGTGAAAATTATTTTGGGCGGTCGGAGAGCGATGCCAGCACCAGGCTGTAAACGGTGAGCAGGTAAAAAGCAAATAGTCAAAGTGTTCACTATAAGGCAACACATCTCAATACGCGTTACCAAATCTCAGTGGTCTTGGAATTGTGGTTCTGTACTGAATTGCCTTAACATGATGCGTCATAAGGTGTGACAACGCCCAATATAAATGTTTATTATTTGAAGTCGACATCAAATACTTTGCTGGCAGTCTAACGCTATATACTCATGTCTGTTAGAGCATTTTAAGGCTCCCTGGAATTCAATTTAACAATTTACAACAAAAAAAACGCTGGCAAAGGCAGGCCATGTCTGATTAAAACGTATTAAAATGGAAAAGAAAATTAGCTACAAAAAAAAAAGACACTGGGGAAACTGTCATGGATGCTGAAAACTGCATTTGTGCTGCCAGAGCCCCGTTTTTTTTAAACCCCACTAATATACACATAACCACAATTACAAAAAATAAGCACATTCATCAAATGCTCATATTTCTCCTCCCTTCTGCAGATCACCTTGTATCCAGAGATCCCCACAAATACGTCATCATCATCATCATCCTCCTCACCGCCCCTCCTGTAACCTTTGACTGCACGCTGCATAGTGATGCGAGGTGGCTGCCAAGTGGGACAGGAAGCACATTGACCCTTGCCTTCACCTCTCCGACGCACACGAGTGGCCGGTGCCGTGCAGGGTGGAAAATGAAGGGAGCGACAAGCGCGAAGAGCAATAAGCTTTATCTCTCGAGTGCACACTCCAGTGGCACAACAGGAAATAGTGCTGAAATATTCAGATCCTTTTTTTTGCAAGATGAGGCAGCCCTTTATGGGGTGAAGAACCATATTTGGTAACTTGAGTGGGTGGTTCAACATTAACCCCACATGACTTTATGTGGTAGCACAACGGGAGGATTTCGGCTAATCTGCTAATTCACCGTCTTCTGTGATTAGCGGTTTAAAAATAAAGACATTTATAACACAGTAGACTGTTATTTGTTTTTAGTGGTGATTTTGGTGGGTCCGCTTGCGCTATGGCTACATGCTATTCAATCAAAAATATTACAAGTGTTTGTCTCAGTTAGTAGTACAAGATGACACAATGTTACACTAACCAACATGTTGGTGTTGTAACACACTCCGTAGTAGTTGAAAGGGCCAAATATAGATAGGTCGGAGTTCTGACTTCATGTGTATATTTTCTACTGTTTGAAATTGTGTCGATATACAGTACTGTATTGCAACAAATAAATTCGAACTCGTTTGTGGCCTCAAGAACAACCACTGCGGCAAATTGAGTAAAATCACTGGCAATTGTCTTACACTAAAAAAATACCATGGTTTCGGAACATCTCGGAGAGATTCCACCATCTAACGAGAATGTAAGAAAAAATTTCATGATCAATGTCAATCAAGGAAATGGAGTCAAATGGCCATCCCTAATATCACTATATTGCGTCTGTCTGTGCAAAAAGGATATGACATGGCAAATACTATACTAGCTCATCATGGTCATCAGATATATTATTTATTAGTGACGCCCAACAATTCACAAGGGATAGGGACAGAGCCCTGCTACAAAATCGTGCAGTTCTGAATTTGCATATAGATGCCAAAAGATGGCAGGAAAGCATTAATGAAGCTCCTAAACTCACATTGACAGTTCTTGGCCACAAACTCTAACAAGATGGCCTTAGAACAGAAATAGTGAAAAGGTAAGTGTGGACAAGAGGTGAACACCAAATCGCTGTACTGTTTCTTTATACACAGATTTCCATGTTTGCTCAAATTAGATGCTGCTAATAAGCTGCAAGCAGCTGATTGACACCCCGGGTCTATGACAAATGATTGAATTTGGAAAGGACACATGGGAGGAGGGAAGTGTAAATGAGGCGTGGAAGGAGTCAGATTCAGGGCAACAGTGGGGAGAGAGCAAGGATGGAATACATAAGTCTTCATAGTAGCGATAGGATGTCTGCAAGGCGTCTGCTGACAAATGGCCAGCAAATGGAGCCCCTGTGTGTACGTGATTATTGCTCAGAATATGGTTTCTGTAGTTATTGGCATTTTGGGACAAAGTAATAATGTT
Source organism: Leptonotus elevatus (assembly GCF_054856555.1). NCBI lineage: Eukaryota > Metazoa > Chordata > Actinopteri > Syngnathiformes > Syngnathidae > Leptonotus > Leptonotus elevatus. The sequence goes on from NC_141259.1 coordinate 8,939,649, forward strand.
TTCCTTTTGCTCTCCCTGTCAGTGTAAGTCCCACCGTGCATGCATGGTCAATGAAAAAGACTTGTGCCTTGCACTGCGCGTTGTAAATCAAACCATAAATAACGTGTAAAGGAGGAGCAGGTCAGGGTAAGGGCAGTGGGGATGGTGCTTGTAGTACTAGCCCATGGCCACTTGGTGACTCGCACGAGCTGGGGTTAGAAGGTCTGGGGAGCAGGAGGGTGCGAGTCTCCATCCGAAAGATTGTTGCCATGCTGAAGCAGTGTGAGGGGGAGGGGCTTCTATATATGCACACATGGCAAACCACTCTGCCGCTGCATCACCGTGCACTCTTTTGAGACACGTGGTGCTTGTGCAGCATTTTGCACAAGAGCCCAAACTCCATTCAGTCACCTCGCGCCGCAGCGTTTTATGAGCTCTGCGATTGACAGTTTAAAGCAGCGGTGCACTTCACCACAGCATTTGGGTAGATTGCCACAGATTTCAAACATCTTGCTGCTTGCGGTGACTATAAACCAGTAAAACCCTCAACGTTAAGTGCCTTCCTTGCTGCATGCGACACTTTATAACCTGCCGGGTATCTTATGTCTTCAGTCGAGCACAAGCTAATCGATTAACAACTGCAGTGAATGGTGTGGCATAAACCAGCAAAGGTGGTGAATGGGGGGTGGCAGTGGGAGGACTGGCAGGTACTCCCCATCTCGGGTGCATCATTTATGCATGACGAATTGAACAAATGGGGAGAGAGCTTGCGAGATTTGAAGTGTGTCTCTTCAAATATTTGAGGGGCGTTTGATGTCGTCGCACAACAGAGACGCACAAAATACAGTGCGCGTGAATGACAATGATTTAAAAACTGCTCATTATGATTGCCAGTCAGTGTGTTGGACAGACTGGTGAAACTACCACGTGCAGCCCTGCACACACATCTCCCTGGAAACAATGCGAGACAAGCACCTTGGTTCCAAGTATGCCAGTGCCAAATGAGCAAAAAATAGTCAAAGTCTGTTAACGGTTTCAGAAGCATTCACTAGATTTTTTTTTTCTATATCACATGCAGGACACCATAATCACTCACCATCCATCCATCTTATAAGTAAAGTTGTCAAAATGTCAACAGTATAAAATTAAGTTGGTAACTGTTTCGAAGTGTTAATTGTGGTCACTTGTTATGACGAAGAAAGAAACTTTCAAAAGAAGAACTCAGTTAAGTCTACATTCACATCTTGCATGCATTTTAACAATGCAATCTCCCCCTAAATTGGAACCGATTTTTTTTCTCATCAAATCGGAAAAAAACGGTGATCATTCAAGCTTCATGTCGGACCTTCCCGTTTCTATCCCCACATAGAAATATCGCATTATTATTCTGTGTTTAAGTGAATGCTCATCTCTCTTTAGTTCCAGACGGTCACAGCTCAAAGCACGTGTTCATCTACCCGCTAACTGCGTTGCATAATGTGACTGTGTAATTGAATGAGATGAAAACGGGTGAAAGGAAGAGTGGCGGTCCTGGTTTGAGAGGCGCATTGCTCAGTGAGGGCTTCGTGGCTATGGAGACACCCAGTCAACAAAGCCATTTCCCTGGAAGTGTTTGAAGATGGGCTGTAGGTTTAGAAGGGAAGATCGGGGGCACGCCCCCAACTAAGGCGGGACATCAATCCACTTGGGTCCCTTTGTTCTTTTGTCCAAAGTTGTCCCTGCCCTTTTCGCCGCACAGCTCTTCTCCGCTACCTCCCGTATATTCTCTCGACAAACAAAGTGTTCCTTTGTTGGCCAACTGCATCTTGAGGTAATTCAATACAATTATCTTGTTGATCATTTTTTTGCTTCCCTTTCTCTTAGACAACGCCCCACTGCCTGCCCTCTCGTCTTCGCTCGCTCCCGCTGCTCAAGGAAGTACGATTCTGTTGATGATGGCCGTGCCCGTATGACCGGATTAACCTACATTTCCACCTCAATGAGCATCAGTCAGACCGCATTCGCCCCACTCCCCCCATCACCACATTTGTGGCATATTGCAAAGCCAAGCCCCCTCCGAGCCAGAATAATGTTGAAATGTTGGCATGCGCATTGAGCACAACAAAGCATGCTTGGGAAACACGCAGAATGTTTAACAGTAAACATTACCAGCCGTGAGCTGCAGTTGCAAATCAGGCAGCTCGAAACAGGCCGGAGCAGAAAAAAAAATGCTAATAATATTCAAACATGGACCTCACTCCGTCTGCCAGCAAATGGCGGGCAGGAAGACGTGACCAGGGCGCGCAAGTTCTAAAGACGCTGAAAGTGAGTCAGCATCTTTACAGGCAGACTCGGCAGGATGACGGCAGCAAATTTCATTTCGCAGATCAGAGCGTTCGACATGACTGCGATGTGCGCGGTTAACCTTTCGGTCGCGAGCTGATAGCATTAAAATGTCAGTCAACACACCGTTGAGTGAAAGACTAACGGATGCTGCTGTTGCTTGGATGCTACAGACAAAAACACCTTCGACGCTGTAGAGAACACTACCAGAATGAAACAAACTATACTTATGTAAAACTCTACAAGCAACCGATTGATTGTTTGTTTGTTTGTTTGAGCAACAGTATTTCATCCATATAGATTTTCCTCTGGAAATGCGAGCAGGGACCGATTTCGAGGACAGGGGGTGCCTTGCAGCCATGCAATACGTGCATGTGGGCATGCTGTTGGCGGTCAGGGAGCACAACATTCTTGCAGTGAAGCCGTCAGTTCTGCAGTGTGAGCAAGACATACTCAAGCAAACAATTTATATCTGGGACAAGATGTTCACGGTTCTTTCAGAAGCGCCCAACGGATCAAACATTCCAGCGTCTATTTGGGGCTAAGCTCGAGTTGGAGCGTAAAATCAAACGCCAGCGAGCCAGATTGTGACTGACACCTCCCCTCTTGAGTCCCGTTCCTTTTCTTAAAGCATATGGCGACATTCCTTAAGCCTTTAGGAAAAATCTGTACGACTATTTCAAATATTAGTGAGCCGCAAAAGGAGTGTATAGTTCCAACCAAGGAACACAATCAACGTGTGGGTGACAAGATGTACAAATGACTACAATCATAACATATGCACACACACACTACGCTATTTCCTCTCTGGGGAGTCAATGCGAGCACACTTTTCTCTCGATGGGTACGCCCCCCTTCTCGAACATACTCCATCTTTTAAGCCGTGTGGAAGCATAACAGTCACAAAGTACCCTTCTGTTCTCTAAATAGTGAGGAAAAACAGCCAGACAGACATGGATGGGGGTAGGATGAAAGAGCTGCACTGCAATCTGTTCCTTACACAACTATGGAAAAAAAAAAAAAAAAAAAAAAAGACAAAGCAGGAAGTGATTCCAGGGTTTTTCCTGCCTCAAATTGAGGCAGAGGTCATATCGTCCTGACTATGATGGGTGACTGTCGATACCAGGTATCAGTATCGGTGCCAATACCAGTCTTATTTGAAGGTATCGGTACTCACGGCGGTGACCGATACCATTATCGGCCACCCTCCTGCGCCATGTATTCTGTAAATTCGACTGACTCACTTTCAGGCAACATATTCCATGTTTCAATAATAAGAATAATAGCTCCAATAAGAATATGACTATTATCATGTTAAAGCATTCATTCATTATCAGTCACTTAGACTTGGATGTGGTGAGCAAATAAGGTGGAGGTGGCCTCCTCTGAATTTTGTCAACAAGAAAAAAAAAGCTGGATTCTTGCAATATCAGCTGCAATATGCTGAATTCTGCAGTCTAGGAACACCATTAATGTAACAATTGGGATTGTCATTTGATGAATTGTTCTTGACTGACTATGGGGAGGGAGTCAGTCAATTGTCTTTTTTTTCTTCTTCATTTATCGAACACCTGTTTAGTTGTCAGTGCCACGTTGAGCAAATGAGTAACACATTAGTGGACATCTGCATGGATGTGGTTTGTTTTTTTACTTACTAGTTCATGTTAATGACCACAGTGAACTCAAGTACAGACCTGTATCACAAGATTTGAAATACACTAGATAAAAATAAAAAAAACCTCAGTAATGATTGTTTTGTCTTCTTCTTTGTGACAGGAATTGTGAAGCGGATGGAGACTTAGCAGCACTCCATAGCAGACAGCTGAGATTTTAAGCCCCGAGTTAATGAATAATCCTGACCTAAAGCCTACAGCATGATTGGTTTGAGCCAATTATACAAGGTCCCCCTTCCCTATTTGCTGATTGGCCGGCTCGAGGCAGAGTGGGGCGGTGATGAAACAGGAGGTCTTCATGGTAAAGCTCAGTCCCAATCAATCAATTAACATAATAATGATTGGCAAAGACTTTTGTGACAGACCATTTTCCATTTACTTCACTATGAATAGTTATGATGGGAAACTCATTTTAATACTACAGATATATAGACACGGTAGAATGACTATGACTGCAAATTGCGTTTACAGCAGTACATGTTCATCACTTAAACACCTTAAATAATACTTTTGAAGTTATTATGGGTGGGGGGAATATGGGGTGTGTACTGCGTAGCAGAGTTGGGCATATAAATACATTTGACAACTTGAATGAGTTGTATCAATAGGAGTGTTCGCAACTTGGTCCTGACTACAGTATGAACCAAGAATTACACATGAGAAGATGTTACTTTGATTTCCTTGTTGATTTTTTTTTTTTTTTAACTAGAGGTGGTATTATTGAGTTCCATCCCCACAATGTGCTCCTTCTACTTGGTATGTGCCATGCCCACCAGGTGGCAATATAATACAGACATATAAATACACACAAAGAACATCAGTACTCAGTATGTTGCAGTGGTATTAGTCATTTCTTGTGGAGGGTAGAGAATATATGCCTGTGCTCAGTGTGCTGTGAATACAGCCATGTGTGGCCACAGCGTTCATGTTCAAATATCCATTGCTTAAAGCGTTACAATGCCAAGACTATCAATGCTATTTGCTAGCTGGTCGTTAGCATTTTGCGTAGGATGTTAGCATTAAGCCAGAGCGCCATTTTTTTTGTTGATAAACTTGACTTGAGAATTGAACTTTTTGTCTTACAGCTGCTTAAATTTGCTGTAGATTTGTTAGTCTGGCTGCCATATTGTTTATGTAGGTTTAAATGGTATAGTTATTATGCACATCTGACAAATGACAGTGACGACATTAAGAAATGTAATTTGACAAGGTTACAGTCAATTACACAGATACATTGTACAGTAAATATTGGTATTAGCCCCTAGTGACTATGTACATGAAAAGTTGGGCCCAAAGGTCAAAAACACACACACACACAAAAATGCTCTACAAAAGGACAAGCATTTTCACTTCCTGTTTAAATTTTTCCTGGAGCCCATTTAGTCAGGAAACAAGTTGGGTGGTTTAGTGTTGGATGCCAAGTAGCAAATTTTAAGCACGATGGCAACACAACGTTGTTGACGTGAAAGGTAGAATGACGTACGTGTAACATTTTCAATAAAAGTCATAAACATACAGTCTATAGTGTATCTGCACCACTTTGATTAAATGTGTTGTTTTAGAGATAATCTATTGACAGTATGCATTAATAATGCATTGTAGATTAACAACAAAATAGCAGCAGTCTTGGCACTCTGGAGCTGACGAGTCAGTTTCTGCTCAAGGACATTCTGGCAGGGTTTTGATGGCATGACAACATCAGTGGCAATGTATAAACTAAACAACGAAGCATGACGATAAGAGTGGGGCGATGTGGCAGAGAGTGAGGGACACAAGGGCTCTTGGTACAGAGTAAAACAATAGTAAGTCAGCACCACTCATTTAAATTGGCATTAATCACAAACAGGAATATTCGTGCAAAGTGGGCAGTTTCACTTTTTGTTTTACACAAGGTCAAATAAAGCTTCCAAAATGCATTTAGAGAAGGATGCATTAAGGCGGCCTTATCCACACTATTATCTGTATTATTATTTTTTAAGTGCATTTCTTAGAGCGTCTTGAACTTTTGTCCACACGCGATGTGTGCTTAAGGGCACTCAAAACCACGCTGCTCGAAAAGAGTCGGCAACGGTGGGGAATAAATATGCATTTCCATCCTTTGCTTTGAGAAACTAAAGAAAGGATTTTGTCCCCTTTAACTAACAATTTTACATGCTTATCTTGACGATGCCAGAGACAGACAGGTGGACACTATACAAGAAAAGCAGGGGGTAAAAGTGAAGCGGAGTGCCACTGATGGAGCTGGGACGGAAGGAATGCAGCACGATTGGAATAAATGGGACAATGGAGAGTAACAAAACCACTGGAGGCAACTTTAACAGCTGCGGTGACCGTGGAGAAACGGAGTTGGGCAACATGGCTGTAAATAATTCTTAGAGAGTAAGAATAATGTCCAGCTTTTAACTGTGCCCTAAGTAAGGAAGGAAGGAGTGCCCAGGTTAAGCCTCGTCTATGAAGAAACCTGTCAAAGCAGTGGCCTAAAGTGAACACAATCACTTGCGCGCCGACACGATTACCCACGCACACACACAACCTCAAGGGACTGTCACGTCTAACAATATCAGCGCTGTTCGCTGACAAAGTCATTCCTCGTCAGCAGACCATCCGAGTTGAACTGCATTTGCCCTGTAGTCAAGTGAAGTGTACATCCTCTGCGCAACCCAACAGTTACGGACTCCTTTTTTAAGACACCAACACACAAAAAACTATCAACCTCTTATGCAACCAAAAACTGACAGACAAACTCAAGTTCGGCAACCAAGTTCTTTAAAAAAAAAAAAAAAAAAAACTGATTGACACATTGAATATCAAAGATTTGAAACTGATTAACCCATGAAACAGTATTAGTACAAAGCATGGCAAAAATTGTTTAAATACAATTTGAAGTACAGTTGAGCATAATAAACTGATGATTGATAATTAGGAATGCGCGTGGCGTGTGTTTGGAACTGCTGGCTGAGTAATCATGTGTATAAGCAACACTTCTTGGCAACCAGCACAACTTGTTGATTCAGTCTCAACAAGATCACGGTCTAAAGAAGAACAACATGAAATTAGATATGGGCAGATGAGTTATATCCCCTTGAAGTACAACTCTCCAAGCAAAAACTGCTAGTATACAGCTAATATATCTTGATTATTAATAACAAACAAAGGTTATTATAGCAATTATTAATAGTGAACACATTGAACAGTGTGCCTTGTGTATGTCTTGTCATACTTTTACATACATTTTTTCCTTTTCAATAGCAACAATAATAATAATAATAATATTGTTGTAAATCAGTATTCGGCCTGTTCCAAATTTTCACTCCACATGCAGAAACTCTTCAATGTTGCTCTTGAATACTGTGTCTTTAAGTTATGAACTCCCCTCAAACCATAACCTCCCCGTCTCTCTGATAACATATTTTCAAAATGTATTGATAACTTGTTTTCATCAAGCCATGGTTTTACTTTCTTAAATTCGGAGGTAATTGTATCCAAAATAAATAGCATTTAATCACCAGTAACTAAAATAGTTGTGTCATCTGCAAATAACACAAACTTCAATAAATGAGACATGTTGCACAAATCATTAATATACAATATAAACAGTTTTGGCCCCAACACTGACCCCTGAGGGACACCACATACCATATCCAAACATTTTGCTTTAAATTCGCCCAACTCCACAAACTGTTGTCTTTCTTGTAAATAACTTCTGATCCAATTCAAGGCTGTATACCTAATACCAAAACGCTCCAATTTACTAATCAATAGCATGGTTTATAGTGTCAAATGCTTTTTGTAGATCAACGAACAGTCCTATTGTAAATTTCTTTTTATCTATGGAATCAGTCATTTCTTCAGTAAGTTCTGTTAAAGCTAGTGCAGTTGACCGTTTTGTTCTAAATCCATACTGACTATCAGAATCTTTTTTTTAAATGTTTTTCTATGAATTTATCTAACCTGTTATTGAAAAGTTTTTCAAGAATTTTGGAGAATTGTGGTAGTAGGGAGACAGGCCTGTCATTTGTGAACTTGTGTTTGCCCCCAGCTTTGTAGATTGGAATCATTTTTGCAGTTTTCATTTTATTCGGAAATGATAAGTTGGCGATGTACGCAAGTGGTTTAGAAATTCTCATAACTAATCTTTTTCACTGTTTTCATATCAAGTTGATGACAATCAGTAGATTTTTTATCTTTACAATTATTAACAATATTAATTAAAAGTATTTCTGCGTCAGATCATTCCTCTGCTTTCACTGTTTCGAAGACAAGCCCAGATTCACAAGACAAGAGTCAATATCATCCATTATTTTAATAAACAAAGCACTGGCAACCGCGGAAAACTTAAATGTGGAGAAAAAGTAGATTTTCACAAAACTGTGTCTCATTTTTAGACACACCTAAAGATTAATTGCAAATTAGCTAGCATACTATGAACTATGTTGATTTCAAAGTAAAATATAGAGATTTCTGGCTCACAATTTTCAGTTTCTCATAGGAAGTCAGTATTACATGTGCGCCCTTCATTGAACATAGCCGTTCCAGACAAATCGGCTTGAACGTTTCACTGAATATGAAAAAGATAAACACCGTCTAATAACAGTGATTTGTGGTGTTTTTTTGAAAGGCTAGTCTGACATACAGTTGTCACAGTGACGAGTTGTTTTGTTACTAATATAATCTAAAGCCCATGAACTAGTAGCTGATTCTTTGAGTAAAAAAGTATTACATCCAAGACACAGGTGCGCGCTCCGCTGGTAAACTTGGTAGTCATAACAAGAAACTGTGACAAGACCGACTAACACCTGCTCACCTTTTACCTCAGCCAAGCAGCCTAAGCGGTGTAACACATTCACTCAGCAGATCCTCAGGCATTACAGAAAGGTTGCTACTCACAATGTAGTGCGGGCTCCTCAGGTAGGAAAACATGGTCCAAAAAAGTAAATTCCGGTGACAACTAAGGCTAGCCAAACTGGTACAAGGAGACTGTACCAGTACTGTAGCGCGGATTCACCGTACTGCGTTCAGAATGTCGTCCAACAGATGAGAAGAGACGACAGTGGCTGATTAAAGGATCTTAAGAGATCTATTTAGGGCTATGGCGCTTAAACGGGAGCACTCATTAGCAGACTGACCTGACTACCTCACACAGAAGGAAACGCGGAAAAAGAGACAGAGCGGGGAAAAGAGAGAAAAAGGTCGAAGTTTAAAAAAGAAAAAAAAGAAGAAGACTTTTTGACAGGTGGTCATGCTCATAGTTCCCTCCAAAGGCCAAAATAGGTCAGAGTTTGTGACCCTGGAGCCATAATGCCTGTGGTTCACACGCTCCGTTTGCACTCACAACAGAAATATACAGGAGAGAACTATTGGATGGATGAGCCTGATGACTAGCAGAAAAGACAAAAAGGAACAACATGCACATCGAAAATATTAGATAGTCAACATAATTAGTAGTAGTTTCACTAGTCTGTAAGGCTGGGTTTGAAGGGGAAAAAAATCGATATCAAATCGATATTCCTTTTCATAGCCCAATATCGATTCATGGTTTTATGAATCGATACTTTTAAATATGGCTACCAAATGCAGAGTACCCCAAGAGGAGCCCAGTGTTTTTGACACTTTATTTACATAGTGCTGTGGTTGTAATCAATTTAAATTATTATTTATTGTTTTGATCAGGTCATGTTACGTAAAACATACATGATTAATGTAACTGCATTTAATTACATTTTAAATGTATTTAGGGTAGATACTTGCATTTTTTTTTCATACTAATGCACCAATTAAGAGTAAGAAGTTGCGGCATTGATACTTCTGAGAATGTCTTCCGTATAAAAGTAAAATTGGCACTGCATGATATCCTTAATTGAAGTGAAAATGAAGGCGAATCGTGAACTTCTGAATCGAATTGATTTTGGAAATCTGAATCGATGCCCAGCGCCACTAGTCTGTATAGCAGGCCGACATATTTGCAAATAAATGATAACTTGCAGCTGACGGCACCAGAGTGGAAGCATTAGAGCCATTGACATGCCAATAGCAACACAGCTATGGAGGTGAAGTGATATATGATGTGTGATAAGTATGGAAGCCGAGGTGCGAGTCAGTGTGCGAGTCATGCATATGCATCAGTGTGTCTGCTTTCACCAATTTATGATGTTCCAAAATGTATTAATCGCCCCTCTTGAATATGTGACCCACATAGATGCCACACTGCAGCCTTGGAGGTTCCATTGGCATAATCCCTCAGCACTCCTCTGCAGTGGAAGCCCTCCAGCAACATCAGTTTCGTACATTTGCCAATGAGTGCGATGGTGTGTCTACATGGCAACATAAAACCCTTTGCAGAAACATTGAGGCAATTGGCTGTTCACCACGACATGACAGCCACTCACAAAGGAAATTAAAACTTCCTCACAGAGAAATCCTTCAAACCAGGAGGTAGTGGTTAACATCATGAACACATATCAAGCCTTCGACAACATTTAAACTCAGGAAGTGGTCGGTTGGAGGTACAAGCAATGCCATTGCATGGGACGATTATTTAAAAAGTACAAAGCTCAAACTTATACATGTTACTTCAATTTCTAGTTCATTCATTGTGCTGCGATTAGATGGCGACTAATTCGGGGTGCAGCCTGCCTCTCACTCAAAGTCAGATGGGATCGGGTCCAGTTCACCCTAATGAGGCATTATAGAAAATGGATAGATGGGTGCTAAATTGTGACTACTGCTGTTTAATTGTACTTGTGTAATCTCAAGCAATAGTATGGGGAGGGGGCCCCAGGTATAGCTTGAGGATGAGGAAACTGAAACAAGCGGTAACGGAGTTGAGAGGACACGGATTATTTTATGCGCCAGTCACCGGCACATTTCAGCCAAGAGAGCATGTCAGCAGGGACCCCCTACTGAGTGGGCTGACATGTGCTCGTCGACTATGAGGAAATGGAATTGCCACAGGCAGAGAGAGAGAGAAAACCCAGTACACAGCAGGCGGTCTGGTCAACTCATTTTAGTCTGCTCCCCCTTTAGGCACAGAATATGGACCAAATAAATAACAACAACAAAATCATGGTTAGCCCAGATTTGCCGTCAAGTGCAAAACAATGTGAATATAATATAAGCAGTATTTATATTCTCATGGGTCAGCCAATCAGCTAGCCAGTCCTCCCCTATTCATGTCCGTTCTCTTTATAGCCAACCACAGTAAAGTTCCAGTAAGCTACTACTAAAAAGCATTTGTTGAGAAGGTTGAGGTCCCTGCCTCCCGTCCAACCCGCCTCCCATTCCCACCGCCGGAGTCCACCCACCCAAGTAGATCTTAAATCTGTGGGAAACACTGTTTACCCTGCGAGGTCTAATTGTAGTAAAACTGCTTAAAGCACATTTACAAAATGCTAACAAAGTGGCTAAATAGATTGGTCATCAAATTCAGCCATTTACTCCTTAAAAATCAAAAGGAACTGAAAATGCTCACCCTAAGCTTCTTCCAAACATATTTAGCATCAAGACTAAGACTGCAGTACATAAAGGAAAGATTGTTGGAACATGGTGCATGATGACATTAGTTTAAGGGGGGGTTACAGAGAGGTTTAACACAGGAATGTGTTGTACACAACCCCTTAATCCCGATATGTAAGAAGATTGCATTCTAGTAGTATGTGCGTAAGGCGGGTGGGAGGGTTTTGTGGGGGTCCGTCCAGGCTTGGGCTGATCTGTAAGCTTCTCCGTCCCATGGCTGGTGGTGCATGGCGCTCACCAAGAGCCTATAACACGTTTTACATGATTATGTAAATCTGGCTTGACCTTTCTGTGGGGTTTCATCCACGGATGACAATGCTTGGGTCAGTAGAAACAATATCAATGGAAGTAGAACAATTGGACGAAACATGGAATTTAATTGTAACCTTCGACAATGATCGTCCTTTTCCCCATCACACAAAATGATAATTTAATCTGCTCCTTCTTCCGTCATTATTATTTGCAATGTTTTTTTTTTATCATAATACAGTAGAGATGTCAAATTGGGAGGTTGGTAAAGACACCTGTTTGCTACATTAGCCAAAGCTTATTTTAATAACATTTCAAAAGGCAATTCTGGCCCAAAGTTCAGACAGAGTACTGTCCCGTGCTAAGGTAAGGCTCGGTTAAATGTAGTCGTTCTCCCACTCTGAATACAATAGACATTTTATACATCCTGGACAGAAGCTTAGTAATCATCCTTTTGGTAGGTAATAGGTGATAGGCAATCAATCACGGCACAAGCCATCTATGAGTATGAAGTGCACAGAGACATCTATTACATTCATATCCTTAATGGACACTGACAGCGTTACTCTGTCAAGCACAAGGGCACCGAATATCCGCTTGCATGGATGCATTTGTGCACCTGAGACAACCCTGATCAGCCTCCCAGTATCTCGGTTTTAATCCATGAGCTATGTTGGTCAGCGTTGAGGAAACGTGCAGAGACGTGTACTGTATCCCCAAAAGGCAGGGCTTTACAGGAAGACCCCCTACCGAGCTGATAGCCCAACTGAGCGCAAATACGCGACGTGTGTTGGTGTAGTGCTATAATTGGATTTCTGTTATGCTAAAGAACTATGAAGATGGCAGTAGGCTTGAGACTTATCCTCACATAGTATTGTCCTTGATTAGTGACAGCTGCTTGGTGGAAGTTTCTGCGGTTTAAAACACAGAAGATTGAATTCTACCATTTATAGACAGCGATTACATAGAAAGTTGGAAAGAAAGTTAATCCCATACAATCCCAAAGTGGGGGATATTTTCAAGTGGGTATACTACTTTGCTCATGGATGCACCAAACCCCTTTGCCATAACACGTTTCTATTTCAACAGTCTTATTGATGTTTATCATTTCACTACCATAATATCAGACCAAGAAGATAAGTCGGCAGCACATCCCAAGACTCATTAGTAGTCCTCTGTGCAATTACTTTAACAAAAGGTAGCAATGACAGTGACTATACAAGGCTCAAAATGTTTTATCCAAATATTATGGAATTTTAGAACTTAAAATACAAGTACAAGTGACAGTCAAACTGAAGAAAAGTTTAAGACGAGAAGAGATTGTTCAAACCTTTGGTATATGTCGTTATGTCGTACCACAATCGTATTCGTATTGTATACATTTTGAAAGGAAATTACATAGACCATAACAACCAGTTGTAGACATGCCACATAAGGATCCTTTTTTTTGCTTTGAAAGCAAGATTTTTAACAATATTCAAATGTCTTCGTCGACGAATAGGAGGATATGTAAACAAACCCAAAGCAAAACACTGTGGAGAGAGACAAGCTCCACTTCTGTGTCCTGATGACTCTGATTCCTCAAAGGGCATTCAGAGAGTTACCAGGAGGAATTGGAAACAACGTACAACACGAAAAAGAAAAAAGAAAAAAAAAAGCTTAGCACGAGGCAGCCATGCGGAGAAAGCCTATATAGGCCAAACACCATTGCTAAATTACTTCAGTCTCGTGATATATAGTTTCGCAAGACAAATAAGGGAAAGAGAGAATGCAGAAGGCTGAGTGCACAAATAGCTTGACCTGTCTACTCACCCAAAGAGTTGGCCACTGGGGCAAAAGTCTATCAGCTGCTCTGAAAACTTCTCGCATCAGTTATGTAACTAAGCTTTGGGCACCCAGTGTCTTGGGCATCCCTAATTATATACAAACACAGAACTCTGTTGATAGGAAGCTAGAAATGGGCTAAATAAATCTCTCTCTCAGTCAAATAGAGTACAGTATGTAACACACAGTCGTCCCGCTACCAAAGATTTGTTTTACTAACATACCTACAACAACAACAAGTTTTTTTGGGATCAGAACTAGAAGACTTGCTAGCTTGTTGCAGGGGAGGGCAGCGGCGGGAAGAAGCTTAGGAAAGATAAATCACTGTGCTGCATCTAAAAGCACAGCAAGGCAGGTGTCCTTACCTTCTCTGCATACATGCTTTGCCAGTCCACCAAGTTACATTAGTGAGCCAGGCCCAGAGAGAGCCACAGTGAGAGACAGGAGAGGGACTGACTGACCCACATAGAGCATCAGGAGTGAGAGGAAAGAGAGTGACGCGTCACCATCATTCGATAACTAAACTAACGCTGCATCACAAATGGTAGGTTGAGGCGTTTCATGGGACATTTGGGATTGCAACTGTTACGGCCCTCAGGCAAGAGCCAAACCATTTTTAACTTCAGTTAGTCGAGTCATAAATTAATTGTAAAAATGTAAAATCACGTTCCCTGTTGTGAATGATGCCTAAATTGTATAAAAGTGAGAGATACAAAACAGATGAAAGATGATGAACACGGACGATATACTCTCTTCAATGTTTAATACACACCTTTTGAGAGGAGTTAAAGAACTGTAATGCTTAACCCCAGAAAACAGACAGGATTCATGATTTGTCAACATCAGTTCTTAAGGTTGTCCTGAAGGCTGAGCCCCAGACTGAGAGAAGGAAGAGAGGGCAAGGAGGCAAGCCTGGGGGCTAGCAGATTTTCTAATCCTCTTGCTGTAACACAGAGGCACAGGACAGGATTGGCGAGGGGATGGGGGGGGGTGGTGGGTTTAAGAAAAAAAAGTGGACACAAGGTCCGAGAACAGACTAGGAGGCACTGTATGTTCGCCAGTTTCCTGACTGTTGTTCTGGCCTTCACCAAGATTACTCCAGACAGGATTGTGAAAAAAAAGAATGATTCAAGGAGAGAATAGGTGGGAGGTTGAAAATAGGAAGCAGTACAGACAGCAGGACGAGTAAAAGAGCGAGGGAAGGGTTCCAGACCGAGAGAGAGGGCAAGGGTGCAAAAGTGAGCAGACCGGAAAGCGCACTCACATGAACACAGAAGATGTACTATGAGCTCAATTTTACATCGGATTAGATTACAAGCCGTCTGGTGCCTCACTGTGGAGACGATGGACTTTCATTGACTTTCTTTTTTTCCTCACTGTACAGTATTGTGTGTGTAGGCACCAAGGCAAGAATGTCAAGTATGCACTGGAAAACAAGCTCGGGCCTCCTTTTCAGTTGCCTTGGGAGTAAGCCTATTGGCTAAACAGAGATTACAGGGCACTAACAGACAAGACATTCATAGATGTTACATCTTTTTTTAACTGGGCCATTATGTAAGAGTATGTATTTGCTTGACCTCACTTCAAAGATGTGCACTTCTTGGAACTTGGCTAAGCCGCTCTATAAAATTTAAGACATCTGCCGAAGGAACCGTTTTTATAAAAACATTTTGTATGTTTGTTAGGAGCAGCTTGTTTCTATACATTAGACGGAAATATGTGCTCCAGCCTGTTCATTTTGAAAGGCATATATACCACTTTACTTCAAGAGAACAATGCTCCGTTTTAACTATCCAATTCACTACTACAGAATAGCAGCAGTAAATTGCTCGACTGTTTCAAAAGGAGTGCATATATTTTCAGTGTGCGGCGCACCAACGTGGACAAGCAAAGAAAGCCCAGTCTATATTGCAGTCCGTTCACATACACTGCCAATCCAAAAGCAACATTCTTAGCCAGTGCTGTCGCACAATTCAAGAATAAAATATGTGGCATGCTTTAATTGTTCGCCATTTACACGAAGGCCTCAGTTAGAGAGTGCAAGGGAGAAAGACAGCCCGAGAAGGTGAAAGGCCAGCAGCGGTTGTTAGGAGTTTGATTGTGTGAGACAGCACTGTGGCGGGGGTTGGCCTCTCAAGGTCGTACACCGCTTCAATCACATCGTGGAATGAGTGAGTGCATGGTTGACCACTGGCTCCACAGGGCATAGCCACAGACAAAAACTCACTTCGGACTGCCACATCTTCCACTTGGTAACACATCTTTGAGAGCGGAAAAAGATGATTTGGTCCCCCCGCGCATTACCGTAGGGAACAGCGTGTCCATTCATTATGTCACTGTGCTTTGGAAAGAAAAGACCATGAAAAGATTCAAATCACACTTGGGTTATTTTCAACATGTGAAAACGATAACCCAAAATCAACAACTTCCAAGGTGATCATGTGCAACAGGATTCAAAAAGAGAAACTATAAAGCTAACATGCGATTTAGAGACCAAAGTGTGGATTATCTGCCTCCGCTGTTGCCAGAGAACCAAACAGCACATTTACTAATAGAAAGTATGGCGTGAGACACTGGAATGAATGGTCACCTGGACATCAGATCTAAATCAATTACATGTGGCCAGATGACAGTGCAGCCGAGGCAAGACAACTCTTTCTAAATAAAGAAATAAAAGCCCCGTAGGCTACAGCAGCATGTTAAGCTAAATTAAAAAAAAAACTAAGCAAGTAAATAGTTCCCTAAATGTTTTACTGTAAATAAGGGTTTTCCAAAATTTCAACATAATTTCTTAATTAATGTATTTATTTATTTATTTTAAATAAAAAGGGTAGAGAGTTTCCAGTGTCCGCATCATTTTTATTAAGTTGACATTTGGATAAATGCATAAATGAAAAGTTCCCCGAGTCTCACTGAGCAACAAATGCATGCGAAATGCAAATGTAGCTAATTTGGGGTATTCGTCAGTGTTCATAGGGTAAAAGGTTTCAAAGGATCTTCGCAGACAGTGAAAAATGGAATATGTTCCAAATGACTTTGCGACAAGTAAAAACTGTCAGTGAACATCTTACAAATCCTGATGAAAACCCTAAATTTGCTACGTTTGTCAGCATTCACCGCTCAGTGAGATACCAGCTTTATCGGCCTCTAGATTCGTAAAAAAAAAGGCAGATGCCGATATTTGTCAAAATGCCAAATATCGACCAACAAAATACCCTCTCAATCACAACTCCACCAGCCATAGTTCATCTGCATCTCAGCAATGACAAGAGGCAGAGTTCGGTTTTCCTGCAGGGTCGCTCATTTGCCTGGCAACAGGCCAAAAAGGACAAACTAACTTGAGACGAGAAAGGCACAACGGAGGAGGAAGGGGGGGTGGGATCCACCTGCCGCAGAACCTAAATACAGCACTGAGCTTCACACATCATAGTTTTGGCTGGAGCTGTCCTGCCTCTTATCTGGCCCTATTGAAGGCTGAAAAAAAAAAAAAACACTCTTTGGAGTTGACCGTGCAAATGTAAATGGCTATGAGGGAAATGTGTTTATTTTGGCTTAAGTGGTTTGACAGGCGTGAAATTCAAAAAGGCTGGTTCAGGACTGGCAGCAACGCAAAAAACATAAATGTTCTCCCCTTGGGTGTCAATAATGACATAGCGAACTATATTTTGGCTAAACCATTATTGTGTGTCCATTCTCACTTCCCTTCACTATGTGACATTCACACATACACAGCCCCTTTTCACACAGTGGTCCCCACAGTGGACGACTGGGGGCTACAGACAGATCCTCCCTCTGATATGACCTACTTTCCATTCAAGCCTGCCTTTCTTTGTTCGTACCGTGGCGGAGGAGGCTTCTGCTGCTTGCGGAACAAAGAGCACATGCAGCATTTGGAGCCTTCAAACACGCTGACCCTGCCTGGATTAGCCACCCAAAAATTGGGCTTTACTTTGGCAGTCCTGGACCACTCCTGCTTTTAGTGAGGTGAGCCAACAGCAGGGGTGGGCACACTCGGCCCGCGAGGGCCGGAGTCCTGCAGGTTTTGGATGTTTCCCTTCTCGAACGCAGCTGATTTATGATCAGCCCATCAGCAAGCTCTGCATAAGCCTGATAACGATCCTGTTAATTGGAATCAGCTGGTGTTGGAAGAGGGAAACCTCCAAAACCTGCCTCGAGGACCGAGCTTGCCCACCCGTGGCCTAGACTTTCTAAAGCCTCAGTATCTTTCTCAAACTCTCAAAATCTTCGAAGACGCAGAAGTGGCCCATCTGAATACAGGCCTGAAACTGCCTCTGCCAAACAAGCAAAGGACTGGCTTTGGCTGGACTTACCTGTCAGGGAGAAAGTCTCCCATCTATACAAGGCTAATATAGGTAATCAATCATTATTATCATCATTCACACCTGGCCAATTTACATCTTCCCCAAAAAAACTGAAATGGATCCAGAGTTGCCAGCAAACCAGTAAGTTTAAGACAAATTCTTGAGCAGACTAGATCACGCACAATTGCACAAAACAACTTTAGCAATGTGTTCATGTCTTACCTGCATTTGTTCCACTGAACTGCTACTGGGCTCATCTCCCGACTCAGAGTCGTTGCGGAGCTTGCTAAGCTCATTACCTGGTAGGTCACATTGTGGGGACGTCTTGTCACTGTCCGGACTTATGCTCGGGTCGTTCTCATCTGGGTTCTCCATCAGTGTTGAATCACTGATAGGATTGTTGTTGGTCTTTGTAAGCACCAGTTCGACCACCACCTTGCAACGGTGGGGGCTTCCCAAATTCTGCAAAGCATCCGGGGACAGTGTACCATGGTCCGAGGAAGGCGATGGCGTGGAGGAAGACGACGGACGCCCAAAGCTGGACATTTCTGGCTGCGGCCAGTTAAAGTTGTCATTTGATGGCATGCAGATATCCAAAACCGTCGGCGAGGGGTGCCCAAAGCTGGACATTTTGGGCTGCGGGGGGATAATGTTCTCATTTGCTGGCATGTAGATATCCAAAACGGCCGGTTTGGCCTTCAAGGTGGGCTTCTGCACCTCTCGGACATACGTGGCTGGCACGTAGAAAGCCTTTGCACCCTCGTCCTTCCTCACCTGCCACCAATCCTCATTGGTTTTCTTCACCAGGATGTAGCGCTCGCCCTGCCGGATGGTGACCGTCTTATCTTTTGCCTCATATTCATAGTCATATTCCACTTCAACATAGACTTGACCCTGGGCAATAGAAAGCCCATCTCTATCCGCCATGGCTATCAGGACAAGCCTTTTGGGTTGTTTTTTTTTGCGCAGACCTCAGCTGCTCAGGGATCCAGGCCTGGAGGGCTCTTCATGTCGGACCAGGGATCTGCTGGGCTGTGGGAGATAACACAGCTTAATGTCAACAGCTACAATTTGACATAAAACATCCTTCCATCCATTATTTGAACTGCTTACATTCAGAGAGTTAAAAAAAAAAAGGGACATTCAACTAAGGATGGGTAGAAAAATCACTTTGTGTGCATCTTGTTCTTGCCACTACTGAAGCACACGTATCAGCTTCCAAACAAACAAATTGTGCATTAGGCAGAGAGGTCTGAACTCAGACACCACAGCCTATGGTGATTGCTCTGGTAACTGATACACAACAGCTAAGGACATCCAGCCTGCTATACGATCCCCCAGTGGGGGCACTCATTGCGATGCCTACATGACTCTTTGGAGTGCGGAATTCCTGCATCGACGGCATCATCCAAAAATAACGGTTTGTGTGCCATCATGTGTCCCCGCTGTGCAATTTCACACAACTGCACAACAATGAGGCTCATAAAACCCAGACATTTATGTCATAACAGACCAAGACAGAGCGGAAGTCTGTGGACGGGTGACAGGAGGCCGGTCGTCGTTCAACCTGGAAGAGAGTATGCTTTTGTCAGTTAACCCAATAACGACTTGGGCACTCCCGCAGTCAAACAGCAGCTCGTGAGTCACTGCACCACTCAGATCAGATTCTCCTTCCTCCTCCCTAAAATAGCAGCCACTAAGGACTGACATCCTTGATGTGTAGGCAGCCAAAGCAGGTGCTCTTTAGTGAGGCGTGAGAACATGCCGCTGAATCTATAATTGGGGATGGGGGGGGGGGGGGGGGACCTCATGCGGAGGAAAATGCGCAGACACACCGAAGCTCAGACTGACAGCCGAACACCAAGAATAGAACTACAGTGGGGAGAGACGTCTGGGCTTTCCAATGGTTCGAGACGAGCAAAACACTCGTGGCATTGCGTAACAACCAGGCTTTAAGTGTACTGTGTGCATTCGGTAGTCATACGTGCTTGAACGCATACGTCGTCACGCGCCGATGAACTCTCTCAAGGAACAGTGGCGGTCTGATGAGCTGAATGAATGCGCGTTAGGCAGAAACCTCGCGTAACCCCGTCCTCGCGTCACGGACACACGCAAGCAGCCCCGCAAAGTGATATTAAAGCGGTTGCTGTCGGTTTTCTCCGAGAACAGTGCCGTTGACGTACAACAGATCAAACTTCACGGTGATATGCGAACGTCAAGCTGCTAGTTTGAGTGGCGATAGCTTTATCCGTTGAGATGGCCAGCAGCAGTCCTCTCCTCGCCGCACCATAAATCAAATAAGACTGACACGAACTGGCAAACCGTAATAAAACTGCTGCCGTGTCCATTTCTGCAGGGCCGGGAAAACAAATACCAGGATTGTGTGGGAAAATTAATCCCTGTCAACAAATAATGTAATGTAGATGTAAGGGATGCTCGGCATAATGGGGATTTAACAAAAGTCTGGGGTGGGGGGGGGGGGGGGCAAGCCTTGCTGTCTTTGTATTTCCTTGTACAGCACATTGTTAAGCTGATCCGCTTGCTGAGAAGTTGACGTGCCTTTAAAAAGGGGACGTATTATGGAAAGTTTGTTTTCTAACGTTGATAGAAAAACCATTGTGTCTCCGGAGTGCCTGTCCATCCATTAGCTATGAAATTGAACAGCCAAGTAAATATTTTGTTTTGTTCCCATTTCTGAAAATATGAAGTTGTTCCGCACTTTGCGCCTTACTGTTGAAGCAAACAGCTGGGCCGTGCCGACGCTTGCCGCTGTGGCAAAAGAGTCGGGAAAAACGTCGGAAAAAATGGGTCCATCGAAAGTACGCCGGTTTATGAAGCAGTTTAGGGGGCAGGATGAGGGCCCATTTAAAGTATCATGGCACCAGAATATATTAGTGAGCTTTTAAATCTGTAGACCAAAAAAGACTGTTGAGATCTGCTAATAAAACATTATTGGCTGTTCCGGAGTCCAAGTTAGAACTATGGGTGATCGAACCTTTTCAAGTTAAGGCTCCTCGACTCAGGAACAGCCGCCCAAACAATATTAGAAATGTGGAGTCTTTAACATCTTTTAAGTCGCTTTTTTGGGGGGGTTTTACTGATTTCATAATTTTATTTATTCTATTGTATTAGTATATTCACATGTATGTTTTCTTTTCTTATATCAATCTTTTCTATGACCAGTTGTTTGATTGCTTTTATGTGTATGCATATTTAAGATCGCCTGCACACTATAACCACACTGCTCCTTTTATTTAATTATTTACTATTCTTTTAGTCATAACTATTTAATCTGCAGAATTTTGTTTTAAATTTAGTTTTTCTTTTAACTACTGTACAGCATACTTGAGGGTCTTGAAAGGCGCTTCCAAATGTAATGAATTGTTAATATATGCCAATAATTCTTGAAAACGTGTCACAGGCATGTTGTTATGACAGTCGGAGACTCAAATTGTTACATTTCTTTAAAAGGACCAAACAAAATGAAAACTGTATTGCCTCAAACGTAAATAGAAGTGCAAGTGCTTTTTTTTAATAACACAGATTTGTGGCGGAAGTCAACCTTAAACATTTCTTGACAATAATATAATATGTTATATGTGACCTCACTCGTCTAAACATGACATTCTGATTAATATTACATGTTATGCAGCAAAATCCAGCTGTTTTTATCCAACTCGAGGGGGCGGCCATGTTGCTACTTGCTGTCGACTGAAGATGACATCACCGTTACACAGGGCTCAGGCGACGACCAATCACGGCTCATCTGTTTTCTGAAGCTGACCTGTGATTGGTTGCTATCGGAGACCTGAGCAACTGTGATGTCCTTTTCCCTCGACAGCAAGTGGAAAAATGGCCGCCTTTGGATATTGATAAAAACTGATGGATTTTGCTGCTTACCTCATATTCCACTAACACAATATTAACCAAAATACCATATTTACACTAGTGGGGCTGCATAGAACATATTATTGTCAAGAATTTTTGGGGGGGTTGACTTCCCCAATTACTAATTTCCTAGTGTCCCAAAGATGTATTTATGCGTTTTTTATACTAAAGCATACAGAAGGCTTTGATGCAACCTCTCAACTGCAAAGAACGGTTGAAGAAATTGTAGTTATTACACAAACGGCCAGCAGGTGACAGCAGATCATAGAAAATGAACCAGGCCATGTTGAAAAAAAAAAACTCAGTTACTCACAATTCTAAATAGATTTGTGAATAATGAGGAAACTTAGCAATATTCTAATGCTAATTGCTGCAAAATGGAAACAGATAGAAAAGTACATGCCTGTCAGTATTGTTGCATGATGTATTTTTTTCCCCGTTGCTGCTCCATGTGTATTAAAATAGATGGGATTTAATGTTTGCAGTTACCGTTGTATCTGTTGATTTCCGTTACGTCTAGGGTTTATCACATTGTATGTAATCTTCAAGCGAGCTGACTTTAGTTAGACAAAATTATATAGTTTGACTATACAGTACTATGTTTAAAGTCCTTGTGTTTTGTTTCGGTTTTTACAACAAACTTCCACCAGGAGTAGAAAACAGTTTGAAGCAAGCATGTGCTTTGCGTCTTCTTTTCATTTTTCCCAAAGCGATATTACTGTATATAGCCTCATTAATTGACAGGAAGAGAGTGAAAAAGCAGATGCTAAACAATACTTTAAATAGTTTATTAAGTTTAAATGTGTTAAAAGCGTCTGGGAGGTGTAAACGTGTAGCAGAGTTTAACCTATCGCAGGTGGGGGGCCAATGGATATAAAAAGGGCACACAAACATCTAAACGTGTTCCTGTAGATTAAATTACACACAAAAACTGCAGCACAGAACACTTGTGGCATGCATTTACAACAAGAATAATATCAGGCGAGGCGAGTGAGAACGAGAGAAAAACAGGTCTTCTTCAACACTGGGATCCCCAACCTGTGCCATTGTCTGCACACATTTGCTGCTCGGTTTGTGTGGCAGCATAAACACTGAGGGACTCGGACAGCCTTTTGTCCCCGTGCTTCATTCAAAACAGATGTGGCAACCAGAGCAGCATCCACACCAACATGTGTTGCAGCAGCTGCATTTCAGTCCATCTCTGCTGGTTATTCAGAGCACAATAGACACAAATTGTTTCTTTTCTGTTAAGAAATTGGAGGAGGGGGGCGGGTCTTCAATTTAAGGGGGTCTCTGAGTGCCAGGTGATGAAGGCCTGAGACGGTTGGCGGTGATGATGTGGGGGGGGGCAACGGCTTGGAGAAAGGGGCAGGGGTCGCCTCCAGCCCGACAACAGACAGCAGGATACGGCACAAAGAAGTTTAATCCATGTTTTTTTTTTTTTTTCTTAACAAAAGGCCACCAAGTCGACATACCCGGAGGCGAGGGCAGTCGAAGAAGAAGCAGCACCCCGAGTGGCCAAACACGCCGCGATGTAACCGCCTCAAAAACGAACGCGCGTGCCACTCACATGAACGCCATCCCCGGCGATGTGAACCCCACGCGTCAAATATTTACCGTTTTAACAGTCGCTACGGTGGTTATACGGTCGTTACCTACCGTGACAATTTCGAGGGGGGCTCGCGCTCGCTTGGACAAAAGCACGGGCAGGTTCACCGAGATAACGCACAACCTGCAACAGCGAACACAGCAACAAAGTAACTCCACACACACAAGCCAACGGCGACTCGAATTCTCCTCAACAACAAAAATGACTCGTACTAACCTTGCCAAACGCAAAAGACGTCTCTTTGTGCTCGTAAATTGTAAATGTCGACGAAGTTTTTCGTCCTAATTTAATATGGACAGCTCCAAATTAGTCCGCAGTGTATCTCCAGGCTTTTCGGTCTGTTCACAATCCCCCGCCTCGCTTGAAATCTAACAAGACAAATGAAGCGACGCCGACAATATCCGGTCATGACTTTCACAATAAGTTGGCCGAAAAGCGCACCAGTGATTATAAATAAATAAAAAATGACACCAAAAGGTACAATCTAAAAATATTTACCTCTGCAAGTACCACGGCGACTCTTTTGTAATAGAGGGAACCTTGTGTACCACTACTGGAAGTAACATGTCACTAAAAATGTCATGTAGTTGTAAACTAGTGTAAAGACAGTTTTTTATTGTCCTCTCTAGTTCGCCAAAGTTGTCCTAATAGTGAGGGTAAAGTGCATACTACTAGTACATGCAACATAAATCAAAGATATAGAACACAATGTTATAATGGTGTACTGTTAACAAAACCAATGTTTATGTTTGTGCAAGTTTATTATGAAAGTAAGTTCCCTCGAATTCCGGAAGTAGTTGTGGCTTGTTTCCGAGTCGTCTAACGCAATATTGTCGCCTCCATCCATGCTTCATCCAGTCATCCACAACGGGTCTGTCAATGTAACCGCCACCGCGAGCTTTGCAATTTGTTCTACATCTTTCCAGCTATTTCCTGGATGTGCTTTCTCCTGTTTTTTTGTTTTTGTTTAGTACCACTCTAGTCACACAGAGTACTTGTCACCGACAGGTAGCCTATAGTTACATGTTATGGATGTTAGTTAAAACACTGGCGTTCCTATGTTTGTAATTAACATAGCTTTCCAAATGCAAATAGGCTCAACCGTCTTGTCAGCATGGCAAGTACAGTATTTGGCAATCACAACAGGGTGTTTCACATCCAAGCTGGATCATGAATGATTCAGTGGTCTGATCCAGTAACACAGCAACATCTCCATGGCAAACTGTCAGGCTATACAAAGCATTGAAGTTTGCCTCAGGCAATTAAATAGCAAATTTACATGTTACCAAAAATATGTAGACTAAATAATGCACTATCCTTGAGCGAGTATAGTTAACTGTATTTTCTGTGGCTTTTTTTGTTTGTTGGTCGTTTTGTGCAATAGCGCGCCCTTGTGGTGAAAGAAAAAAAGGGACATGATTTGTACAATTGGCATTAATGGAGTTAATACGTTTTTTCTTGAACAGAAATAAATGCACACACACATGACATAATTCCTCTGTAAATATATTATTTCTTTGGTATAATTGTGAATCAGAGCCCACCAATGAGAATCAGTATTGTGAATTGACAAGTGTTTGTATAAACACGTGTGGTAAACTTACACAGATGCAATGATAATCCAAGTAAAATGGGACAGTATGTTACCTTTTCAATTCCTTATTGATAACTATAACTATTGATGACTTTGATGGACAGAATGTTTGTACAGATAACGGGAAGTTTGAAAAGGTAACTTGCGCAGCCAGTGCGTACAGGAAGTATCCAGTATGTACACTTTGATGGAAAAAGAATGATGTTGTCCGAGGCTTTATCTTCATGATTTGCAGCGAGCCGACCTTCACGAGCTGTTGGGATAAGAAAGAACACAAATGAAGAAGGGAATAAAAAACACAAGATGTCTCTCAAGGTCTTTTTTTTCTTTTCTTTTTTTATATCGTATGTATAAATTGTACAGAAGGTACCAAAAACAATTCTTTCAGAAGCCTGCAAGGACATTTGAATTTGTGAAAGTACACGTTTTGGCATGTTAACAAACTACAGTAAAATCTACTGACGAAAAAAAAAAAATGGAACCTTGTGGAGCTTAAGCTAGAAAAGCATGACAGAATGCATTTTTTTTTTTTTATGAAGAATGGTTATAGCTACAGTGACGAATCGATTAAGTAAGTTATTCCTCTCTTGCCTGTCATCCCCTTCCTTGATGCCACCATAACTCTGCATGAGGTTGGACCTGTTTCCATTAGGGTTCAAGAGCGAGGCGCCTGGCAGCTGGCCTGGTCGAATGGGCTTGGCTGGGTTGGACACACAGAGAAAAGATTCGTCATGCGTATAGTAATGTTTGACACATTGCTATTTGAGTTGAATATACAGTATTTTTTTCTCACTTGAAATGTCAGGTTTTCTTGGAAAATTCCACACATAAATATACGGTAACAAAGGACCAGTATTCGTATTGTGTTATTTTGTTGTGTTGTTTCTCCACTTACTTATCTGAGCAGAGCCTCTCCTTGCCATGTTTTTGGGCTTAGTGGCCTCCCTAATGCGCTCAACTTCCTCCTCGTGTCGTTTGCGGTCGCGGACGGCGCTCTCTTTGGCCTCGGTCAGAGCGCCCTCCAAGGCTTTGATACGTTCAACTGTGGTCCGCAGGCGCTTCTCCATTTTCGGAATCTCAGAATTGAGGGCGGCATTGTCCTTTAGCAGCTGCACAGGGATATTCTCAATCAATCCAAACTTTATTTATAAAGCACTTTTCATACAAGGATTGTAACTCAAAGTGCTTTTCGAATAAAAACAACTACGACACTGCAAAAAAAAACAACAACACATTTTTAAACGGTCATTTTCCGGCAACTGGGGCGCCAGAAAAATACTGTAAAATAACAGAAGCCAAACCAACACCTAACCCTATATGACAAAAACAATAATGTGATTAATCTTTCAAAACATGGCCAGTAACTAATTCACTCAGTTCAGTATTTTGCTCAAGGATACTTCAACATGTTCACCAAGGGGATCGAACCCACAACCTCAGGGATACCAGACGACCACTCTATCTATCTTTAATAAAAATTAAAAAAAGTCAATTTACAAAGAAATTACGGTAAAATTACACATTTTTACTGTTAATTTCTCAGGAAAATAAAGGTGTTTTTTTTTAAGGGATTTAAAGTTGAATTTTACTTTTTATTCCATTAAAGAACAGACAAATATTTGTGAAAGTACGATACATTTGTGAATGTATTTTAACAATCAATACATATATTTATAATTTTTTAATTTTTTTTGTAAAACAGAAATATTGGGTGTTTTATACAGTTAGTGATTTAATGGTATTTTACATTCAACATGCAAAATCAGAGTTTATTTTTGTAAATTAAATAGTTTTAAAATACAGGAAAGAACTGTAAAATAAAAAGTAAAATTCTGTTATAATACATGTTTTGTTTTTTTACAGTGAAATGTGAAGGTCAAAAGAGAGGAAACAATTACTACAAAATAAAAGCTAAAAGTGCATGAAAGACTGGACTACAACAATATAAATATAAATCCATTCAACATTGAAAAAAATGGGGATTGATATTTACTTAAAAAAAATCTAGTAAAGAAATTCTAGTTAAACTCCTTGTAAAATGAACTTCTGAGTGCATCAACTTTTACTAGGCTTTTCAAGTAAATATCACTCCCCATTTTTACAGTGAAGCCGAAAGATCCCAAAGTTATATAATTCAGAAGCCAAATATCGTTTTCTGGAAAAATAAACTTATTTTGTGAGACTTACAACACCAAGTGAGCTCGAACCATTTTGTAGTCAGTTACCTGTTTGTGAGCTTTGGTGAGCTGCTCCAAGTTGTTTTCCAGGTAGCTGATCTTCCGTTTCTGGGCAGTGCTGACCTCTCTTTCTTCTGAGCTCACCTGAGCATTCTGCATGAAGCATATTTCATTTGAGCAAATTGTTTTCCAATGTCAGTCTTTTTTTTTGATACACCTGTTATATCGTGTCTATTTTTGAAGAAAGCTTCCTTTGCGCCAAATTTGTTTATCATATCAAGCCTTAGCCTGAGGGTTTGTGAATATAAACACCATGCTAAAGGCCAGAGTCCCTATTTGCAGCTGCCACCTTTGAAGAATCAGTTGGCCTACTTATTGCAGAAACTCTGTTGTGCGCTCCAGTTTCATTAACTTTTCATCATGGTGCAATTTCAATAGAGACTATTTGGAGCAGGGGCATAAATATGGGGCTCCAATGTCTCATTAGTGGTAAAAAGCTGGAATTTTGTTTGTAGACGACCACAGTGAGCATCAGCTAGTTGTTTATAACACTATAAATGTGTACTGTATTTCCTCAAACAGTCATCTAAAAACAAATGAAGTTCGTGAACATGGTGATACTCTTGGCTAGCAGAGGTGGCAAATCCAGGTCCAGAAAGTAAAAACCCTAACACAGTTTCGATTTAGCCCCAGGTGTTAGCTAGCGAGCTCCCTGGGTGTTCGGTTATCTGCTAGGGAGCTAGCTAGCTAGCACAAGGGGCTAAAGCCAAACTGCGGCAGGGTTTTTACTTTCTGGACCTGGATTTGCCACCTCTGTTGGCTAGGAACTGTCAGAAGCAGTTTGGCTGCTAGCTAGCTCCCGTAGTGCTCGTTTACCTGGTAGGGAGCAGCTAGCTAGCTCGCTCCTATGATGCTCGTTTACCTGCTAGGGCGCTAGCTATCTAGCACAAGGCGCTAAAGCCAAACTGCGGCAGGGTTTTTACTTTCTGGACCTGAATTTGCCACCTCTGTTGGCTAGGAACCGTCAGAAGATCAATAGTTCATCACTGTTGGTGAAACAAAATCTATTTTATGTCCACTGACCTTTTTGACTTTAATAACCAAGTCTTGGACAAAAAGTCTTCTGAGGTTGTGAAGCGTCTGCAGCTCCCGAGTCTGTTGAAGACAAAGACGAAAAGAAAATAATTTTAATTTGTGGAGATTAAAAGCATGGTTCATGTGTATTGTAATTTTATAGCAAGCAAACATGTAATTACCCTGCTGCACTCACGTTAGGGTAGAAAGAGTAAAAAGCGTGTGGCAGCTTAGCTAGAAGTTACATTTCGTCAGCAGTTTCACATCATTTTCTTTATGAAATTTGTATATTACCGAGTCATTTGTTTGCCCCACTAGGCAGAAAATATGCTTGCTACTTAACATCCTGAAATTCACCCCACGCCTAACATTGGTTTTGAACATGCTAGTAACTGACCACTGTTTCCTCCAGTCCTTTCAAGTCCTGCTTTGTTTGCTCCCGTTTGTCCTGCTGCTCCCTATCACAGTCAAATAAACAATGACCCAAAAAAAAAAAGTAAGAGTGATTCCGTTATAGTGATAGAAAGACAGAGACGTTACGTGAGCTCTTGTAGCTGGCGACTCTTTTCTTGCTCCACCGCTTTCAGCTTCTCATGCTCAACTCGCCACCCCTCCTGTTGCAGCTCGATGTCCTGGTTCCGACTGCACATCGCCATCACCATTATTCAACATTGGGCCTTCGCTCGTGTTTAGATGAAGTTGAGATTAGGGGAGTGAAGGGGATTTCTTACTCCTGGAGCTCAGTGATCAGCTTGTCTTTGCTGTCGAGCTCGTCTCTCAGGTTGCTGATCTGTCTTTGGTGGGCCTCCCTGTGAGACAGGATCTGCTTCTCCACGGCTTCCTGGAGAGATTCAAACGTGCAACGGCTCGTCCTCACAGTTTAAAACGCATGCAGTAAGACGGCAAGGGAGGTTTTAGTACCTTCACTTCATTGGCAGACTGGATCTCATTTTCCATCACGTTAACTCTCTCTGGCGGGAAGAAAACCATCATTTAAAATACATTTAATACACATTCTAGTTCTTATCTGCTTTTACAAATGGGGGATTTAAATGAAAAGATTCCTTGTTCACATTGCAACTATTTCTCAAAATGAGTATAAGTTAAGGTCAATATTTATTATATGGCACATTTAAAATTGCCCAAAAGTGTTGCACATATTAAAAAAAAAACACTATGATAAAAATAAAGGGGAAAAAATTAATAAATTAAACAAAATAAAAATGGAGATGTCCAGTTCAGCTCGCATACATTTAAAATATAGTAAACACTATTATAAACTAGAAATTAAAAATAACACTAAACTAAAACAGTAAAGAAGAAGAAAAAAATAGACATTAAAGCAATAAAATTATGTATATATTTGTTTGTTTTTTGTTTCATTTGTAAATTGTTCAATATTGTGTTTGTGGAATATATCAAATCAACAGTTTTGTTTTTTTATCCATCCCAGGGGGCTCACAACCAATCACAGCTCATCTTTAGAAAACAGGTGAGCCGTGATTGGTCGTTACCTAAGCAACTGCGATGTCATTTTCAGTGACAAAATGGCCGCCCCTTGAGATGGATAAAAAACGGTATCTTTTGCTGCTTAACTCATATACCACGAGCGCTGTTCGCTTATATAGAAGCCTGAAAAATATATTGTAAAATAAAAACACAACTTGTGACTCCTGTCCATTTTCCACAACAGAAACTTACAACTAATCATGGAATGCTATCTTCACGGACCTAAAAACATAAATATAAATACGGTCGACACAGTACTCACCTTGAGCTCTGATCCTGACTATTTCTTCACTAAGAGAGTCCACATTTTCCTCCAACTGTCTTTTCTTTTGCTCCACGTTCTGAAGACTGTCTGTCAGGGATTTTATTTTAGCTTCATACTGCCCACAAACAGGCAAAAGCAAAAACAAAACAAAAAAACACACGGAAAGAACTGTAAACACAAACTCAGCAGACAAATGCAGCGAAAGTACTTTTTTTTAAAGGCGTATCCATCCAAAGTGGTCGAGGAGACGCTGGCAAGCTACCTGAGAGATACGCAGCTGGCAGGCGCTTAGCTCCCTCTCCGTCCCTTCCATCTTCTGGGTGCTGCCAGCTTGGGAGCTCTCCAGGTGTTTGCTGCGTTTCGCCATGCTTTTTACCTCCGACTTCATCTTGCTGATGTAGAGGCGGACCATCGTGAACTCCTCGTCGATGACACCGCTGCTCTCGTGTTGCTGAAGGGCCGCAAAAAACACAAGCGTGCACTTCCTGTTATGCTACTTTTCACAATATGTAAGTATTGTAACTTGTGAGTTTTTTATGTTGAAGATTTCTTTTTATTATTACCACTATTTTGGGGGAAATACAAAGCAAAGCAGGATTTATTGAACCAAAAATGTACAAGAGCAAATAACGGATTAACTGTTACCTTAATGTCATTGCTTCCCACTGCTAGTCCTATTTCTGTTAAATCCTTTAGTAACGATGCCATCATTTCTGCCACCCTTTTTTTCTGGTGGTTAGTCATCTCCTTCAGCTTCTGGAGCTCGCAGTCAATTGAGGCCAGAGAGGTCTGGTGAGGAGATAAAAACCAGAATGCCACTTTGATCAGTTTTACTAATTATCACCACACACTTAATTATGATCAGCTACTTACAGATTTTTCGTTCAATTCCTCACTGAGGGCCTCAAACTCCTGCGTTTTGTTTTCGACCTCCTGGCTTTTGAGGTCGTAGTTCACAGCGAGCTCTTCCAGGGCCTGCAGAACATCCTTCACCTCTTCCTTGGAAGCTTCGTTCTCTGTCAACAGCCGTTTCAGCTCCGTCTGCAAGCTGTCATGGTCGCGCCGGGAGGACGCTAGCAGCTTAGTGGAGAAGAAAAAGATGGCATTGTTTACTACATCACTCTAGAAACAGTTGGGTCAAAAGTAACTCAATTATGGATCAAAAAATGGATCGATCCACTTAATGGTTCAATTTGACCCAACTTTCTGCATTGTTTTATACAAAATGACCCAATTTTTTACCCAAATTGGGATCATATTAACCCAAGTAGAGGATGGGTCGGAAATGACTCAATTTATTTATTTATTTTTTTACCCAAAGTTGGGTCAAATTGATCCAAGTAGATCCGACCCAATTTTCTGGGTTGTTTTATCAAAAAAAGAAAAAGAAAAAAAAAGACCCAAAGTTGGGTCAAATTGACCTAAGTAGAGGATCTAACCCAACTTTCTGGGTTGTTATATAGAAAATGATAAAAATGTTTACCCATAGTTGCATCAAATTGGCAAAAGTAGAGGATTTAATCCAACTTTCTGGGTTGTTTTATACAATATTACCCAATTTTTTTTTTAACCCAAATTGGGGTAATATTAACCCAAGTGGAGGATGGGTCGGAAATTACTCCCCCAAAAATGTTTTACCCAAAGTTGGGTCAAATTGATCGAAGTAGATCTGACCCAATTTTCTGGGTTGTTTCATTAAAAAAATGTAAAAAAAAATATTTTTGGACCCAAGTCAAGGATTCAACCCAACTTTCTGGGTTGTTTTATACAAAACGACCCCTTTTTTGTGCAAAACATTCCAGAAAGTTGAGTAAAAATGTACCCAACTTTCTTGGTTGTTATATAGAAAATGACCCAATTTTTGATCCAAAAGTGGGTCAAACTGACCCAAATAGACCATCTAACCCAACTTTCTGGGTTGTTTTGTACAAAATGACCCATTTTTTTACCCAAAGTTGGGTAAAATTGACACAAGTAGAGGATCTGTCCATTTTTTACCCATAATAGTTTTTTTTTTTTTACCCAACTGTATTTAGAATGTACAGTAAATTAGGAGTGACTCTAAGAGGTAGGGTAAAGTAAAATGAGAGGTGCGAGTGTGTTGTCACCTCCTCCTGGTCCAACAACTGCTCCTTAATTGTCTCCACCATTTGAGACTGTTGATTAATCTCCTCGTCCTGGAAGTGGTAAAGGATGAATGGACAAGATGATCACTGCTAATTTTCTAACGAAAGTTTCCAAAAGAGACATCTGCTTGCCAAAAATGATGAGCCTAATTTGCGACATTCCATGTATAGCGTATTCATATACGTAACGTTCCAATTCAGGAAGAAACTAGCCGAATGGGATTGAGGGAATCAATGACCTTGTCGTCCATCTCCTTATAGAGCTTCGCCATCTCTGCCTCGTAATGTCCCGTCTCAGCCGGCGTGAGTTTGACGCCAGGAAGGCCGCTTGGTGCCGGCGATGCGTCTGTCTTATCGTTGGGAACGACATCGGCAGCCTTGGCCTCCTCTTTGGCCTTTTCCTTGTCAAACTGTTCCTCAGCTGGTACGCTCTCTCCTGTTAGAGGCAACGGACATTAAACTCCAGGAACATTATTTAAAAAAAAATAATAATAATTAACTTCTCACCCTTCCTCCAGCGGCTGATTTCCGTTTCCAGCCAGGTTACGCTGGTTCTCAAGACCTTGTTCTTCTCTTTTTCTTTTTCATACTTGCTCTTCCACTGCTCTGCAGTCAGCTCCACGTTCAGAATCACTGTGTTCTTGATTGTCTTGGCTCTGGTCACACAAGAAGGTGACAAGCAAACATTTTAGCTTGGTTTTAAGCGCAGAATCAAATTTATATAAGGACTAACAGATCCATTTGGTGTAATTTTCCACTTTTATTTTCCTTGCTTTTAACTCATTCACTGCCATTGACGGCTATAGACGTTAAAAAATCATTTGAACTATTTCAAATAGTTAAAAAAAAAACTACTTTTGTTAACAAAAGTATGAAAACCTAGAAACAAAAAATATTGTACATTTAGAACAGATATAAAATTTGTGATTAATCGTGAGTTAACTATTGAAGTCATGCGATTAATTACAATTAAAATATGTTAATCGCCTAACGCCCCTAATTTTTAATCTTTTTTTTTTTTCAAAAAATTATTATTCAAAAAAATTCTAGGTTTTCATACTCTTGTTAACAAAAGTGGAAAAAAATCTTAAACTAATAGAAATAGTTCAAATGAATTTTTGACGTTTATACCCGTCAATGGCAGTGAATGAGTTAATAAACCTTTACAAAAGAAGACCAAACTATTTTAGGATCAACTGATAGTAAGAAAACAAAAAAAAAGAAAAGAAATTGAGTTGGTACCAAAAGATAAATAAAAAAAGTAACAATTGTGCATAAAAATTTGCACCTTTGTCCAAACAGCAGTGTCGACCGAGTCTCAGCATCATTATAGGAAGAAGGTGAACAGCAGATGACCATGGTGGTCCGACAGTTCCCTCCCAGGGAGTCCTGGAGGATTCTGGTCATTTTACTGTCTCGGTATGGCACATACGCCTGGCAAAATAAATAAATAAATAAATAAGAAAGAAACCATTGCCATACATTTGAAATATTTTACCATATGCCTCCTCTGTATGGCTAGCAAATACAAGAAGAAAAAAAATATATATTTTTTGACAAATCAATAATGACATTTTTTTCTTTCCTCACGATGGACCTTTTTTAATCACTTTTTTTTTCAAGGGCAAGCCAGGATTGAACCCACACCCTCCAGGTTATATAGATATATAATAATAACACATGCAGTCCACATTCTAACAGTCCCGGTAACAGGATGTAAAAAAATAAAAATAAAAATAAAAAAGTAGACATGTCACCCCACATTAGCTAAATGTTATGCTAGCATAGCAACTACAGCAACGATGTCAAGTGTGAATACAACATTTACATATAGCCCTTTTTACAGGAAAAAAAAGTGCCTTACCAATTTTATTTGTACACTTTCGAGCTAATACAAGGAAAAAATCGTATTCTGCCTGCCTATTAAACATGTTCACTGAGCTCTGGGTCCTAACGCCACAAAAAGACTTGCAAAACTTACCGAACCCTCGGCCAGCGCTGAAATAACATTTCCAAGCGAAGACAGGGACTTGTTGATCATCTTGGCTTCATCCAGTACCGTACCTTCGGCTCCAGTTTTACCCACCTTGGAAAAGCAACGTAAAAAAAAAAAAAAAAAAAGCCATCAGACTCCTCCAGAGGGAAAACAACATGTGGAGACAAGGTGAGAAGAAAGAGGTTTCGACTTTTTCACTGCCGGCCAGATCGACAAGGTAGAGTTTGCTGGTGAGTTTCTGCTCCGTCTGAGTGTGCTCCTGCTTGATTGCGATTTGGAAGATGCTGTGACTCCTCGAACTGTGCTCGTTCATGTCTGACAAAAAAACACGAAGACGTGGGGAATAACATCAATGTTTCATAAGAAAATAGAATGGTCCGAGAGGGTATAATATTAAAACGACAACAAAATAGACTATTATACTTTGTAGTCAATTATTATGATGAAGCAAAAATCCGCACGTAATTGACGAACATAACATAACATATTTCCTTTCCGCTACAATACCACAAGATGGCGCCAAAGAAGTGAAACTGTTTTAGTGCCATCTTGTGTTACTGTAGTAATTTAAGTTTACTTTAGCACTGAGATGTTAAAAGCTGGCAATTTGCAGTTTATTTCATTTTTTTAATTTTTATTATCCAGCTGTCTAAAATTAGAAACACCACATGTGCACTGAGAGCCCTTATCTAGTCGGGAGCAGTCAGGAGACCCGGTGAGGTTGAACCCATGAGAGGCAGGAGCGTTGCACCCGGCACACACGTACACACAAACACACACTCACTTGTGACAGCTACGCTTCTGTTGTTTTTGCCTTCGTCAATGGCTTCCATGACTTCTTCGGGACTGCACACGAAGTGCTCGGTACACCCCTGGGGACAACATGCACATCACAAGGCACAGGGAGGCGTGGTCAAGAGCCCTTTTAGCTGGCTGGCTTTACAGAGATGAATTGATCAATACTGGGAAGTGTGATGGAACATGTTGTGTCTGAGGGACACTTGCGAAAAGGGAACATAAAAGAAGAAGATGTATACTGTTTGCAAGCCACCTCACTTTATTTACTAATACAGGTGCATCCATGCTAAATAGTAGGGGTGGGAATCTTTGAATGTCTCACGATTCGATTTGATTCCGATTTTTGGGCCTGCGATTCGATTCAGGATCGATTTTTTTGATTACGATTGATTTTTTGTTCAAAATAATTTGCTTGACAAAGATTTTTGCTTCAATCTAAAGATGTGCAAGTAATTGTAATGATCTACTCCGGTCCGACTCGCTAATGCTAATTAGTGCGGCACTATTATCACTTAAAAGAACGGCTCCACATTGGAAAAAAAAAAACTTTTATCGGAATAACTTGATCGTGACTTTTTCCTTCTACTCTCTAATGTGGCTACAACTTAACCGTGCATTAGACCGCGTGGAACCACACTGCCCCTCAGTGGCCAAACCGGGTACAACATGAACAGCGCTCCAAATAAAGGCACGCATAGACAAAGGCAAGACAGTATAAAATAATTTCAATAAAATCGATTTTGGGACATTTAAAATCGATTTTGAATCATACTAAATGAGAATCGCGATTTTTTGGCACACCCCGATTAAATAGGGGGAATATTTTGACATTTCATGGGACAACATGACTATTTGAGTCAGTGATGGGATTTTCGATTCTTCTGTAATCATAATGGCAACTTGTGTCTGGTGAACACGCTCCATAAACCCGGAAGTAGCCTGTTAAAACTAACCAACAAATGGGCAGTTGTAATTTTGTTAATTTGTTGGTGAAGGAAAATAATTCATAAATAGTTTGCAGTGTTCAGAACACCATCAGAATCCACAATCAGGTAGTGATGGGAAAATGAGGCTTCATGAAGCTTCATCAAGCACTTGTGTTATTATTATTGTTATTATTATTATTTATTTTACATCTGTAGATGGTGCTCTTCCACTGCATCCTTAAACCAAGAGTGCCATCTCGAGGAGTCCCCAAAAAAATCACAAGTGCTTCATGAAGCATCATGAAGCTTCATTTGTCCATCACTACAATACTCCGCCTAAAATTGTTTTAATTGATAGTATTTGTAAGATTAAAAATCTACACTAAAAATGTAAGTGACATTCCTGCGCCATAGTTTTTATTACAAAAAATGACATCACACACATTTTACCTTTACATAGGGCACCCTGTTTTTATCCTCATGGACCGAAAGGTTGGTCTTTGTTGCTGTGAAGTAAGAAAAATGTCAGATGTCAATCATGGCAATATTATATTTTAGCCAACCACTATGGAAAGCCATTTTATTTTGTCCTTACTAGTAACATAGCACACTGTCTCACTGGTAAGTTTTATTTTCAGTATGACCAAGATTCTTTCTCGAAACCATAACCAACCCGTCATTCTTACCATCCAGCAAGTCTTTGATTTTGTCCAGATATATTTCAAAATAAGAAACCTAAAAATCAAATGACTCTCATGAGATGTTATCCCCTCCAAAATGTTCTCAATCTCAATTCAATGAATGACCTACTTTGATGTGAAACTCCAGGTTCTCATCCATGGAATAAATATAATTAAAAATGTCTCCGACAATCCTGGGAATGATTCCCATCATGTCGCCATCATGGAGGTTGCCCTTTAGCAGAAAGTAAGAAATCAAATTCAATAACAGGCAACACAGTCGGCGTGCAATTTTGTAGCTGGAATGACATCGCGTGGTCGACTATTACCTCCATCGTGTGCGTTTTCCCGGACGATGTCTGCCCGTAGGCAAATATTGTGCCATTGTAGCCCCCGAGGACATCTACATACATCAAAGCAATTGTGAACGCTTGCACTTTGTGTGTTTGCACCAATGCAACAACTGCATATCGACTCACCTTTGACAATCTTCTCAGCTACAGCATTGTAAAATTGCACCTGAGTAGTATTGGACTGGAATACGCGGTCAAAGTAGTAGGGTTTGCCCTATAAACAAGAAGAGCCATACAAATGCAATAATCATTATTTCACTGCCATTGACGGCTATAGACGTCAAAAATTCCTTTGAGCTATTTCTATTCGTTTAACATTTTTTCCACTTTTGTTAACAAGAGTATGAAAACCCAGAATATTTTTTTTTGTAGCAGAACAGATATCAAATTTGTGATTAATCGAGAGTTAACTTGTGAAGTCATGCGATTAATTACGGTTAAAAATTGTAATGCCCCTAATTAAAAAAAAAAATAATAATTAATAAAACATTAGTAAAAAAAAAAGTATATATATATATATATATTTTTTTTTTTTTAAAGACAAGGTTATTAAAAATTAGGGGCATCAGGTGATTAAAATTTGTAATCGGAATTAATCGCATGACGTCACTAGTTAACTCACGATTAATCATAAATGTTATATCTGTTCTAAATGTAAAAAAAAAATCTAGGTTTTCATACTCTTGTTAACAAAAATGGGGAAAAAAATGTTAAACTAATAAGAATAGTTGTGAATGAGTTTATTTGCATTTTCATGTAAATGTTTAATTTTGTTTTGGTGGGGTTAACAGATAAACACAAACAAATGTGGCATCAAAGAAAATGGAAATAAACAGGATTTTGCAACCGTATGACACACTTATAGCGCATATAAAAAGTCTACACACCCATGCTCAAATGCAAGGGTATAAAAAAAAAAAAATACACATTTGAACTTGGAGTGAGCAAACACCTGACACTCTTCCAAGTGCCTTTCATAAACCTCCCAAAAAGTTCAGATGTTCTAGTAGGCTTTTCCTGGCATGTTTTTGCTTTCTATTGAAGGTCTGGTGCTAACACTGACTGATGTCAGTCTGTGCAGACTCCAATTTAACACGAGTGGGAATGTGATTGGTTAATTCCGAACACAGACACATCCCAGTTTTGAGAGGGTGTGCATAATTATGCAACCACATAATTCTCCTTGAATCAGAATAGCAACTGTGTAAATGTCAGCACAAAAAAATTTATTAATGACAAAAATCAGAAGAGCAAAACAAACATTGTCAGTCTTTAAAATACATGCATTAAAGTAAAAACTGTCAAATTAAAAAAAAATGAAAAATTTTAAAAGTTATCATTACAACCAAGAATCAATAGCTTCTTTGTACTAAACGTGTTTTAGGGGGGGATCAGACTGGCGGGTGACTCAGCATGTCTGAAATCCTAAGGCAAAGCATTCCAAAAGTGCGGCCCATAACAACACATCAACTGTACTGTTGATTCTACTACCATCAACAACAACACAAATGTTAAGCCGGACCTGACTGAGAGCATCCATAGCAAATTGACATTTTTAATTCATTCAATTCATTTTTAATTGGTAAAAGGGAGGGAGTCACTATGTCATTTATTTTCATCATAGGATTTAGCTATGTTTGACAGTAATTGGCTGGTGACCAGCTCAGTCTTGATCCTTAGCTGGGATACTGTCCAGCTCTTCTATGATGCTAATTTAAAAAAAAGAAAAGAAAAAAAAAGAATGCATGACTAGCAATTGAGTAAGTGAATGTCATCGTTTTAGGAAGCATAACGAGCCCGAATGATTGCATTGGGCTTAAAACAGAACCCTGGGGGACACCAAAGTGGATATAAGACAAGTGATTTAATGTCTTATAGTGAAATGACCCACTTAAAGGCACTTTGGGTGGTTTGAGAGGACCGCGGGTACAGTTAGCTGTAATCTATGAGAAGAATAACGAGCCATTGGAGAACACGCGAGCTGCTGGCAGGAGTCACATTTGCTAGCTCAGCCGAAATTCGAACAGAAGAAGACCCGAGTATGAGGCAGATATCCATCAATTGCGGCCCTTTGTGATTTAAAAAAAACCCGCCATTCTACTACATTTTGGTGATCAATTGTTCACCGTAAATATCGGAAAGTTTGAAAAGTGTCACCTACTCACCGCCATATGCACGCAGTCCTCCCCTTGGAACTTTGGGATGTATTTGTCTCCGCGGGCGACCTCGGATTTGTTGAGCGGCCTGAAGCGACACACCACCTTGATACTGCACTCCGACGGGTCCGCCATCTCCACCGCCTTGGAAGGATGGAGAGCGCCGTGGTGCTATGACTACCCCCGCGCTGCTGACGGTCGACTTCCTGGGGGAGTCTTGTGAAGTAGTTGACATCAGTTTAATAAAGAAAATGGCGCAGATGGAGGCGGTAGGATTCAATGAGGGGGAATTTCGGAGCTGCACTGGCTGGGAATGGAGATGAATGCGGCAGTGATCGGGGTGGGGATCTTAGTGTCAAATGGTTGGGAGTCACAGGAAGTCACAGGGTGTGAGGATCATGAGATTCAACCTCGGTTTCTATTGAGGAGCGCCGAGGTCAAGGTTGCTAACGGATGCTATTAATAGATTATACGTCGATGCAAATAAATTAAAAGAATAGCAGAGAGTCATATGATTTTGCAAGAATAGGAAAGGCATTGTGTAAGCACGACAACCTTCCAGTCAAATATCACTGATGGTATGCATCAAACACGAGATGCTGACGATTACTTTTTCCTGTATTTTCTGCTCGGAAGATTAAACTATGAAGTCATTTTGTGGCTAGCAGTTCCACATTAGAAACGAACTGTTAAAAAAAAAAGTTAAAAAAAGTGAGTGTGCCTAATAAAGTGTCCAGCATATACAGAAGCATGTTATAAAACACTATTTTAAATTAAATTAATGAACCATAACTCCATAATATACTCCAACAAGGATATTGAAATCAAGCGACATTGTTTTAGCTCATACTCGTTTGGTTTTTAACTAAACGCTGTATAGAGTGCAATATTAAAAGAAGCCACTAGAGGGAAGCAGAGCCCATCCCATTTCATGAGCCAATCTCGTTCAACAATTTACTGCATACTTGTTGCACTGAATACCGTTTATGACTGGATAGCCAATAGGCCGAGACTTTTGAAGCCGCGAGGCCGCCATATTGCTCCTCCCAAAAAACGTTTCTCGGCATATGATCTTATACTTTTACAGTATCGAAATTGGAAAAAATCGAGAGAGTACTTAGTAGAAACAGCATGCTTTGTAATGTTTTAAAATAGTTAAACATAAACAAGAAGACTTCAGACATTTTACAAAATGCCTTACATGCATAAATATGCTTAATGATGTTTACAGGACGAAACTTGTATATTTTTTTAATTTAAAAAAATTATAACTGTAATTAAACAAAATACGCCTCTGCGAAATCTAATATTGTGGTCTAAGGAACTGAGGGATAAAATAAAAGGGGGGTATTCAAAGCAGCACATACCATCCACTTTTTTTTTTACTTGTTAAAAAATAGTAACCACCCCGCCACAACCCCCACCCCCGCCCCTATATTAACTACCTAGGAGGAGTATATGTCTAATCTGTACCTCGTATACCGTATAGTTTATACAGTAGTCTGTTCGCGAGATGGGAGGAGCAAGATGGCCGCCCTGTCGCTTCAACGGCTTGCACGGGCGTGTATGGGCT
This sequence comes from Leptonotus elevatus, assembly GCF_054856555.1. NCBI lineage: Eukaryota > Metazoa > Chordata > Actinopteri > Syngnathiformes > Syngnathidae > Leptonotus > Leptonotus elevatus. Next base: position 8,980,254 of record NC_141259.1, read on the forward strand.
ATCGGCTATCCAGTCATATATTCAGATCAGTGACTTGTAGTATATGCGGTAGACATCAGATTTTACTTCCCCAAATCCACCCTTCACCATATACAAATTAGCAATAATAATTTAATTAATAACATTAATTAATAATTTAATGGAGGAAAAGAGACCTCAACTGTACCATACTGTATCTGTAATAATGACAGCAATGTGGATGTTTATCTAAATTAAAATTCCATACACAACAGGTGTTCAGATTTACACGCTCGTCAAAATTGCAATAGTTACCAAGGTTACTTTTTGAGTGTAGCGTTACTATGTGTGTAAAGGGGGGGGGGGGGGGGCAGCAACATGACTTTTAGTTGCTAAGTAACAGTTTCTGCCACAAAAGAAGCATTTCTTTTGAGCTTGTGTTCTCAATTAACAAGTTGAAGCCTTTCACAACACATCTACAGTGCATTGCCTTTTCCCCCCTGAAATGTTTGTTAATGGCGACAAAGTGTTACTTTCAATCTTAAACCTTTTCAAATTACAACGCAACTTTGAGATACATTATCATATTGTATGAATGATGTCCTTTTTAAAATAGATGATGATGTTTTGAAGGGAAAAAAAAGCTTATACTTCATTTTTTTTAAATCTATGACTATGTATAAATAAATTAGTTTTTTGCAGTAGCACATATTAAATCAAAGTATTTCATTAAAGGAGTGAGATTGGTTTTACACCTTGGAAATGTGCTCACACTTGATGGGTGAGGTCAAAAAACACATAGTTGAACTCGAGTACATTAAAGTATTTAAAAATATGGTGTGATTGTCTGTGTGTGAAAGAGTGTGTAAAAATGACACACCTTAAAGACCAGGGTGTTTCAAACAATTCTATTTTATAGACGGGAAATATAGGGCCCAGCTTATATTGTCCCACATCCTGTAAACTGCATTTCAAGCCATGTAGTTTCAGCAGCATACAACAAACAATAAATACCTGGCAATACTCATGAAAACAGATTCCAGTTATTATTATTATTTTACAAATAAAATACATACAGTACTTCTTATTTTGACAAACGTTGTTCCTTTGATAATATAACCATATGTATATTTTTCAGTAGTTGTTACATAGCTAATAATGACGATGATAATGACGTTTAAGAAAATGAAACCACACAGAGGAAGCGAGATGCATAAAAAGAAGTCGCTTTGTAGCTTGTGCGTAAAAAAAGATGCGTCGTCGTTTGGCTGACGTTTTGGGAAATCTTAGGCGTGAGTCATATGTCAATTTGAAACCTTTGAGAAATGTGTAAAAATCTCTTCGGCTGCTCACTGTTCAAAACATTACCCAATTGTATACTGCACATTTGGTACATACGTAAAATCACTCCAGTAACATAGAGATGTATTAAGACTTTTGGAAATTCTTATTTGAAATAAAGTAAAATGTCAAATGTGTCGTCTGCCTGATCACATATTGGAAGTGAGGGCAGTAAAGCCCTGACACAAAATACACAGACACACAAAAACAAAATATCTTGGAATGGATATATATATATAAAAGGGGTCAAAAAACGTACACATTTAATCTTTGACATTAGCATCAACCATCTTGAGTCAGATAGTACACTATTTTAAATTAAGTAGGGCCTTTTTACAGCAGAGAGAAAATATAAATAAACAGTCGCGAATGGTAAAATAGTGGAAATCTTGGTTGATGGAAGACTCCTGCGATGAGACTGGAAGCCAATGAACCACATGAAACAATGTTTAAAGAACTACGGAAAAAAATATATATATCTATGTGCCGTCAGAGGTGGCAAATCCAAGTCCAGGACGTAAAAACCCTGCCACAGTTTGGCTTTAGCCCCTGATACTAGCTAGCTAGCTAGCCCCCTAAAAGGTAAACAACCACCATGGGAGATAGCTAGGGAGCTAGCACCTGGGGCTAAAGCCAAAATGGCTTTAACCCCTGATGTTAGCTAGCTCCCTAAAAGGTAAACAAGCACCATGGGAGCTAGCTAGGAGGCTAGCTAGGGGGCTAGCTAGCTCACTAGCCGCTGGGGCTAAAGCCAAACTGTTTGGCTTTAGCCCCTGATGCTGTGTGGCAGGGTTTTACTTTCTGGACCTGGATTTGCCGCCTCAGTGTGCCATTCACATTTCTCCGGAAGACAAGGCAGCAAAGCAAAATAGCGTTTAATACCTTCAATTTGATGAATGCAATGCATAAAACAGTGTACTTGACAATGAACCTAACTACCGACACAACATACAGTAACATATGTACTTCAGTGCAACAGTTTGCCATTGGTTTTTGACTATTCCATTGCATGTGTTAAACAGGCTTTATAAAAAAAATAGGGCACAATTATACTTTTCTTGCAAATGTAAACCAAAATTCCAGAAATAAATACATACCTTATTATAATTTAGCAAGCGATTGAAGCTGGATTTACACTGCATGGTTGAAGTGACACAATTCAGATTTTTGAATCCTAGGTGGCGGCAATTGGATATGTCTTGGTAGCGTGAGGAGACACCCGTGAAATATAATTATCAATAACTGGGTGAGTACCAACAGACCTTCTCAGTCCGTCAAAGACGGACGCCCATTCGCTGACGTTATTGCTATGTTTGTGCAAGCATTGGTTTGATTATTTTACATCAGGCACATTGTTAGACAGCAAGGGGTCCTTTGCTGCGCCATTTTACATCAGGCAGGTTATTGAACAGCTAAGGGGGAAGTCTTGAGTCTGTTGGTCATAGATATAGACACTAGATGTCTCATGATGTAATTGGCAATGTGACCATTGGTCGGCCATCTTAGGACAGGGGACTGCTTTGGTTCGCTGTGTTGTAGTCGGTGGTAAGTCGGATGATATACTCACTTAAATACTCGTAAGTCGTAACTCGCTGAATTCTTGGCAGATTTAAAAATGTATTGCAGACCTTAGTAACGTGGCTATGAGTCAGGCTGAACTTTTGAATTGAATAGTTGTTCGTGTAATCTCTTGTGTCATATCTGACAACAAAAAGTCAAAAAAACGGTTGAGAATTTGGGAGAGTTGAGTAATATACAGTTGTTTTCAAATCTGTGCTCCATTGACTGTAATGTTATGAGTAATGAAGCAGCCCTGTCTCAAGATGGCCGTCCTGTGCTCACGTTTCTTCACATCGGCTCACAGCGCGGACAAGTGTTTATATCTATGCCATTGGCCGTGCGCAGTAGTAGTACGACGTGTACACAACATGAGTGACATAGTGGTTAAAATAATGTTGATGGATTGATGACTACAGTTTGGTTTGGCTTGAAATTTGAGCTGGCAAATCCAGGTCCAGAAACTAAAAACCCTGCCACAGTTTGGCTTTAGCCCTTATCACTAATTGTTTCGGACGTTGTGCTAGCTAGCTAGCTCCCATGGTGCTTGTTTACCTGCTAGGGAGCTAGCTAGCTAGCGCCAGGTGCTAAAGCCAAACTGTGCCAGGGTTTTTACTTTCTGGACCTGGATTTGCCACCTCTGCTTGAAATATTGACCGATTGACGATGACGATATCGATGACAATGCTAAATGACGGACGCTCAAAATTCTTCGACTCGCACACCTCTGCGTGTATCTCCAGTTTAAAATGTGGACGCATATCACATATGTATCAGATATCCGCTAGTACAGACTAGAAATCGGACATACCCCATACAGTCAGTAAATCCGACATAGTCAGAATAATTGGCAATTTGGAATTGTAAATCCAGCCAAAAACTCAAACACTACATCATTTGACCACCGCAGAGGTTAAAGCTCACGAGAAAATCCATCAGCCCAACGATTGATTCTCTTGCGTCACAGCAACGGACACAGAGCACAGACAGAGAGAAGCTGCCTGAAGCGCATCCTTTTTTTTTTTTTCTTAAACATTCACTTGTTAAACCTAGAAAGTACATAGCAACATTACAGCAGCACTGCAATTGTATCTGCAAGGACTTCCTTGGCTGGTCTCACACAAACTCACAGTGTGTGTTGTCTTCCAGACCACTTTGGGAGGTGAGAAGCGCAATACCCCTTTTGGTAATGGTCAACAGCAACAATACATATTTGACAGCACCAAACATACTATTGAGGTCACTGATCACGAGAGCAGTGCATCATAGGGTTCAGATCCTAACAGTAGAGTGACATCCGACTCCGACGCATGGCCTCGCTTATCAAATAAGCCGGGCTGACTTCTGGTTCTTCCGTCATAACCACGATGTTCTGCCACTCCCCGCATTGGTTGGATTTCTTGATGGTGTCCACCACGCAGAGCGCATAAAGACAATCCTCAAAAGTGGCGGCCATCGTCAAAGGCCTGCCGTCCCACGTCCGCCGGTCGTCCTGGTCATGAAAGGCCTGCCGAACAGCCTGGATCATTCGGATCATTCCGGTGAGATACGGAGAAGGGATGTCACTGAAGGCTTTATCTGGTAACGAAGCCTTTTCAAGAGGTGTAGTGTCTTTGAGAAGAAGTTCAGGGCCTCCGCCACCGTTGTTCTTCTGTCCGTACAAGTCCGTCCCCATGACCGATAACCTCCCAACTGTTCCGACGATGATCACTTCTTGTCGGAATTCTCCAGGGACATTGAAGTTGAGTGTGACGGTGCAGCAGGCCCCTCCTTCTAGCACCATCTGGAAGGTGCAAAAGTCGTCGCTGGTGATCTGCCGGATGCCTTGGATGTGGTCCGTCTGTTTGACGAAGGTCTTGAGGAAGCCGTGGACTTTTGCCGCACGTTGGCCTGTCAGGAACGTGAGCAGGTCGATGATGTAACTGCCTACTGAGTGCAGGCCTCCACCTCCCATGAGGTCATCACAACTCCAGTTGTATTTCTTCCCTAGTAGACTGCCACTGTGGACCTTCAAACAATGCCAAAATACATATTTTAGCATGGCAACCTTTTGATTAGCTCCAATCCCGAAACGTTTGAGCAAAGGTTAGAGTTCTGGTCTAGAGTCTAATTCGGTGTCAAACCAAATCATGACGTTAATGATTCTTAAATAAGGGTTCAGTTCTGGAGTCTAATCGTAATCATGACAACGTTACTGATTCTTAGAAGTTCTGCTCTGGTGTCTAATCTGGTTTCAAACCAAATCATGGCGTTACTAATTCTTAAGAGTTCTGTTCTGGAGTGAAATCCTGTGTCAAACCAAATCATGACAATGTTACTAATTCTTAAAAAATTCTTAAACTGATTCTTAGGTGTGGATGAACGTGATTCACAGTCTCACCCTTGCATGCTTAACTATGCTAATTTCCGTTAACCAGTCTATGATGTTGCGCATTATATGTTAGCATTAAGCTAGTGGTCTGGTTGAATTGTTTGCTGTTTCTCTTTGGTGTTGTGGTAAACAAACTAAGTGAGGAAAAACTTGAAGTACACTTTGACTCTTGCTTGGATATGGAATACTTGTGTGGTTCTGGAATGTAACCTCGCGAGGTTCACGACAGTTTGATCATACCTGCGCCTCGCAAACCAGAAGCTCCCCTACGTAGCCTTCCTCCAACAGCTCCTTCATTCGAACAAAGGCCGGCAAGAAGCGAAGAACATTTCCCATAATGCTCAGCAACTTGGGGTAGTACTGGGCAGCAGACATCATTCGGAAGGCATCCAAAGGCGTGGCTGTCCTGTCACAAATCACGTTCTTTCCGATACCTTCAAAAAAAGAGCACAGTTTGGCAGTCGGGGTTAGTACTTTTGATTAACCTGAAAAATTACAGGTCAGGATTTGCAATTGTCCCGCAAATTATGCTGATTAACTAAGCTTTGTGTGAGGGTGGTGAGATCTGGACAAAAGACCAAACCACTAAGTACCCCAAAGATTTTTCATAGATTTAGTAAATAACTTTCAGCAAGGTCTGTGTTTGTCGCATTCAGAATTTCCTCACTGAAGTAAACGTCATCAATCACAGTCACCGATTCTCGGTGGTGGAGAGGGTGGTAGGGGGTGTGTGAAAGTGAAACTTCCCATTCTAATCTGTCATTAGAAGCAATTGTCCAAGCATGGAAACCAATCCCTTTGACCCAGATCTGAGATATACCGAGGAAGAACTGACCCAGCACCCCTCCAACTATCACCCAACCCTTACAGAAACACAAAACACATACAAATGTGTGCTCTATCCATTCCTGTTGCTTATCAAAGCTCAAAAGATGCATTAACTTGTACTGTTTGGTTTGGTCAGTCTGGTTAAACATCTTCATGGGAGACGATGTTTCCACATCTGCGCCTCACTATACGCCTGTTTTGACAGCTGCTGTCACTACACTGTCGTTAATTTTGATGGCGCAGCGTGACAATTCAAGCTAGCAGTCGTCTGGCAACCTTAACGGGGGTGAGTCGTAATGGAGCAGAAAAAAACTCAGCACTACAGCTTGGTCCCCTTACATCAATAATTTAGAGACAGGACATACTGTACGCTGCAAAGCAAGGAGCGATGTGAATGCTTTGAGAGACACCTTGCAGAGATGGAAAAGCACACAGAGTATTATTCGATGAATACACAAACCAATTTCCAAATTGTTTGCTATTATGAAAGTTGTCATTCTAATTTTAACCATTCCGATACGAAAAAAATAGGTTTGTCAGCAGTCTTAGGATGCCTTCAAGTACCTTTGAAGCACACGAAACTGACATCGTGTCAGAGCGGGTGGGTAAACCTCAAAGACTGAAATCCAATCCTGCCGTCTTAAAGAAAATCCAAGTGCTTAATGCAAGCTGTCATATCCAGGAAAGCCTTCACAGGACACGGGTGCGCCAGAAATATCGCTGATATCAAAGGTTGTTTGGTGTCTATATTCAGATATTTCTATTTATGTGAAAATTAACAAAAGGCTGATATGAATTTGAAACCAAATGGTCACCAACCCACGACCACTCCACACAGATCCAACCTAGCAATGCTCATTGTCAATACAAAACTCACTAAACCCGTGAAATGTGCTGCCAAAATAGACACTGATAAACCCTGCTCACTCAGGTGTGCGACTACACAGGTGGCACTCGTTCTCTAAAATGAGCAGAAAAGCGAAGGCCACGCGAAGGCCCAGTTTGTCCACATGGCAGCGTTGTTTCAGACCTTTTGGAACCGGGCTCTAGAGTGGAAAAGATATCAAAACGCGCCGCGTACGTTCTCATGTGGACACCATAAGCGGGATACTCCTTTATGAATGCTCCAATTCGTGATGCGCCAGTCTGTCAACAATGGCGGATAGCCGTGTCGTAGTCGTTTTGCGCAACCTCCCTCACTTTTACAGCAAAATATTCTGCGTGATGTTGTTGTACTGCAATCACCCGCCATTGTCACTTCTCCTGCGTTCGTCTCACTGAACTGTATATACTCCTGAATAGCCGATAGCCGTTGAAGCGACAGGGCGGCCATCTTACTCCTCCCATCTCGCGAGCAGACTACTGTACAAACGATACGTAAACGCACAGATTAGACATACTGTAAATGTATAGGATCGTATGCCGAGAAACGTTTCTTAGGAGGAGTAATATGGCGGCCTCGCGGCTTCAAAAGTCTTGACCTATCGGCTATTCAGATCAGTGGTTCGATTTCTTCGCTGATTCTTCTTCTACGCTTTCCATTAACTCCCTGTGGCTGCGCTATAGCGCCACAAGATTATTTTGAGGATTATTTGCGTCATGACAGTGTGATGAAGCTTTTATGTGACGGTCACAACTCCTCAGTAAGCAGCAGTCAATTTTTTTTTTTACAGAGGAAAAGCTTGTTATATTCCCTGTCTACATTGAGTTACAATTAGAAACGGTTCTATGTCGGTGCCAAGGGACCCGCAGGAAGGACTGAGTGCTTGTTTTAAAGGGAAGCAGCAGAATCAAAGTCACAAGGGAGAGCAGCTGCGTCATTCTAAGTAAAGGCTGACTGCAGTCGAGCGCTTCTCTCGATTGGCTACCATCCAGACCACCTGGCAATGGCTCCAATGTTATCTTCCTGCACACCAATACTCACCGGTCCGGGGTGACATCATACCCTTTGTGAGCGTGTGGCAGAGGGAGTTGAGAACGTGTGTGTTCATAACGCAAGAAATTGGTTGGAAGCGGTAGCTGTAAAGGAAGGCCAGGTTGAGCCCAGATTGTCATATGGCGGAATCATTATTACTCATGTATTTTCGACCTTCTACGTGAGTCAATTCGGATATAAAATCGACCGTCTCTCCAAATGCATCCCTTAGACAACAAAAGGAGGAAATGACCACAGGGGGGAGCCAGGTGGATTAGGAAAGATGCTGAATACGTGACTGGAACAGTCCACGCAAAAGTCATCTGCCAAGCTGCGCGCCAGCATCTGGCCGGCCCGGAGAAGCAAGTCCGGGTGGAGTCTTTTACATTCCTGCATAACAGTTAAAGTCATTGTTTACATTTTAACATGCTAACTTTCAGTTGAAATGAGAACCTGTCAACACACCAGATATGTTTTGCATTCTCTACTTAGTGTTGCATACTATGATTTGTATCTCTAATTGTTTTGTTTTTTCTAGAACTTTGAAATTCTTGATTCCATCTTAAAGTCAATCACACGGAGACAATTGAGCAATTTTCGTGGGTTTTTTTTTCTCCTCAAAGAAGGCACAATCGTTTATATCCCATATCAGAGTGTTATTTAGGTCTGAATAGCAAATGCGGGGGGGGGGGGGGGGGGGGGGTTACCGGCAGGATTAGAGTCTTAATCACAAAGCTCAGACTTCAAGCTTACTTCGTCACTTTCAAACGGCTTTATCATCTGTGTACCAGTAGAAATGACTATAGTGCCACAATATAAGCTTAAGAATGACATGTCCTAGCTGGTCCAACAATATTTCCAGCCACTAAAAGCATGTGATCCGGGTTAGTTATTCTCTTTACTCTGCTTGCTACTGTGTACCAATACGGTATATGGACTTTACGCTTGTGGTCAGCAAAAGCGGGGGGGAAAAAGAAGTAACGCACAAGAATGTAACCTTGGACATTCTCATCCCAAATGTTTAAACAGTGATGTCATCATTTGAGAATGCCTTTGCTTTTTTTGCAAACAACGATCCATCTTGGTGAGATAAAGATTCTTAAAGCTGTTATTGGAAATCGATCAAATTTGATTCATGACGAGTGAGTACAGTATTATATATTTAGAAGCATGGATTTAACCCCATTTTGTGAACTTATTGAAAAACAAATTTTAATTTCAAACCCAGAAGACCTATTCCAAATGATCATGATAAAATGTCACCATAATGCACTTTTATCCAATTACCAAATTTGGTTACTATAGCACAGAAATGGTTAAAATAAATAATATTAATATAATATAAATATTATTTTTTTCTTTCATTATTTTGTTTGAAATAACTAGGAAAAAAATATCATGGCGCATAACACACGATCACACACACACACACACACACACGCACACACACACACGAGACTAGATTAACCAGATAACCCGGTTGCCTTTGAAAGATGTGCTCTCCAACTGCGCATCAAAACAAAGCAAGTAAGAATGATGAAAGGCATTAGTCTCACTCGGCCAGCTTTCCCCTTTCAGTTAATGCCCTTGATTTACTTGACTAGCATTGCTAAAAGTGCTGCCATTAACCCCTGCACCAACCCAGTCCGCCGGAAGATGACGGCGAGATGACTCGCGACCAAAACGGCTTCCATTCCGGGCCGCTCGCGTCGAATGGCCGCGCTAAAAGCATAGCGATAATGGCCGCGCACTCGGCTTGTTTTAAATGACACCATTAGGCTACGCTGTATTGAGTCAAGTGAAACGGAAAAGACCCTGCTTTAAAATGGTCAAAATTGAAGATGTTTTAAGACCAGATCAAATTGAAGACCTCTCTTTTGTTCATGATGCTAACGCTAGCATGGCTAGCTTCTGTTTTACACGCACTGTTGACAAAGTTGTGTTGTGAAACTCAATGTTTGTCGCAAAAATATAAATAATCTACAAACTACATTCACCAACAATAAAATATGAGATTAGAAATTGAGGCTGGCATACTCCATAACTTTGCTAGCATGCTAACTGTCATAAGTCAGCGCAGGGTCCTGAGTACACAAGCAGCATTTCAATAGTGTGGGGTATGGAATATAATAATAATAATATTCCAGATCCACCTAAAAGAGATGAATATGTGATATGAGATTGCGCTTGTCTCCTAATGCTAAAGTGTTAGTGCTCATATTTCTGTGATGTCACGTCAGTTTGTGCTAGCGTGACATTTACGGAACTGTAGGCAAGTACAGTCATTTATGGAACATGGGCTCATGATTGTGTATAGGCTAGCTGTGTTGGTGTTAAAAAAAAAAAAATAAAAAAAAAAAAAAAGTTAAAGATGCAGGACAGTGGCTAATAGTCATGACAAATACGAAAAAAGTTTTTTATCAGGTTCGAACCCCCCCTGTGGTCCTGGGGTCGCCTGGGGTTTAATAAACTGCCGGGCTGCAAGTCCTCTTTTCTAATCACTCGCGCGCACACACACACTGCACCGCAGCCTAATCAGCACACTTGTGCTCACAGCCTACGACATAGACCAGTGAAATGAAACCAACATGGCCCCATGTTATTATCACATTCGTGTTTCTTTATCAGATTGAGGTCAACAAAATGATACATGCCAAATATTGAAAATATGTCTTTGAAATAGTTCTTCTATTCGTTTTTTTTTTTTTTTTGTCGTAGTCATGAGAAGAGAAAAAGGCCACATCGACAATTCCATTTGCTACTTCAGAACCAGAGACAGTGCCATGGAATGATCAATACACATCTCAGTTAGCCAATTATTACATATTCCAGAGCCATGGTTGAGGTCAGAGTCAGACTCTGACTTGTGAGTAAAAAGAATGGGTCCAGCGGACCGCAATAACTTTCAATTGAATGACCCAACTTGACAATTTAGAAGATAAGAGGCGGAAATTCTCTATTGTTTTAATAATTAAAAAGAAAATGCTGTTATAGCTTCATAGATGCAATAAATCAGTACAGTGGAATAAAAAAATAAATCTGAAGCGCCAGTCAAGGGAGTGAGGGCAGCTACAGTTTATGTGAAGTCTTCGAAGCGAAACCAATTTAGAATGTTGATAAGATGCAAGGCAGTTCTAATAAAAAAAAACAATTTCCACATATAAACAAAAATGCTTAGTGGTCTTGTAAAAGAGCTGAATAACCAACTGTGTATCTTTATGTTCTCAGTGGTTCATAATTACAGAAGTTGAATTTATTTAACATGAAATTATCCTCGAGTCCCAACACTGATACGACACCAAAGAGAAAAGACCCAATCTGACATGCTAATTAGATGACAGACCCGCATTACTAATAACAGTAAACTTAAAAACCACGAACATCATTGGGCAGCTGCGTGACATCTTCACCCTGGGGCCCATGACGGCTGCCCTAAATAAGCTTGGTGTGAGGCTCATATCTGTCGGAGACAAAAGAATTTTTGCGAAAAGAGCACACATTGCTGCTTGGTTAAATATGGACTGTTGTCATGGTGATGAAACCCCCTGACACCCTTTCTTTCTGTCAACCACTCAGGTCTAGAAAGGAAAGAGAAGACAAGGAAGAGAGGAAAATGGGATTGCATCATGCGACTGGGTCGTGTTGTATTTGCAGTATACACAGAATGGGGGGAGAAAAAAGCAGTGTCATATTTTTGTTATTTGGTTGTTATTAGCCACCGGACCTGAGGGATGAAATAGGTTAGTGCTAGCTCGGATGAAGCTAGTACAACGCAACGCGGATGGATTTTAGCAAAACAAATCAAGCTAAAATGCAACTAGCGCGTGATATATCAATTTCTGTATCAATATATGAAATTCGCTCTTCAGTAAATTACATCACAGCTCAGGAAAAACTATTTCCCGGCCAGAGGTGGCAAATCCCGGTCCAGAAAGTAAAAACCCTGCCACGGTTTGGCTTTAGCCCCTGACGCTAGCCGGCTAGCTCCTTAGCAGGTAGACGAGCACCATGGGAGCTAGCTAGGGAGCTAGCTGCCCCCTAGCGGGTAAACGAGCACCATGGGAGCTAGCTAGCTAGCATCAGGGGCTAAAGTCAAACTGTGGCAGGGTTTTAACTTTCTGGACCTGGATTTGCCACCTCTGTTCCCATCTCTACCAGTGATCTGTGTTGGAAATGCAAACAAACTAGAGAGTGGAGGGAGAAGCATGAGAGGCATGACAGAAATAAACTGTTATATAAATTAACTGTGAATGTTCGATTTGCCTACTCACCAATTTAGACGTTGGAAAAGGTCACAACTTTGCAGTGTGCTAGCATTGCATCCAATGAGAATACAGTTTCAAAACTCTGATATTTGACTTTTTTTTCTTCTTCTTCTTCTTCTTATCTTACACAATTGAAGTCCAGACAATGACTGTGTACTTGAGTCATGGAAGGCAGCTGGAATGTATTCACGGCCAGACAGAACCACACCAAAGCTTGAGTCATGCACGAGAAGGGCGGAAAGAGATATGATGAAATGTCTCTCCTCCCCATCTTAGTTTTAAGATGGAAGCTATTTTGAATAATACAAGTTTTCATCAGAATTCACCCAACTGTGGGTAACAGGAAATAAAACGGGCCCAGATACAATTTCCTGTCATGGATGAAAAGTTTTACTTTGAACTGAACAATTCGGAAAAAAAAAGAAGATGTTTTCTTCAACATTTGCATATAACCTGAAACATCAGACCGCAATCAGTATCAGCCTGAAAGAGAAAGAAGCCCCCCCCCCCCCCCTCTGCTTGGATATTCATGTTGTCCTTCCCGCCCCATGTGGCCAATTAAAAAAAAACAGAAGCAAGCTGATTCCTGAATGCTGCAACATGAAGGACATCTGCGCCTCATTCTCATTATTATACAGCAGCTTTACCTTCGATACACTGCCGTACATAGTTTACGTCTCCGATGTATCGCAGATTTTTAAGCGAAGGTTGTTTTATGGGTTTTACAGAACACAGTCTAAATTGCATTCAAGTCACAGCTGTTTGAAGGTTTATGATTCCCTTGACATTTTTTGCTCATTTCCGTTAGCCAGTCTCGCGTTATACGGTATACTAACATTAAGCTAGCAAAAAAAAATTACGCAACTAGAATGCAGAGGTGGCAAATCCAGGTTCCAGAAGGTAAAAAAACCCTGCCACCGTTTGGCTTAAGCCCCAGGTGCTAGTTTAGCAAGCTCCCTCGCTAGCTCCCCGGGAGCTAGCCAGCTAGCGAAACCAAACTGTGGCAGTGTTTTTACTTTCTGGACCCGGATTTGACCTTGGCTGCTGCCCTCTGTTATTCGCTACAATCCTAAAATGGTTCCATACACTCAGTATTTAGTAACATAATGCGATCCCTCAACCAAAAAAAAGCCTCAAGTTCACCACTATGCACAACATTTCCTTCTCGCGGGTCCATGGTAAAGAAAGACAAGGCTTAGAAAGGGGCGGCGATCAGGAGGGTTCTCTACTTAATACAAGAATGCTCACTTTGTCAGGCTGCCTGAAAGAGCGTCCCCTGCTCAGCTATTCATCAAACAGACAAAAGCAATTTCACAGGACGGCAAAGCTTTCTCCTCTTTGCACCTCGTTGTCACTCCATCGTCATTTTCTCCGTCTCTGGGGCTTTTTTCGCGAGCATGCTTCCAGAGCAGCCATTAGCATGTAAATAGATATCTGAGACAAACCTGGCTAGGTTTAAACCCAAAAACCTTAAGTGGAAGTTGCTGATAAATGTAAAGCCCGTATCCCACAAAGGGGTGAACATTTGTGATGCTAACGGATGTTGATTTCCTAAACAGTCTCTAAACTGTCTTAATGGTTCTCTAAACACTCTTAATGGTCTTTCTAGTTGCAAGGAAAAAGTTGGTTATAGCAAGCTTGTATGGGAAAATTCCCAAAACTTTCATCCATCATTTTTTTTATACAGCTTGTCTTGATTTGAATCACAGGTCAAATTGACACTTCCAACGAATCACCAACACAACTCAAATTAGGCGTTGGACTGTCCACCTGACCCGGTAAAATGGTTGACAACAAATTACCTCAAGGTCATCTCATACTCTGAAAAAGAAAAAAAGATACACAAAGGTATTTGGGGGTCAGAACATAAAACCAGAAGGTTCATTTGGGGGTAATTTACAGTAAATCTAAGAAATGTCAAAATCAGGATTACTCTTGTCTGGATTATTTTGGTTAATCTGAAACGCGTTTACTCCAAAAACTCCCGGAAGTGCTTTTAAATCGGAGGTTAAAATAAGAGTGCCAAGGATACATTCTTTGACAATTCAATAGATAAAATAAACTCATTCAATTCTCCACCAAAGATTTCAACACCAGTCGGAAATTGCACAACACCATTTTCAGTGAGCACACGTATTTATGATGACACCTACTTGCCCTTTGCGGCCAGATTATAAATAGCTTTTTGGGTAGTCTTCAGAGCAGGTGTTATGACTCCACAGTTTAGTATCTAAAAATGTATCCTCACACAGTATTGCAGAATTTTACTGAATTACACAATACTGCGTATTTTCGACAATGTAGGCTGTGGAATGACTGAATGAATGACTGTTGTGGAAAAGTAGTACACTTCTTCCATGCCTGTTGCTCACTACTGCACAGTGCACGGTACTGAAAGCCCGCTCTACTTCTTCCTCCAGACCACAATATCAAAACAGCAGAAATAGCAACTTATTTTTGCTATGTTACACTTCAGTACTCAGATTCTTACTTGCATCGGACTTACACACATTGCTTGCTTCTTACAACCTGAGCCTCTATGTCGTGAATCCAACAAACCACCTGATATTCAAATATCTTATGGCATCATTCATAAAGCCAGCTAGCCAGAGGTGGCAAATCCAGGTCCAGAAAGTAAAAACCCTGCCACAGTTGGGCTTTAGCCCCATGACGCTAGCTAGCTAGCTCCCTAGCGGGTAACTTGAGCACCATGGGAACTAGCTAGGGAGCTAGCTAGCTAGCATCAGGGGGGCTGAAGTCAAACTGTGGCAGGGTTTGTACTTGACCTGGACTTGCCACCGCTGCAGCTAGCAACACAAGTTTATTTTTAATTTTAGATGGTAAAACGAATGCGCACACACGAAGTGCCGGAAATTTTACACAAGCGTGGAACTGCCATGTGGAGTCAACATTTTTGACTAGTAAGTACGTTCGAACATACAAGGCTAAATGCTAAAAACTTTTTTTTTTTGCATTTGGCCTATATTAGATTAATCCATCCATCCATTTTCTTAACCGCTTACTCCTCACAAGGGTCGTGGGGGTGCTGGAGCCTATCCCAGCTGTATTCGGGCAGTAGGCGGGGTGCACCCTGAGCTGGTTGCCAGCCAATGCAGGGCACCCAGAAACGAAGAACCATTCACTCTCACAATCACACCTAGAGCCCATTTAGAGTGTTCAATTAACCCGCCATGCGTGTCAAATATTATATCAATACCCTTGAAAATTAAGTAAGCATTTTGTATTTGTAATTTTTATGATTTATTATGTCTGAGTCTGTCTGCTAAACGGGATACGCGCATGCAAGTCAATACCTTGAGGCATTAGGAGGGGAAATGCTAAGTTTTTAGCATTTAGCCGACAAATAGGTTTGAACATATTAGTAAATACGTTTGAATGTATTTGCCGGCTAAGTTTTTAGCATTTAGCTAACAAGTACCTTCGAAAGTACGTGCTAATACAAACGTATTTGCAAGTCAAAAATGTTTACTCCACATTCCCGTAGGATTTTGATTTGATAATGAGTCAATTTAATTCGAAGCTTGGCCACAGAATAAATCTAATTTGTTCCCAATTTCATTTCACAGTCCACATCTCTGAAAACAAATAATCCTTTCATCCACATAACTCACACTGACAGAATATGGAAGTCCTAATACGCTCTCATTTAAGAAGCCCTACTTTCACACCAGATATTCTGAGGTCAATCTTTGAACACACCCAGAAAGCTTGAGTGACATCAGACGCCCCCCAGTAATGTCAGAGTAGTGAGGAAGGGAGAATAAAAAGTCAAAGAAATCCCAATGGAAGGAGAGATGTTGTTCAACAAGAACGACCGGTTCGTCGAGAAGTCAAACCCAGCCCAGTAGAACCTGAACAACACGTTAGTGACCTCCTATGATGGATTTCTTGCTCCTTGTCGCCATTACGACCGGCCATATTGTGAGTCTACAGGAATCGGATCGCACGTGCGCCGGCCACATGGAGATCACAATCACACACGCAGCAGGAAGGGAGTCTGCCCCAATTGTGTCACTTCCTGCCTTGACTGTGGGCGTTTAAGAGACATAACGCAATATGTGGATATTGATGTTGCGTGAAGTAACTTGTGACCTCTGACGTCCCAAAATGTCAATACGATTGGACATTGGGGGGAGAAGCTGAGGAGAAAGCAAGATGTCTGGGAAGGAACGGGCAGCAAAAAAAAGCTGCGAGGAAATGAGCAGGGAGGAGGGGGGGTGCGGGGGGACGAGAATGGCCATTGACAAGCAGCTATTCACATGTTGCTGTTTGACTCAAGTTCACAGGGACATGACTGATAATCTGACCCGTGATCAGCAAGCTTGTGCAACGGCGATATCAGCAACTTGACACAAGAACCCCCCATAAAGACACCCAATAAATCACATTTTTTTTATGTATTGTTGGCATGAGCAGATGTTAGTCTAGCCAGCCTGTGATTTAATGCCGTGTAGATATTGACATAAGTGTAGCAACGGGATACGGCGGCCTATTGTACAAGTGGTCCAGTCTCTTGTGTTGGCACTCCGCAGTGTTTAACTCAAGTAAACAAGGCTACAGTGTGGGAATGCACCAAGTGCCAATACAGAAGTCCCCCCACCCACCCCCCCTTTTTTTTTTTACTTACGACACTCTCATGCCCCTGCTGATCTAAATTGAATTTCCTAAATACGGCCAACATGACTTGCAGTTGATATCTAAATCACATGCCTGACTGCGTGTGTGTCCAGACACAGTCATCTGATTTAAAAGAGCTGGGTAATTTTCACATTGGCTGCAGTCACAAGATCAATTTCATGAGTTCCCCTTACATGGCAATGCAATATGGGGAAGAAAAAAAACAAACATTTTATAAAACTGACAATGTAAACTAGCATTTAAAAAAAAAAATCGTCAAACCTGTTTGACAGCAAATTGCTCAACAATGAAAAATTGTAGGACGTTAGCTATAAAACTCATAGTACTGCTAATTCCTGTATTGTTGTATTACAGGCGATACATTTCCGAGCCATTAACTTTTTTTAAATATATTTGTTACACACCCACACATTTCAACAACATTTTAACGTATTAAAACAATTCCTTGATGTCTGTTCTTCCGCGTTCACTCGCGCAGTTCTCCAAATAAGATGTAAAGCATGCTAGCTCGCTTAAAGCTGTTTATTTGACCCTCAAAATTGATGTTAACAATAAAACTGACACACAAACGATATGTAATTAAGCATTTTGTGTAGTTAAACACAAAAATGTTCAACCAAACTTTGGAATTATCATTTAACATTTAGCTTAAGGACAACAACAAATAATGTGAAACACCATTAGCATAGATGCTAACACACCTGCTACATTTATATGTAAATTTGACTTTAAACAGAGTGTATTTGGTCCCACTCTAATCAGAGTAAAATTTACACTTGGAAGAGAGTAAAATATTCGAAATAAATGTTACTCAAAGTATTTTTTTTACTTTGTAGAGTTGAGGAACGAACTCACAACCGTCCGCTCGGGAAACTCGGGCCACTCTACCACCTGAGCTATGCCACCTCAATTATATATAACCACAAAATATAGTTTTTGGTATAGAACAGTATATATCAAGCGAAGCCTTGTCCCCAGCCACACCTTTCTAGTCAAGCACACTGGCTGAAGCTACAGGGCGGTCGTATCGGTCAAACCCCGAGCAGCAGCAGCGGCAGCAGCGGCAGCATCCTCCTCCTCCTGCCTGCCACTCACCATCCCCTCCCGGCCACTCACCCAAGGTTTTGACGGCGATCTGTCGCGTCAGAGGTGGAGGCAGGTTGATGCAAACCAGATCGACGTCCTGGTGCAGCAGTACGTCGTCGATCCGGTTGGTGTAAAACGGGACGTCCATCTCCTTGGCGAGCTCCTCCGCCTCCTCCTGCGTGCGGCCCCAAAGCGCTTTGACGGCGAATCCCTCATTCTTCAGCAGCGGGATGATCACCCTGGCGGTCAGGCTGGTGCCGAACACGCCTACCCCTGGAAGCATGATTCGGCTTGGAAAAAATGTCCGGCGGCGCTTCTGGGAGGTGGGTTTTGCAGAGGCTTTGCGTCAGGTTGGCCATCCACCTGCAGACAAGCGCCCGCCGCTGTGCTGCATTGTCCCACCGGGTACGTGATCGGAAGGGGGTGAACAACCGTAAATATCGGGCTGGAAATAAACCAGCAGATAAGAACAGCAGCCCGCTTGTCCTCTCGCGGTGTCAAAAAGCAAAATAGAAACGCACCATTGCCGCGGTGTTCAGCGCGTCAGTCCGGCGGACTGCACCAAGCGGCGGGCTTGCCTGACACCTTCTCTCGCTTGACGCCAAATAGGCACAACGATGCGTAATGAGAAGTCGTCAAATGTGGCGTAATTGTGATGTAATGGAGCTTCTTGTCCTTAAAGGGATCCTCAGAAGAGGCGGCAGTAGGTAGCAGGCAGCGATGTTGCGGCTTTGAACTGCTTGACAAGCACTTGCTACTTACCGGAAGTTGCTGCTGCTGATGGCATTTCAGAATAAAGACAACAGGGTCGTTTTTTTTGTTGTTGCTTGTTTTGTTTTCTCACACATTTGTTGGCATTCATCAGGAAGTTTTTTTATTTTAAATTATATGGTTGTTCTTGACTAGTTCACATACAGCTAAAAAGGCTAACATTGGCTTTGACATCCTGTTACTGTTTTAATTAAAATGAAATTAATCCATCAAATGAAATTTATTTATAAGTTAAATTACTAATTTACTCATCAATATTTTCAAAATTCAACCCCCCCTCCCTCCCCCCAACCGTGTTTCAGTAAGAAACAGGGTTTGTGAACTTGTGCCAAGCACTTCAACGTATAAATGCTTGTATTAGTGAATTTAGAAAATGTCATCTAAATGTATGAGGGAGATTAACCAGATTTGAAGCGGGAGTATTTTATTTTTTAGACCCTCTTTGGCATGTTCCTGTTTATGCGTACTTGACGCTTCTCTTTTAACCCTTTAGCTACCGGATACAATTAAAGCGCGTTAACAGCGTAAATTATCTATACACAATTAAAAAAAAGATGTTTACTTTTGCCAAACACAAACAAAAACACTTTTATTTCAGAGTTGTTGTTGTTTTTCAACTTTCACTCTAATAAAGTAGTATTTTTAACACATTGTACGAAATACATGCCCATTGATTTTCACTTGTGATTCATTAAAGACGACAAAGACAAACATTAATAAATCATTAAGCTTCTGTGTGCTTTTCAGTTTTCCAAATGTAAACAATTGAGAGAGTCAGGTATGAGACATATCGATATGGTCAACAATGTAACGAGCAAACAAATGACACAGGAGTTACCAGGCAAAATTACTTATTGGTTATTAAATTATCTTGCAAGGGAAAGAGAGAATTTGAATATGGACTTTAAACTGGTTTCCAAAGACTTTGAATAAATGCACAAATGGCTTTCCACAAGATAGCTGCTGCTACTGTACTAAATAAAAGAGAACGTTACACGTTTGTCATTTTATGAGAACACAAAGCTGCCCTCTGGTGGAGGGATTAAGTAGTTTGAAATGAAAACTCGTCATTCAAATGATGTTCATTTCCGTATTGAAGGGCCATCCTGTAATCCCCCCCCCCCCCCCCCCCAAAAAAAAAATCCCTACCTGTAATCTCAGCAGAGTGTGCATAATAATAAAACCGCAGACAACTTCCGGTTTTTATTTCAGCACTTTTAATAGTTACTCAGAGAGGCACAAATATAATTTACAGGGCTAGCGTCTCTACGTGTGCTCCCACAAAGTGACTTCCTTTCCCAGCCAGTGCGGGCAGGACGAGAGCAGAAACACAAACAGCTTCTTCACCTGTCAGAAAACACATACACACACACACGCACACAAACACACGATTCTGCCGCTCGCCTTATATAGCCGAGGCGTTTTTCTTCTTCTTCCTTTTCCCTCTTTCGAGAAACTGCAACGTGTTGCCGCGAGTTTTTTCTTCTTCTATGTCTTCAAGCCTCCGTGACATCTTTGAGGTAGATAACATTCTCCAGTCACCTCTCAGTTCCCACTGAGTTGTGTAACAACACACCTCCGCCACTCACCCCCCCCCCCCCCCGGTCGACTCTTTTGCACCATCTTTTTTGTTCACGGTGATATGATGACAATTTAATGAGACTGAGCTCAGTGACAAAATTAAAAACGAAAATACAACTTTCATAACGTGACTTTGGTGTTAATTTCTCAATTACTAAAAATGAAAAAAATTCGAACCATTATCCTGTTTGCTTTCAGTTTGTTGTTGTATCGTGACGTTTGCATTTGAGGTGGGTTTAAAAAAAAAAAGAGAAAAAAGTAGCTGTCTTCATTTACACATACTTCCTCTTCCTGCCTCTTTTGATAAAAATCAACAGACACGCAAAGTAACACAAGTTCAGTTCACGTAAGAAAACAAACTACGGAGACCAATACGACAACAACTGAATAAAACACAAGAAAACAAAAATATGCGATAATGACCACTGGACTCGCAAGTTGGCCATTTTCCAGCAAAGGACTGCAGGGAAATACAACTTTCATCATTTAAAAAAAAAAGAATACTGCTAAATGAAAGAAACTGCGGAGAGACCTGTGACATGGCGATCTTTTGTTTTCAAAATTGCAACAGTTCAATCGTTTTTTTTTAGTAACATTTCTTGAAGAAATATTTTAATTTTGTGATTTTTGTTTTTGTTTTAGGGGGGCAATGTTAAGACTTCCACAGTTTCTTTTTAAAGTATTTTGGCACTTTCTCTTCCAATCTATTGATCTAACAAATTCTATCAGGTGCTCAAAGCTTTTAGCAATTTTGTCAGGTAATATATATATATATATTATTATTTTTTTGTGTGTGTGCGTGTGTGTGCAAAAGTCTGTCAGTGTATGACGTGACAATTGTGCTTTTGTTTACTTTCGAAATGCAGTGAGGGCCGACGACGACACAATCCACTAAAGGAATATAAATACAGAAAGTAAATCCATTTTCAGCCACTTTAGATGATGTGAGTATGTTTGCGTGTTACAAATAGCTTAACAAAGAGCCAAAAAAAGGGCGGGGTCACTGAGGACACAAAATTCTCTTTTGCCCCTTCCAGAGTAAAGAGACTTACGAGGTTCGACAACATCACAGTCAACAGTCAGGTTCGGAACATGACGACAACGACGGACGGGAGGGAAGAAGGTGGAAAAACAAAATAACCTCGTCACGAGTTGAATGAAAAATATAAAGTGTCTATGCTCTATTGTTTTGTAGTGCGACCTCAAGTGGGTGCACCGTGCTCGCTCGCTTATGATCCCGCCAAAAACCTTCCCTCCTTTCCCAAAGGACTTGCTGACGAACCGATTGCGCCATCCCACCGTAAAAGAACCCCATTTAACGTCCTCCCCCTTCAAAATAAATGCCTGTTGATAAATATCCGAGGCAACGGCCCAATTTGCAAAATAGGGCGGGAGTTTTTTTTTTTTTTTCCCCACCCCTTTCTCTAAGAGTAGATGGTGATAACTTCCCGTCCGCCGCCTCGGACCAGCAGGACTCGGTTGAGACCCTCAAGCAAAACCTCGAGGAACTCCATATCTGAGAAGGAGGAAGTGAAGGAATGCAACGCTTTAGATAACACAATAAGTCAAACAATATTAATGGAGATAGAACTTTTATATGGGAAAAAAAGATATATGGTCATCTAAAAGGCTAGTAATACTCTGATGTCTAACCAAAGAGGTTTGTAAATGCCTATGGACACCACCAGATGGCACCATTGATATTTTTGACACGGCTTTGGCTTGAGCACAAAATATATATATATATATATATATATATATTAAAATAGAATATCCCCCCCTGTGTAATTAAATTTGATGTAACTTAAGGTGCAAAAAAAAAAAGGATACAGTTTTCGTCTCCTCCTCGGTTCTTGGGTGGTCCGGGCATGTTGAGCAGAACCAGGTGGGCTCCCTGCGACTTGTTGACCACCACCTCGTTCAGTTTGATGGCCGTGTGCATGCGCCGGACGTTGCTCTGGTTCCTGGTTTCACGAGAGTAAGTGAGTACATTTGATTTCATTTTAACAGTACAGCACTTTTAAGTGCACTTCAAGGGGAAGTCAACCCCCAAAATTTCTTTCTTTCTTTCTTGCTTTCTTCTTTTCGTTCTGTTTTTATCCATTTCAGGTAACAACCAATCACGGCTTAGTTTGAAAACAGGTGAGCCGTAATTGGTTGCTACCTGATCCCTGAGCAACTGTGATGTCATTTTCGGTTGACAGCGAGTGGCAAAATGGCCGCCTCCCTGAGATGGATAAAAACAGACGCATTTTGCTGCTTAATTCATATTCCACAATGAGGTGGCAAATCCAGGTCCAGAAAGTAAAAACCCTGCCACAGTTTGGCTTTAGCCCCAGGTGCTAGCTAGCTAGCTTCCATGGTGCTTGTTTACCTTTTAGGGAGCTAGCTAGCATCAGGGGCTAAAGCCAAACTGTTTGGCTAGCTAGCTAACTCCTTAGCTAGCTCCCATGGTGCTTGTTTACCTTTTAGGGAGCTAGCTAGCCAGCTAACTCCCTAGCTAGCTCCCATGGTGTTTGTTTACCTTTTAGGGTACTAGCTAGCTAGATCCTTAGCTAGCTCCCATGGTGTTTGTTTACCTTTTAGGGTGCTAGCTAGCTAGCTCCCTAGCTAGCTCCCACGGTGCTTGTTTACCTTTTAGGAAACTAGCTAGCTAGCTAGCATCAGGGGCTAAAGTCAAACAGTTTGGCAGGGTTTTTACTTTCTGGACTTGTATTTGCCACCATAATACTAATCAGAATGCCGTGTTTAGACTAGTGGGTGCTGATAAAAACATATTGTAAAGACAATTTTTCGGTTGACTTCAACTTTATGTACTATGTAAAATACAGTCATAGTCAAACATTTATAAAATACCAAATCAAAGAAGACAAAAGGTTTATAAGTGTGAGGTGTAAAAGTGATCACCACCAAGTACAGTTGTGGCCATTTTGTTTAAACGGCAACATTTTCTAGTTTTGTCATTAGAGTTTAGAAATGTAGGAATTCCTTAAAAATGTACAATGTTTGCCAAGTTCTAAAAACGAGTCAACATTGCAAATGGTCACATTTAATTAAAAAAAAAACAACTTTAAATACTGTCTGTCAAACCAGCAAAGTTATAGTCAATACAGTGGCTGCCAAAAACCTTTGGCCTCAACTGTGAGTTAGTGATGGTCGGCTTCAAACAAACAAGCACACAAACAAAAGTCATTTGAGTTTTGACGTCAACACCTGCTAATGCAAACAAACACCGCCAAACAATTGCATGGAAATGACGACACGTAAACAAAATTCAGCTTTCCAATGTAGTGAAAGAAATAGTTGGCCACGTTTCATAAACGTAACGTTACATTAGGGTTGACTCACTGAGTATACTTTTACATTTACTTCACTAAATGCGAGATGGAAAGCCCAATTTTGCTCAGTCATATTTTGATATGCAAGTTAATCATGGGATAATCACACACACACACACACACACACACACACACACACATGCAATCTTAGGTTCAATAGAATGCAACTTACAAGCTCCCCCACTCTCTAGAAGGACAAAAATGGGACAGAACAGAGACAGGCTTTAGATGCATCTAAAATCAGCGCAACTACGCTTCTAACTGCCCCACATGGCTCGTCGTTGAGACCCAGCGAAGAAGATCGCTCTCTAAGTGTGGTGACTTGACAATAATAGACAAGGAGTTAGTCCTCATTAGTGTGCACGTGGGCTGAGGAGAGTGGGCGGGGGGGTGTTAGTCGTGCACCAAATCAAGGCAGACGTGCGCGCACGCTCACCAGTGCAGCCTGAATGCATTGCTCATGCCATGCAAACGTTCATTTGATTTCATTTTGCCGCCGTCGTCATTTTTATTTAATTTTTTACTATCGCCGTGACCGCACAAGCTGCTTTGGCAGCAGCAATGAGATTTGGCCACGTCAGCCAACAATTGCACGAATAGTGCTGTTGATTTCATTCTGTTTTCAGCAAAGTGGGCTGGTACCAGGTCTTATTTCAAGGGAAAATTTCATGGCATTTTTCGGAAAATGGTATATATAGGCCTTTCTTTAAAATGAGCTGTCATTAGGAAATTGTCTGTATCAAAAGTAATAGTGGTATCGGTACTTGGTATCGGTGACTACTCACAAATTGAGTACTCTTAGCTACTGGTATTGATCAGAAAAAAATATTGAACATCTTTAGCTAAATATAATGTGTATGCATGGTCAGAGTTCTTTTAATTGGAGTAGATCCCCATTTCTGCATTTTTACAGCAATGAAAACTTAACCTGGAATGATCCAATTTGACAATTTTGGATGCTTACCTAAATATCACTTTAACACATATCAGATGAGGCTGTAATTTCATATATAATTTATTTGTATTATTCCTGATTCTACTTTTTGCTTATATTACGATCCTCATCCATTAGGTTGGCACCTGACAAACTGGACTAAGTGCAATTTCTGGAGAAATTGCGTGGGAATGCTGAAAGCTGAATGCTAATAGCTGAATGCTAAGATTTGAATGCATGTGGAATGCTTATGAAGTAAATTGAGAGCTTAATTATGAAATGATGACCTCCTGGATACTGGACAATGCACTCTACCGACTGCGCCACTGAGCAGTATCAGACACCTGGTAATGATGATAAGTTATATGTATGGCAGCGGGCGTGGTAAGCGATACTTTGAAAAAGTTCAATGTCTGTCCAATTGAAAATGAATGGGGAAAAGTTGATGTTTAACGTTGTTCCTTACGATGATTTTCTCTTGACATTGCACGACATGAAACTGTTTGAGGCCTCATCATCAGCTACAGGCAACTTACGGCTTCATGTTGAAGAGGTCTCGCATGGCCACGTTGGAGTTGCACTCGCGGTTACGGTTGCGCTCCGTAAAAAGCTTGTCCTTGGTCCAGGTCATGTGAACCCGGTCGGGGGCAATCTCGGACTTGTCGTTGATGGAAGCGTGGGAGGCCGTGTTTCGGTCATGGATTAGTTGAGCCTATCGGAGAGTGGAGAAAGAATACGCATGTGGATGGTTGGCAGGCAGGACGTAGAAATGAGAATAGAGGACATGTGCAATTTGTAGTACAAAGAGAGAACTCAAATGATGAGAAGTTGAAAGGATGGCGGGAAGATTGGATGATTGCCCACAATTCAGAGAAGTGATGGTAACCAAGGGAACAAACGTATTGAAGGAATACAAAACAAAGGATGACAGTGGACCACCATACAATATAAAAGAAACAACACGAGACAATAAAATAAGAAATGTTGTCCGCAATAACAGTTTCCTGACAACTAAAGTACATCATTGTCATGTGGGGGTTGGGTTTTTGTTTGTTATGGGTGTTCTTGTTGTTTTTGTCTGTGGTTGGTGTTTTTTTTATCGTGTGTTCCTGGTTTCTTCCCTTGTCTCGTTATGTCTAACCACGTCCACCTGAGTGTGTCTTCCCTTTCCCAGGTGTGTTTCATTAGTGTTGGTGTATTTAGGCCCAGTCCACACAAAAGCCAGTTTCAATGCATCCCCACAAGTTTCTTACCATTTAGGCTGTTCGTCCACACGGTTTCGGCGCTTGAAACCGACTACTTTTGAAACCGGGCTCCAGAGTGGAAAGATTTCAAAACGCGGCCCATACGCGTCCGTCTGGACACCATGTGCAGGATATTCCTCTAGTGATGACGTAAGGGTCGCAGCTCGACGGATAGCCGTATCGTAGCAAAATATTTGGCTTCTTTATTCCCACGTTCAACAAGCGGTGTTGTACTTTAATCACCCACAATTGTCACTTCTCCTGTGTTTGTCTTTTTCATGTTGTTTTAATACATGCAAAGCCATTTTTGTTCTGTAGATTGCAATAAAGTTAGAAAAAAAAGTGTTCGTCTTCTTCACTGATTCTTCTTCTACGCTTTCCGTTAACTCCCTGTGGCTGCGCTACAGCGCCACTCCAGACTTTGCATATACATTACAGCAGTTAAACGTCCTCAGCGTCTTCTTTTGGACACACGCAAGTCTTGAAATGCTTCTGTGTGTACGAGATTTGTTTAAGGAACAAAGCCGGCTTTGCTTCCGTCTGGACGGGGCCTTAGTCTGCTGTGTTTGTCGTGTGGGTGCATTGCCTATGTGTGGAAATTCATGTGTCAAGTCTTCGTCACAGCCAAGTCATCTTTGTCACCGCGAAGTCGTCATCGTCACAGCCAACAAAGTCGTCATCGTCACAGCCAACAAAGTCATCATCGTCACGCCAAGTCGTCATCGTCACACCCAACAAAGTCGTCGTCACAGCCAACCAAGACATCATCGTCACACCACTTCGTCATCGTCACACCAAGTCGTCATCGTCACAGCCAACCAAGTCGTCATCGTCACAGCCGGCCAAGTCGTCATCGTCGCGCCAAGTCGTCACATCCAGCCAAGTCGTCATTGTCACAGCCAACAAAGTCGTCATTGTCACAGCCAACAAAGTCGTCATTGTCACAGCCAACAAAGTCATCGCCACAGTCAGCAGTCGTCATCACCACAGCCAACCAAGTCGCCATCACCACGCCGAGTCGTCACAGCCAACCAAGTCATCGTCGTCATCGTCCACAGCCAAGAAGCCATAGCCCCAGCCAAGTCAAGTCACTCCACAGTCAAGTCAAGGCAAATCAGATCCTGTCACGCTTGTTCCAGTCATGGCGACCAGTCTACTCACGTCCCATCCAGTCATGGCGACTAGTTCAGTCCCGTCCCATCCAGTCATGGCGACCAGTCCTGTCATGTGCTGTCCAGTCATGATTGTCTGCTCACCTTTCTCTATATGGTTAATAAAAGTACCACACATTGCACTTGATTCCTGTTTCCCTGCATTTGGGTCCACCCTCCCTCATCCACTCACGTTCCCTCATGACAATCATGATAGCAAGTACAGGCAGGTGTAGGGTAAAATGGGGTAGTCTGTGTACAATATAATGGACAGTATTGACAGGTCAAGTTACTATTTACTTACTTAATCTAGATTTATAAAGAAGCATACATTTGAGATTGTACAGAGGTCAATTTTGATAACAATACTGTCCATTTTTTGGGTCAGGGGTATTTTGGGATGGTTTGAATGTAGGTTGGCTATAATACAGGCTTGGGCAGCATTCACAGGGTGTGACAGGTTGGTATTCACAAAGCACCACAGAGCTCAATGTGAACTGTAGCCAAAGATTCCACTTTGTGAAGCCGGGGGCCACTAATCGTGAAGGGACAGTGTGGGGTTGACAAAATCCACTACCTCGTCCTCCTGCGTGTCCTCCGTTGGAGAGGACTGCCGGCTGAGGCTTGCGCCCTCGGCAGGACCTTCGTTCTTCCTCCGGATTGAGTTACGTGATTCGTCAGTGATACTCTGAATCTGAGTAGTGCGGCATAGCCCCCGAAAGGTGATTGCAGATAAAAAGGAAATGGGACCAGCTGTCAAATGAGTGCCACGGATTGCGATGATGGTCATAACGTTCAGACCTTTTTAACTGATTGTAGTGCTAGATGATCTATATATATCTTTATAATAATAGGAGGTGATTATTAGGGCTGGGTTTGAATAATCAATATCAAATCGATTTTCCTTTACGAGCCTGATATGGATTCATAAAACCATGAATCGATTATTTTTATATATTTTTTTCCTCATGAATTAAAAATAATTTTTTAGGCCATTTTTTTGTACTTTACTGTTTTCTTGAAATTTATTGTTGTTTATATATATATATAATGAAATTTAAAAAAGTCAAAATATTGACAAGACTAAATTTGTATAACATCTGTATAACTTATAACATGAAAGTAAGGTTAATAATATACATTAGAGAACAGAATTTTCAGTTTTATTCAAATTAGGGTGATGCAAAAATGAGTACACACCACTGAAAGTCTCTGGAGCAAAGCCCAAAAAGCCTAAATTTTAGACTACAAACTTCTACAGCTGAGTCAAATTATTCATTACGCAGGTGTCAAGCAGACTGTTGACTATAAATAGGAATATATATATATATATATATATATATATATATATATATATATATATATATATATATATATATATATATATATATATATATATACTGCGATTGGCTGGCTACTAGTTCAGGGTGTACCCCGCCTACTGCCTGAAGCCAGCTGGGATAGGCTCCAGCACCCCCGCGACCCTTGTGAGGACAAGCGGTTAAGAAAATGGATGGATGGAGATATATATATATATATATACATATATATATATAGTGATTATAACACGTTACTTTCATTCATAAACTGAATCATTTAACCAGTTAATGCCTCTGTTTTTAAATTGTGCTAAATTAATAAAAAACAATTTTTTTTACTAAATTGGGAAAAATCTCAATCCAACCGAACTGAATGGAATCGATTGAGGAAATTAGAGTCGATACCCAGCCCTAGTGATTATTGAGAGAGCTAGAAAACTGTAAAACGAGTAAAAAAAAAAAAAAAGTGACAGTGGGCGGTACCTCTCGCTCCCTCTCAGTCTTGGATAGCTGCATCTGTTTCAGCATCTGCGACCTCTGCTCCATCACTAGAGTCTTCTCATAGGTGAAGGCTGAGATGTCATTATCGTGCTGCACACAGCAGAGCAATGATGGCCTTTTCAGTTTCAATCACATTTCCTCTGTTCAGTTCAATGGCTGATTTCAAAGAGTACAACCTTTCCTTATGTTATATATGTTATATTAAACCACATTTGAAGAGCCACTGTTGTCAACTATTCAAAACGTCTTACCATTTCCACCACTTCAACCTCTGCGTTCAGCCGCAGGTGATAAAGGAACGTCTGGAGATCTTTTTTCATCTGTATGCTGTTGTCATCCATCTGGGCCACAGTGAAAATGCGCATCTTGCACTTTCTCCACACCTGAGAAAGAGGTGTTGAAATGTATTCAATGGGCTTTATTTTATTTTATCTATCCATCTATCTATTAGGGGTGTTAGAAAAAATCGATTCGGCAATATATCGCGATATTACATCGCACAATTCTCGAATCGATTCAATATGCGGCCGAATCGATTTTTAAACATCAATTTTTTATGGAAATATTCAACAAAACGTCTTATTTAGGGTTAGGATTCACACATTAAGGATGGAAGAATGTTATATTAATGGAACATTAAGCCTTAATATTTTATTTCAGTGCTGTTTAAACATGAAACAGACTGCAACCTGTTTGTTAAATGTAGTGGCTCAGTTATGCCTGAATTTTCAGATAAATATTTACATTTTTATACAAATCTTACAGTGTACATGTACAAGTTTACCGATAAGTATTTTCTAAATTTGAGGTTTTTTTTTTTAAATCGCAATAATCAATTTATAGATTTGTATCGGGATTAATCGAATCGAATTGTGACTTATGAATCGCGATACGAATCGAATCGCCAGGTACTAGGCAATTGAGACATCCCTACTATTTATCCATCTGTCTGTCTATTTCTTAGTTTTTATTCATTATTTATTTATATTGTTTATTTATTCATTTTATAAGCTACCTTGTGCTGTCGCAACAGGAAAGGCAGCAGCATCAACAGGCCTCCGTCGTGAACCACCCACCACACGTCGATGGTCCCCTCCCCGAGGCGTTCTTGGTTAGTGGGGAAGCTGTCCACGTTCTTGGCTACTAGCAAGGCCTGGTGGGCAGATGTGGTCTCCCGCACCGTCTCTGGACAGACGCAGGATGATCACATTGAGATCCAAATTCCAATGCCATTTTCGCTGTCTGGCTCCGTACCTATGAAACTCTTCCACGATTGTGGGTCATTGGACTGCTTCCAGGTTCCCGGCCAGGCCATTAGGACCGTGTTATGCTTCATGCCTCCCAACCCGGCAGATTGGATAAGATGAGAGACTCCATCTCTGAGGTTGGAAGAAACGACAACATGGCAGAAACCCTTTGTCCGCTCTGCTGTCATGGAGGACTTTATGTTCTGGAGTGAATTACAGTGGGGAAAAAAGGATGTTAAAGACATAACAAGATATACATACACTCAGAGGTGGCAAATCCAGGTCCAGAAAGTAAAAACCCTGCCACAGTTTGGCTTTAGCCACTGGTGCTAGATAGCTAGCTCCCTAGCAGGTAAACGAGCACCATGGGAGCTAGCTAGGGAGCAAACATGAAGGGACAAACACAAACCATTGCAAGATCAGAGGTGGCAAATACGGGTCCAGAAAGTAAAACCCTGTCACAGTCTGGCTTTAGCCCCAGGTGCTAGCTAGGCATGGGAGCTAGCTAGGGACCAAGCTAGCTAGCACCTGGGGTTAAAGCCAATCTGTGGCAGGGTTTTTACTTTCTGGACCTGCATTTGCCACCTCTGCTACACTGTATATTAGGGGTGGGAATCTTTGAATGTCTCAAGATTCGATTCAGATTTTTAGGTCTGCAATTCGATTCAGAATGTAAATGTAAATCTAAAGACACAAAACGGGAAAAATTACATACTGTGCTCATTTAAATGCAAACGCACTCTGTTTAGCTTGTTTCCCGAACATAGTTAGCTCAAGGCTAACGCACAAGGAAACTGCCACTGACTCGCTAACGCTAATTAGCGTGCTACTCGCTGTACTTTTATCACTTAAAAGAATGGTTATTCATACAAAACGCTTCAGGAATGTATACAGAGAAGCATCTTTACATTACTCACTGGCATATGAACTTCCTACGCCGCAAAAAAACAAATTTTATTGGCATAACTTGATCGTGACTTCCTTCTACTCGCTAATGTGGCTACAAATTAACAGTGTATCAGAACGCATGGAACCACACTGCCCCTAAGTGGCCAAATCGTGTACAGTGCTCCCAATCAAGGCACACGCAAACAAAGGCAAGACAGTATAAAATATATATATTTTTTGGGGGGGGGCATTTAAAATCGATTCTGAATCGTACTAAATGAGAATCGATTTTTTTAGCACACCCCTATTGTATATGCATTATCCTCTTTAGCTGTTGATATTCTGTTATACCTGCTCTGCCTTCTTTGCTTCAGCTTCTTTGGTGAGAAAAGTCCCTTCTAATACATTTCCCACTATGGTTAGGCCTTTCCCCGCCTTCAGCTGAGAGGTGAACGACAGCAGGCGAGGATGCTTGACCGCTTGGTCAGAGTCCAGGTTCAGCAGCACCAAACACTGAGGCCTGGGTTCATTGAAAGAAGAAATATATATACTGTAAAAGAGCCGTAAACATGTCCATATAAATGTTCATCAAATCAGTCTATTAAATTAGATATTGAAGATGAGATTACTGAAATTCACTACGGGTTTATTTGTGTCTCAAATCTGACGCCCACGGTGTTAACTTAGAATTCGCTGTACCTCCAGTTCTTGGTGTGTGGGGGAGCCTCCTCAAGACGAATGAGGGCAAAACGGGCTGCGTTGAGTGAAAGGCCGCGGATGCCGTCGCCCCATTCCTTCTCGGCCCTGGAAAAAGCATGCAAATAATGAAATAGAATTCATGTTTAGCCTCACATCTGTGTAAATGGTGCCAGGAGTCTTATCACGTGTCAGGCGATTACATTTTTTAATCGTAATTAATCGACTTCAATTGTTAACTTGCGACTAATCGCAAATTTTATATCTGTTCTAAATGTACAATAAAATGTTCAATAAAATATGTTTCCAAAGTTTTCATACTCTTGTTAACATAAAAGTGGAAAAAAATTTAAACTAACAGAAGCGGCATCTTTTAACCATCGATATGGTACTTTCATAATAATTCATAAAATTGAGTTAAAATTAAAAAGATTTACTGTAAAGGGCGGTCATTAACCGTGCGTTAATTTTTTTTGTAGCGTTTAAGGAACTTTAAATTCACGCACTAATTTTAACACCCCTACACAAAACATACCATGAACATATACAGCGTTAGAGCCCGACCGATTAATCGGCCGATTATCACCCTTCAAAGCAATTGGGCAATTTGGCCAAATGGCCGATTATTTTTCGCTTAAAATGTTATCGAATATAACCAAAATTTCCGACGCTGTGAAAGTACCCCAAATGCACCATTTTGTTTGCGTAGCATTAGCAACTAGCAAGTGTGTAGCATTTGTTATTGTGGTTATTCTGTTGTCCCTAAGCGTCCTTTAAGCTGTTTAATGACACCCCAGTTGGAGTTAACTGTAAAACTAAACACATGACGTTAAGAATTACATCCACTATATGTTTAAATACAAAACATGCTTTGTTTTTAAAAACATCGCTAGCCTAGTGCTAATGCTAAAATCGAATTCAAATGCTAACAGGAAGTTAGCTTCAACTTCGGGAGTGTTTTTCCTTCAAATAACGAATATTCACACACAAATGCTGTGGGAACACATACCCGCAGTTAAGATAACACTTCACAAAGGCACAAATTATTTTAGTAGAATTGAATCGCAACTTTCTTAGCTGTACTCACTTTAAGTGTGTACAACGTGGATGCCAAAATATATATATATGCATTAAGTATCGATTTTTTAAATAATCGTCAGATTAATCAGTAATCTGTATTCTTTTCTGCGTATTGATCGGGCCCTATACAGCATATCAGTACACATTATAACTATATAACAAGTCATTCTCACCCTCTGTATTCAATGTATTTGTAGATGCAGCCAGCGATGACCATGGCAACAATGGCATAATACCAGGACGAAATGAACATGAGAGCCAGGCACAAGCTCATTCCCAGAAAGGACAGAGCCCTGTGGAAGAAAAAACAATTAACAACTCACATTCACTAATTGCAAAATCCATCTATTTATAGAACAGTGTCATGCGTTTGCCTCATTAGCGGACAAACCAATAAACCCATTTCGGAATGGACAGCTGAGAGGCTTAAAGCTGGAGTAAAATGATGAAATTCTCGAGGACACAAGGGTGTTGACTGGAATGTTGTGCAGGCTTTGTTGTGGAACTAATCTTAA
This sequence comes from Leptonotus elevatus, assembly GCF_054856555.1. Taxonomy (NCBI): domain Eukaryota; kingdom Metazoa; phylum Chordata; class Actinopteri; order Syngnathiformes; family Syngnathidae; genus Leptonotus; species Leptonotus elevatus. The sequence continues at coordinate 9,013,499 of NC_141259.1, forward strand.
TGGGGGATGAGTTTGTGTCTGAGTGCGAATGCAAGTGAAAGGGGCATCACATCATTAGGAACATAACTCACAAACTTTTCCATATTGTAGGCTAATAATAGATCACTGACCAGTGGTAATATTTGAAACGTGGTCTCCAATTTGGTGTTCGCAGTAAAGTCTGAACCGCACATGCCAGGTTGACAAACAGGTAGCACATAAGGAAAAACCTGTCGGAAGATAACAGATTCAAATTTTCATGAATAATATCATCATTTTTTTCAAGGCTAGCCAAAAAAAATACCCACATGGAGAGGATCGGAGCCACGGCATCCAAAGAAGCGATCAGAATTCCAATCTCACAGATCGCACCGGTCAGTAGGAGAGCCCAAGTTGGTTCTCCGTTGGCCTTTCCATGACCAAACACCTAAACGGCAAAGGGCTTTACATTCTGCTTTGACTGCACACGGGTCCGTGTCTCACCTGTAAGAAAGGTACTATGCCGTCTCGTGCGATGGCTTGCAGCAGGCGGGGTGCGCCGGTCAAACTCTGGAGTCCGGCGCCGCAGCAAGAGAAGAAGGAGCCGATCACAATGACCCAAGGGGAGGGCCAGGATAGCGTGCCGATGACGAGGTTGCCTTTGACAGAGTCACCAAACCTGAGAGAAAAATAAGTTTAACGTTTAACTTTTGTTTTATTCCACTTCATCTTTGTTATGAGCGTTTTGTCTCATGACCAGAGGTGGCAAATCCAGGTCCAGAAAGTAAAAACCCTGTCACTGTTTGGCTTTAGCCCCAGGTGCTATCTAGCTCCCATGGTGCTCATTTAGCGAGCTAGCTAACTATCTAGCATCAATGGCTAAAGCCAAACTGTGGCAGGGTTTTTACTTTCTGCAAAGCAGAGGTGGCAAATCCAGGTCCAGAAACTAAAAACCCTGTCACAATTTATCTAGCTAGCTAAACGAGCACCATGGGAGCTAGCTAGCTAGCACCTGGGGCTAAAGCCAAACTGTGGCAGGGTTTTTACTTTCTGCGAAACAGAGGTGGCAAATCCAGGTCCAGAAACTAAAAACCCTGTCACAATCTAGCTAGCTGGCGAAACGAGCACCATGGGAGCTAGCTATCTAGCACCTGGGGCTAAAGCCAAACTGTGGCAGGGTTTTTACTTTCTGTCACAGTTTGGCTTTAGCCCCAGGTGCAAGCTAGCTAGCTCCTATGGTGCTCGTTTAGCTAGCTAGCTAGCATCAATGGCTAAAGCCAAACTGTGGCAGGGTTTTTACACTCTGGACCTGGATTTGCCAACTCTGCTCATGACCTCATTTTGACCTGATAAGCTCAATATGTTTTAGCACGTTTGCCTCATAGTCAAAGAGTTCTCGTTTCTGGGCCTCTTGTCCAAAGTAACCTCGGATAGGCTCCACAATGAATCAATCTTTTAACACAAATTTGATGCACCCTCATCATTTTTCTGAAATACGTCTAAGCAACTGCGATTGAATTCTCATAAACAAAAAAGCTCTACGTCTAGAGAAAAACACACATTCTGTACTCAACTAAAATAATGAAGAAATGCAAACTTGTAGATCAAATAAATCACTAATCAGCGGATTTTGATATATTAATATAATATTGCAATGTGTACTTGTCTCGAAGTAAGACACCCTCAATGCAGGCACCAAATAGCACGACACAGGTGACATCTAAGGCAAATTGTTAAGGAAAATACATGATGTCAATCTAAATTAACTCATTCACTCCGAGCCATTTTCCCTGAAGCAACCCCCTTCGCTCTCGGCTGTTTTACTTGATTTTGCAAGGCCCACAGATTAATATTGTGTTCTATTGCTATAAAAACATGGAAACTACCAAAAGAAAGATTAGAGTCTCTTCTTTCATCAGGACATAAAAAGTACATTTCTATCTGGTTCAGTTTTGCAGCAATTAGCATTAGAATATATACATTTCATCATTATTCACAAATCTGTTGAAAACACTGGGGGAAAGAGCTTTTTTGCAACATGGCCCTGGTTGATCTCTTATACTCTGTTGCCACCTGCTGGCCGTTTTTTTGTAACTACTACCATTGCTTTAAGCGACCTCTTCAGGTCAGAGGCATTCTGTATGCTCTAGCATAAAAATAAAAAAAAAAACATTTAAAAAACGTATAAATATGTTTTTGGGAATATGGCAATATTTAAAATAGAACGTTTTTATACGTTTTTGGGAGCAAATGAGGTAACCTTCTACACATCTTGGAAGTCTCTCAATATTTGTTTGCCTATTGTGATCACTGAACTCTATCAACATGACTGATCACCAGTCTCACTAGGTCAAGGGTCAGAATAAAAAACAAATGTAAAAGGATACATATGACAGAGGTGGTAAATATGGCCAAGATGGTTCCAACTGGGATGGACCTTTGGGCATCCCGCAAATCACCTGATCGATTAGAACCAGCCATGATACCTGAAAGGTCACAAAACCAAAAAGGATGAAACCATAGTAAAAACACAAAGGCCAACGCCGAACAACCTTAAAAATAATAAACCACCGTACGAGCGGTATTCTCACCTGTGACAGAGGGGAAGTAGATCCCGACAAGCAGAGTGAAGAAGGAGGCAATATCATTGACGACATAGGGCAGGTAGATGTCCTGAGTGGGATCGCTCCCTCCCTCAGATGACAGCTTCTTGTTTTCAACCAACATAGCCAGCGGGCCATATTCGGACCACATATTTTCTGAAACGGTTTCCGAGAAACAGAAATTCAGAAACATTTTCTCGCGTCAATCAAATTCACCAATCACAGTGCAGTGTTTACAAACCTGAAATAACCCCACTGATAAGTCCGGGGATGCCTTGAATCTGGGTCACGTTGTTGTTGAGGAAATATTCGTTGCAGGTAGCGTTGAAGTCAGGTCCTTTACAGAACTGCTTCCACAGCTGGGTGGTTGCAGTCACATTATCGATTATGTCCATCTTAAGACACTTATCGAAGTTGTGGTTCTGCAGTGTACGGTTTCCCAGCATGCAAACACTACGACAAGAAAGAATGAAACTCATTGGACATCACTGAAAGTTTGAAAATGTGAATTTCTACGCACTGATGTAGAGCTGTCAGATTAATCGATTAATCGACAAGTAATCAATTATCAAATGAATCGATAACTATTTACATCGTTTTGAGCCATTTTTTAAATTTAAAATTGTCCAAATCCTCTGATTTCAGCATATCAACAGTAATTGTTCACTGATTTCTGTAGTTCTTCATGAAAGAAGACTGTGTTTAATCAAAATAAGACATTTGCAAACATCTGTTTTTACTTTGGAAAACAATGACTGAACAGCAACATCAGTCAATTTTTTAAATCACTATACAAATATTAAGTATGAAATAAACACCAATCATTGGTTAATAAGTATGGAGGACCCAAAAAAAAATACAAATAAATGAATGAATAAAAGTGAAAATAAAAATGGATATTAAATTTTTTTTATACAAAAATAAATATAAATGGAAATAAAAACAACAATATTTTGTGCAAAAATAAAAACGAGATTCAAAAAATAAAATTAAATATCAAAAGAAATATATAAATAGAATTAAATACCAATCAATAAATTAGGGGGCGGTCCTAGGCATGACTTGGGTTGGGCACACTTAGGACCGCCCCCTCATTTGAATAACATTTCGACCTGACATCGTTTGCAGCATGAAATAAATAAATGTGAGAGCAGAGCGTTTTTATCTATTGATTCATATTTAATTATTTTTAAATTTATTTTTTGAATCTTGTTTTGAATCTTGTTTTGTATTTTTTTTTACTTTTCTTTATTTATTTATGGATATACATATATTTTGTTGCATTAATTTCTATTTATATTTGTTTTTTGTATGTAATTTTTTAATTGTATTTTTTACATCTGTTTTTATTTTCACTTTTATTCATGTATTTATTTACTAATTTTTAATTTTGGCAGTCCTCCATAAATAGTAATCAGTGGGAAAAATGCTTTTGTAATACACTTTAATGCAAAATCAAAATGAATCCAATTAGTCGATGAATCGATCGAATAATTGATAGATTAATCGCTTCTAAAAATATTCGATAGTAACAGCGCTGCACTGGTGTAAAGTCGACTCACGGGAAGTCAGGTGGCTCGAATATGGTCTTGATGACTCCGGCGTAGATGGCAAGGATGGAAAGAATGACGCAAGCCAGGAAGACGAGCGCAAGCTTGTTGACATATTTGACTCCCACAAAGACAACCACGGACATCAGCGTAAGGCAGCACGTGCCGTAGACGCGCATGTTATTCAGGAGGGCGTCGCCTTCATCCTCCTTCTTTTCTGCCACAAAGATGGCCGCCTTAGGCACGATGTAGGTCTGAAGGGGAAGAGGAGACATGTTGCAAATTTGAGCTTGAAAATGGCTGCTAACACTGAGCGCACGGCGCGCCTTCCTCACCAATAGAATCTCAATAGTACCCAGGATGTACATGGAGCCGGCAAAAGTCGTACCCAGGTAGAAACAGAGACCGACAGCTCCACCAAACTCAGGGCCAAGTGATCTGGAAATCATATAGTAGGAGCCTCCAGCTGTGGGAAAACGTTGAATTTGACGTTGGGAAACATTTTCAACAAACTATTGATCATTAATGAATGAGTAGGCATCGTACCTGGCACAACGCCATTTGTTGCAATTGCACTCATGGATATGGCTGTCAGCATGGTCTGGAAGGAAAATGTACGGGGGGAAAAAATCATCTCAAATCAATTATAACTGTCACCTTGTTGTTGTCCCTACCTTTTCCATGCTGGCATAATAATATAATACACAAAGTTGGAGTCTTTGGGTGGGTTAAGCCATCATTTAATCTGTTAAAATACATCTTAAAGGCTTATGCACCAAATCGCTAGGATTGGTAACGGATACAAGCTTTTTTCCGTGAAATCAGTCATTGTGTCGCTGACATTTTCATCAGCCATGCCCAACAGCTTTTCAAGAAAAGGACACGAGAGAAACGAGCCATGGTGGTTAAATTAACTTAGCAGAACAAGAGAGAGGTGAACACGCGGAGGTGAGATAATGGAAAATAAAAAGTGGAGAGCGAGAGCGAGGGGGAGCGGCGAGGACCTGAAAAGCCATAACTATCCATGACCAAGATAAACCTCCGGCTCTTCGTCGACCATCCGGTTTAAAACGGCAGACAAGCTGGAGTAAAGCCAATTAGCTGTTCATTTTAACGTTCGCTTCCTCTTAAATCCAAAGCAGCTACACAACGTCACTTGCACTCTACCGGGAAATACTTGACTTAAGATACCACGAAGAAAAGTAGAAGGTAGTTTGGTAACATTAAAAATAATCGGACTCAATATGACAAGGGCAGAATATTGTGATGTAGCATTATTATACTTTCTTTTTTACATGTATTTTATATTCACTACTTAATCACTCTGTATATCACTTTTTTTTTTTTGGTGGGCGGGGGGAGTACAGTACAGTAGTTTTCCAACTGGGGCAGTTTTTTAAATTGCATTCACTCCCAGCCATTTTCACTGAAGCAACCCCCTTCGCTCCCAGATGGTTTACTGGATTTTGACTGATTTTGCAAGGCCCACAGAATATTGTGTTCTATTGCTATAAAAACATGGAACCTTCCAAAAGAAAGATTAGTCTCATCTTTCATCAGGAAAAAAGTATATTTCTATTTGTTTCAGTTTTGCAGCAATTAGCTTTAGTATATAGCTAAGTTTCAGCATTATTTTATTATTATTATTATTATTATTAATCATTATTCACAAATCTGTTGAAAACAGTGGGGAAAAGAGCTTTTTGCAACAACTGGCTGATCTCTTATACTCTGCTGCCACCGGCTGGCCGTTTTTGTAATAACTGCCATTGCTACAATTATTCTCTTCAATTCAGAGGCTGCATCAAAGCCTTCTGTATGGTCTAGCATAAAAAAAAAACCACACATAAAACGTATAAATACGTCTTTGGGAGCACAGCAATTAAAATAGAACTTCTTTATACGTTTTTGGGAGCAAATAATTTAAAGAAGGTTTCGGTGATTGCGCATAGGAAACTAGTGGGGTTCAGTATCTCCAACAAGGTTAAGAACTACTGCTCTAAATTATCGTATATGCCTTAAAAAAAACAAAAAAAACCCATCTGTTTTCGGTTTAACAAGATTCCAAGCATTTCTCATTTAAGGATAAATACAGTAAAATGTTTCGACACTTTGACATTTGCTTTTTTCCTTTGCTCTTTTTTGCTCTCTAAAGGTTAGTTGGACTACAACTGCACAAACTATGACCTATGAGCACGCAGACCATGTAAATATTACAGAGCATGGGGTCTGAGTAGTGATAATGACCATTAACCTATTTGACTAAGATTGGCCTTTTTTATTATGTAATAGTAATGAGCCTTTCGAGTGCATGTAATTGTGCAGCGCGACCTTACGTCTAAAAGAGACGTCACAATGATCCCACATTTAAATCTCATAACAAGAGTTTTATCTTTTGTGAGTGACTCTATACATTACACAAGTTAAAAAAAAAAAATCATCTAAAATGTAATTATTTTGTCTGGCGTGGCAAAATGTGAAAGCAATGGTCATGTTGTGTCAGCAAGCAAGCAAGGAGACAAAAAATAAGCATCGCGCTGAGATTGTACCCAAGGTTTCTGCATGTACTTCCCATGATTAATCTGAAGTAATCCATTGTCTGCCGCCGGATTGGGAAATATCAGCAAGTGTGCGAGAGTGCACATCGCCGTATTTCTGACACTTTGCAGATGGAGGGATTATGAGTTAAGCGCGGGGAAGTGGGTGGAAACGTTGGTCCGTCATTACGGCACACAGACGGGCAGAAGCACACACACACACATGAATTTATATAACCTTGCATGTGACGGCTCTAAATCTGATAAAACACAAATGTTAAGAGTGAGGCCACAGTTTGTGAGTTTAGTTTAGTTTGGAGACTTCTCAGTTGCCCCTTTTACACTACTCACAAAACATTACAATATTCTGTTATGGCTCTTAAGCAACAATATACGGAAGAGGATTAGGGCCAGTGAAGAGAAAAAAAAGGTTGGCAAGATCCTGACTTTAATTTGACTTTAAAGTGAGAATTCTCACTTTAAAGTCAGAATTCTGAGACCGACTTTAATCTCAGAATTCCGACATTCTGATTTCCCCCCACAATTCATAGCTCTACGTCACAAATAATTCTCACTTTAAAGTCAGAATTCTGGGGTTAAAGTGATAATCTCAGAATTCTGACATCAAAGTCAGAATTCTTAGATTAAAGTCAGAATTCTGAGAATAAAGTGAGAATACTTACTTTAAAATCAAAATTCTGAGATCAAAGTGATAATTCTTAGATTTAAGTCAGAATTCTCACTTTTAAATCAGAATTTTGGAATTAAAGTCAGAATTTTGAGAACAAAGTGATAAATCTCACTTTAAAAAGAGAATTCTGACTTTGTGACGTAGAGCTATGAATTGTGGGGGGAAGTCAGAAAGTCGGAATTCTGAGATTAAAGTCAGAATTCTGACTCACATTATTCTGACTTCACGTTATTCTGAGATAAAAGTGATAAAGTGAGAATTCTGAGATGAAAGTAGGAATTTTCACTTTAAAGTCAGAATTGTGAGATTAAAGTCAAAATTCTGAGAATAAAGTGAGAATTCTGCCAATTCTTTTTTTTCCTCTTCACTGGCCCCAAGCCTCTTCCGTAGTTACACATGAAACATACAATTATGAAACATATTTTGGTTGAATACTCACACATGAGCAGCACAAGCAAACAATAGCCAGAGATTCTAAAATGCCGGCCGTGCCGACTATCCAGGTAAGGCGAAGAAAAAGGATGACCCCCAGAATGTTCTGGAGGCAGGGGAGATAGACGCCCATGAAGGTTCCCATTTGTGGGCTCTAAAGAAAGTTGAAACTGGTTGTTAGAGGAGAATATTAATTTATTACCCTTGAAAGATTGTAATTAGAAAACCTCAGGGAAAAAACCAAAAAGTAAAAAACACATACTGGCTTATGCTGACTCATTAATAAACTCAAGATAGACTTTTTACAGACTATGATCTCTGTCTCATGACCTAAACAACAGGGTCACATGCATACATACCCCCAGATCGATACAGTGAAGCAGATAAGTTTACTGGCTAGAGATCGTGTTACGTTCTGCAAGTCTAAAATACGCAATATAATCACCTCGACCACCAGTAGATTCAAACATGCACATAAAAAAAGATGACGGTCCTTTCATTCACCTTGACTGCTTTCTTTTTGGAGCCCTCATCGTCATCGGCCTCCTCGTGTTCCTGAGCTCCCTGGGTGAGATTTGTGTAGTTTGCAAGTTTATTGAGAAGCGATGACACCATGGGGTTGCTGTCCATTTCCTCCTGCAATAATAAAAGAAGGATTTTACATGCAAAATAATAATAATAATAATAATATAAGATTTTTTTTTTAATGAAAACTAAGAATCCAACTAAATATATTCAAAACAGACCTAGACAGGAACTCGCTCAGACACATCGAATGTAGGGCTGGTCAATAAATCTAATTAATTCGATTAATCGTCATTTTGAAAATGCAGTCGTTGAAAATGTATTAAATCGGGAAAACGAATTTTGTCTTTTGGATTATTAAAAGCTGTTGTTCTTATGTTCTGTTACATCCAGATGTTATTGTGCGTTGTAATTTTGCTAACTAGTATGAATGTTAAGTTTGTGTTAAAACTGATTTAGAATCATTATACATATTGTTGTCTGAACATTTTGCACATGAATTATTTTTTTAATAAATGAAACCTTTAAATAAACGTTTGTTGGGTTTATGAGATTAAAATCGCAATCGTCCCGAATGACTGAAAATATCGAGATGTTATTGTTGAGCCATATCGCCTAGCACTAATTAAATGTTTAAAAAAAATCAAAACCTTTTGGTAAACAGCAGCATGACCTGATCAGGCTTATGTAGAGTTTATGAAGCGAAGGTTATGCCTTCTAATTAAGTCAATACAAAGTCCAGTGATCACGAACAGCAAGGTTAGCCAAACGGCAGCACAAAGTACCTGGAGCTGGCTAAACATTTCAAGGTAAATAAGCTCATTAATATTTAGCTTGACTAAGAAAATGTTATGTCAATGGTAAGTGGACTGCTTTTTAAACCACCACTACATACAGTAATAGCAACATTAGACATTGTTGACAACATTTTTAGTGGATCAGTTCATCAAAACACTTTTTCCCCCTTTATAGCGCTTACCTCAAAAAGTGCCATGTTAGTGCCATCGTAACTGTTGCTCTTGTCATTGTCTGTGTTGTTGATGAAGGGACTGTTTTCTTTTGGGACACCATCCCCTGTTGGAAACACAAAACAGTTTTGTCTTAAGGGGCTCTATACAGTTGTGTGTGTCATCAGTAGCGTCCGCACAAACACTTATTCTTTAGCCATCACACAAACCAAAGTATTTTTTCTTTACTTGTTCAAACTTTCAGGAACTGAGAAAGCAAGAATCTTGGAGATTCTAATGACTTCAAACTAAGGTGACTGAGGTCAGATCATGGGTTATGTTCAGTGCTCTGCTGGGAGCAATAAAGTTGAGACGATTTTGAATATATTTCCAAGCCAAAGCAGGAAGTGATTTTTAATATCACAAAGACAAAATTGTGGTAGAAGGAGACATATTTTTTTTTCTAAAAGTTGCATATATTTTAGGGCTGCTTGATTATGAGGAAAATATTAATCATGATTATTTTTGGTAATTATTGGAATCACGATTAGGATGATCTTTTCTTTTTTTTTTGTCCAAAACAAGAAGATGTTTAAACGCAAGAAATATTAAGAAAAGATACAATTCTTTGAAACATAATAACTTATGCAAGTTCCTTTGGGACGAAACAAAATTCATTAAATTAGTTATTTTTAAATTTAAACAACAAAACAAAATTAGAATGAATAATCTTTTCTTTTCTTTTTTTTTGTGATGATTATTCTGATTTTGTAATTGTGGAGTGTAATAATTGAAATTGTAATTGAATTTCGATTAATTGCACAGCCCTAATATATATATATATATATATATATATATATATTGTACTATATAAATGCTCAAGTATCAGACGGGCTGTTCTGAAAAGAGAATATCCGATGGCTGCCATAATATGAGATGATGAGCAACCATTGGGAACAAAGTCAAATGAGTCATGTGGGTGTAACCACAAAGATGAAATACAAAGTGCAGTATATTGCAGAGGATGATGGGAACAGAAACAATTAGGCACATAAAATGTTACCCATTTGATCATTTATAAACTAACCGCTAACATCTTAAATGGTTGAGCTTTGAAACCGCACGTTGTTTTGCTGGATTAGTTTTTACTTTGCATACGATAACGTACTAACAGAAAGATATTCAATATTATATATTAGTATAATATGAAATTATACAATGGTATTTGAATGTATTTGCTTGAAAACTACCACTTGGTACGTATTGTGCAGTATAATAAGATACAATTGTTGCATAAAAATAATACAACAAATGAAGTATTAGGCATCATGGTGGGATAGTTATTAGCACATCTGTCTCAAAAAATGATGAGCCGCCGACAGAAGTCGGTCTGGAGTGCAGGGATTTGATGGGCATCTTACTGTTTGATTCAGATGCACGGTGAATAAGAGGCTTGCACCATGGCTTAGTCTGGTGTAATCACAGGGAAAGTCACTATGCCCTTGTTACTCGGCAACCGTTTACAACAGTGGTCAATGCCATTCGATTGTACAATACAATATTTTAAAATCAATAACATGTAGCTCTCATACCATTTAGCATTCAAGTCGCACATTTGTAATGCGGTGCAGACCTATCCGTTAACATTGGTTACATTCGACTCTTATTTCTGCTTAGCATACCAGAAAAATATCTACATGGCTCCACCTCCCCGTCAATAACTATTCCAATGACCTTGAGTTGCACTTGCAACTGTAACAGGAGCTAAGCAAAAGGGCCAGCATCAACAAATGCTGTCAGCGGAGGCCAAGTACCAGAGTTAATGCGATGCAACGGGGAAAATGAACAACAGTGGCAAGTAAATAAGCAGGGTATGAACCCTCTTGTGAATTTTGTCGTCACATCCTTCTAAATCAATCAATCAATTTCAAAACTACCAAAACTCAAATACTAAAAACGAGCTAGCTCCAACCTGGGTACCTAGTTGTCCTTGCAATTGACCAAACTTAACAGTATTTAATGTTTGATGTATCGATCCAAATATGGCGAGGCACTTCAAATAAAAACCATGACACAGACCACCCTCGAGAAAGCGAGCTTCACGCGTCACTCACATTTATACCGGAAGGGATTGAGGTGCTCATTCTATGACACAGAGAAGTCATTTATTATCTGACAGAGAGGACAATGTGGACTATGCATTTTTATTTATATATTTAACAGATATGATTGCAAAGGTTTTTAACAATACCGACCAGTCATCGTGTTTTTCATGTTTCATCTATCATCTGTTTCTATGCAGCTCCATCAAAATTGTTATTGACGTGAAACCGGTCCACAAAAAATGTCGCGGGATGCCGTGTTAAATGCGTAACCAATATGAAAACCAAAGAGTTGTCTATGGATGTTATATTGTGAAAATCAGAACCACTGCACAAACGTTGGGCCCCGTGCTACCTGCACCAAAGTCAGGCGAGTCAACCACAACATCAGTGACTTGGCAGACACAATGTTTCGGTAGGCGTCTGAGTTATTTTTGCCACTGACATCAGATGACAAATATTCAGCGGCGATTACTAGTGAGCCCAACCCAGAAGCAGCCATGGAAGACCGAACCACGATATTACCTCTATTTTCATAGATGAGCTTGTATGTTTTGGATCGCATAAGCAGATACTTCCTATTTGCAAACATTAGCCTGCCCATGACTTTCGGTTAATCTTTCTCCCAGAATTTTTTTTAGGATCATCTCTGTACTATTTGGCAAATTACAGCCTGACTATCACTCTTGCTCTCTGAATGTACCAAGGTCTTTCTTTTAACTGACTTTTTCTCCCATTTGTTTACACAGTTTATGCAGTGTTAGCAATTTTAAGAATATAGTGTATTTTGATGAATGGTAGTAATGACAGCAGTGGTAGTCATTCAAGAGATTGATTCTTTAGACTAGCACATATGAGAATAGAAACAGGTTGTTTTTGATGATTGTCAGTAAGCTGCCAAAGTGGGGACCGTTGAAGATTTGGAACTAGCCGACCACTGTCTTCAAAATAATAACCTTAGTAGTGTAACCTCTGGACGTATACAATCTGGTGTTGATGACGGTGTTTTACGGAATAATTGAGAAATCTGATGTAAGACAGATTGTTACACCACGGAATGCAATGTCCAGTACCCGATAGCTATCCTTTTTTTCTTCAGTTTTGTGATTTAAAAAAAAGAGGCATTTAATATCTTGGGCTAAGGACAGAATCCATTAGCTCAGTGCTTACTGATTGGTACAGGTTCGTCATCAGGTAGCGGGAACATTGAAGATCCACTAATAGTTAGGTTAGCTTCTCTGGTCACTGTGGTAATAAATGACCAGGCATCCTATTTATATCGGTTAAGCTGTGCACTGTGACGATGCCTAAGCTGCCTAACGCGCACCCTACAAACATAAGAAGGGAGTGACGATATAGCCAGCGTAATGGAGACATAAACACTCCTAGATGATGTCAAGAATCAAAACCCATTTCGATCATAAACATGTATCGGTATAAAAAAAAACTAGCATAGAGTATGTAGCAGTGCAGTCGTATGTTTTTGGATTCAAATCAATGAAAATGTGTGTTTTTCATCCTTTTAAAGAACAAGCTAGCATAACTCTTAATATTAAACACATTTTGGTGTAGACAATCATTTAAACTTTTGATGCACAGTCAAGTTCTAAATGATCTGACCAATTACTCCCAAGATGAAAAGAAACAGGGAACACATACATAATAATTCAGCTGAAATATAATAAATAAACACAAAATCCAGGATAATTGAAAAATGATTCAACTCACCCCTCCGACGAGAGCCTCCCCCCCTTTGCTCCATTTTGAGGAGCAGGGCTTAAAAAGGTTCACGAGGAGGGGTCCCCAGGCAACTCCACTAATAGGGCTTCAAAGTATAGCGATATTGTTTGTGAAGTGCAGAAGTCAGGAATGCTGCCTGTGCTGTGTGGATAATGTGAGGATCAGCTATTTCTGTGACTGGGGATGTGCGTGTGTGTGAAAAGTGGCCTGTGATGACGATGTCAGCGACAGCCATGCTTCACAAAGCACCCGTTACCCTCCCACCGAGACCGGCGTGCACGCGCGCCCTCGCGCACGCTCGCGCGCACGCTTTCCCTCAATCACCCTGAGCTTCTGATCCCTTCTACTCACATTAACACTTGAGTTTGTGTGTGTGTGTGTGTGTGTGTGTGTGTGAACACGCAGACCGAGTGGGCGGAGCAAAGAAAGTGAGGAAAGCGGAAGGCTTTGGAAAAGCAAGAGTGATCGGGACAGGATGGAAATGTATTAAACCTAGAGATAATTTCTTCGGAAATTCATCATTCCAATTGGTCTCAGTTGCCACGATTGATTACTCGATTATTATGCCCATCTCTAATTTAAGCATTTAACAGTAAAATAAAACTGAAATACAAAACTGAAAGCTACAAAGTTAAAGGATGAAGTCTAAAATTTAAAATCAAACCGTTCTTTCGAAACGCAGATACTGACTGGTTCGGTTCATAATGGATTGTACAGCATTCCATCTTATGGCAACCAGATACAAATGTGACATTTAAACAGAAGTTGACTGTAACTAGTTAAATTGATGATGAGCAGATGAACTGTTAAAACCTCCAGTGCCGAAGAAAGACACGTCTGTATTATTATCTGCGCAATGACTGCATATCCGCGATGGTTTTAATGTTGCTGCTGTGTGACCCCCTCCACTTTAGAGCAGCAACAGCTATGTAACTAGGAAACGCCTTGTAAACAAAATTAAAAGATAGGGCTCGGAAAAGTGTGCCTCAGAGCGGGTAGGAGATTGTAATCTGTGCACATCTCTGCCCGTTCTCCTCGCGAGTAAAAATAATCTAAGTCTCTTGTCTTCCTTCCTTGTCTGTTGTTTATTAAATGTTCTAGGTTGACTGAATCTGACATGCATAATTGTCGATTTGCATGTAATAGTAATGGACGTAGTAGGAGAGGAATAATGCTGTGGGAGCGGCAAAAAGTGAGTAAAAAAACATCTTAAAGAACACCAGAAAAAAGGTTGCTAAATTTGTCGCTAGTCGCTTTTGACAAGAAAATAGTTGCCAAGAGGCTTTGGAGAGTCGCCAGATTTATTGAGAAAGTTGCCAAGTTGACAACACTGCAGTTAGCTAGCTGCTATTGTTATTTGTTATCAAAGCGAGCATCTATGTGCATAAACGGATTCAAATAATACATATGAAAGTGTAGTGTCATCCAAGTATGTCTGCACTGAAATTTTTTTTGAATCATGCAGTGCAATATGAGCCCATTGTGTACATTATTTGCTAGGAACAGCCAAGACTACCTGATTACTCGAGGAAGTCGTCCCTCTGCTCTATGACCCTACCTTTGTTTTAGCTGCTCATTAATCTGTCTGTCTAAGAGCATGTGAAGTGGATTTAAATCACTTAACCAGATTAGGCTAATCCTGCACTTTTTATAAAACAGAAGCCACACCGGGCCGGCAGCGCAGAGCAAGGCCTGGCTTTTAGCCACGGACTCCTTGAATGTGGACTTGTGCTTCAGTCTTCTGGCCACAGGCTACCTATCAGTCAGGTGAGTGTGTTTACACCATGCTGGGGCACATTGGCTTGTTGTCAAGGTGAGACATTGAGCCATGACTCCGTATAAACTAAAATGTCCACTGCCTCACCAGCCTGTGTGACCACTCAACATCTGCTGAAGGTCTCATTAGATGGCGTCAAAGCTCGAGCTTTAAGAGGGTCCATCAAATCAGTCAGTGAGAAGGATTTAATCGTATCAAGCCCCACTTGGATTGATGTCAGATGGCTGCAATTTCAGTGTGTGTGAGTGCATATGCATGTGTTTGTACGTTCCGCTTAATGATATCCTCGGCCCTTAAACCCTAAGGCAAACAACATAGTTATGTAACACGTGCCACAGTGGACTGGCGACTCTTCGGGGTTTTAGGTTCAGTCCATCTTAAATATGACTAAAATGAAAATGAATGTTTTGTTTTTGCCAAGCAGTTCTAATAGACTGATCAGAATTTTTGTCTATGTAAGCAATCAAAAGGAAGAGATGAAATAAATGTGACTTTAAAAAGTCAGTAGACAGAGAATGAAAAGGGGACATTAAAAAGAGCGCTAAACTAAACGTGCGTGTGGCTCTTATCACGTAAACCACATTGACAAAAGGGAGCCGGTGGGGAGGAGATCTGTGAAGTGGAAACAGGAAGTAGCAGTCGGAAAGAGCTGAACCATCTGACTTTTGGATTTTATTTTTTTATTCTGACAGGAAAATGTGTATGTAATATGTATGTATACATTATGTATCATATTTTATTCCCTGGCGAGGCTGAGCAAGTCTGAGGAATTTGGTCTTTCTAAGTGAGGAAATGTATTAGTTATACAACTGCATACAACATTGTTAGTTGATGTCACATCTTAGTACAGGCCACTGAAGTTCCTCCTCACCAAATAGAGTTCTGCAATGTCTTTACTAATTTCTTCGAACTGAAGTACGTCATGTAAATGCCGGAACGGAATTCCACACAACGAGAACAGAAAAGGGACTTTCCCAGTTGTTTTCAAAAAATGCGTTGTTAGACTTGACAAGGTCCGAACTGTTGTAATTTGTTCTCTGTTGAGACTTGAATTTGCATAGTGCGTATTGGTGATTGGACAAAACAAGTAAGAACAATTAAGATTTCACTGTTTTGATTTGTATTCACTCAATTTAAGTAATCAATTACAAAACATTTCGATGGTTCCCTGTACCTATGATTTTGAGAACCCTGCCCAGAGTGTATTGGCCGAATTATCCATTCTTAAATTAAAAATATCAGTCATTCAACACTATTTTTTCTAGGGCAGCTTAACACAAGTGCAGCCCATTTAATAAGGACATGCTCCAAGGACAGGAAAGCAAGATGAAGAAAAACAGTATTAAACAGAACCAGATTTGGTCAGGAAATAAACAGGAAACTTATTTCAGAGGCAGATGGGCCAATGGACAGAGGAACTGTGTTCTTGACTGAAACACGTTATTTTTGCTTCCTATTGAACCAAACAAGGAACAGCAAGTTATAACAACATCTCGACTCTGTATTGTCCTTTAACATACGTTAACTCCTATACGTGTTAATGAATCCCACGAGAGTTCCACGTGTCCAGCAGGTCACATGCGCTGCCTAGAAAGTAAGCGAGATCCATAAACGCACTACTATAACCGTACTCACTCATTGACAATCATCAGTACCAACAATTCCCATGGTCTTTCGCCCTGAACATTTACCAGCACAGCACATACAGTCGCTGTGAGAGCAGCTGTTCACTGTGATTAATATTAACAAAACGTTAAGTGATGACAATGTTGAGAAACCAGCTCTGACAAAATGTCATTAGAGCAAGGAAACGTGAAAGTGTGGGTGTCATTGTGTGGGAATGCTTATGTTATTGTGATTTTTATTCTCTACACTTGGTTCAAAAATTCACGCCTCCCTGGGTACAAATTTCCCATTACTTACAGTATTCGCACAATTTAACGTTAAATATCAACTTTTCCCCATTCATTTTCAATTCATTTTAATACTTCAGTAATTTCCTGGGTTCAAACCCCACTTGGACCACATTTTAGTACTTAAGTACTTTCAATTTACTTCATAAGCACATGCAT
This sequence comes from Leptonotus elevatus, assembly GCF_054856555.1. Classification (NCBI taxonomy): domain Eukaryota; kingdom Metazoa; phylum Chordata; class Actinopteri; order Syngnathiformes; family Syngnathidae; genus Leptonotus; species Leptonotus elevatus. The sequence goes on from NC_141259.1 coordinate 9,030,433, forward strand.
TCAAATATTAGCATTCAGATTTTCAGCATTCTCACATAATTTTAGCAGAAATTATATTATATATATTATATTTAATTGAGTGAAAAGCACAATTTTTCCTTGTTCAGTTTATCTGGAGCATGTTTATATTTAAAATTTGTACAATTGAATCAGATTTTCAGAAAGAGCAAAAAATAAAAAGGTTATTTTAGTTAGTTTTTTTTTTTACAATAATAATTTTATAATGTCACTTTTTATACACATAAAATACTTTTTTTCCAATAAATATTGGAATTTTGCAATTAGCGCTGTCACTATCGAATATTTTTTTAGACTCGATTAATCTATCGATTAATCTATCGATTAATCGACTAATTGGATTCATTTAAATGTTGCAATAAAATGTGTTACAAAAGCATTTTCCCGCCCATTACTGTTTAGTAACTGGTGATTGGTGTTTATTTCGTACTTCGTGTTCATATAGTGTGTGTTTGTAAATTATTATTATTATTATTATTATTTTGATTAAACAAAAACGGTCTCCTTTTATGAAGGACTACAGAAATCAGTGAACAATTACTGTTGATATGATGAAAATCAGAGATTTTTGACCATTTTAAATGAAAAAAAAAAAGGCTCCAAACGAGTTGTCGATTAATTTGATAATCAATTACTCGATTAATTTTGACAGCTCTACATGAAATTGAGTTTACACCCCTGTTAGTGTGCACAAATAAATATCAAGTCAAAAATAAAAACTTTAGCTAGAAAGGAGGAACAAGACAAAGAGAGAAGAAGAAGTAAGGCTGGCATAACGGTCCATGCTCTCTGTATATACATTATGAGGGTAGTGTCTCACCTCCCCCTACTCAGCCAACGGGAAGCCAGCCAGCAGGATAATCAATAGCAGTAACTGCTATTTAACAACCATTCCACTCTCCACTAATACTCATGAGGCAACAGCATGCTTTCAGACCCTCCCTTGGATCCTACTCAAATCTGATTTAACGAAATAAGAACCTATCACAAGACTTTTCCCCATATCTGACAAGGGTGGGGTTTTTTTTCCCCCGAGTATGATTCCACTGACTTTATACAACTTATTCAACGGAGTCGTGATTCTTCAAACAGCGATACGAAACGCTTCCGAACCAAATTAGAGAGCGGCTCTACCCTGCATGGTCACAGTAAACTACTTCTCTTCCACCTGGAGTCTGTAAAAAATCTTTACCAGCATGAAACTGTAATTGTGGCACCGCAGTAAATACTTAACACAGGCCGTCTGATTTACCCAGCCAAATGTATTGACGTGACGACAAGTACAACTTGATACACGGTTGTCTTAAAAAAAATATTACACGTCACACCGTAGTTTAGTTTGTTTGTACTGACGCTTAAGTAAATACAGTAGAGATATGCCAAGGACCTCGCTCCGTAAAGTGTCTGATTTGAGTGCGAGGTTTGCAAATTGTAATCGTGTATCTTTTGTCTTGACCCTGAAGGTTTGGAATGCGATTGTGTCATGTCTGAAGCAAGAAACGATGCAAAGGTTTTGATAAACAAGTTGCTTGCATGCCCTGAGATTCAGGTGAGCGAGGAAGATAATCTTTATACAGTAGAGTTTTTGCTCTTTGGAAACTGTAAATCATGACAATAAGTAAAGAGGGAGTTAAAAAAAAAAAAGGACGGGGTGTAGAAGAAAAGATTGAGGCCAAAGACAATATGCCATAGAACAACATGGATGTCTTGGTAGTAGGAACCAAATAGAGGAAATGACGGTGAAAAGAAAAGGTATCTATGAAACCTTTATGAACTCACTCATAACCAACTAAAACTTACGACTGCTTTTTTTTCCCCCCAGGGTAAATATGTGGACAAAGGTTTAAACATGGCTATGACGTCGATTGGAAAATCACATCAAGATGCGTGACTGATTTCCCTTGACGTAATCGCTACCCGTCATCCAGCCCAAAGATGCCCCAAAAAATATCCGCCCTCACCTGTAGTGTCTTCGTTCTCTTTCAACTCATTGTTTTCATTCCCATCTTCCTCTTCAATCCTCTCTTTTGCCTTTCCCGAGCCGTCCTTTACAGGGACTACAGTGAAATTAGTTGGCATTTTACACCATGTGCTTCCTCTCAACGTCTCCCCGCTGCCACAGCCTTATTTCCTTCTCCGCCTCTCGCCGTTTTGCTGGTCCACTCCCGTCGATGGTCCGGCTGTTTTCACTTTCACCTCTGGTCCCTTTTTTTTTTTTTCAAAGGTTTTTTTTTTCCGGATTCACTCAGCTTTAGTGTGCGTATGTCTTCAAAAGTTTTGTAGTCTATTACTAGGAGACTGCTCTGTGCCGTGAAATCCACAACCCCGCTATCCAAATAAGGAAGACCAGGATTGACCCGCCCCTATGGGGGGCAGTACCTAAACACACAGACAAACACGCACACACAAGCAAAGAAAAACTCATACACACAAGCACACATGTGCTTCATGTGTGCGACCCCCCACCCCCCCCCCCCTTTGCCTGAGGGCTGTGGCCAGCAATGTCAGCTTTTGTTCAAGGAAAGGAGGAAGTCCAGAGAGAGAGATTTCCTTCACAAGGACACACATTGAGTATAACATTTCCTCATTTCCTATGCAGTGTTATTTGATTCCACATGCGTTTAAACAGAGGGCAAGGCAAATCTGTAAAAAGCATCGTTTATCACACATTGCGCATCGACATACTTAGAAAACATTGGCTACCAATTGATGCATTCAGGAAGCCGAGCCCAGACGGCACTCAAGACATCCTTGAGTGGTCCAAAACTCCCATTGTGAGGAGTTCATTTGATTGGACTCAATTCCGTGCCAGCTGCACAAAAGTCAGCCACGACAACTGCTGCACTGCCAATGCCCCGCCCACAAACATTACTACCGTAATTACATCACTGAAATGAGATCATCAAGTCATCAGGTTGCAATATCTGTGCAACTGCCTGCAGTCCATTGACTTACTCGTTGTCCTGCTCGCAAAACACTATGTCCGCAAGACACAAACGTATTTTTGTGTGCGTACGAGAAGCCATCTTGTCATTTGCTAAGCAACCGCGAGGCTGTGATGGGTACAACTCACATGTTCTTACGCATCACTCTACCATGCAGTTGTTTCTATAGCCCTCTAATGGCATCATTAGGCCCGCAGAACACAGAGTGTAGTGTGCGATGTTATGCAACTCGTTTTCATGAGTGTCCGGCCGCCCACAAAACTAGTTGCTGCAATTGGAAATGTAATCGGTCTGGCCGATTATCGGCGCCAATATTGGGCATTTTGACGGCCAATATAAGGTCAATCTAAAACAATTAAAATCTCAGGGAGCTATTTATTTAAATGTTCAGTTAACTTCATAAGAGATGCTACTGACTCTGGGAGCCTTCTGAACCTAAGAAATGTGAACGTTTAAGATTTCAGGTATTTTTTAATTTTGGAAAAAAAATGTTTTCTGTAGAAAACTATAGAGAGCTATGGCATTTACTTGCTTAAGTTTCCAATTAACTTTTTAAGACGTACTGATAACCTTGGGAGCTCCCTGGACGTTTTGTTTAAATTTAAAAATATGTCAATTGTCGACACCCTAAAAACCTTGGGTCAAAAATAACCCAACTAAGGGTCAAAAATTGACCAATCTTCTACTTGGGTCGATTTGACCCAACTTTGAGTCAAGAAATGGGTCTTTTAGTGTAAAACAACTCATAAATATTGGTCAGATCCTTTATTTGGGTAAAAAAATTGGGTCATTTTGTATAAAACAACCCAGAAAGTTGGGTCAAATTGACCCTAGTAGAGGATCGGTCCATTTTTGATCCATAGTTTGGTTATTTTTGACCCGACTGTTTTTACAGTGTAAGATGAAAGAAAAAAAATCTACATTTTGAAAAGTCTGAAAAATTGTTCAATAAACATGCTTTAATACATTACAATAGAATCAAGATTGGCATGGGGGGGGGGGGGTGCTCCTGTATGGTAATGTTAACAAAACAAACAAAAAAAGAAATCCTACCTCTATGTGCAATCCCAATTCTTAACAAATGACGACCATCGTGTCTGAACTTCAATGATACCCTGAAGAGCGCAGACCTCCACCAAGGCTTAAACTATCCAACATGTTTGTTCCAAGTCATGAAAAATTGCTTCCTCTTCAGTCTTCCTTCCTACTCAGTGTTCCTCTTGAGTCCTGTAGGTGGCATTAAAACACATATTTTCTTTCTAGTGGATCCGAGTCCATTACTGTTACACTTGGCTCCAATTCCAGCAGATTGTAAAAAGGAATCCCTCAATATCCACTTTTATCTGGAACTACACATTTGTGTTTTCTTCCATCTCTAGACAGTACTTATTCATACGAGTAGTGATGCAACTGCGTTGACTAAGTGGCCAGACACTCAGACTACCTCTGGACAGTCAATACAGAAAGGCCCGGGCAACAAAATCTATATTTAGGAGTAAGGTTACAGCATGTAGTGACGGTGTACTTTTTGTGTATCAGCCAGTCATCTTCCAAACTTGTGTCAGCAAACTTTATCTTTTAAACAAATGCAAAAGGTTAAACAAAATCGAATTACCGCCGGATGTTATGTCAATAAAATCTCTGATACATTGAAGGCCTAAATGATCAATTTTAGCTTAAAACTAATTTCCGATTTACACCGTTCGAATTTCAACTTGCTTCAAAAATTCACGTCTCCCGGGGTATATATCGTCTGATTTCACAATTTAATTTAATTTAACATTAAATATCAACTTTTTCCATCATTTTCAATAAGACAGACATTGAATTTGTGCTAAGTCCCACTTTCCGCACACCCACTTATATATATATACAACTTATCATCATTACCACCAGTCTGTTACTGTTTTGGTCGCAGGTTGGAATCCCGTCTCTGATTGTACTTTGCAAATATATCCATGACCATTATGCTAAGTGATATATACATGTATACCAACTAGCTATCATATCAGAACATTTATTATTAATTTCACTGAAATGATTAAATGCTGATTAAACTTTTAAAAATAAAGAGACCATTAGCCATTAGCTCAGTGGTTAGAGCACTTGCCTTCCATTACGGTGTACCTGGGTTCAAACTCCGCTTGGACCACATTTTAGTACTTTAGGATTTTCCTGCCAAACCCCGCTTGGACCACATTTGAGTACTATAGCAATTTATCTTTGAATCTACTTCATAAGCACATGCAATCAAATCTTAGCATTCAGCTAATAGCATTCAGCTTTTCAGCATGCCCATGCAATTTCTGCAGAAATTGCACTTTGACCAACACGGTAGAACATAAGCGGGCCAACGAAGGACATTTTATGATTGTAGCATATCTTAACACTTATATTGTTTTCCACTCAAAACAAACATTAATTGAGGCTAAAAGGTAAATTCTTCTGAGCTTAGCTGAGGTAAGAGCTTCTGTGTTCACACACCATACAGTTGAGCTCAGCTGCCTCGATACTTTGTTGCCCTCTTGTGAACGCTCACGGGAATACTGCAACGTGCAGCATCACCATGACATAACATGGCAATATAAACATCATTCGTAGACTGTCAGAGTTTCCAAATCCCAGACTGGGAAAATGGTGACTGTTATTGACTGAGCCTTTTAGTTTCCTGTAAAAAATAAATTAAAAAAATGTTCCATGACTGGTTAAATGCGCATGGAAAGGGAATTTGTATACAAGCATAACAAGCCAAATATGGTAATATATGGTGTTTACTTTTGTATGTTTAGAGTATTTACGCAATTTACTTAACCTAAATGCAATATTTGAATGGCCATACAGTTGCATGGTACCATAATCATAATTGCCAGTGCCCCATGTTTGCAATTGGAAATTAATCTCGGGATAATGTTACGAGCCAGTGTTAAAAAAACAGGGGCCGATTTGTGTATTTGCCAGTTCCAATTCTTTTCTGGCACACGCCTGGAAGCTTGAATTTCACCTATGGCATTGGTAGCCTGACTTTACCACACGCATTTCAGCAGCTCGTGACAAGACTGGGACAAGGAGACTTACCCATAACAAGAAGAACATGATACGCGTCCATACACATTTCTGATATTTCATAGCCACTGACGAAACATCCGAGGAACTCTGACTGCCCTTTTTTTTTTGTTGCGATTGCAGTTATTAATAATTTCTCTTCAACATGCAGCAAAGCCGTAATCACCTTTGCGGTTATTACGGGAAAGTCCAGGATATTTATACAACGTTTTATATGCGGTCTCTTCTGGCTTGATAGCGCTATATTAAAATAGTTGGTCCAGAATTAGTACTGTTTGTGACAAATTGTGAGACCAATTCAGTCCTTTTGTCACACTGACGACCACATAAATCAGATTTCCCAGCTGAACTTTGCATTAAAACCGACTGTAACATGCGTGCCGTACAGCAAAGGGAAGCCACACGAGAGCAGGAGCAGATCAAATGGATGCCAGGGCCCAGTTGGTGTGCTGACTGCTAGGCTCCAAATAAAGCAGAGGTCAGCACGTGACGCCAAAGGTGCGTGCCGTTTTAAATAGGAGTCCACACACACATGCATGCAAACATAATATGCAGCTTGACTCGCGTACAGTTACATAACTTGCATATCCCAACATAACTGGCGTGATCATATAACACAACCGCTTGTCTATGATTGGACTAATGTCTCTTGGATTAATTATTCTTACGCCAATATCTTTGATGTCTCTGAATCTCAAAGGGGCGGTCCGCATACAGAACACTTAACGCTCATTTGAGGCAATGACGGACATGAACGGTCAGCAATCCAGAGTGGCCATGAACTTCATTTAGCTCATCAAAACTCAATGAGTCAATGGATATAAATGTGGCAACTACACTAGCATAAGTACATGTCATACAGCCGGTTACAGTGATAGAAGTAACAACGTACACTCTAAAAAACAGCTGGGTCAAAAGTAACCCAATTATGGATCAAAAATGGACCGATCCACTTTATGGGTCAATTTGACCCAACTTCCTGGGTTGTTTTAGACAAAATGACCCTTTTTTCTTTCTTTTTTTACCTAAGGAAAGGTTTTGACCAATATTTATGAGATGTTTGTGTTTACATTTACCCATTTTTTTTACTCAAAGTTGGGTCAAATAGACCCAAGTAGACGATCGGTCCATTCTTGACTCACTGTCGGCAAATTTTTGACCCAACTGTTCTTTAGTGTGTATTGAGCTTCAATTGTACACTCTAAAAACAGTTGGGCCAAAAATAATCCAATTATGGATCAGGAATGGACCGATCCACTTTATGGGTCAATTTGACCCAACTTTCTGGGTTGTTTTATACAAAATGACTCAATTTTTTGACCCATGGAAAGGATCTGACCAAAGTTGTTTTACACTAAAAGACCCATTTATTGACTCAAAGTTGTGTCAAATAGACCCAAGTAGAGGATTAGTCAATTTTTTACCCACAATTGGGTTATTTTTTACCCAACTGTTTTTTTTAGAGTGTATTGAGCGCGCATACTATTGACTCAAGAATAGAAGCTATTCAAGTGATTATCATTTTGAAGGTGTTTAGATGATCCATTATTGATTTCTCCTGTTCCTTGCTCTGTCTTTTTAATACGTTGAAATTGTCACTTAAAAGTGGCATTATTAAAAATGAATATATTTTGATATTAAATCACATATTACTTTTACTTAACAGACATTGAAAGACAACTGTCAGTTTTAAATCTAGAGCGTTGCATGTGACAGAACAGGTAGTTGAACGTGTGTACATTTCCTGTTACACCCATAGTTGGGTTATTTTTGACCCAACTGTTTTTTAGAGTGCATTGAGCTTCAATCGTACACTCTAAAAACAGTTGGGTCAATAACCCAACGATGGGTAAAAAAATGTACTTGGTTTGATTTGACCCAACTTTGAGTCAAGAAGTGGGTCTTTCAGCATAAAATAACTCATAAATATTCATCAGGTCCTTTACTTGGGTAAAAAAAAGTGGGTAATTGTGTATAAAACAACCCAGAAAGTTGGGTCAAATTGACCCATAAAGTGGATCGGTCCATTTTTTATCCATAATTGGGTTATTTTTGACCCAACAGTTTTTAGAGTGTACGATTGAAGCTCAATACACTCTAAAAAAGTTGGGTCAAAAATAACCCAACTATGGGTGTAACAGGAAATGTACACACGTTCAACTACCTGTTCTGTCACATGCTACGTAAAAGTAATATGTGATGTAATATCAAAATATATCCATTTTTAATAACGCCACTTTTAAGTGACAATATCAACGTATTAAAAAGACAGAGTAAGGAGCAGGATAAATCAATTCTGGATCATCTAAACACCTTCAAAATGATAATCACTTGAATAGCTTCTATTCTTGAGTCAATAGTATGCGCGCTTTCATCAATCGCTACCATTTCCCCCAAAACCGCCGCATCCTATTAACAACACTTGTTAGTCAATCTCCCCACAGAGGCGTTCTTTTTGCAATCCTCATCATACGCCAAAAAAGATTTTCCACTCTTCATTAGTGGCCAGCATTTATTGACTCAGCCAAGTCTCTGTGGCTCTCAGAAGCCCGGGCACAACACCTCGCATGACTGCACCGCTTAGTAGCGTGAAAGTGACATTGTGCAGATCATCCATTCTCTGAATCAGAAGAGGAACACTCGTCAGTGGCATTTGGTATTCGTGAGAGTTCTCTGTAAAAATGCGTATCCCAAAGTAAGTACTTTTTTTACAAAAACAAACCGCTTGCGAGCCAATTCAGTAACCCTAATTTCAAAATTGCAGTTAATGCTCAGTGATCATGAATAAATGCACACATTGCGGTGCGCTCATAAATAAACGAGCACGGTTTAATTTAGCATATTATAAACCTTCAACCTGTTGCTGTGGATAGAAGCACCTTGTATGCACGCAGACTGAGGAAACTATGAAACATCAGAACCGCACCCTTGAATTAAAACTAAGAGCTTGAAAAAGTGCAAACCCTTGCATACTTTTGGGTCATTTTGACTAAATAGTGGTGGGAATGAAGAAACTGTGAAATTATACTTGGCATAAATGTGTGTACTTTTTATGGGACCGTACCAGTTGAGAGAATCGTCTGTGTTCCAATTTACATCAATTCTCGCAGAGACATGCACCTGGTCTCTGAGGTTGTTATGGTCTAATACCGAAAAAGTGAAAGATTAAAACTCCACAATAACTCTTGTCATATTTTCAAAAATGATCTCCTATTTTAGTCCCATATCGTCACCATCAACTCCAACCATCACCCTAACGACCTAACCCCAAAAATAAGGAACAGAATTGGGTGCTTTGACACAGGACCGAGATCTAACCCTTTCTCAGAAACACAGATTATTACATTTTAGGCTATCTAATAGTGAGGCGGCGCAGTAGCGCACTTCCCAGCATACTTTGCAGCGCTCCTGAGTCCTTGTTGCTTTGCTGTGAGTGTTTTCTCTGATGTCATTGATGATGATAAACCAAAAGGGGAAAAAAGGGACATCTCAGAACGCTGGCTCAAGTGAGATGACAAGTGTGTGGGGATGATGATGGCTTGAGATGTGGCCGATAGCAGCTCGAAATTTGAGTTTATAATTTGATTGACACCATTATTATAAAGCATACTCTTGTTAAATTAACAGTATTTAAGTGCATTTAATTTATTGTTCTTTTTTTGATTTTATAACCATATATATATATATATGGCTAAAACGAATGCTAGAACAACTTTGAATTTTTATTAGCTCGTTTTTCAAAGTTTCCTTAGACAAAGTTACCTCAACGCCAACACTTTACCATAAATATATTCATCAGTTTGCAGACTTTTTTTTGTCTCTCAGCTCCCAAAAATAATTGAACTCTACTCAAACTCCGGCGTCATGACACTTTGCATCCCGCAATACAAAAAGATAAACCGAGTGAAAAGCACACGGCTAATCCTAGAGTGGTTACAAGAGATAAGAAGTGGGACACTGTAGTAACGGCCCGGCTGACTCACCGTATTTGTTAGGCTCCCTGTTGTACTCCAGAATGGGCACCACGGCGTTGGGGTCCTGGGTTTCGAACTCCGGGTCCTCCTCCAACCCTGGTTCCTCCTCCCGGCCATCGTCGCCGGTGAGCCGCGTCGCTTGGGCTACAACCAAGCCCGAGTGCTCGGCGCCACCTCCTCCCCCGTCAACCGGGACGACCACGAACCTGTCGCCCATGTTGCTCACACTTTTTTGTCGCCTTCTTTTGGACCCGAAATGGAGGGGATAAAGTCAGCGACCAACGCGTGTGGTAACAACAGTGAACATTAGCAGACCCACGCTCAGCACCAGTTGATCAGAGGGTTTGATTACAGTACGCACGTGCACGCCCCCCGGGATTCCCTCATTGGACGAGAGGGCCTGGGGGTGCTGTCAATCATCCCAAATTTTGCTACCCGCCCCCGACAGGACCGTTTCACCGTGACGTCACACGTGCGTGAGACCAAAAAAGAAAAAGAAAAGGGTAAGACAAGAACAAACATAAAACTGAAATGAATTGGGGGGGTTAAAACAAGTGATTAAAAAAATTAACATATATAAATACCAAAACTGTAATGATGTAGTTAAATGTCATGGTTGTTATTTTACTTACAGTGGTGTCTAAACTATGGCCCGGGGGCCATTTTTGGCCTGCCATCTATTTTTAAGTGGCCGGTGGCATGTACTAAAAATGTCATCTGCTACTAATACATTTGTTTTATATACTGTATAGCTTTTCGAATGTGCAAATTAACTAATTACAATTAAACGATTGACAACATTTCTCTTCATAACACTGTGGTGAATAAAGAGAATTAATTTTTACAAGCAAAAATGGCTTCCTCCATTTTCTGCTCTGTGTCAGGGTCCACATTGTGAAAATATCACGTTGATTGATTCTCCAAGTAACTGCTTTAAAAATGGTCATCTTATGACAGATTGATCCTGTTTTAGTTCTGAATGTCAAGATGGGATTCAGCTGCTGTTCAGTGCAGGGGATTATATTTTCTGGTGGGTTACAGGGTCCAAACCACCCCAAAATCTTGTAAAATCCTAAACTATTTGCCTTATAGAAAGCTGTTCAGGTAACAGTTCTTTTAAAAACACACACACACAAAACACTGTAATATATATAAACAATATGCAATTGTTTGATGGACTGATTTTGATGTGCTTATTAAATTAAAGTTAAAAAAAAAAAAAGTGGCCTATGCTAAGGGAATTCTTTTTGTTTGCCATCGCTGTATGTGAATTATCATCCAAATCGATATGGTTCCAATCCATACTTATATATCTGATGATATATCTGAAGCTTCGAATCCAAACCCATCCTTGGGAGAAGGTAAGAATCCCACAGATAAGGAATACACAATGCCCATAATTTGAGAGCACAATTACGAGCAATCTTGGAAGTCTTAAAATTATAGTGCAATTAATTCTGACATTCAAATACACCATGAAGATGAAGTGTTTAGTCATTCAAAAAATACACCGAATATTTGTATTTAATTATGGCTACCTATCTGTAATACATCAATTCTATCTCACTACTGTATATAGTTTGTCTATACCTATTTAAACATTCACCAAATATAATAATAATTTAAATAAAAGTATTTAATCGATCTCTATTAATGGCATCCTTTGAGGAAATGCTGCTACATTGTTATCAGTAACAATATTCTATCTCATTTAGTTAAAATTCTGTAAAAAACAAACAAACTGTATTGGGGTATGCAAAACACTTCATAATTGTAATCAAGGCCTCAGGGCTCTCCAAACAAAAATTTACATCTACAAATAATTACCAGTCAGCAGAAAACAATTTGCTCAGGTCATGTTAGTTTCCTGATGGTTGCATGCCATATTTTGTTGACATAAGGCATTGAAAAGGTCATACAAGCTTTCATTTCGACAATATTAAGTATAAAGCAAAATTACCCAAAAAAGCAGTGTATCATACATATGTCATATTATGTCTTTTTTTGACCCATGACCTCAACATGCCAGGACTTAACTTGCCTCTAAACAATGTTGGCATGTCTGACATTTGCTTTTTCAGCTCTCCAAAACTTCTCAAGTGAAAATATTCTGGAAAGACTCCAAGAGGCCACTCAGACGGTAATCACTTGAATGCATGTTACAGTGTGAATAGACGACTGGCAGAACAGTTGGATGACGAGGAGTGGGTGGGTCTAAAGTCAGACCCGTTTTTGATTGCACAATGATTGTTTTGATGGGGGGCATTTTTACATAATACCAATCATCTTGTTATAGATTGTTTCCCATCCATAATGACCATAACTCCGTTGGCCACAACGTTATGGCCAACGGATGTAAGATTGACAGAGGAATTTGTAATCCTTCATGTCCGTCTTATTTTACTCATCCGTTGCCCGACTCATCAACACAGCACAGACTGAAATACTGATTACGTTTGAATTGGGTGAGACAGACGTGGCTTTTAAGCACACAGCATTACAGCATTTGCAAAGCCTTCGTGAGTTTGCTTTACTCGTATTGTGGTACGATTTCTAAGAGCAAATGAAAATAAGGCTGTGATGCATGAACTGATGCTTCCCTTGTTACAAAAGATAGTTGTGGGGCATCCATGCTCATCTTTGGCTTGGTTCTCTGAGGTTAGTTTTAAGGCTTAATAGTGTAAAGAATAGTCTGTGTAAAAATCACACTGACATGATAATATAATAAAAGACCTACAGCGTGTTAGCGAATCAGAGAACATGGAGCATAAAACATTCTCCAGAGGGGACAACAGCAGTGATAATTGAAGCGGTAGGAGACACAAACAGTCAACTTGTTTTTCTTTGCCTGCAGATGCTGTAACAAGATCCCTTGGGCTACATTATTCCTTAGGGAGTCGTGATGTGCGTGTTGGAAAGTATACGAGCATACCTGGCATCTGGCCTTTTGTCAAAAAGTCATGTTGTACAAGGCAGTAGACGTTAGAGCAATGTGCTCGTGGGTCACATCTGACTTCTTTTGCTGTCTGGCAAATAAATAAACAAACTAAGTAGTAATGTCATGCAAGGACCACTGTAGGGTTGCGGTGACTCAAATTTACCGCAAGCTGCAGACTTTGGCAGATAAAATAGATCATGAAATAATAATAATAATAATAATAATAATTATATATATTTTTTTTTATAATAATAAATAAATAAATAACAATAATATACACTTTGTGTATTTAAAACCAGCCACAAAGCTTTACCTGGTCCGGTAGCATAATGCTAATGCTAAATAGAGTCTAGTATAAAATAATTGCTCAGTATTTTCACGTTTCATTGAAAAATGGTAATTGAATTGTGCTGTTTTTCCACCCCTATTATTAACAAGGGAAAAAAAAAGTGTGGGTGGAGAGCGGGGGGCCGGGGGGGGACAAATAAATTGTTTTACCGTTTTAAATACAAGCGTAGTGACTGCCCTCTACTGGCAGAACGCCGCAGTCACACTGTCACCGGATGTGGCAGGCGAACAAGACATCAAATTTGACAAGCATGGTACAGTATTCGTTCATGTCACTATCAGTAATATTAAATTACATTAACCAGCACTACTACTGCGACTGCTACTAGTACCTAGTCCTACTACTATTTGCGTTATTGTTAGACGAAAACAGAACCAGTAACAGGTTGAGACGACAATCAATGTGTCCTCGATTTACACAAGTGTGCAATTAAATTGGAAGCGTGTGTCTGTGACGAACGAACCGTAACGCAGTATAGTCATAAATTATAACTCATAATTACCGTAAACATTTGTGTAAGAAACACTTCTAGAAGTTCTAGGTCATACATGATGACCGTGACAACCTTTTCGTTCGTAACCTCGAAACATGGTCGGGATGTCGGGACCGCTTTGCTCACTTTACGAGTCTGCGTGTATAGCATTACACAACCAGCAGGTGGCAATAGAAGGCTGGTTACAGAGAAGCAAGAATAGAGCCAAGAGGTTGCCAGAGTGATAAGATTGGGAAAGATTTAGAAAACCATTTCAGTATTTATTCTACATCTGTGATATCCATCATAAGAGCCATATTGTCCTCACGAATAAGACCATTCAGAGCACTGACGGAATGACGGTGTCTTACAAGTGAAGTTTTTTTCCCCATCACTGCTGTATGACATTTCTGCACACGAATAGAACAACTTTGACATCTAGTCAGGCATATTTGTGCACTAGTTGACATTTTTGCATTACTAGTACTAGTGAAGCACGATTATGTTAACTAGTAGAACATTATTATGTCACTATTAGTATTAGCAGCATGCAGTTGTCTACTCGTGCACAGTTTTGCCTCAATCAAATGGATCCTCCTTACAGGAGAAATGCTCAAACAGCTTTATGGAAAGCTGTTCCAAACTGGAAAACTCACAAATTCATCACCCAAATGTCTTCAATAACATTTTTATTAAGGTCAAACAAAACACATTTCTACTTAAAGAGGCCAGACAAATCATTTTAAAACATTGTTGCGTGGCAAAATGAAAGCCGTGGCCTGGTATTTATGATGCCGCATTCCATTTTAAAATGAATATATAATGTGTTATATTCCTACAAGCTTGTCTGTTGTGACGTCATGAGCGCCATCTCCATGGCAATAACGACAGGAATGCTTGTTACTCTAGTTTGTGTCCGCTTCTCTTCCACTGTTCATTCATTAATGCGTGCATAGCTGAACTTTTAACATGCACACTGTAAAACAGTGACACACAAATAAAACCGGTTTCAGATTTCGGCAATTCTTTTTGCTCCCTTAAGTGAACCGTTGCTATTTACTGACACGCATACAAATCCGTTTTATAAGGTTTGACTTATTTTTCGTCTTTTACTAATGCCAAAGAAAATAAGAACGATATGATTACAATAATTGTATTTATTTTACCATTTCCCGCTTGAAGTATCAGTATATCTGAAATTTATATATAAAGATGCTACATTGCATATTTTGTCACATTGCTACTATATCGTCAGGTTACCATGACACCAAGTGGTATCCTGGATTGTTTGCGCAAAGGATCCGGTATCAGACTGTTTGCACTCGGAGCCTTGTTGCCTTTCGGGGAAAACATTCCCGCCAAGAGCTTGCTGTGAACCAGCAGCTTTACCGCTGGCTGTGCGGATACGGAGCATCCTGCATCCTGCATGCCTGTCACTGCTAAGCTTCAGCCATGGAAATAACTCACTGGATTGGAAAAGGCCGTCACACCATCTCCTTTTATGAAAACACCGGTTAATTAATTGAATGCTATTACTATTCACAGAAAAGCTCTGTCTAAGTCTAAGTAAAAGGCCATGCGGAACACATAAAAACAAACAAACAAAAAATCATTAAAATTATATACATATTTTACTATTACTATTATTTTGTTAGTAACCCAACTATGGGTAAAAAATGGACTGATCCTCTACTTGGGTCAACTCGACCCAGCTTTCTGGGTTATTTTTTACAAAATGACCAAATTTCTGATTTCTGAAAATGACCCATTTCTTGACTCAAAGTTTGGTTAAAATTGACCCATAAAGTGGATTGGTCCATTTTTTATCCATAATTGGGTTACTTTTCACCCAAAAGTTTTTAGAATGAAGGATCTGACTAATATTTATGAGTTGTTTTACACTAAAAGACCCATTTCTTGACTCAACGTTGGGACAAATTGACCCAATTAGAGGATTGGTCAATTTTTGACCCATAGTTGGGTTATTTTTGACCCAACTGTTTTTAGAGTGTACACTCTCGTGACACTGTTTTTAGAGTGTACACTCTCGTGACACTTTAGTGTACACTCTAAAAACAGTTGCGTCAAAAATAACCCAACTATGGGTCAAAAATGGACCGTCCTCTACTTGTGTCAATTTGACCCAACTTTGAGTCAAGAAATGGGTCTTTTAGTGTAAAAGAACTCATAAATATTGGTCAGATCCTTTATTTGGGTCAAAAAATGGGTCATTTTGTATAAAACAACCCAGAAAGTTGGGTCAAATTGACCAATAAAAGGGATTGGTCCATTTATGATCCATAATTGGGTTACTTTTGACCCAACTGTTTTTAAAGTGAAGGATCTGACCAATATTTATGAGTTGTTTCACACTAAAAGACCCCTTTCTTGACTCAAAGTTGGGTCAAATTCACCCAAGTAGAGGATCGGTCAATTTTTGACCCATAGTTGGGTTATTTTTAACCCAACTGTTTTTAGAGTGTAGGTTGTCTTTCTCAAGGTGTCAAGGAAAGTCAAACACGAAGCCTCTTGCCCACTTTCATCTAGAATCGTAATTTCACCAAACAGCAACATCTCCTAGACTCCTGTATATGTGCCATTGTAAAAGAATGGCTTGTCGGTCACACAATGACCTATGACCTCTGGTGTCCACCGCTGGACTCTAGGTTTGCCGTCCGGACCCGGTCGGACGATGATCGTGCTTCTGGATGCGACCGACGGGTCCTCATCAAAGAAGTTAAAGGGTCGGAGGAAGAAGCCCACCGCGTTGCCAGGTGTTGCCGTGTTGGGGATGTCTTCGGCGTGAGGCACATGCAGGAAGCCCACCGTCACCCAGGCGACCAGATCCTACTCACAGGAAAGTAAATATTACTCTCAGATTTGTCATCAGTCCACATAACCTGTTCATTTACGTGCTTAAAAGTGCAAACAGAAGCAAATGTCAGCATTTGCGTTGACTTTGCAAGACCTGATATGACTCACGAAGTGTTTGACACAGTCCAAATTTGAACCAAGGTCCATCACAGCCAGGGACGACAGTTAAGTCATCTACAGTATGCGATGCATTTTTTTTTTTTTTTTTACCTGGTTGACAATATTTTCATTGTTGCGAATGTAGTCTTCAAATGACACAACAGGTTTCCAGGGGTCGTTCTGGTTATAAATACTGCTGCTGGTGGCCTCACTGTCTTTATGACGAGTAACGGCTAGAGGATATCTGCGATGCCAAAAAAAAGTCATACAATAAATACAATAAAAAATACATTTTTTTTTTCTTGCCGGTGATTCATCCAAAATTTGTGAAAAACAAATGTACTTTTTCACAAATGAAATTACCTTGACCAACTGATGCCGTTTTCTTCCCGCCAACCTCTTGGAAGCACACTATCACCATGCGAGTTTAACTGTATACGATAGCTTTTTTCATGTCCCCACTTATTTTTCTCATTAGGGTTGTAAAAATGGACATAGCGGGGGAACTTTTTGCCGTAGCGGAAGGCGGCAGAACGCTCCGTCTTGTGTTCCGTCCAGTTGAGTTTGGATTGGACGATGAAATTCTTGGGGCTCCAGGGATTTGTGAAGTTGACGTATTTCAAATCCAAGGTCTTAAAGCTGTTTTCGCGACCTGGGTCAAAACAAATAATTGTCAGGAGAAACACTGAAAGGTATCGGGCTTTTTTTTACTTTGCACGTTTAGATTTAAAATTGATTATAAGTGTAATCTATATGATGGGTTAAGTCCTTGAAATGGGACTCATCATTACAATGATAAATTACTTTTCATTTGTGCTATTTAAATAATTAGATTAAAAGCAAAAGTGGATTTTTTTTTTTCAATTCAATATATACTTATCGAGTTGCACGTAAACCAAATTCGAACCACACTTATGCATGTTAATGACATGACATGACATTCTGTTATTCTAGCTCATTATACATCTTTGTCCTGGTTGCTCGGCACAAGTTGACAACAATAATGATCATAGAAGAAGAACCACATCAGATTTGGTCATAACGAGATCTGGTATACAGTATATGCAAATTAGCCACGGGACTGGTCATCCGGTGCAGTCAACAAGTCGTCAATAATAATGAGAGAAGGGGATTGGTCCAAATGTGTTAAGTGTACATCAGAGGATGAGTAAACATTTGATTGTTTTTTACACATCATATTACATTAATGAATGATTTAAACTTGTTTTACAGTTAAGACTTTGCTACCTAAAATAGCTCTAAATGCTTTAAATAAGGTTTTTAAATTTAAAAAAGTGAATCCCTGCAAATGTTCGGTTCAGCATTTGTCTTGGGGCCAAGAACCTATGTTGGAGTGAGGTGAGGACCTTCATTTAGCCAACTTTGTATAATAGAAAAAAGTGCTTTGCTGCCATCTTGTGGCATCAATTGAGAATGGACTTTTTTGGCTAAACATTAATTACTAGCCGCACTCTAAAAATAGTTGACAGACCCAACTTTTGAGGTTATTTATTTAACACAAAACTAAACCAACTTTTTGGGTTATTTATGTAGCCCAAAAAATTAAATAACCCAGCAATTTGGGTTAGATATTTAACCCAAAACGGATAACCCAGCTTTGTAATTAATTAATTATTATTAAAAAAAAAATGTTTTACACAATCGTCCACCCCACCCCCCAACTTTTTGGGCTTTTT
Source organism: Leptonotus elevatus (assembly GCF_054856555.1). Taxonomy (NCBI): domain Eukaryota; kingdom Metazoa; phylum Chordata; class Actinopteri; order Syngnathiformes; family Syngnathidae; genus Leptonotus; species Leptonotus elevatus. The sequence goes on from NC_141259.1 coordinate 9,048,862, forward strand.
GTTGAACCCAAAAAGTTTAATAACTGTTTGGGTTATTTATTTAATCATAAACTTTAAATAACCCAACTTTTGGGTTTATTTATTTATATAACCCAAAAAGTTAGGTCAAATGATTAAATCACACAACAATAAAATTTTTTGTGTGTGTTGCAAAACAACACAACACAACACAAAACAAAAAACGGGGTCAGGGTGTTGTGCGAAACAACCCAATTTTGATTCATTTGACCTAACTTTTTGGGTTAAATGAATAACACCAAAAGTTGGGTCGGTCCCTTTTTGATGCAATTTGGGTTATTTTTGACCCAACTGTTTTTACATCGCTGGGCTAGCTGTATTCTGATTAGTTTTGCCCTCATGTTAAATTAAATGACTTTGAACACGAAATGACACCGATTACAAAATAGTGTTAAAATGTCCGTCTTACCAGCAATATCCAGGTCAACCTTGTAATTGATGAGATGTGTGTGCAGGTTCCCAAGCACATAGCTGTACACCTTGCTGCCATACTTAAGTCCATTTGGCGTAAGGAAAGTGTCGTGGATGTAGCCAGTGGCGCTGACCTTTACTTCCATCACCCCATTTTGGTAGAAGATGAAATCCCAGATGTAATCATAGTTGTAAACAGTTGAAGTGGTCCGTAACACCAGCACAGTGTTGTCAAGTCCTCCGTAGAAGTTATAACTGCCCTTGAATGCGTTGAAATGTCTTCTCAAAGGCAAAGCTGTGGTCATCTCAAAAATACAGAGTGCATTCCTATAGCGCACCGGTTTGTCGGTGTCAAAATAGTGGTGAAGATCGACAAAGGTAGCGATTTCTGGACAGTCAATTCCAGGGGCGAGCTCAAACGACAAGGTACCCATGGCCCAGCCTGCATCAATGTATTTTGTTTGCATGGCGGCAGGAGTGTCGCCAGCATAGAAAGCGATAGCTTCTTGGAGGCTGATCTCGTAGGCGATCCGCTCTCCATTAAAACGGACGTCGAAGACCTGAAGTCCGGCTGACGAACGCACCCTGTAGGCAAACGACCATCCAGCATATTCGACAAAGTTGCCGTCGATGTGATAGCGATGACCTTGAGGCTCCACAAGTTTTGGCCCGTGGATGTTCGTGGGCGTGTTGCTTTGACCTCGAGGAATGTAAGTGGAGTAGAGATCGTTATCATCATGATGGGGTAGACGGACTTTCTCCACGGCTCCTGATTCATAGTTTTCGACCAAGTCCTCCACACTATCAAAGAACTGACTGTTGTACCAGACTTTCTCAACAGCCCACTTATCTGGATCCAAGTCTTTATGGTTGAGCAGTATTTCAAACCCAATTGGGTGGATATAATATCCTTCCACCAACTTGACCAACATTATCCAGGACCTCCTCTCACCCGACGCCAGCCCTCGTGGGGCTATGTCGATAAAAAACAAACAGCGATCAGAGCAGTTTGTGAACGAAAATCCTCCCGTGGTCTCCATCAGAAGCTTGTGAGCTTTAGCTGTGATTTTGCTCATGCTTTGATTCAAATGCTCATACTCCATTAACGTCATTGGTCTTGACTCAAATGGGATAGGCCTATCTCCCTTGAACCTCTTGACCTCATGAGAGTTCGGAGATGGCAGCGGCCCGACAACAAACTCGGTGATATTCGGCTTGGTTTGGTTCGCAAACTGGATAATCACACGCGCTTGGCGTGGAGGTTTGGCCTGACCACGATCCAAAGCGATCAAAGCTTCGTGCTTTCTTGGCACTTGGAGCTCCATCATCAGAATGCTGTTCTTTTTGAGAGCCACGTTATTAGCATTAGTGAGTCCAAATTCTGCAATTCCATGGAGGTAAGCCCGGACGGCCTTCATCTCGCGAGGTGTCAGGTCAGCAAACATGGGCGCACCGTGATGAGCCCAGTCTCTTGCTCTGGAAGCCTCGCAGGCAGCAAAGCAGAGCAGACACAGCAGACAGAGAAGACTCATTGCTAAAAGTTAATGGGAAAAAAAATTAGAATTAGGATAGACAGATATCAGTGTCAAAATGTCCATTTAGTTCTCTAGGTCAGAACAGAAAACCTCAAAACCGAGATTTGAGACCTCCACGTGGGAGCGTGCTTGAGTTATACTTTCTAAAATAATAATTTATCTTTCAAAATTGGTTTCACGTTGTGCAAATCATGAATCATTCATTGTAAAACTTGCCAGCCAAAATAAATAAATAAATACATAAATTAGAGGTGTCAGTCGATTATTTTTTTTTAATCGTAATTACCTTCACATGACTTCAATAATTAACTCACAATTAATCGCACATTTTATATCTCAATTTATATACAAATTTACAGTAAAATGTACAATAAAAATATTTATTTGATAATTTTTCCTACTTTTGTTAAACATAAAAGTGGGAAGAAATGTTAACCTAATCGAAATATGGTTGCATTTTTTTAGTAATTGATACAGAATTTTTATAACAATTTATAAAATTGTTTATAAATAAATAAATAAATGAAACTTAGCTGGCTGTTTGAGTGGAAAACAGAGGCTGATAGTGAGTCAGCAAATCAAAGACACAAGACAGACATTGTAGACAGACATTGTATTAAGGGGGGAAAACTATTTTTTTTTCTTTGAAAACAGCACTTTAATCATTAATGCTAATCAAATGTATTCATGCACATTGATATCAAATTTGAAAAACAGTCTGTATTAAATATCATGTATATTTTAGAGCTGTCAAATAATAAATTTTTAAAATCAGATTAATCACAAAATTAAAAAGTATTTTTAATCAACATATATATAACAGCGATATTTTTTTGTGATTACAGTATACTAAGATTGCAGGGGATTGGGACGGAGCCCTGATGCACATACTTAAAGTCGGCGTCCAATAGATGCCCACACATAAAGGTTTTTAATTGCTTATGTAATGCCAAAAGATGGCGGAAAATCACCTTTTTCTATTGTACAAGGCTATGGTTGAAATAAATAAAGCTATTACCCTCAGTTTAAAATAGTTTCTTGGCACCAATATACCACTTGATGGCGCCAAATCAACATTTTTATAGTAAACATGGCTAGGTGAATTTTTAAGGAGGATAAGTTCCCTAAACAATAAATTCTCAAATTCATTAATGCCAAACTACGAATATGTCGGGCTTGACTGCAATATAATTTGTAATCGGTTGTTTTGTTAGTAAAAGGTAATCAGTGTATTCAGTAAGTTAAACGTTTTTCTCCCAGAGTAAAGTAGCAATTTAGAGACTATTGCAATAGTATAACCTATTATTTTCAAATGACATATCATATTTTGGAACCAAGTTCTGTTATGCTTGCTCTACTCCGCTAAAGTAAGGCGTAAGGTGGTGACAGCTGTGTTTGAGCCCTCATTCTAAGGCCGGGAGGTCAGACAGAATAGATTGGCGACTCTCTCGCTCCCCACGCTTCATTCAATAAACCGCCCCATCACCCTTCCCACAAATGCCCATCTTTACAGGATTAGGCTTGGACAAACATGTCTTTCTTCTGCCACCGAGGCACCGCTACCCCTGACCGCCACCTCCCACGTTCTCTAACGTTTGGCGCTGTGAGGTCACGGGATGTGTTCGTCAAAGAGCCGACATCCAATTCCAGCGCTTCCAGCTGTGACCTTCCACTCTTGCCCAATGGCTGAAGGTTCAGATGCTACTGTACGTCCTTCGAGTCGACCCCCGCATTTAAGAACCACGCTTCGGTCCATTCAATAGGGAAGATATCACTTCATTGGAGACTGAATAACCAAGAAATTTGTGTAAGTAAAGGAAAATAGAAAATTCTAGATGAACTGAGAACAGCTTTCTGTGGGGAAAAAGCAAATCTCAAAAGCACTTTTTAAGGTAAGATTTTTTTCCCGATATTATTTGTTTTTAAATATTTACCTGTAACCTATTGTATATGTTGTGTTTATTTTTTTCTTCTTCCTAATTTAAGCATGTGTTGCTGGACTGTGGAGGCACTGCTACTGACCCTGATTGGACTGCAGACAGTGACGGGAAAAGGGTAAGCATATAGGTCACAACAAATACACATTTTGGTGGGAAGAAATTGCACGCATTACTTAACACTCAATAGCAAAATGTCTACAAAAAAAAATGTACTAAAAAGTAAAAAAAAGTACAAAAAAAGAATGAATTGACATGTATTTTGCTCCAGACACTGGTGCGAACACACAGTACAGCAGAAGGTGGATCGGGTCCTGACCCCACGTTTGCAGCTGGAGGTGAGCTGCTCCGAGGTCTACCAGTATAACACGCAAGGCTGGAGACTGGATGTCGAGTCGATGAGGGCTAAGCACGGCGGCGATGATGGCATCGCGCTCTACTACCAACAGCACGGACTCAAGGCACTCTGCTCGTTGTACAAGTAAGTCACTTGGTTTTACACTCTAAAAACAGTTGGGTTAAAAATAACCCAACTATGGGTCAAAAATGGACTGATCCTCTACTTGGGTCAAATTGACCCAACTTTGAGTCAAGAAATTGGTCTTTTAGTGTAAAACAACTCATAAATATTGGTCAGATCCTTTACTTGGGTAAATTGGGTCATTTTGTATAAAACAACCCAGAAAGTTGGGTCATATTGACCTATAAAGTGGATTGGTCCATTTTTGACCCATAATTGGGTTATTTTTGACCCAACTATTTTTAGAGTGCAGCATTAAAAATTGGTCTTTTGGATATTAATGGAATATAATTTACTAGTATGTTCTTTGCCCTCACATTAAGTAGATCTCCCTATTAACATGTAGTCGTACTAGTATGCCAAAGTTGTGGCATACTAGTACGACAACATGTTAATAGGGAGATCTACTTAATGCAGTTAGTATTGATTGTTTAATGTTTTACAATAGAACGAGAATGGAACATTGAATGTGTATGGAAAGAAATCGGGATCGGCAAACTCGGGATCAGCGGGTCAAGCTTTTCAAAGGTCGGGATCAGTGATTAGCCAGAAAATTGTGACCGGTGCACTCCTAATAGTAATACTAGTAGTATGCAGATGATGAAGTATTGCTTCACTATGAGTGCAGTTGTCCTACTACTACGCCAAAGTTCTCTTCGTGATATGCAGGAATTTCATACAGTACGTTCTAATACTGTGCCCGATTCATTCTACTTGTTCGTCTTATTAGAAAGATGAATATTCTATCCGTTAAATGGATCTTAAGCTGGATTTCAAGGATATCAAATAAATGCTCAAATAACTTTGTATAGAACTTCTAGAGTGGAAAACGACCTGTTCTGAGTTGCTGCCCAATTTTGTTTTTAATGATAGAAATAAAATGGAAATAAAAATACTCTACATATCTTATTATGTCTTATTGAGGGTCAAAAAGTTTTTTATACCACTTCACTTGCTGCTGGCGAAAGACAGACTATTATGGTGATAGATAACTAGTCACACTCACATAAACATTATCGCTGAGTGTGAATTTTTTTTTAACACTATATTGCAACTATTTGTCAGAAAAGTGACCAGCGAAATGAAGTCCTGCTAAGAAACTGGCAGCATTAATTATTTCCACGTTATGCTCCGTATAACCGGAAGGGAGATGTGTGAATCCTTGCCAAACACATGGTGCCCAAATGGTGTACACATTGCAAAATCACTGATTCATCGACATGTTGTAAAATTTGGACTTTGATACTTTTGACGCCCGTTCTTTCAAATATTTTGCTGAGGGTTGCCTTATCGGTACAATTCTTCATTAGAAAATACGAGAAGAGAGTGTTGATTTGTCCGAATCAAAGTATTGTGCAACAGACTGCTTAGTTCAGTTCATTTGTGTGAGTTAAAGTCAGCATCCATAAAATATTCCATGGATGACTACCAGTCCAGTATATAAGAGCATAACTCTTGAGTGTGCCACCATTCAACAGGGTTAATGCGTGCCTTTTATTCTGAAAAAAAAAAAATCCCCTTAAATTTAAAAGAGCCATCCATTTTGTGGAGAGCTGGTGCCTATCACAGCTCTGAACTGATTGCTAGTTTTAGGGTTGGAGATGCAAAAATGTTGACTATCCATGCATTATAGTCTACAATTAATTTGGAAATATATTTGTGGGTGATTTCAAGCAATGCCAGTCAATCACAGGGCACATCCATGTCCAGACTACAAATAAATAACACTTGCGCAAAGCCACCGCAGGATAATTGTAACATGACATTGCCAAACACAAATCTCCACAACGTTCACAGTGGCATCTTGGCTGATCATTAACTGATTTGCATTGACAGTCCGTTAAAGATGATTAACTTCTCTGACCTATAAAGGTCCATTTGCACCTGATAGCGAGCAAAGAGTGATTAGTTATCAGTAGTTTAGACAATCCTATCAGTTGAGCTTTTCACGCTAAGTGAAAATGGGTCTCGTTATTTATTTCTATGCTTTTCACAGTAAATACGTGAATGAAAAAACACTAGCCACGAATCAAATGAAAAACAGTCATTAGCGCGGTAACTGAACGTGTCATCTTACGCCGCTTGACATACGTCGATGCGCAAACTAATTCATTGCGCGCCGTTCGTAAACTCGAAACGCCGTTCGTTAATTTCCTTTTTGCTGCACAGCACTGCAATGTGCGTCAATGAACTGCATTTTGGAGATGCAGAAAAAGGTGTGCAGCATCATGCAACACATGCTAGTATCTATTTCTAATCGGCAATATCACGTCAAACTCGTTTTACCTCGTGCCGACAAGGTGCTGCGATTCATATTCTGATAAAGTTCAATGCAAATGCGAGATCCGCCCGCGCGTGAAAACATCTCGCTATACAGTACAGTGTACACTTCTTTCTTATGATTGGACGTACTTGCCCGTGTCGTCGACCTCGCTGCGTATGTCGAGTGATCCCGGTCAGGAAGTATTTGCTGTATTTGGTGAAGCGCGTATTGAGGCTTTTATGATTTTGGGTGAGGCGACGTCACGATGACGTAAGAAGTCTGGTTTCCGCCCCTATGCGTGTTCTCCGTGCGCTCCATTTTCGATTCAATCGAAGCAGAGCAAGCGAGGGCGTGGGGATATATAATATATAATCCCATCTCTTATTAGATCGTTGCGGTGTTTTCACGTTTATTTATGAACCACAGCACATGAACGCACAATCAAGAATTTATTTATTTATTTTTTGTCCATGCAATTAAACCCTTGTGAAATTGCTAGTTTATTTGATTTTTTTGCAGGATAGCCAATATTTTTTTCCAGGTTCCAAAATATGTGACATATTGAAAATGCAAAGTGTGTGTTTTCCCATTTGTCAAAGAGAGTATAAATATCACTTTACAACAATCAGTATTACAGCTGATAAAGATGAATATGAACTTTTGTACTCACATCAGACTGCCAGTGATGGAAAGTCAAATGCTGAACAAGACAGTGAGAGCGTGCTGTGAAGGTTGGAGTGGACCAAGGTGCACAGATGGTAAGATAATTTGTTTTTAAATAAAAAAATAAATAAATGCATTCATAAATTCTATCAAGATGCAATGACTGTATGTTTGATTTTGTGTTGTGCAAAATGATGCATAATTTGTTAATTAATAAAATAAAACAAATAAAACAAACAAATAAATGAAAAAAATAATAATTAAAAAAAATAATAATAATAATAATTAAAAATATTTAAAATGAAATTGTCCATTAAGTGTGAACAACACACAACAATAAGATGACTCAAACTCAAGCAAAATGTCCCTTACGACCTTCAGCTGTTTATCCGCTCCCTCTCAGGTGTAGGAATGCATGGTCAGTGTTACTCCACCTGGAGTTGTGCGGAGTTCCCCGGAGTCCACAACGCCTCCCAAATGACGATGGAGCAGTGCTGCAGCAGCCAGTGGGGATTAAGTTGGAAAAATGCCTCGGACCAGACCTGCTTATCCTGCACCTATACGCTCCTACCAGGTCCAAAATTATGAATGTCAATGGATATAACATTCTTCTCTGCTTAATTTATGACTCGATCCTATTTTTTTCCACACACCTCTAGACTCGCAATTCTCCCCGCTAGTACGTGGGGGTCTCCTCGGTAGCGCCAGGGCGCCTCAAGGCTCGGCCACCTGCATGTCTTGGGGTGGATCCCACTATCGCACTTTTGACAAGAAGCACTTCCACTTCCAGGGTAGCTGCACTTACCTGCTGGCCTCATCCACTGATGGGACCTGGGCAGTGTACATCAGTACGGTCTGTGTCAGTGCAGGAAACTGCAGTAAGGTATGAAAGGTTTTCATTTAACTAGCGAGTGGACTATCTTCAGATATTTAACGAGCTGACTGCACAGTAGAATGAATTAAAGTTGAAATTTGCATTGGTTTGCATTCAGTAAAGTCTTTCAGCGCAATGTTTTAATGGTTTTTTTCAGGCTCTGAGGATAATGATGGGCCTTGATTTGGTTACAATTAATGAGAGAAATGTAACCCTCAACAACCTTCATGTTCCAAATGGCGAACCCCTCTTTCAAAATGGTATGCAGTCACTCAACTAACAAGAACAGAATTATTTGTTCGAGGACCTTCAACATGTATTCTAACAATATGGCATCTTTATTTATTTACTCATTCATTCCCAGCCATTTTCACTGAAGCAACCCCCTTCGCCCCGGCTGTTTTACTGGATTTTGACTGAATTTGCAGGGCCCACAGAATATTGTGTTCTATTGCTATAAAACATGTGACCTACCAAAAGAAAAATTAGAGTCTCTTCTTTCACCAGGAAGGAAAAGTATATTTGTATCTGTTTTGCAGCAATTAGCATTAGAATGTAGCTAAGTTTCATCAATATTCACATTCCTTGTGAAAACACTGCATCAGCAACAGCTTGTTGCAGAAATGGCCCTGGCTGATCTCTTATACTCTGCTACCACCTGCTGGCCGTTTTTGTAATAACTACCATTGCTTTAAGCCACCTCTTCATGTCAGAAGCTGCATCAAAGCTTTCTATACGTTCTTGCTTATAAAAAAAGAAACACGTTTTTAGGAGAGAAGGACAAAGTATTAAAACACTTTTTTACACATTTTTGGGATTAAATGCATCAAGTGAAGCAAAATGTACAATAACATAAAATAACAGATCTCACATGATGACTAAAATAATAGATTTGCGACAAAATGTGAAATTGGCCAAATTTGGGTATAGGAAGTTTCTGCTCGACAGTGACGATATTGACATCCAGACCAACTTATTTCAGTGATTTATTTCTCACCATTTGTAGGAGTGAGCGTGCACTGGCTTGGAGATTTTGTGTTTGTGGAGAGTGGCCTCGGGGTGAGGATGAAGTTTGACATGGTCAACACTGTCTATGTGACAGTAACGTCTGAGCATCTGGCAGCCACTAGAGGGCTTTGTGGAATCTACAACACCAACCCAAATGGTGCGTTAATTCAACTTTGACAAAAAAAGTGATGATATTGACTTTTACAATGGTGGTGTCATTTGTTTACTTTGTTTGTTATAGATGATTTCACCACCATGGGAGGAACCGTTTCCCAGTACGCTGCTAGCTTTGGCAACTCGTGGAAAGTTCCTGACCAGCAGAATGAAGTACTGCTCCATATTCGAATGAAATGCTTGTTGATTACTTCAAGATTTCTAATTGTTCCTCATATTCTTTTAAGGTCTGCAATGATGCTGCGGAGCTGGGACACAGCTGTGACGTCACGGGAAATGCTGCCTTGCGCAGGCAAGCAGAGTCCATGTGTCATCGACTACTCGAAAGCCCCTTCACGCAGTGCCATCCTCGTGTGAGTGTTCACTCTGATGGCAATTTGCAAATGCTGTCTTACACATAAACATCAACTTTTTCTAACAAAATTTCGTCATGCTACTTGTGCATCATATATGAGGCGAAAGTTAATTTTCTGTATTTTCATTGTTGTCGCAAAACCACACTACAGTATCATGTCATTCCATTGTTTGCAGTACAGTATTTGTGTTTTCCCTCTCTTTTTCAGCTGGACCCAGCAGCGTACCTAGATACATGCCTGTATCTTTTCTGTAGCTTGCCACCCAAGGAAAGGGAAGCGGCAGTATGTGACACACTGGCGAGCTATGCTCGAGAGTGTGCCCAGCAACATGTCATCATAATTTGGAGGCGAGGCACCCTATGTGGTAATAAAATTAACATCATTGTTATGCTATTTCTATTTAGTTAGTTATGCTCCCTTTAAGGGGAGCACAGTGTGAGACTGGGGGGAAATAATTTTTTGAATTAAATTGTAAAAGCACTTTCTTTCTTTCTTTTTTTTTTAATTAGTGGTATTATGCAATGATTTTTTAAAAATCGTAATTAATCACATGACTAATAGTTAACTCATGAATAATCGCAAATTTTATATATTTTCTAAATGTACAATAAAAAAAATCTAACTGCTTGTTTACATAAAAGTGGAACAATTTGAAAATAATGGAAATATGGCTGCATCTTTTAGTCATTTATTATTTCATGAAAAATCAGAAAATGTATTTAAAATGAAAAAGAAACGAGTGTGATATTGATTTGTGTTGAGGTCATTTTTTTCTGCCACTAGGTGGCATAATTGCATTTGTAAGACGTTGGTGGCAGCTCAGTGCATTTTTCTTTTCATATTAAGAGCTATCTAATCTTTAACAGGAAGTAACTTCTGCACATTTTTAAAATTGTTAAATACAACATGACCCCAGTCTCCGCAAATATATGCATTATTATTAAATTTATTACTGCTCAATTTTGACGAGGTCATGTCTGCTGCGTTGCGACTGGAATCCCCCCAGTACAGGATTTTGAGGGGCGGTCATTAATCACGCGTTTAAAAAAAATCGTGGCGTTAAAGGAACTCAAAATTAACACACTCATTTTGACAAATGTCAGGTTCAGTCAGCCTAGAACATTTAATAAACAATAGACAAGGAAGGAGGACGAGACTTAGATTATTTTTACTTGCAAGGAGAACGGACAGAAAATGGATGAATGTGCAAATAATCTTAAATTTTTAATCTTGTTCTCATTCACACTTCTTTAAAAAAAAATCTGTCATTGTCTTCCTACCATCTCCCCAGCTCGCGTCTGTCCCAGAGGGCAAGTCTTTTCAGACTGTGTGTCCTCATGTCCCCCTAGCTGTGCATCCCCCCAACCCCCAGGGCCAGCTGCGTCCGTGGGTCAATGCCGGGAGGAGTGCGTTGGAGGGTGCGAGTGTCTTCCAGGACTCTATCTTCACCGGGCACAGTGCCTGAAAAGAGATGATTGCCCCTGTTTCCATCGTAGACATACATACCAGTCAGGGGACAAGATACAGCAGAGATGTAACACCTGGTGAGGTGGAAGTGTGTTTTTGTTTTTCTGTCACTCGATTCGCCTTTTTTTTTTTGGGTTGACATTTTCCATTTTCCTGATATAGCGTTTGTAGAGAAGGTCAATGGCAATGCACTGGGGAGAAATGTGCTGCTCAGTGCAGTCTGGTGGGAGCGCTCCATGTTACCACCTTTGACAAAAAGAGATACTCCTTACAAGGAGGAGACTGTCCTTTTACCACTGTGGAGGTAAGAAAACTATATTCGCCGGACAAATTAAGTACACTGGTGCAAACAGATTAGATTCCGTCCAAAAGCTGCATCGGAAGAATCCAAGTAATAATCCTTGGTTTTGACTGACCTTATTACAGAGAAGACATTTTTACTTGAGTTGTCCATATCGCTTCAGTGCATCAATGTGTTTTCAGGACTACGTCGACCGAAAGCTAGTGGTGACCGTGCGCTCTGGCGAGTGCACAGCAGGGGGAGGAGGCGGTGCACCAGGCCTGGGTTGCCTAATAGAGATGAGCGTTACAGCACTTCGCACCACAGTCACCGTCACAGACACTGGTGAGTTTGTTCATTGAGCACTGATAGGAGAGAAACAAATAGAAAAAATTGAAACATAAAATGGACTACTTGACGTCTTATCTGTTGTAATGTAAAAGTACATTTATCACCCATCTACAATCGGTGAAAATGAACGACATAGAGGCCATTTTGTTTTGTTTTACCCCTCTTGCACTCTTATTACAACACACTTTTTACAGTATTTTTAGCTTCTCTTCTCACTCTGTTGCTGTCATGAAATAGAATGCTAGCATATTACGTCACGAGGAAAGAAAAAAAAGACTTGCCCGTATGGATTTCCAAATCAAAGGCAACACGTGCTTGTCTTAAGCTGTTCACTAATTACTCCCAGCTGATGTTTACTGTAAAATCGATACATAAAACAAAAGACAATTAAAGGTATACTGTATTTAAACACCAAAACGTTCAGTCCCCTAGCTTAATGCTAACATATAATGGGAAACACCATACACAGGATGATAGCCTGTGTATGGTGTTTCCCATTATATGTTAGCATTAAGCTAGTGGACTTAACGTTTTGTATGGATAATGGATAAGAAAAAAAGGATCACATAAAAAGCCATTTTGATGTTTTGTCATTATTTGGTTAGCTTGAAATTAGAATTCCTCTTAAGTTTATTTACATTGTTTATTCTAGGCACAGTGACGTTGAATGGCCAAAGGGAACCGTTGCCCGTGGTGACCGCGGACCTGGTCGTGCGGAGGGTGTCGTCTGCCTTTCTTCTAATCCAGACTTTTGGAGCTCAGCTACTCTGGCACCTAGATGGACCCTTCGCCATCATTACCTTGCAGCCTCATTTCACAAACAAGGTAGACTTCATGTCAATTTCACTGTCAGCCTATCTGACAAAATGCCTTCATTTTGTGTTTATCTTGTAGGTGCGAGGCCTTTGTGGAACACTGACCTGGAATCAGCATGATGATTTTATGACCCCAGAAGGAGACGTGGAGAGCAGTGTGTCGTCCTTTGCTGGCAAATTCAGCACAGGACATTGCACTCTACCTGGAGGAGCCCCTCCAGACCCCTGCACGACTTACACCCAGCAAAGACACTATGCTGACATATTATGTGTCATCATACATAGCAGCGTATTCCAGGTTAGTTTGCAATGTTATGTGGGTCAATTAAACTGACTTTTATGTGTGTGTGTGTGTGTGTGTGTGTTTGTGTTTCTGTATTTTTTGTTTTATATAAAATTTCATGAGGAAGACAGAAAATGCCCTCCAATTTTGGAATGACCCATGCAATGTACACCTGCTTCTTGTAGTTCAAAGTCCCATTCCCTCTCTTTCTGCTCCATTAGGCATGCCACGACGTAGTGGAGAGGGAGCACTATTTCCGCCTGTGTCAATCCGAAGTGTGCAGCTGTGCGCCCCAGAAGGCCTGTCATTGCACAGTGCTCACTGCCTACGCCAGACATTGTGCCCAGGAGGGTATCGCTGTCCTTTGGCGTAATCAAACCTTCTGCTGTAAGTATGGAAGAACCCAAGTAGAACTACAGCTACAAATTATAATGACCTCAGATAGTAATTGCATTCCTATGTTAAAGGTCAATAATTAAATGCATTAACTCAGGGCCATTCTAACTGTTACTTTCAGTGTGTGTACTTCGCTTTGTTATGTGCAGAGTGAAAAGGCCTTATTTGAATTATAGTCAAATGTCACGTAAATAAACTCCTGGCTGAAATTTTGTAAAATATAAACATCTATCTATCTATCTATCTATCTATCTATCTATCTATCTATCTATCTATCTATCTATCTATCTATCTATCTATCTATCTATCTATCTATCTATCTATCTATCTATCTATCTATCTATCTATCTATCTATCTATCTATCTATCTATCTATCTATCTATCTATCTATCTATCTATCTATCTATCTATCTATCTATCTATCTATCTATCTATCTATCTATCTATCTATCTATCTATCTATGAAACAATAAACTAAAATACAGCGGGACATTACGAAGCAAACCTGCAGCTATTGCAACACTTGCCAATCTTGTTCTCTTTGTTTCAACTTTTACAGTTTTTCTCCGTAGGTTTGGCACATTTCTTGAAACTGAGATGACATTTTCAAAACACCATGGACAAATCCCCAAATCCCCTTACAATTGTTGCCAACTGAATGGCATTTTTCATTGCTTTCATCAAATTGCCAATGTCTTAGTACATGTCTCAATTGCCTCAGTGGATCTGTGCAAATGGTTGTGTATATTTAGCCTACAGTTGGCACAATGTGCCCACATTTAGCACATTTTCCAAATGAATAGATCTTGCTGATCGAAGTGGATTTGTTGTTTTTCAGTCTAATGGCTGTCTTCTCCAAAACATGTCAGCAGGAATTCAGTGTGTAAGTCATAATATGCTAAATCATCTGTTCAATTGTCTGTTTTGGGAGAGATATGAGCTTTTGCAGATGATCCATGGTGTTGTGAAAAATCATCCAAGTTACTTTTGCCAAAAGCACTAAGTGAATGCAGATAAGCCAAAGCAATTGAGAAGGATCTTTGTCGTTGGGAGCTTGGAGCGAAGCATGGGTGACCAGTTTTGTGATAGATATGTGCTTTTGCTAATGAACTGGTTGTGCGCAAATGTAAGTCTGTTTGACCAAATGAGCTTGCAGTTTTGAAAATGTCATCTCAGTTTCAAGAAATGGGGGCAAACCTATGCAGAAAAACGGTAACTCTCTCATTGCCAATGATCAACATGCTTATTTTCACAGCCTATTTCCTCCTGTCTCCCCAGCGGTGCAGTGTTCCGGGGGTCAGGTGCATCGCGAGTGCGGTCGAGCATGCGGCCGCAAGTGTTCGGACCTGCAGCACGGCTGGAGCTGTGATGATGACGGTCGTAGTGGTGGCGGTGGTGACGAGTTATGTGTTCCAGGTTGCCAATGTCCTGCAGGACTAGTGCAGGACTACCAAGGCCAGTGTGTGCCCACCACGATGTGCCCTTGTGTGCAAGGAGACAAGACATATCTAGCGGGGGATATCGTTCAGAACAGCTGTAACATCTGGTATGTTGAAATCGAAGATTACATTTATGAGACTAAGGATGTTTGTTTGTTTTTGTTAGCAGTAGTGCATGTCGCACCCTTCCACAGGTAGTGGAAATCTGTGAATATATGCCGCCCCAACTTAAAAGGTTTATAATTAATTACAGATGACAGATGGTGGTAAAGCACACTTTTGTCTAAATCAAGCTCCTCAACTCATTTTAATCTGCATTGCCATAAAGGATTTTTTTTTTTTACCAAGCATATTGTTATTTTGTATTGATATTGTGAAAGTAAGTTAAAAATAACTAAACAATCACACTATTAGGCTAACGATATAATGTCTTGTTCAACCAAGGGTACAGATGCTATCTTTTACTGCACGTTATAAAAAAAACCACTATCTGTGCTCCACTTTAGCTGCGATAAATAATCAATAAGTAAGCCGCAGTTTATGCCACTTGAAGTGCACAGCTTAACATACTGGATATTTCTTCTTCCCTTCTCTTAATACTTCTTGTTGAGGCTGAAAACGGTGTCACTAAAAGCTAAATCAAATCAAAATGGCAACAGACAGCAGAGTAAAACAAAGCAAAACAAAAGAAAATACATAGACAACAAAGAGTACAATGTGATATACATTTTAGAGTACAATATATCATAGCACATGGTGAAAAAAGTTTATAAACAGGCTGAAATCAAGTGCTGCTATTCCTCGAGCATCCCTCACTATCTTTTTCAGCAAAAAAAATACATAAAAAATGGCATCTGGCACCCAGTAGATGTATTGTACATAAATTTTTTGAATGTAAATATCAAAGTCCCTGATGCGAAGAGAGAGTCTGCCACAATTATTAAATGGATATAGGCACACCTTCTTCAAAGCCTTGCATCTGGTGGCGCAAGAGCTCTGATGAAATCACTCTATGTTCCTGCTTCTTTCCACAGGATAGGTTGATTTCATTGCTTCTCTTCGCCACAAAGCAGCTGTGATGGTCGCTCTTGGCAAATTTATGGATCACAGTATAATACTTACTGTGAATAATTACACATATATCTATTATGAAAATTCCAAACACAACACCGTACTTAACTTTATTGCTTCTGGTCCCTGACTTCTCCACTTACAGTGTGTGTGAGGAGGGGCGTTTTAATTGCACGCAGGGCCCCTGTGAAGAGTTCAACAAGTGTCCCGGCTCTCTGATCTACGCTCCACGTTCCTGCCTCCTCACGTGCTCCAGTTTGGACCCTCCAAGTCAGCAGCAAGGTTCCGGCCTCCAGAGTTGCAGAGAGCCCCTATCTGGCTGTGTGTGCCCCCATGGGACTGTATTGCTTGTAGGTGAAAACTCAACTTTTGAACCGGAAAATGTGACAAAGCAAACAGTTTTGTTATGTGATATGTTTTGCTTTTTAGGCTTTGTTTTGCTTTAATATCGGTGGAATTTATGACCTTGTTACAGTGATATCAAAACTAATGCAAGCTATCAAGCTTAAAAAAAAAAAATCTACATTTTATGTTGGGTTAAAAAAAAAATAGAGGTTTCTTGTTATTTTTCTTAAAACAAAAAAAGCTGAAAATATTTAGTTTTTTTTTTTTGTGCTCACACGTGCAACAGAAATGCTTTTTACATGATACCGTCTCACACACACACACACACACACACACACAAGTGAA
The DNA here is from genome assembly GCF_054856555.1 of Leptonotus elevatus. NCBI lineage: Eukaryota > Metazoa > Chordata > Actinopteri > Syngnathiformes > Syngnathidae > Leptonotus > Leptonotus elevatus. The sequence goes on from NC_141259.1 coordinate 9,065,414, forward strand.
ATACACATCAGACTGAAATGCTCTCATACATCAAACTGAAACGCTCTCTTAAATTATCCTGAAAGACTCTCATATACATTACTGAAAAAGCTCTCATATAGACGCCACTGAAAGGCTTACAAAAAAGTTCAGTAATGTGTGAGATTGTTTCAGTTCTATGTATGTAAGAGGTAATCCTGAATTATTTCCCCGTTACATTGCAGGAAATATTTAATTAATATTTGAATAATATATATATATATGTTTTTTTTCTCATTTTATACTCAATTCTAAATGATTGAATTCCATATAGAGTATAGATTTTTTTATTTTATTTTTTTTGCAGTTTTTCCTTCACATGAATGTTCTCTTTCCTGTAGGGCGATCAGTGTGTCCTGCCTGCCGAGTGTCCGTGTCGCCATAATGGCCGCCTCTACTACAGCAATGACACCATCACCAAAGACTGCAACACGTGGTATTTAGACACAGTGTCAATGAATAAAGATAGCCTTTGGAATATGTACTTTTCAGAGGTGGCAAATCCAGGTCCAGAAAGTTAAAAACCCTGTTTGGCTTTAGCCCCTGCTGCTAGCTAGCTAGCTCCCTAAAAGGTAAACAAGCACCATGGGAGCTAGCTAGGGAGCTAATGTTGAATTATTAACATTGTTTTCTGTTTCAATATATATTCTTCAAAGTGTTTTTGATTTTAGTTAGATATGTAAAACTATTCCCATATGTTAGTAGAATGTGGTCTGGTTTTCCCCCTAAGGAAGTGAGGTGTCTGACTTAATCTGAATAATCTACAGGGCAGATATGCGGGAATCTCTGGTGCGAAGCTGCTACAGAGTTCAATAGTTTATCTAGGAAGCCAATAATTTACCTCACATCTGTTAAGGACTGAAAGAACTCAATGGGAGATGGCCTGATTGTATTTCACTCTGCTGACAGGACAAGATCAAAGGGGGGGCACAGTCTCTTCCTCGGGGGCTGTGCTCTGTGTGGAGTTTTATGGGGGGTCCCTGGTGCAGGGAGGTGGCGGGAGCAAGGTGTTTGCCCACATCCTTGAGGAAGTGTTTAAGATAGGGAGAGGGGGTGTGTAGACTTGTTTAGACAGGAAATGTCACATGTTCTGATAGACCAAAAGGTACTTTCTTTGTCAATGAAGGGGGAGGGAACGTTTTCTGTATATATGCATGCATGAACTTTGAGAAGAACACATTTGTGGGTGAGCTGCATGATTGAGCAGTAGCTCCAAGTGGCTTTCAGAATCTGAAATAAAGCTGGCAAACTTGTTCACAGATTTCAACTTTGAATTTATTTGAACACGCAGAAATCAAAGAAATGATTTCCAACACTAACCAGCTAGCACCATGGGCTAAAGCCAAACTGTGGCAGGATTTTTACCTCCTCGACCTGGATTTGCCACCTCTAGTACTTTTCAATCAGTGTTTGGCATGAAACTTCCATTTTGCAATAGCATCCAGAAGCTTATTTCCTAAATCATTCTAAATGTGTTTCTATTTCATCTTTAAGCATGCAATGTTACAGTATTTTTTGTTCCTGTGTGATTTTTGTTTCCCAATGATTGCTTAATCGGTGAAAATCTATTTTCAAAATGTCACCAATCTCTTGATTTCCTCTTGCAGTGTATGTAAGGAGCGCCACTGGCACTGCAGCCAGTCGGCCTGCGCTGGCATGTGTGTGGCTACTGGCGACCCTCATTATGTGACGTTCGATGGTCGCTACTTCTCTTTCTTGGGCGACTGCCAGTATGTGCTGGCGAGAGAGACCAGTGGTTTGTTCAGTGTCACCGCGGAGAACGTGCCCTGCGGAAGCACCGGGGTCACCTGTACCAAGTCCGTTACCCTCAGCCTGGGGAATACCATCATCCACTTGCTGAGAGGTAAGAAATCTTATCAAAGGGGAAGTCAACCCTAAACATTTCTTGACAATAATATGTTTTATGTGACCTAACTAGTCTAAACATGACATTCTGATTCATATTATATTCGTGGAATATGAGTTATGAAGCAAAATCCTGCCGTTTTTATTCATCTCTTGGGGCGGCCATTTTGCTACTTGCTGTCAACGGAAGATGACATCACAGTTGCTCAGGGCTCAGGCAACGACCAATCACAGCTCACCTGTGTTCTGAAGCTAGGCTGTGATTGGTTGTTACCTGAAACCTGAGCCACTGTGATGTCATCTTCAGTCGACAGCAAGTGGCAAAATGGCCGCCTTCTGATCTTGATAAAAACTATAAAACTAAAAACTAAATATTTTGCTGCTTACCTCATATTCCACTAATGCAATATTGACCAAAAATACAGCATTTAGACTAGTGGTGCTGCATAGAACATATTATTGGAGTGTGCATGTAAAATGTTTAGTACCGGCATGTAAGAGTTTGCAATAATCTAATCTTTAATTTAGGTAAAGCCGTGACCGTTAATGGAATGCCAGTTACTCTACCGAAGACCTACAGCGGAAGTGGACTGATTTTGGAACGAGTGGGCATGTTTGTGTCGCTTTCCTCCAGACTTGGGGTCTCTCTGTTGTGGGATGGAGGTAAGAATCACACACAGTCTAGATAGAACCTCACGCTTAAATGTGTTTTCACTATGTAGTCATACAGATGTGTTGTTTTTGCCCAAAATAACTGGAATGATTTTGCACACCATGGATCATTTGCAAAAGCTCTTATCTCTCCCAAAACAGCTTACCTATGTGTCAAAATTGAATTTCTATGTCAGTGCCCCTACAATGCATCATCCCTTTGGCATTGTGTGAGCACTGCAAGTCAAAATGATTAGATGCTTTGTCACAACGGCAGAGGTGACGCTAACAAAATACAATTCTGTATAAAACTGAGGGGGAAAAGGATTTTACAAGCGCAATTTTCAAAGTTTGCTGTTGAGTTTGCAGGAAAGTGCAACAAAAAAAGTGTAAGCTGAATTCTGTATATTTATGAAAAACTAAAGACTACCAACTGTGTCGGAAGAGGAAAACCTCCAAAACCTGCAGGACGCCGGCCCTCGAGATCCGGGTTTTGCATGTTTGCACAGATGTGTTGTTTTTGCCAAATATAGAAATTAAACCGTTTCAGTGCATGTTGCTTGCAGGTATGCGCGTGTACGTGCGTCTGGCCGCACACTTGCGGGGAAACGTCGGCGGCCTGTGCGGTAACTTTGACGGCGACACGGAGAACGACTTCACCACACGACAAGGCATAGTGGAGTCCACCGCTGAGCTATTTGGGAATTCTTGGAAGGTCAGCCCATCCTGCCCGGATGTTGCAGACCAAGATCTGCGAGACCCCTGCACAGTGAGTTCAAAGATGCACCGATTCACGTGAAATGTGTGACTCTAAAAAGGAACAATGATAAAATGGCAAAAACATGAATGGATTGATAGTGGTGACATTAAAAGACAATTTATGCACAGGTCAACTTGCACAGAGTACCATGGGCCAGGAAAAGATGTGGCATCATGACTCAGGAGCTCTTTTCGCCTTGCCACCTTGAGGTGCCCTTCCAGCAGTATTACGACTGGTGTGTCTTTGATGCTTGCGGGTGAGTAACAACATTTTATTAGTATTCATTTTGTTATGTCTACCAAAGAGAGAATGTGTGTAGCTTTACTGGCAGTTTACAGTTTCTTATTTTTTTTTAACCTGTATTTATTTTGCTGAGGATCCATACAAAAAATATTTTCATATTTTATTATCTCTTAATACAGATTATTTTCTTTTTGCCTTGTGCTAGCTATTATTAAGATCCTTGATAATACCTCAGTGTATTCAAGTTCTGCTCAAACTTTTCAGTACATTTAGTGCTGACCTATAAACGTTATTCAAAATTTTCATTTCCACAAATTTATTTTGTGATTGTAACTTGCTCATCTACATTGTATAGGGATGTTCGATACCAATTTATTTTTAGACCAATACCGATACTCAAATCTTCAGTACTCACCGATACTGATACCAAACCCCCCCCCAAAAAAAAGACATATATATCAAATTTCCTTAAAATTTAATGAAATTAATGGCAATTATATTGTTTCAATTTGCTCATAAAAGTCATTTTGCATAGAGAACACAATAAAATGAATTTCAAATAAATAAATAAAATGAAACTAGTAATCCAGTGACAAGGAAAAAAAAGCAAGTAGCAAAAAAACGGGTGGATTTTTCTGCCTATTCACATAAAAAAAAATGCAGTATTAACTGATTTGCTCCCAAAAATGTATAAAAACATTCAATTTTAAATATTGCCTAAAATGTATTTACCGGTATACGTTTTTTAATGTTTTTTTTTATGTCTAGAGCATACAGAAGGCCTTGATGCAGCCTCTGACCTGAATAGGTTGCTTAAAGCAATGGAGGTTATTACAAAAAATGGCCAGCAGGTAGCAACAAAGTATAAGAGATCAAACAGGGCCATGTTACAAAAAAACTGGTTTGTGAATAATGATGAAACTATATTCTAATGCTCATTGCTGCAAAACGAAAACAGATACAAAAATACTTTTTTTCACCTGATGAAAGTAGAGACTCTAATCTTTCTTTTGGTAGTTTCCATGTTTTTATAGTATTAGAACACAATATTGTGTGGGCCTTGCAAAATCAGTCAAAATCCAGAAAAACAGCCGGGAGCAAAGGGGGTTGCTTCAGTGAAAATAGCTGGGAGCGAATGAGTTAATCAGAATGTTGTGTTGTGGGGGTACAAATTGGGTTGCCTTTGCTTCTGTAAAGAGCAAGACTAAGATCATTTTGCAAGCAGTAAAGGTGAACGCTAAGTGAAGGTCTGTGCTCTTCCCCTCCTCTCACTTTCAGCTGTGACTCTGGCGGGGACTGCGAGTGCTTGTGCACAGCCATCGCCACCTATGCAGAGGAGTGTAACCGCAGGGGCATCTACATTCGCTGGCGGTCTCAGGAGCTCTGTCGTATGTACACAGAGAACGAAATTGGTCTGTTTTTGCAGGAGGCTGTTTCTAAATTTCGATCTCTGTTTCTCGTTTTGTCAAAGCCCTGCAGTGTGAAAATGGGCTCGTTTATGAACCCTGTGGTCCAGCTTGTTCCCCTTCATGCCCCATTGTGCAGCACAGTCCGCACTCCCAGTGTGACCTCCTCTCCTGTGTGGAGGGCTGCTTCTGTCCTGCTGGTACAGTTCGATATGGTAAGATTGATCAAACACATTTTGGGGCACATTTCGTCAAATCGAGACTGCAAGACAGAATATTAAATAAAGTTTCTGGAAGGCCATTAATGATCTGTTTTTTATTCTGTAGGTGACAGCTGTGCAGTTCCTACTCAATGTCCATGTGAGTGGGCGGGGTCCATGTTTCCTCCTGGAACTACGGTCAATCGACACTGCCAGAACTGGTCAGTCCATGTCAACGCATATAAAGAAATTCACATTCCAAATGTGTTTTCTGAACACTTTGTATTACACCGAATCCGTGGCCTTCTTCTGCTTATATGCATCCAGTTCTTGTGAAGATGGTGTGTGGCAATGCGATGGGGTGGCTTGCCCCCCTCCTCCGCCGACCTGTCTGGAATCCGAGTTTTCCTGCGTAAGTGGTCGCTGCATCCCCTCTCAATGGCTATGTGACAATGAAGACGACTGTGGTGATGGCTCTGATGAGATTTGTCCATTCACCTGCTCACCGGAACATTTCCGCTGTACCAGCGCGCCAAGGTAGGCCCTCGCTCACGTTGCTTTAGCACGGGATCGATTTTTAAAATGTAAGATACCACACGTTACGATGTCAAAATATTGTGTTTGTAGGGACCAATAAAAAACTTATGCACTTATACTATATATATTTATTTAATAATAATAATAATAATAATAATAATAATAATAATAATTATTATTATTATTATTATTATTATTATTATTATTAATATTAATTATTATTATTAATATTATTATTATTATGTCTTTATTTTTCATGTATTTTATTTATATATTTATACTATATACTTAATGAAATGCCTCTACTTAACATATAGTTCCCTGGCACAAGAGGGCACCAAAATATAAATTTTATTGCTTCGGCCTGAGCACAAAAACAGCAAATAAGAGGGTTTTCATCAAACAATAGAGGATAAAAATCTGCAAGAGGGTAATTTGTAAATGCCAAACTGCGAATATGCAGACGTTCACTACTTATCTGGATACTCCATTGCATTGGCAATTTCCTGCCAGCTCTTCTCTTTGTCATCTATATTGTAATGAAGGACACATTTTATGTACTCAACTCACTTCTTAATTAGATAACATTCACTCACAGTTCCTTTATATCAGCAAATATAACATATTTACAACCCTGGTGTCAATGAGATCAGAGGCAGCAATGAAATGATCAGTTACTGGGTCAGAGTGACTATAGATGGCGCACAATTCAGATTGTGTGTCTTTTTCAAGTATAAATATTTAACTCTATCAAGTAAATTTTTTATTAATACTAATAATATTTTTTTTATTTTTAACTCATTCACTGCCATTGACGGCTATAAACGTAAAACAATTATTTTAACCTTTTCTATTAGTTTTTTTTTTCTCCACTTCTGTTAACAAGAGTAGGAAAACCTAGATTTTTTTTATTGTACATTTAGAACAATATACAATTTGTGATTAATCGTGAGTTAACTAGTGAAGTCATGCGATTAAATACGATAATTTTTAATTTATTTTTAATAATCTTTTTTTCAATGAATTTATGGCCTCATCAATCATAATAATATTTTTTAATAATTGTCATTAATAATAATAATAATAATAATTAAAATGTATGATGTTAGTGCATCAATACCATCATCAAAATGACGAATTGTTACCGAGAAAGAACTCCATGCACTGAAACGGCATCTTTTGTTGGGTTTGTCAGTGGACCATGTCTGAACCTGGCTTTGCGTTGTGATGGCCACCCAGACTGTGCTGACCAATCAGATGAGGAGTTCTGTGGACCCGCCACTCCAGTGCCCCTGTGCCCACCAGGGGAGTTTCAGTGCGCCAGTGGGAAATGTCTCTCAGCCAGCCGTGTATGCGACGGACGGCTAGACTGTGGATTTGCCGATGGTTCAGATGAGCAAGGTAACGCAACTGGTGTATTGACAAATAGTTGCTATCATATGCAGGGTCATTTAAATGTACTTATCAAGCTAATATGTGACGAATGAGGTCCTACTCCTATTTACTGTGATGAATTCTGTTTCCTGGCCCAGATTGTGGTGTGGTGTGTGATGAAGGGGAGTTCCTATGTGCTGGAGGCCGATGTATTCTCTACCTTCATCGATGTGACGGTCACGATGATTGCGGAGATCTCAGTGATGAAAGGGGGTATGTTTGCAGATCTGCTAATAGTTAATACAAAATAATAATTCATAAATAAACACAGTTCAGTTTCAGCTTTAAATATTTTGTTTTGTTTCCTAGTAACAAATAGTATTAATTTTTTCCACTGGTTTTTAGGTGTGTCTGTGCACAAACAGAATTTCAGTGCCCAGGGGCCCAGTGTGTCCCTGCAGAGAAAGTGTGTGATGGACATAGAGACTGCCCATATGGCACAGATGAAGCTGTCTGTCCAATCAGAGGTAAAATAAGCATTTGAAGCATCCTGTAAAATAATACATTTGAGGTGCGGTATTGTATATCAGCAAAAATGATTTCAGTAGTGAGCGTCAGAGTATTTTAGTATTGTGTGTAAGTGTGTTTCAGAATTATTATTATTATTTTTGGGGTTATATATAGTGACATGTGGACCAGACCAGTTTGCCTGTGGTGATGGCACATGTGTTTCCATAACTACGCTGTGCGATGGAATACGAGATTGCCCGGCTGGAGAGGATGAAAAACGAACCAACTGCTACTCTTTCATAACGCCACTTCCTTCACCTTTGACCCCGACTGTGCCTACCTCAGGTAGTGATATGATAAACACACACACACACAAAAAAAAGGATCGTTTTTCTAATCCACTCGCTCGGTAGCTGTGGATTTTGAGCAGATTCGGTTGATTATTATGACCCAGCAGATTGGCTTGCAAATTGAATTTGGACATGCTCAACAGCTGAAGTGAGTTGAAGTAAATTTAATTGTAAGTATTGGAAATTATTACCTCTTGTTGGATTAAAACCTGACTCAACGTGCAGGGTCAAATCCTCGACCCATTTTGGGTATAAATAACCTAGAATTGTTGTTCTCCCTTTTACTGTAGACCCAGTACTGGGTAAGCTATTTCACCCAATTTGGCTTACTTTCGAGCCAGCAGCGTACTGACAAAAGTGTCATTTAGTAACCCTCTCCAGGGCAATGCACACTTATATATGACAGAATAAAGGCCTATATGATCAAATAAGAGTGACTAGACAAACTAAGATGACTAATATAGGCGCATAGCAACTACATAGCAGCTGACCACAGTTTCACATTATCATAAGGGACATAGTAATTGCATAAGCAACTGGCAACATCAACATCCATAACCCAATAATGCAAAACACTGTTAAAATGTTATGATTTTTTTTTTGTACACTATTAAAATAAACGTAAACAACATGGAGCTTTATCTCTGTGTCAGCACACGTCGGGGCTCAACATTGTGTACCTAAAAAAACGATTTGCAATTCTGATATTGAACTGTCTCCCTTCAACCCTTTTATCTCCGTACAGCTTTTTTTCCCCTATCCACTTATATAATCATTCCAGAATGAATCCACTGCATAAAGAAAATCCCCAGCGTGTCCCATAATTATTCTGGGGGAATTCAGCCACGCTGACAAAACATTTCAGCAATACAATATGTCGCCTTTAGCACCAGCATGTTGTGTATGCATAAAAATCAGCTGCTTTTTCCATTGTTGGTTTTCCTGCCCACCACATTATCTTGCTGAAATTACCAAGAAAATATGTCAAGTCGTGGTCTAATGACAGCTTTGCGTGTCTGGTTGCTTCAAATCAAGCCTTCCTTTTTAAATAATAATGATAATAATAACAACAACAACGACGATGACAATAATAATATGATCATGACGACGACGATAATAATAATAATAATAATAATATATAAAAAATAATAATAATAATCATGATCACGATGATGATAATAATAATGATGATGATGATGATAATAATAATCATGATCATGATGATAATGATGATGATGATAATAATGATTATGATAATAATAATCATAAAATCATAATAATCATACTAATCATACTAATCATACTAATCATACTAATCATAATAATCATAATAATCATAATAATAATAGTAAATGTTTTCCCATCCTCTACAGCTTGTTGGTCCTATGAGTTTGCCTGTGCCACCGGCGGGCAATGTGTGCCCCAGACTTGGCACTGTGATGGCGAAACCGACTGTTTGGACGGCAGTGATGAGCAGCAGTGTCCTTCATTCTGTGGTCCTGGCCAAGTGCAATGCCTCAGTGGTGACCAGTGCGTTCATTACCAGCAGCTTTGTGACGGCAACCCAGACTGCAGAGATGCATCTGACGAGAGCATAGACAACTGCGGTAATGTCACCTGACTGCAAAAGTTGACTGAGGACATGGCCGACTTTGATCATTGTGTTTATCTTCTAGGCTCTGCCCGGATCCCTCCATGCCCAGGTAGCTTCTCATGTGACAATCGCACATGTGTGAACATGTCAAAAGTGTGCAACGGTATCCCCGATTGTCCGCGGGGTGATGACGAGCTTGTGTGTGGTGAGTTGTCACAAGATACTATTATTGGTACAGTCTGAGAAGTGTGGTAGAAAACAGAACGCAAATGTCAAATGTTGATGTTCAGGTAAAAGCGTTTCACCAGCACCCCCCGGTGATAGGAATACAACAGTCTCCTGCCCAGAATTCACATGTCTGGACGGTTCCTGTATAGCTTTCAACATGGTAGGTTTGTTCATCTTTTTTTTTTTTTTTTTTTTTAATAATTATCATTTTTGATAATCTTGCTCCAACCTGCATTTTAGGTATCTAACTCCTTATAACCTTACTATTCAGATGTGTAATGGTGTGGCAGACTGTCCAGACTCCTCACTAGCGCCGCTTGGGGGTCCCACTGATGAGCAGGGTTGTCGAAGTTGGAGCTCCTGGGGTTCTTGGAGCCCCTGCAGCAAAACCTGCGGGACAGGCTCCATGATCCGGCTCAGATTTTGCCCAGCCGGAGACATTTTGCACCACTGTCGGGGTCAGGATGTCCAGAAGCAGCAGTGCTTCAACATCACTTGCCCTGGTATGGATGTGGAGTAAAACGGTTGTGAAAGCACAATGATTCTGACAAAGTGTTTTGTCTTATCCAGTTGATGGTCAGTGGTTTCCGTGGGTGAGCTGGTCAAATTGTTCCAGCGAGTGCGGAGGAGTGCAGATCCGACACAGAGACTGCATCCTGCCTCAAAATGGAGGCCGAGACTGCTTCCAGCTTCCAGGACCATCCAACCTCAGCTTGGAAATTAGTAAGAAATCCAATCACAGAATTCTGACTTTAAAGTCAGAATTAAGACTTTAATCTCAGAATTCTGACTTTAAAATGAAAATTTTAACTTTTGTGACGTAGGGCTATCAATGGATAATTCTGATATTAAAATCAGAATTCTCACTTTAAAGGCAGAATTCTGAGATTAAAGTCAGAATCCTGCCAACCTTTTTTTTTCCTCTTCACTTGCCCTAATCCTTTTCCGTATCCATCCATTTAGTGGGATTTGATATTTATTAAATATTGACAAAATGCTTACATACTTACTTGATGGGTTTCAGAATAAGTTTTGGAATTTAAAAACTTCATCAACCTATTTTTGTAATCTAGATATGCATATAGCAACAATTGATCTTGACATTGTCCGCTTGTCTCTATTTCAGAGCCTTGTTCTGAGGATGGCTGTTTCAACAGCAGCTGTCCGACAGGCCTGGTGAGACACAACTGTTCCCCCTGCCCACTGTCCTGTGCCCACATCAGCAGCGGGACAACCTGCGATCCCACTGCACCCTGTTTCTCAGGTCACCCATTGAGGGCACCCTAGATCTATTTCTCAAATCTTGCGTAATTTCTCAAATCTTACACATTGTAATATATTTTCCCAGGCTGCTGGTGTCCAGAGGGGCAGGTAATGAGTCACACACAGGAGTGCGTGTTGCCAGAGGAGTGTATGTGTGAGCTGGCAGGTGTGCGCTACAGGCCAGGTCAGCAGATGAAGGTGGACTGTGAGATTTGTGTTTGTGAGAGAGGAAGACCTCAGCAATGCCACCCCAATCCGGACTGTCCTGGTCAGTCTTAAAAGGGTTTATTTTGTTTTGCTTATTGTTTATCTTAACTCATTAATGTGACCCCCCCCCCCCCCCCTGCCCTTTTTTTTTTTTTATCCCAATCACTCACAGTACTTTGCACCTGGTCGTCATGGTCTGAATGGGGGGAGTGTTTGGGGCCATGTGGTGTGCAGAGTGTCCAGTGGTCATTCCGGAGCCCAATCAACCCCAGTAATCATGCAGATGGGAAAACCTGCAGAGGGATCTACCGGAAAGCACGTCGGTATGCAGCCTTGTCCTTATTCCTATTTTCTTTGACTGATTTTGACGCAATTTTGATTATGGTGATGTAAAGTTCAGATGGTAACCGGTTCTTTTATCTTGAATGCTCACTATATAAATAATAACAACCAGGAGACTGCATATTCTCAGTTGAACTATTTACTGGATGCCAGAAAGATCGAGTGCACGGCTGCGGAGCCTTATCTGCGGAATACGGAAGAAGGTCTAATCTATTCTAAATAGTCTCTACTCTTATACTGTTTTGGCCGCCCACCCACACAATGGACGGCTCAGCCTTGCCCATATGAAAATGTGTGACCTGATGATCTTAACTAGTTTCAACTGGATAAATGTGTCAGAGTGCACATAAATAGAAAGGCGCCAAGCCAGGACAGGTCACAGCGACACAACGGCCTAGCTCAGGTCACTTATTTAATCATTAAGAGCCCTGATCGAACAGTGGCATTGCTTAAATTACATCCACAAAAATGAAGCTCGTCAGATCAGTTCAACATAGTGCCACAATATAGCACCAAAGCACTACTTTTGTCAAACTGAAGCTCCTCAACTCACTTCAATTTATTTCTGTTGCACCAAGCTGCCACAAGATGCCACCAAAGCACTACTTTTTTACTTAATTGAAATTCTCAACTCACTTTGACATAATTCCTTAGCACCAAGATTTGCCTAAAGAAATACATTATAAGTGTAGTGCTGAGAAAAATAACAGTTCACAATTGATAACAATCCACATTTTATTTATCCGCGTGTTCACAGATGTCAGACTGACCCCTGTGACGAGTGTGAGTACCAAGGTCAGTCCCACGCTGTCGGAGACAGATGGCGGGCTGACCATTGCCACTTGTGCCATTGTTTGCCCAACCTATCGGTGCAGTGCTCCCCCTACTGTCCGTACGCTGTTACTGGATGCCCTCAGGTAATAGACTAATCCGTGTAGTCAATTTAATTGAGGCATTTACCTTAAAATAAGCTTTTAAGTAGTGTATTTGTTATCATTTGTTTGAATCTCTGCATGTTTATCCATGCCTTTTTTTTTTCACTTCTCAATTCGTGTAGGGCCAGAGTCTCGTTCCCGGAGAGGGTGGCACATGTTGTTACTGTCAAGGTAAATTAAAGTCTCTCTCTTCTGTTTTATTTTATCCTGAAATTTCACCCAAAACTTTTTTGTGAGGAGTCTATATTGCAGTGTTGCTGTGTTTCGTCACTGATTTGAGTTATATTGAATGTTCTACACAGTAAGTAATGAAAGTTCCGCAGTGACAGTCAGACCCTCCCCTGTGACTTCCGAGCCAGGAAAGGACACCACTCCCTCGGTGCCCACCTACCCGCTCCCTCCTGGTGGTCAGTGACTTCATATAAATGAATACATGACAGTTTCATGAGAATTTTTACCGTAATTATCTTTTTTCGATCATCTTTTTTCAGAGGAGTGCTGGTCTCCTTTGGGCGTTCAGTTTCTGCCGGCCTCCAGTTTCCGTGCGTCATCTCAGCAAAGCGGTCACCCCCCTGAAGCGGCTCGCCTTCATGGCTGGGACCCCCACACAGACCTTCAGGTAAATAAGGAATACTGTTTGTATGTTTTTTATTTTTAACTCATTCACTCCCAGCCATTTTCACTGAAGCAACCCCCTTCGCTCCCGGCTGTTTTACTGGATTTTGACTGATTTTGCAAGGAATATAGTGTTCTAATACTATGAAAACATGGAACCTACCAAAAGAAAGATTAAAGTCTCTTCTTTCATCAGGAGAAAAAAAGTACATTTGTATCTGTTTCCGTTTTGCAGCAATTAGCATGAGAATATAGCTAAGTTTCATCATCATTATTATTGCTTGTTGCAACCTGAACCCTGGTTGATCTCTTATACTCTGCTGCCACCTGCTGGTCGTTTTTGTAATAACTACCATTGCTTCAAACGACCTCTTCATGTCAGAGGCAGCATCAAAGCCTTCTGTGTGCTCGAGCATAAAAAAACATATAAATACGTTTTTGGGTTTGAATGAGTTAATGCTGCTCTCTGTGACTTTTGCATGTGCAGGGCTGGAGTCCAGAACCAGAGGAGTATAAAGATCTACCACAGCGGAGCCCTGAAGGGCACAGTAGCAGCACACAAAGCCCTTACATACAAATCGACTTGCTGAAAGCATACAACATCACTGGTGCACCTTTAGACCTGGCCGTGCTCGTTTCACAACACTTTGAATGCGTAATGTTGTCAAGCATATGTTTCTCATTGAATTTGTTAAGTGACACCTTGTTCCTTTTCCAGGGGTTCTTACCCAGGGGGGCGGTGTGTTTGACACATACGTTTCCAGTTTATACCTGCAGTTTAGCCAAGATGGAAGACTGTGGTATATTTACAAAGAGCTTGTGACTGACGCACAACCCAGAGCTAAGGTTTGGTCATCACACTGTTGTTCGTATGATAATGATGTGTTTCTACCATGTGCATCATTATTCCGCCAGGTTTTTTATGGTAACCACAATGAGGGAGGGGTCGCTGAGATCAAATTGGACAGGATGGTGTCGGCTCAGTTTGTCCGCCTGCTACCGCATGATTTCCATAATGGCATTTATCTTCGTCTTGAGATTATGGGATGTGAACGTGGTGAGTAGATGTAGCATATTTTTTTCTCTTTTTTGCATTATAATAGGGTTATTATAGTTTTGGAATTTTCTTTTTAGTTAGTTTTTATTTCATTTTGAGTTTTGCATTTTGAATTTAGTTGGTTTTAACTAGTTTTCAGGGTGGATCAGGTAGTTTTTATTAGTTTTAGTTAATTAAAAATGCTTGAAGCATTCCCACATATGTCTCTACACTTTTTTGCCACGTAACAACTTCCACATAATACTTCCGATTTACACTGTAAAAAATTTCAACTTGCTTCAAAAATTCACTCTTCCCGGGGTATATAAATCGTCTGATTCCACATTACTTACAGTATTCGCACAATTTAAGGTTAAACAACAACTTCTCCGAAATTTCCACGCCCACTTCCATACATATAGTTTGTCATCATTACCATACTGCTCGGTGGCACAATTGGTAAAGTGCATTGTCCAGTAACCAGGAGGTCATAATTTCATAATTTATCTCTCAATTTACCTCATAAGCATTCCACATGCATTCAAATCTTAGCATTCAAATATTAGCATTCAGTTTTCAGCATTCCCACGCACTTGCTCCAGAAATTGCACTTAGTCTAGTTTCAGTTAGTTTCAGTATAAAAAATGTGCATTACTTGTGTGCAATATTTAGAAAACACCATGGTAAAATGAAAAAAGTAACGTATTTTTTACCTAGTGTTGCATTTCGTCTGAGTAAAACAAAAAACAAAACAAAAAACGGAAAGGGGAGCCATTGGAGCCAAAAGTCAAGCACGCAAAATTGTCGCCGAGGAGCGACATAATCTGAAAGTGCTTTTTATTGGCTGCTGCTAGATGATGTCACTTCTGTGTGACACACGTCTTTATTCCGGTTTATATCGAAATAAATATACTTAAAATCAAATTTGAAACAATACTGAGCTCTCTCAGAAAAATAAAAATCACATTTAAAATAATGCCCAAAGGCTCATGTATTAATGTAATTACCATAATAATAACTAATAATTATAGTTCGTTTTAGTTAGCTTTGTAAACATAAAATGGAGTTTCAGTTAGTTTTCTGTTTTTTAAAAAGCATTTTCATTTTCATTTTGTTTTGTTACCCAAATAATTTTTAGAATTTTAGTTGTATTAAATGTTTTAAAAACAAATTTTCGTTAACTTAAATATTTTTTTGCAATTAAAAGCTCTGCATTAAATATAAACTTATTTTTGTTCTCCTCTGGCTCAGCTTACCACTCATGGTCAACCTCACCCACACCGACTTTGATCACCTCACCAATAGGTGGCTGCAGAGAAAAGGAACTCCAATGTAAAAATAAACGCTGTGTGCCAGCCGGCCCGTCAGGAGTTATCTGCGATGGGGTCGATGATTGTGGTGATGGATCAGATGAGATGTACTGTGGTGAGATTTTTGTCTCATTTTCTGTAGTCTAGTGAAATGAAATGCATTAACACTAAAATAAATGTGCACTGCCCTTATTCCAGGAACGCAGACCTACCCAACAGTCACAAGTCTTCAAAGCTGCCCTGGTGGTCAGTACTTATGCCTCCCACCAGGGGGCTGTATTGACTCAGGAAAACGTTGCGATGGGATTCCCCACTGTCCAAGAGGAGATGATGAAAGAGAATGTCACCTGCATGAGAATATCACCACTCAGTCTGACAGGTAAGGTCAATAAATTGCATACAATTTTGAATTCATATTTTATTTAGTTGAAACCCTGCTGATATATCATACAAATGTATTTACAGACCATACACACCCACCGCCGCCCCTATCAGGACTCCTTCCAGGATCCCTGTGACTCACCCTGCATTATTACCAACAGTAAGCAGAACGATTTCTTTGTTAACAACAAAAGGTAAAGATAATAGGAAGTTTAAATGCGTCAATATGAATTTTATATGCCTTTACAGGATGGTGGCCCTGGATATCGTGGTAAGTTCTTGTGCTACTTAGTTAGCTGGTGAATAGTTGTCCCCCTCCCCCTTCCTTGTGTCTTAATGTATAGTGTTTTCAATATATCATACATGCTGAAGAGGTGTCAAAATGAGTGTGTTAATTTTGAGTTAATTTAAAGTTCCTTTAATGGCACAATTTTTTTTAACGCGCAATTAATGACCGCCCCTTATTTGGAAAGCCTGTACTGGGGAAATTCCAGTCACAACGGAGCAAACATGTACACGTCAAAATTTAGCAGCACTGTAATAAATGTAATAATAATGCATATATTTGTGGAGACTGGAGTCAAGTTGTATTTTACAATTTAAAAAATGTGCAGAATTTCACCAGTTACTTTATGTTAAATAAAAGATGGCTCTTAATATGAAAAGAAAAATGCACCGAGCTGTCACCAATGTCTTACAAATGCAATTATGCTACCTAGTGGCAGAAAAATGACCAACACAAATCAATATCATACTAGTTTTTTACAGTACATCTTTTTAATTTTAACTCCATTGTATGAACTATTGTGAAAAGGCGATTAATCATGAGTTACCTATTGAAGTCATGCGATTAATTCCGATTAAAAATTGTAATCGCCTGAAACCCCGGTACATATCTTTGTAGGCATCTGCTCATCTGCACTTGGACTGGAGGATGGAATCATTCGTTATGGTCAGCTGACCTCATCCTCCTACCGTGAGAACAATCCTGCCGATGCTGGCCGGCTGAATATCGTTCCTAATGTGTAAGTGATAAAGTGCTTTTTAAAAAATCATTACTGAAAAGATACATTCAATGTTTTTGTCCGTGGGGTTTGCAGTCAAGTTATGGAGCCTGGTTGGAGCCCCTTGCCTACAGACCTCCAACCGTACTTCCAGGTCGATTTCCTGGAGCCCACATGGATTTCAGGGGTTGTGATGCAGGGCAGTGAACGCATGTGGGGGTACCTCACGAAATACAGATTAGCGTTCGCCCTACACGGCAGCCTCTTCACCAACTATACACAGGATGGCAAGCCCGATAGTCCTGCTAAGGTATTCAACATATAATAATAGAATAGAATAATCAAAAGTAGCAAAACTCTTGATATTTATAAAGTCCTTTTATTGCTATGGTGTAGGTGTTTGAGGTACGAATGGTTGGTCGGACTCCTGTGACCCGCTGGCTCAGTAGGCTTGTCAGGGCCCGCTACCTGCGCATCATCCCTGTGGAGTTCAGACACACGTTCAATCTACGTGTTGAGATCCTTGGCTGCAGAGGAGGTGACAATTTCCTGTCCGTTTTCATTTTTGTCTTTCTACGGAGGACAATTCGTTCTCATTTGCTCCTCAAAAACGTATAAATACGTTCTATTTGAAATATGACCATGGTCCCAAAAACTTATTTAATCATTAAAATAAAAATAAAAATGATGCAACCTCTGAACTGAAGAGAACGCTTGAAGAAATGGTAGTTATTACAAAAGTGGCCAGCAGGTGGCAGCAGAGTATAAGAGACCAATCAGGGCCATGTTGCAAAAAGCTCTTCCCCCCACTATTTTAAACAGATTAGTGAATAATGATGAAACTTAGCTATATTCTAATGCTAATTGCTGCAAAACGGAAACAGATACAAATATACCTTTTTTTTTCCTGATGAAAGAAGAGCCTCTAATCTTTCTTTTGGTAGGTTCCATGTTTTTATAGCAATAGAACACAATTTTCTGTGGGCCTTGCAGCCGGGAGCAAAGGGGGTTGCTTCAGTGAAAATGGCTCGGTGTGAATGAGCTAAACTGAGCTGCCGCAATGTTTGTCTTGATGTGTATTGCAGATGAGCTGGTGACCCCCAGCAGTGTTACAACCCCCTCTGGTGTTGGGAAAGTGACAGCGCAACGTTGTAAAACAGGCCAGTTTGCTTGCCAGCACAGTGAGCAATGTGTTCCTATTGCTGTGGTTTGTGATGGCCGACTGGACTGCAAGGATCATACAGACGAGATGAATTGTGGTAAGAACTCCATTATAAACTACTCAATGGGTAAAATTTTCGGGATTAACCGAAAATGCACACAATCCAAATTCTTGTTTCGCCATCTTCTTCTAAACAGGCTCTCCAGGTTTTCAAAACGAGACTAGTTCCACAGGTAAACCAGGCTTCCATGGTGACAGGACAACCGGTGCCCCAGGACTCCAAACCACCAAGCCACGAGGTGGTCTGCCCGGTGTGGCTACAGATGGAGTCACAGGACAACCTGGACTTTGGAAAGTCACCACTCCACACATCGGTAAAAAAAAAGACAAAAAAACTTTTAAACTTTGCATAACTTGTAATCTTGACAATTGAACTTTATATATGTCAAGTTCCATTATGGAGGAGTATGTAGAATATCTCAAAAAAGGGACAACACTTAAAAATTGACAGTCACTTCTGCAAAATAATGTTTTAACTGCTTGCAACAAAAGTGACTGCACCCCTAAGTGAAATTGTACTAAATGGTTTCAGTTAACCATTTCTCTACCTAGTGTATTGCAGATGTGATGGGGAAGCATGTGTGTTGCATTCAGTGTTTTCACTTTTTGACATCTCACACTGGTCACTGGAAATTAATATTGATATGCCATCTCTTGGCAAATGAATGTCTGTACTCACTTTTGTCAGTAGTTTAGACATTAATAGCTGAGTGTTGAACAGTGTTGGGAATGTTACTTTATAAAAACAATTAGTATTAGTTACTAATTACCTGCTTAAAAAAAGTAACTGAGTTAGTAATTGAATTCATAATGACAGTAACTAGTTGCCAGGAAAAGTAACATTTTCACTACTTAACAAATTGCTTTATATGAAATAATTAGTTTTTTAAATAATTTTTTTAGCAGTTTTCAAAAGACAATTTGTTGAGTTATTGTGAGGGCGCTTTACGGAATAATTTTAATGGTTTTCTGTTTGACCAGAGAAACAAGAAATCAGAATTCTGAATATCCCCCCCATTTTTTTTTGGTATAAATATGACTTGTATATTATTATTAATTATTCATGTACCAGGTTGCGCTTTAACATTTCTTACTGAATCTTTCATGATCAAATAAAAAATTCAAGAAAATTAAAATAAAACACTATTGATTTTTCCCACTAGAAGTGACTACAGGCCAGCCCGGGCTGCATTTCACTCCATCGCACCAGCCTGGAGTTCCTGGTTTACAAACCACAAAGCGTGAGAGACACAAAACAATGTTGCTAGTTCTGGATCCATGATTTCATGCGCCTTTTACTGAACAGACAGAGACTCTGTATTTTACAGCTCAGTGGATCACCACAACCCCCCGTGATGGGGGCTTGCCCAGAGTGCTTTGTGTGGAAGGCCAGTTTGCATGCCGCTCATTTGGCTGCGTCAACTCGGCTCAGGTGTGTGACGGCAGGCGGGACTGTTTGGACGGGTCTGACGAAGAGAGATGTGGTATGCATGAATAATCTGTGATATGATAGTTTCCAAATACATTCTTATGTGAAAGGTTAATAAATTGCATTATTTTTACCCAAATGACCAATTAGGTTCCTTAGTAAGTCCAGTTACTACACAGCGCCCCGCATTGCCGAGTCCCTGCTCCCCCAAGCAGTTCTCCTGTAAAAGCGGCGAATGTGTCCACCTGGACCGCAGATGTGATCTGCAGAAGGACTGCGTGGATGGTTCTGATGAAAAAGACTGCAGTATGGAAAATATATAGCATCAAATCAAATTCATAAAATCTGACGTGGAAGTGAAAGACGATGTTCTGTCATCTTCCAGCTGACTGCATCATGTCCCTGTGGACTTCATGGAGTCAGTGTAGTGTGTCCTGTGGTCTGGGCTCACTGTTTCGACAGAGAGACATTGTGAGGGAAGCGCTACCTGGAGGATCCTGCAGTGGGGCCCAGTTTGACAGCCGCGCCTGCTTCCCACGACCATGCCCAGGTTTCTTGACAGTATTATATCCTGCTGGGGTCTCTCGTAAAATCGCTCATCTATTTTCACCTCTTGTAGTTGACGGTCATTGGTCAGAGTGGACAGAGTGGTCCGAGTGTGATGCTCAGTGTGGAGGAGGTGTCAGGCAGAGGAAGAGAACCTGTTCTGTACCCGCCCCCAAAAATGATGGGAGGGATTGCGAGGGTATGAGCCAGCAGAGTCAGAGCTGCAACAGCCAACCTTGCACCAAAGACACGGGTACACAAACAGGTGAGTCATTCTCAAACAAACATAACATTTTCTGTGATTGGTGCTTGAGTAAGCAATAAACATAGCCTGAATGTCATTCTTTCACCATGACATTTAATGAATGTTTAAAAGATGAAATATTATTATGACCCAAAACATACTTTGTATTCATAGAAAATGAACAGTATGTCATGTGGGACATGAGCATTTGAGGGCTAGAGGACCCAAATACAGGGAAGTAAGGCAGTGAAACAGAAACCAAGTGCAATATGTGGGACTTGAATGAAGCACAGAAAAGAAGGGTGAACAGACAACCATGACTGGTCGTCGCGACTAATCGTCGCGACTGGACAGGACTAGACTGGTCTTCGCAACTGGACAGGACTAGACTGGTCTTCGCAACTGGACAGGACGGGACTAGACTGGTCGTCGCAACTGGATAGGACGGGACTAGACTGGTCTTCACGACTGGACAGGACAGGACTAGACTGGTCGTCGCGACTGAACAGGACATTACTAGACTGGTCGTTGCGACTTGACAGGACAGGACATGACTAGACTTGTCGTTGCGACTGGACAGGACAGGACATGACTAGACTAGTCGTCGCGACTGGACAGGACTAGACTGGTCGTCGCGACAGGACAGGACTAGACTGGTCGTCGCGACTGAACAGGACATTACTAGACTGGTCGTTGCGACTTGACAGGACAGGACATGACGAGACTTGTCGTTGCGACTGGACAGGACAGGACATGACTAGACTAGTCGTCGCAACTGGACAGGACAGGACTAGACTGGTCGTCGCGATAGGACAGGACTAGACTGGTCGTCGTGACTGGACAGGACAGGACTAGACTGGTCGTCGCAACTGGACAAGACAGGACATGACTAGAATGGTCATCGCAACTGGACAGGACAGGACGGGACTAGACTGGTCGTTGCGACTGGACAGGACATGACTAGACTGGTCGTCGCGACTGGACAGGACGCTGCGACTGGACAGAACGTCGCGACCGGACAGGACGACGTAACTTACAGTAACAGAACAGGATGTGATTAGACAGTATGTGACAGGGCCTTACTTGCCTTGATTTGACGAGCTGTGGTGTGGCTATGACTTGTCTGCGGCTGTGGCTGTGACATTTTCTTGGCTGTGGCTGAGGCTGTGACGAAGACGAGAAACACGAACTTCCACACATAACACAGACAATGCACTCACACCGACTGGACAAACACAACAGACTAAATACACCAACACAAATTAAACACCTGGGGAAGGGAAGACCCACACAGGTGGACGTTGTTAAACATAACAAGACAAGGGAAGAAACCAGGAATACATGACAAAAAAAACAAGAACACCCATAACAAACAAAAACCTTAACCCCCACAGAACTGAAACATGACACAGTATGTGATAGTTAAAAATGTTTCTCCAGGTTGTGTCAATGGTATGGTGCTCGTGTCCGAGACAGACTGCCTGACTGGGAGAGTTGAGCCTTGCCCTCCTACATGCTCACATCTCAGCTTCACCAACAACTGCACTGAAGAATGTAAACCAGGTTGGCCTATATATACAACATGCACTTCCTTGAGTGGGTTTAAGACTGGCTGGAATGTAAATATACTCAGCTATTTTTAATGGACTGTGTGTTTTGTTGATGCTCATTTCTTTAGTAACATGAATGTAGAAGCAGCTATATCCTAGTAGTTTAGATTTGGTAAGCCAAATGTGTATCGGGCCTCAATTTTTGTTTTTGTTTTTTAGCCCAAAATAGTCTTATCACGATGTAAGAGGGAATGCTGCAGTTGCAATTCTTGACACTGACTCAATGCCAGTATCTATCTCCTCTTGGAATCCTAACTCAAATACAGATTTAGGTATAAATTCATTTTCTCACCCCAGGCTGCCGCTGTCCCAACGGAATGTACCTACAGGGAGGACAATGTGTGAAAGCAAGCCAATGTGTTTGTCACTGGAACGGCCAAAAACTGCAGCCAGGACAGACGATCAGCAGGGACCATTGTACTACATGGTGGGATGTATTTCTTTTATTTATATTCCACTTTGTTTGATCTATTCTTGGTCTTCATAGCTGAAGGCTTTGTGAAAACAGTAATCACCTAACTTATGAAATTGTAATCAGTTCATTCGGTACACAAAGATAATGTAAATTTGTCTCCAAAAGTACGTGCCAGGAAGGACAAGTTACCTGTAACGCCTCCATTTGCGCAACAACCTGTCAGTGGTCAGCCTGGTCGTCATGGTCGCCGTGTGATGTCACCTGTGGGCTCGGGCTGCAACAGCGCTACAGGTGAACAGCTGTCCGATTTAGATGCATTTGTATGTCTTCAAGCTGAGAATGACTTGTTCTGTTAGGTCTCCAGTGAATCAGACAGCATCCCTCAGAGGGCATCTCTGCCCAGGAGACTCCTCTGAAGTTCAACGGTGCTCCATTGCCTGCCACACCGGTACACATTTTCATATATCCACAGAGAACATTGACACTTATTATTTTAGCTTAATTCTATATGTTCATTTTAGTCTGAGTTATTATTGTTAGTATGACTTTTTCTCCCCTTTTTATTTTATTGCAGAAGAACCAGATGGAATTTGGAGTAAATGGACAAGCTGGTCAGAATGCAGTAAGACATGTTTCCATCATGCAGACGATGTTGGAATCAGACAACGATTCCGAAGCTGCAACCACACCAATGCTCAGTCTACCTGCGATGGAGATGGCGCACAGCAGGAGCCGTGCAACATTGTCCACTGTGCAGGTAGGAGTCTTCATTTCTCATGAGTGTAAACAATATTCAAATGACACTGTGTTGTAATACTAGTGGATGGTGGATGGTCTGCGTGGGCCCCGTGGTCTCTCTGCTCATCTGAGTGTAATTCTGGTGTCCAAACACGAGAGCGATTCTGCACTTCACCCCCTCCACAACATGGGGGCAGAAACTGTCCCGGTCCACACATTCAGACAGCAGACTGTAACGCCCATCCCTGCTCAGGTATTATGTTATCTTGTTGCTGATCCTTAGTAGGACCATAATGTGGTGTGGGAATGTTACATTTACATTTACATTTTCTCAATGTAAATACTGTGAATCCTGGGATGCGTGAAAATATATGATATACAGTTAAGACTGTATAGAAACATTTTAATAGTTTACCCAAACAAATTTGTAAGCATAAAATATACACTCTAAAAACTGTTGAGTCAAAAATTAGATTGACCCACTAACTTGGGTCAATTTGACCCAGCTTTGCGTTGTTTTGTACAAAATTCATAAAGTTCAATTCAGAAATTCAAAAACTTTAAACAGGGTTGTTTTGTACAAACCAATTCAGAAAGTTGGGTCAAATTGACCTAAGTTAACAGGTCATCCAAATTTGGACCCAAATTGAGTTGTTCTTGACCCAACAGTTTTAAGAGTGTCCACAACAATTGGCTAAAAAATGAGCCAAATTGGATCAAAAAGGAATTAACCCAACTTGTTGGGTTATTCAATTGACCCAAAAAGTTGGGAAACATGATTAACCCACAAAAAAACAAAACATATACTGGAATTGGGTTGCTTTGTGGGTTAATTTAATTTTTTACTTTTTGAGTTGTGTCAGTTCATTTTTGACCTAATTAAGGGCACACTCACATTAGGGCCATTTCTTCCGTTAAAAGTTGGGTCAAATGAATAACCCACAAAACAACCTAAAAAATATTTGGTTGCTTTGTGGTTTATTAATTTAATTGGACTCAAGTTTTTGTGGGACGGTTGATTTTTGACCCAATTCAATTGGGTTACTTAATTAACACAAAAAGTTGGGTCAAATGAATAACCCACAAAACAAGCCAAAAAATATTTGGTTGAATAACTCAAAAAGTTTGGTCGGTCCATCCTTGACCCAACTTGAGTTATGTTTGACATAATTTTTTTTTTTTTTTAGAGTGTGTAATGTACATGAACACTGTAAATACATAGAAGTCATTGTGTCCCTTATTCTCCTTCTAGGACTCTGCCCTAAAGGTATGATATACATGACAGCATCTGAATGTGAGGATCATGGCGGCGCATGCCCACGGGTCTGTATGGACATGACCTCCACCGAAGTGCAGTGTGCCACTGCCTGTTACGATGGCTGCTACTGCACACTGGGCTTATACTTGCTCAACGGCAGCTGTGTGCCTTTGGCCCAATGCCCATGTTACCATCAGGGGGAGCAATACCCGGCTGGGGCCACCCTTCCTGTAGATGCATGCAACAATTGGTATTCTTCAAACGCTGTTGCGGCTAAGTCTGAAATAGTTTCAGTGGATTGATTTGTTCGGATTGTGTCTTCAACAGCACTTGCACTAATGGAGAAATGTCATGTGGAACGACTTCATGTCCTGGTGAGTTGGTTTATCGTTGAATGTGGCTCAATATCCATAATATCAAATACTAAAAGTTAAAATCTAGCACGTCGACAGAGGTGGCTAAGCCAGGTCCAGAAAGTAAAAACCCTGTCACAGTTTGGCTTTAACCCCTAGTGCTAGCTAGCTAGCTAGCTTCCTCGCGGGTTAACGAGCACCACGGAATCTAGCTAGGAAGCTAGCTAACTAGCACCTGAGGCTAAAGCCAAACTGTGGCAGGAATTTTACTCTCTGGACCTCGATTTGACACCTCTGCACGTTGCTAACGTAACAGTTTTTTTATATTAAATTGTATTCTATATTTCTATCATTCAATTCAATTAATCATTATCCTGAGTGACTCTGTGCCTCTTAGTGGACTGCGGTTGGAGCAGCTGGACTCAGTGGAGCACCTGTAGTCGAACATGTGACGTCGGTGTGAGAAGGCGTTACCGCTCCGGAACCAACCCCCCACCAGAGTTTGGAGGCCGTCCTTGCGAAGGCGCCAGAGTTGGGGTCGACACATGCAGCATTGAGCCATGCTTCGGTGACGACATATTTGTCCATGTTTCACATTTTTACAATTGCTGTTTTTTCCCCCCTTATCAAAGTAGTTAATAATGTGATGTGTACTAGGTGTAAGAGAACCATGGAGCAAGTGGTCGGAGTGCTCAGTGACATGTGGAGGAGGTTACAGGAGCAGAACCAGTGGGCCTATCAGAGTCCATGGCACAGCACAACAGTTCAGTGCCTGCAATCTGCAGCCATGTGGTACGACAAACACACACTTAACGAGAATGGCTCGCAGTTTCACAGGGGTGTGTAGACTTTTTAGATCCTTTGTATATGACATTTGATCAGAATTAACTCACAAATTTGATGGAAATCTGTTAGATATGTTATAATAAAATGTTGTCCGTTATGCAAGGTGCTTATTTTTATATTGACGATTGCTTATCCCTATTTCAGGGGATAGCAGAGTGTGCCCGCCAGGGCAGGAATGGAAGCAGTGTGTGAGAGGAGCAGTATCATGTTCAGACCTCACGATGGACCTCAGTCGGAACTGCACGCCAGGATGCCAGTGTCCTACTGGAACTTTCCAACAGGTCAGTGTCTTCGACCCCCCTAAAAAAAGGACATAAACATTGTAAATGTATTTGATTGTCTGTACTCAGGATGGCGAATGCGTCCAAGAATCTAATTGTCGCTGTGATGTCGATGGAGAGCAGTACAAACCAGGAGACATCATTTCTTCTGACTGCAAAAACTGGCAAGTACATGCAAAGTGTCATTGTTTACTTCCATTTTATCTGCATGCGTTTTTAACTTCAACATTTATGCCCATATTTCAGTACATGTGAAGCAGGACGACTTGTAAACTGCTCTCAAGCCATTTGCACTGGTATGATTATTTGATTATTTCCAGTGATTAATAGCAAACATGACCTTTGATTGATTCTCTCTCCCTTCATTTTTTTCACCTAGCTGATGGCCAGTGGTCACTGTGGACTCCTTGGGGCTACTGTTCAGTGTCATGTGGGGCAGGTCTCCAGTCCCGATATCGCTTCTGCTCAAGGCCTCAGCGCTCCGGGAATGGCCTGCCATGTCCGGGGCCTAACCGCGAGGACAAAGTCTGTGTCACCAACCCATGTGATCGTGAGTTAGTGCTGCCATTAATAATCTCTTCTTAACTCATTCACACCCAGCCATTTTCACTGAAGCAACCCCCTTCGCTCCTAGCTGTTTTACTGGATTTTGACTGATTTTGCAAGGCCCACAGAATATTGTGTTCTATGGCTATAAATGGAACCTGAAAGAATGATTCTTTCATCAGGAAGAAAAAGTACATTTGTATCTGTTTCCGTAATTAGCATTAGAATATAGTAAGTTTCATCATTATTCACAAATCTGTTTAAAACACTGAGGAAAAGAGCTTGTCGCAACATCTCTCATACTCTGCTGCCACCTGCTGGCCGTTTATTGTAATAACTGCCATTGCTTTAAGCGTTCTCTTCAGTTCAGAAGCTGCATCAAAGCCTTCTGTATGCTCTAGCATAAAGAAACATAAAAAACGTATAAATACGTTTTGGGGAATGCAAGACAAAGTATTAAAAAACGTTTTGGGGTTTGAATGAATTAAACGCTATAATAATGCACGGTCATATTTGACACCTTGGTGATCAGCGTTAATATTTCATTGGCATGCATTGTCATTGCGATGTTGTCGACTCCTTCAAGGTGACGGTGCTTGGGGTCCTTGGAGTAATTGGACGCAGTGTACCAAGTCATGCGGCGGCGGTGTTCAGAGCCGTAGAAGGGACTGTGACAATCCGACCCCTGAAGGAGACGGAAATTACTGTGAGGGGCTTGGAATTGAGGTCAAAGCCTGTAACACTGCCCACTGCCCAGGTAGGCTTGTGTGTTTCAACACCATGCGTTTTCGAACAACACTATTTGTCAAGTTCAGTCATACCGAGAACATTTAATAAACGACAGACAAGGAAGGAAGACAAGAGATCTAGATTGTTATTGCTCGCGAGGAGAACGGACAGAGATGTGCTCAGTTACAATCTCCTACCGCTCTGAAGCACATTCTCCCGAGCCCTCTATCTTGTGATAAGGGCACAATTCTTGTTTTTGAAGCTGCAAGAGCATGAGTCATGCTTTGCAATACCATAAGAGTAAATATGGGATAACTTATGTACATTTATTCTAACACTATTTTAACAAACATGATTTGATTTCAGTGGCGCCATGCTCCAAGGTTCCAGGAACGGCATTCAGTAGTTGTGGACCATCCTGCCCGCGCTCCTGTGATGACCTGGCAGTATGTAACACTCCAAACATGTCGACCCAACTCATTGTTTTCCACACTGATAACACATTTAGATCATTATAAAATTGTGTTTTTCCTGTTAAACAGCATTGCGAGTGGCTTTGTGAGCCAGGGTGCTACTGTACAGAGGGAAAGGTTTTGTCAGCTAACGGAACAGTCTGTTTAGGGCACGAAGAATGTCCCTGCCTTGATCTTACAACTGGACACCGGCTTGAGCCTGGAGACGTGATTGTGGCTCTTGATGGCTGTAACAACTGGTTGGGAGGATTCACACATGCAGTGATCAACACAATTAAGTATGTCATAATTTATGTGGGGATTTCATTTTTTTAGCACCTGTGAGGGAGGGAAGCTTAACTGCTCCCAAAACCCCTGCCCAGGTGAGTCGGACAAAAATCGCCAGATAGCCCAATACTTTTGTACCAACGGAAGAGGATTAGGGCCAGTGAAGAGAGGAAAAAAAAGGTTGGCAGGATTCTGACTTTATTCTCACAATTCTCAACTCAATTTAATTTATAAAGCACTTTAAAACAGGCTTTGCTGTATACAAAGTGCTGTACATGGAACAGAAATCGGCTATGCAGTAAAGATAAGTAAAACAGGAACAAAACAAACATTGTAAGTTAGTATACAAGTAAATAACATTTCCATCAAATTAATAACAAAAAGTAGGTAAGTGAATAAATACATACATTCTGACTTTAAAGTGAGAATCCACACTTTAATCTCAGAATTCTGACACATAAGTGAGAATTTTCACTTTATTCTCAGAATTCTAACTTTAAAGTCACAGGTGCTAAAGACTTTAAAATCATAATTCTGACTGTAATGTCATAATTCTGACTTTAAAGTGAGAATGCTGACTTTAAAGTCAGAATTCTGATATAAAGTCATAGTTCTGACATTAAAGTCAGAATTATGACTTTATTAGTGCTACTATTATTCTCACTTTAAAGTCCGAATTCTGAGAATAAAGTCCGAATTCTGACTTTATTCTCACTCTAAAGTGAGATTTTTTAGATTAACGTCAGAATTCTGAGATTAAAGTCCGAATTCTGACTTTATTCTCACTCTAAAGTGAGATTTTTTAGATTAACGTCAGAATTCTGAGATTAAAGTCCGAATTCTGACTTTATTCTCACTCTAAAGTGAGATTTTTTAGATTAACGTCAGAATTCTCACTTTAAAGTCAGAATTCTGACTGAGTAAAATTAATTAATAATTCTGACTTTAAAGTGAGAATTCTGGGAATAAAATGAGAATCCTGCTAAACTTTTTTTCTCTCTCTTCACTAGCCCTAATCCTCTTCCGTATGTACCTTATGAACGTGTATCAGGTAGCTGGCTTTAGATTCATCACCTTTTCTTTGTGTTTCCAGTATCAGGTGGCTGGTGTGAGTGGTCTATGTGGACTCCATGCTCCAGGACCTGTGGGGCAGAGTCGGTTTCCCGTTACAGGAGCTGTGGCTGTCCCGAACCCAAAGCCGGCGGGGAGCCTTGTACTGGAGAACAGGAAATGCACAATGGCGTTGGCGCTCAAATCCAGAGACAGCCCTGTCCTGTCATCACCTTCTGTCCAGGTAGGGTTTGATTTTTTAGTTTGTTAGGGCAGAACATCCTCCCTTGTGCTTCTCATTACAATTTGTCATTATTATAGTGCAAGGTTCTTGGAGTTCCTGGTCAGCATGGTCAGCGTGCGACGGGTGTGCCGGGTCGTCCACGCGTATCAGAGACTGTAACAACCCACCTGCTAGATTTGGTGGTCTGCCCTGCCTCGGAGAGAGGATGCAGAGCCGTGGTTGCCATGACAACATGACTGTGTGCTCAGGTCAATTTTGCAAATGTTTTTACTAGGGGTGTCAGGCGATAAAAAAATTTAATCGCATGACTTCAATAGTTAACTCACGATTAATCACAAATTTGTTCTAAATGTACAATAATTTTTCAATAAGATTTAATTATCTTGTTAGTTATTGAGACAGTTATTTCATAACTCATAAAACTGAGTTAAATTTTTTTTAAAGATGTAGTGTGATATTGATTTGTGTTGAGGTCATTTTTCTGCCGCTAGATGGCATAATTGTATTTGTTAGACGTTGGTGACATCTCAGTGCATTTTTCTTTTCATATTAAGAGCTATCTAATCTTAAAAATGAAGTAATTGAAATTGTATAATTCATCTTGATCCCAGTCTCCACAAATATATGCATTATTATAAAATTTATTACTGCTAAATTTTGACCTGGACGTGTCTGCTGTGATGCGACTGGAATTCCCTCAGTAAAGGCTTTCCAAGTGATAGGTGGTCATCATTTGTGCCGTTAAAGGAACTTTAAATCAACTCAAAACACACTCATTTTGACACCCCTAGTTTTTAATGTAAACTGTCGAATCAGGTTGAGTTTCATAAAGTCAAATATGAAGTTCGTACTATATTGTATTTCCTTTTCCAGACTGCGGTGGAGGCCAGGAAGAATGGCCTTGTGGCAAACGCTGCCCTCGATCCTGTTCTGATCTCCATGGTGACACGGAGTGCCTGGACTCCCCAGGATGCAGCAAGACCTGCGGTTGCCCGGGTGACACGGTCCTGCAGGATGGCGTGTGTGTAACCAGGGAGGAGTGTCGCTGCAAATATGAAAACAGCTCTGCTGCCGGTTAGAGGTCCTTTTTTTTTTTTATTCTGAAAACTGATTTGTTTAAGTGCAACATTCTCCACTTCCTTTTTTGTCTGCACTGAGGTGGTTTAGATTCTAGACCCGGCGAGACTGACTGGCAGTTTGCAAGTCACGGAGAGGAGATCATCACTGACTGCAAAAATTGGTTTGAATCATTTGATATAAATTGATGTTTTTTTCATGTAGTGGTGACCGGCTTCTTCTCACATTCCATGTAAAGTTAATTGACTATAAATGGTCCATAGGTGTGAATGTGACTTTGAATTCCTTTTTTTTTTTAATATGTGCCCTATGATTGGCTCCAGCTCTTCGCTGTCTCAAACACTAAATGGATGGATAGATGTTTGTCAGCTTTTCTCATTTTTCTCTTTAGCTCCTGCCAAGCTGGAGTTTTCCACTGTCACTCACTCCCCGGCTGCTATGTCGACGGTGGCTGGGGCCAGTGGGGAGCTTGGTCTTCGTGCTCAGTTTCCTGTGGAGTAGGAGTTCACTTAAGGAGACGCCAGTGTGATAATCCATCTCCTCAGAATGGAGGGAGAGGCTGCCTGGGAATTGGGGAACAGCAGAGAGACTGCAACACACATCTGTGCACAGGTTTTTAAAAGTTCTAAGTGGAACATTTTGCATTGTATGGCACACAAATGTGTTTTTAGCCCTCTTTCAGAAACATTGATGAGAAATAATTTTGTATGCTATGTATAATATTCTTGCCTCTAGACTCCGTGGGCCCTTGGCAACCCTGGTCTCAGTGGTCGGTGTGCTCAGTCAGTTGCGGTGGCGGCCAGCAGTCCCGATTTCGGACCTGCGGCTCAACGGCCTGCAGTGGTATCAGCCGCCAGAGCAAGACTTGCAATACAGAGGTCTGCCTTGGTAAGTCAAATCACTGGACTCTTTATAAGGCAAAGCTGTTTTTAATAATCAGGTCGTGTTTGGTTTGACTACAATCTGTTTGTTTGTGACTTTTTTTGGTCAAAAGTGGCCATGATAGAGACAAAAAGTGCAAATTGATGTTCACGGTAAAGAAAAAAGAAAAAAGGCCATTTTCTATTGTTTGTGGCTATTTTTGGCCAAAGGTGCCCACAATAGAGCAAAAAAGTGCAATTTGATGTTGGTAAAAAAAACAAAAAAAAACATAGTAAATTATTGATATACTGTATTTAAAGAGCTGAAAAAATGTTGGAAACAATCAAAATCAGAAGGAAAATAATCCACACCCTTAAAAACTTTTCTATTTACATGAACACAGCAAAAATAGTTAAAAATGGAAGTGAGATAGACACAAATGCCAGCATTGAGCCCAGACGATTAAGCCACACCAAAATCAATAAATTCATCCATTTATTAACCGGTGACTAGATTTCTAACTGACAATCAGACAAAGCCAAAAAAAATAAAAAATCAGATATTATCTGTTGTAATGTTATGAGTAACTCGACTGTACCCGTGAATGAGTTCAATGGTATAAAATGAATGGGTGGATATTTAAAAAAAAAAGAAGTATAAATACGTTTTTAATACTTTGTCCTGCACTCCCAAGTTTTGGGGTTTTCTTAAAAAAAATGTTTATGCTCGAGCATACAGAAAAGGCTTTGATGCAGCTTCTGACCTGAAGAGGTTGCTTAAAGCAATGGTAGTTATTACAAAAAACGGCCAGCAGTTGGCAGCAGAGTATAAGAGATCAGCCAGGGCCGTGTTTCAACAAGCTCTTTTTGCCAGTGTTTTCAACAAGTTTGTGAATAATTATGAAACTTAGCTATATTCTGATGCTAATTGCTGCAAAACAGAAACAGATGCAAATATACTTTTTTTCCTGATGAAAGAAGACACTGATCTTTCTTTTGGTAGGTTCCATGTTTTTATAGCAATAGAACATAATATGAATCAAAATCCAGTAAAACTGCCGGGAGCGAAGGAGGTTGCTTTAGTGAAAATGGCTGGGAGTAAATGAGTTAAACAGTATTTTTGTAAAGCTTCTATGACGTCAAACCTGTTTTTATAAATTATGCATGTTTTTGTTGAGCAGAAGTGGGCTGCCCCCCAGGCCGACTGTACAGGGAGTGTGAGCGAGGAGAGGGCTGCCCTTTCAGCTGCGACCAGATAAGCGGCAGAGAGGGCTGCTACACCGACGGCTGCGAGGAAGGCTGCCACTGCCCCTTGCACACTTTTCAACATCACGGTGTCTGTCTGGATGTGGGTTCCTTTCATATCCTACAAGCATGTGCCTGAAAATGTTCCTTAAAATTGTCATCATTGTGTCTCAGGAGTGTCCCTGTTTAGTCGATGAGGAGTTTCTAGCTACTCTACAGACTGTCTCTATCACACCAGTGTCATCTCTGCTCCTCCATAACATCTCTGAGGGAGTAGAGCTCCAGCCTGGAGACACACTGGTCCACGACTGCAGCTCCTGGTGAGTGGACAATCTTCTCACCATGACGTTACACCTATATCCGTGTGGGAGAATCTTCAGCATTCGCCGATGACACCACCACTAAACAAACTCTTGAATGTCATTTAAACATGGTGCAGTGATTGAGAAACTGTGTTGAAAAGGTGATGTTACATGAGGTAAATTACTTGCTTTCTATCAGAGTTAGTGATGGGAAAATGAAGCTTCATGAAGCTTCATGAATCACTTGAAATAATTTTTTACTCCAATAGTCCTTTAGATTGTACTTTTGGTTTAAATATAAAGGCCAATGCAATGGAAATTGATTACATTTCCACTAAAACAAGAGTGCCATCTAAAGGAGTCAAAACATATCACGAGTGCTTCATGAAGCTTCATTTGTCCTTCACTACTCACGATGCTAACAAAACAAATCACCCTTCTTCTCTTGTAGTCTCTGCGAGCACGGCAGATGGAACTGTTCTTTAGCACACTGTCCTGTTGACGGCGGTTTGTCACCCTGGGGCTCCTGGAGCTCATGCTCGTTGTCCTGTGGAGGTCTTGGGCTGAAGACCCGCACCAGAGGCTGCAC
Source organism: Leptonotus elevatus (assembly GCF_054856555.1). Lineage (NCBI taxonomy): Eukaryota > Metazoa > Chordata > Actinopteri > Syngnathiformes > Syngnathidae > Leptonotus > Leptonotus elevatus. The sequence continues at coordinate 9,098,568 of NC_141259.1, forward strand.
CCAACCTGCTCCAGCTCATGGAGGGCGAGATTGCATCGGGCCCTACCTTGAAACCACCTACTGTCAGGCCCCTGACTGCCCAGGTAGGGGGGGGGGGGGAATAAGCATTTGGACAGAGGTTACTACGGAAGAGGATTAGGGCCAGTGAAGAGAAAAAAGGGTTGGCAGAATTCTCACTTTAATCACAGAATTCTGACATTAAAGTCAGATTTCTGAGATTAAAGTCTGAACTCAGAGAATAAAGTCAGAATTCTCACTTTATTCTCTGAAGTGAGAATTCTGACTTAATTTCAGAATTCGGACTTTCTGACTACCAAGCCCCCACACTCCCACCCCCACCCACAAGCTCGATGTCACAAAGTCAGAATTCTCACTTTATACTCAGAATTCTGAGATTAAAGTGAGAATTAAGATTTAGAGTCAGAATTCTGTGATTAAAGTCAGAATTCTCACTTTAAAGTCAGAATTCTGAAAATAAAATGAGAATCCTGCCAACCCTTTTTTCTCTTCACTGGCCCTAATCCTCATCTGTAGGTTACAGACACAATAATTTGCCAATTCATTTTTGTGTGTGTTGGTTACAGGTGTTGGTCCCACAGAAGAACCCACCCTGCCAGGTAAATGGAATTATGATTCACACATGTTTACAGGTATTATTTATTATAACGATTCCATTACTTCTTTATTCCATAGATGATGATGCTGGTTTCACTGGCTGGTCAACATGGAGTCCATGCACTAAAACATGCAGTGATGCTCGCTCCCCAGCTATGAAATTCCGTTACCGTCAGTGCATTAAACCCCCCTGCTTCGGGAACTCCCATCAAGACAAAGCCTGCAACCTCCCCCAGTGCCCAGGTAAAAAAAAAAAAGATGCATGTTTTGATGGTATAATGACATTTGGTTAACAACCATGAACCAGTGACCAGCTTGTAGTCCAAAAAAAATTGACAATTCATTTTCCCTCGAACAGAAGGCGATGAGCTCTGCATCGGGGACGATTGCGATGAGAGGAACTGTACCTGGACAGATTGGGGGATGTGGGGTTCCTGTTCCCGTTCCTGCGGCGTGGGCCAGCAGCAGAGGATCCGAACCTTCCTCGGCCCTGGCCCCAATGGCTCCTGGTGTGATGACATCCTGGGAGGAAACATAGAGCGCCGCTTTTGTAACATCAAGCCTTGCCGAGGTGAGACAGTCTGTTGCAATGTTGAACCAAAGTTTTGCGCCATTTGTCTCTTGTTATTCTGAATTGACAGCATGTCTGTGTGCATTGTTGATGTCTGCAGTGGATGCAAGCTGGTCTCGATGGAGTCCGTGGTCCCGCTGCGATAAGCTCTGTGGCGGCGGCCGCTCCATACGCACCCGCTCATGCTCCAGCCCTCCACCCAAGAACGGAGGAAAGAAGTGCCAAGGAGAGAAAAACCAGGTCAAAGCATGCAACACCAAACCCTGCGGTGAGATAAACAAAATATTCATACGTATTCATACCCTTGCATATGTCACGAATCATTATCTGAGAACAAGCTCATTATTGCAAAAAATGGTGTGCATTCCTTCACTTTATTTTTTTTCAGAATTGTCTGTGGGGCACTTTATGCAAATTGAAAATGCTCGGAGCATTTTGGCAAAATTCTTGACCTTCTGTTTTTGTCTTGTCAGAAGAACAAGGATGCCCGCCTGGACAGGAGGTCGTGTCTTGTGCCAACGAGTGTCCACAGCGCTGCGCTGACCTCCAGCAAGGCATCGAGTGCCAAACCAACGCTGAATGTCAGCCCGGATGTCGCTGCCCTAAAGGTACAGAAATATTTTTTATTAACAGATAAGCATAAGCTTGTTTGCTCAGAGGGTCTGCTCATATTATGTCATTAGTGGAATAAATTAGGGGTGTCAGGAAATTAAATTTTTTAATCATAACTAATAACATGACTTGCTAACTTAAGATAAAGTTTTATATCTGTTCTAAATGTACAATAAAAAATGTTTTCCAAAGTTTTCATACTCTTGTTAACAAACTGGATTTTTTTTTAAACTAATAGAAATATGGCTCCAACTTTTAATCATTGATACAGTAATTTCAAAATAATTCATAAAATTTAGTTAAAATTAAAAAGATGTACTGTAAAAAGCGAGTGTAAGTAAGCTTTATTTCTTGACAAGAGTGCAAACCTAGAATTTTTTTTATTGTACATTTAGAACAGGTATAAAATTTGTGATTAATCGTGGGTTAACTAGTGAAGTCATGCAATTAATTACGATTAAAAATTTGAATCACCTGACGCCTCTAATTTTTAATTTTATTTGATTTTTTATCGCGACAGGCGGTTAAATTTTTTATTGTAATTAATCGCATGACTTTAACAGTTAACTCTCGATTAATCACACGTTATATCTGTTTAAAATGTACAATGTTTTTTTTCTAGGTTTTCATACTCTTGTTAACAAAAGTGGATTTTTTTTTAACTAATATAAATAGTTTAAATGATTTTTCGACGTGTATAGCCGTCAATGGCAGTGAATGAGTTAATATTATTTTTGTGGAATATGAGTTAAGCAGTAAAATCCACCTGTTTTTATCCTTTTCAGGCCATTTTGCCACCTTCTGTCAACTGAAAAAGACATCACAGTTGCTTAGGGCTCAGTTACGACCAATCACGGCTCAGTTTCCAAACGTCACATGACCAAATGCAGAAAATAGGCGAGCCGTGATTAGTTGCTACCTGCGGCACTGTGATGTCATTTTCAGTCAACAGCAAGTGGCAAAATGGCAAATGTTGCTACTTAATTCCATTCCTCTTGAGAGCATCGAATGTTGATCACGTCCCTCGTGTGTGCATGCAGGACAGTTGCAGCAGGATGGCGCTTGCGTGCATCTGTGGCAGTGTGACTGTGTGGACTTGCAGGGCCAAATTTGGGCTGCTGGCAGCGGGCATCAGATCGACTGCAACAACTGCAGCTGCACCAATGGACAGCTAGTCTGCACCAATCACAGCTGCCAGGCCACATGCACTTGGAGCTCCTGGTCCAGTTGGGCATCATGCAGTGTTTCCTGTGGGCAGGGTCGGAGAACCAGATACAGGTACAGCTGAGTCATTATATTTAGGTTCTAGTAATGTGGAAGCTACAGAAGAGGATTATGGCTAGTGAAGAGAAAAAATAAAGGTTGGCAGAATTCTGAGTTTAATCTCAGAATTCTGACTTTCTGATTTAACCCCACAATTCATAGCTCTACGTCACAAAGTCAGAATTCTCACTTTATAGTCAGAATTCTGAGATTAAAGTGATAGTTAGAATTCGGACATTAAAGTCAGAATTCTGTGATTTCAAATCCAAATTCTCACTCTCAAGTCAGAATTCTGAGAACAAAGCGAGAATCCTGACGACCCTCTTTTTTTCTTCTCTTCACTGGCCCTAATCCTCTTCCGTAGTATAGGAAGCTTTGTCGTCATCTTTGCCACAAACTAGAAAATTACGGTTCATCCTGCAATATCCAAGTTAGACACAATTAGACATTTTATTAAATACTTCATACATTTTCACTTAGGGGTGTAGTCACTTTTGTTGCCAGCAGTTTCAACATTCCCCAAAAAAAACACTTCCATTGCCATTTGGCATAGAGACAACTTCTTTTTTTTTTTTTGTCTGTCCGTGTGTTTTATGTGGTCATAACACTTGATTTAGTTTTGCCTCTGCTATTTTCGATCCAGTTAAGAAGCAATGACAATGCTGTGTCTCAGGTCTCTCATCTCCGAAACGGAGGGAACAGATTGCCAATTTGAGGAAGTCAATCATAAGCCCTGTGAGCCAGGGCCCTGCCCTCCTCTTTGTCTCCATGACGACCAGGAGCTATATGTGGGAGACACCTGGCTTCAGGGAGAGTGTAAACAATGGTGAGAAATATGTTTGCAATAAAAGGACAAAATAATGGTAAATGTATTGACTATGAGCAAGAATGTTGAACATCAGCTATTTACTTTGCAGCACATGCACTCCAGAGGGAGATTACTGCCAAGACATCGATTGTAGAGGTTGGTCACATTTACATGAATAATAGTAAGTGCAAACAGTTAGGCCATTTAGTCGAGCCTATTTATCTCATGCTTGTTTGGTTCAATTTAAAAAAACACAACTTACAGTGAGTATATTAATTGAAGTAAGTGTCTTGCAGGGACATATCTTCTCAACAAAGCAATTGGACAGTTTATATGGTCTCTTTGTTAATTCCAGTGGATGGTGGCTGGACTCCATGGTCAGTGTGGTCTGACTGCTCTGTGACCTGTGGACGAGGAACACAAGTTCAAACCCGCGCCTGCATCAACCCGCCACCTCGTCACAATGGCTCTCACTGCGACGGTCCAGAGAGACAGAACCAAGAATGTCACGCCACTCCCTGTCTGGGTTTGTAGTTAGTTTCCTCAAATGTTACATATGAGTGTAAATACACTTCTTAATCCCTTGCTTACCACATTCAGATGACCTTTGCCCCTGGTCGCCATGGTCACCATGTTCCCGCAGTTGTGGGGCGGGGACTGTGGTGCGCCGTCGGGTGTGCGTCTGCGGGAAGGGAGGAACGGCAGCTTGTTCTGCTGAGATTGAAGCTGAGATGAACCAAGAAGAGAATCAACTATGTTTCAAGCAACCATGCCCAGGTGCAGACAGGCACACATTTTCATCATTCTTTTCTTTACTCGTGATGACATTTATTATATTAATAGATTATTTAGGACTATAACATAACTTGTTTTTTTAAATATATTTATATATACATATTCGTGAAACATCAGAGTTTCTGCCTCCCTTTGCAGAATGCCCCATGTCAGCATGGAGCGTTTGGTCTGAGTGCTCGTGTGAGTCTCAGAGGCAGCAGCGTTACCGCGTAGCCGTCACCCCAGCCACCAGGGGTCAGCAGTGCACTCCTGTTGAAACACAGAGCAAACCATGCAGCCTCAGTCAGTGTGATGGTGAGAGCTCAATGTACTCTCTACACTGTGTATTGTATTGTGTTTATATTTAACACACTTATTTACATAGCATTTATTTAATATCATTAATAGCAATAGTAGTGGAAAAACCACACAAGTAATCCAAAATCATTCTACTAGCTTGCCCCTTGTTGTTCTACTAGTGTGCTGAATTGGCGCATAAAAAGTACTACCATTGCCACCAGTTTGTTTCAGAATAAATATAGATGTGTGATTTTACACAGTTGATACTCTTCTTTTCGTGCTTTCTTAGAATGTGAAGCACCATTCGTGTATTCCCCATGTGGCAAACCCTGTGAGAAGCTTTGTGAGCTCCATGGACGGACAGACCTGTGTATGGGTGTCAGGGAGTGTACACCCGGCTGCTACTGTCCACCGGTAATTTCAATGCAATGGTTTATTACAGGGGATCTCAGTTAGAAATGTCCAGAATGTTATTTATTTATTTTTACTTTTTAAAGGACGTCATAAGTATTGTATGGAAGCCCATTCCCACCAAGAAAAAAAAAAAATCCCCACTTGTAAATGTACGGCGCATTGCATTCACTTGAAGAAGAAAAAAATCGTTTTTCTGACAAATTTTTGGGGGGTGCTTTGTTTATTGAGTATTTGAGTGTTTTAGACTTTATATATATATATATCCCCCCCCCCCCCTGTTTTTCTGAGTACTTTTTCCTACATTTTTTTTATGGAAGAAAAAACATATTCGATAAAACAGAAAAAATATTCAGAAAAACAGAAAAATAAAAAATAAATACTCAAAAAAAAACAAAGCTCCCCCCAAAAATTTGTCAGAAAAACAGGAGGGGTGAATGCAATAGCTTCCATATAAATGGGATTCTGACATTTGGGGGGAAAAAAATAAATAATCTTTTTTTAATTGCCGGGAATGGGCTTCTGCCAGTAAAAATAAAACCAAATAAAACTAATTTTTAATTGGCGGGAATGGGCTTCTATATATAGGTCCACAGCGCGTATGAGGTGAAGAATTTGTATTTATTTGTATTTATTTACTGTTTTAATGTATAGTTTGTTACCTATATAATATAGGTAACAAACTATATAAATAAATAGCAAACATATAACTTCCAGAAGTGAGTCCAACATTTTTGTTACTTAGAAACAATATAGGCTATATTATTTCTAAGTAACAAAAATGTTGGACTCACTCCTCACATAAGACATTTTTCAAATGTAGTGGCTTAAAAAAAACAACACATTTTGCATTTCTAATGTCCATGATATTTATGGTGACTACTTTATGGGACCACACCAGCATTAAACCAACATTAACAAGTGAAATATGCCACGCTATATACTGTTGGTAATATATCACTTTGATATGTGCTACGATGACAGCTTCATAATGTTATTTAGCTAAGTTTGTGAGCTTTCAGGTTTGATTTATTGCAAAATGTTTCATGCTGGACTGACAATACGCGCTTACAGCAGTAAGGAGGGCAGGTAATGAAATATGGAACAGAAAGCTGCTCCTTGCAGTTATAAAACATGACAGCACTAGTTACTGTGATAACTTTAACAGTCATGGCTTGCCTTTTATGTACGATATAAATCATTGAAAGTCAACTACAAAATGCATAAATCAATTACAAGCCATCTTAAATCTTTTTTTTTTTTAAACAAGTTTGTTATCTTCATGAGCTCTCCGGTGCTAGAAACAGAAGGATCAACACGAAACTAACACAGTCCCTCAAGTAATTTTAAAAATGGTATTTGTTGTTCTTGCAGGGGTTGCTCCAGCAGAATGGTAGCTGTGTACCATCGGAGCTTTGTGGCTGCATCTACTTGCAGCACCAGCCTTCAGGACAATCGCCTACACCGGTTACTGTTCCTCAGGGGTCCACAGTCGCCATCGGCTGCAGTACCTGGTCAGCCATTAATACTCCTGTCTCTTAACTGATTTGTTTGTACCTGATCAAAGTGAGTCTCTTAATCTGCCTGTATGTCTTCAGCCTTTGCCATGATGGAACTTTGGAGTGTGACATGAGAGAGTGTGAAGGTAATATGAAGATTATTATTTTTTTGGTTGAATAACATTTTCACATTGTTTAATACCTCCATGTTTTGCTTTTTCTTTAGTCATCCTCAGTGAATGGTCAGAATGGACCCCGTGCTCTCCCTGCATGCCTTACTCCTCCCTGAACCCCAGCAGCACACTCCTGGAAGGGGCTGTCAACGGAAGTCAAATGGTTTCGGTCCAGAGGCGTTTCCGGGCCTGTTTGGAGTTTGACTCGGGTTTTCTTGTGTCTGGAGAGCAGGAGAAAAGTCAATGTCCACACCCACAAGTTGAGGACAGGCTGTGTCCGGATGATAGCTTCTGTCAAGGTACTGTATATTAACTCATTTACTTCCCAAAACGTATAAATGCGTTCTATTTCCAATATTATCATGCTCCCAAAGACGTATTTATACGTTTTTATTTTATTTTATTTTTTTTTATGCAAGAGCATACAGAAGGCTTTGAGGGCAGCCTTTGAACTGAAGAGAATGCATGAAGCAATGGTAGTTATTACAAAAATGGTGGCAGCAGAGTATAAGAGATCAACCAGGGCTATGTTGCAACAAGCTGTTTCCCCACGGTTTTAAACAGATTTCTGAATAATGATGACATTTAGGAATATTCTTATGCTGATTGCTGAAAAACTGAAACAGATATAAATATACTTTTTTTCCTGATGAAAGAAGAGACTCTAAACTTTTTTTTTTATAGCAATAGAACATAATATGCTGTGGGTCTTGCAAAATCAATCAAAATCCAGTAAAACAGCCGGGAGCGAAGGGGGTTGTCAGTGAAAATGGCTGGGATTCACGCATTCATGAAATGCTATGTATGCCTTTTGTATGTGTAATAATGATAAATCTTCTCTTTCGGTTAAGCGGATAAAATCGCAAATATGATGAATTGTAGAGATCTGAGAACATATGCTTCTTGCTCATTGTTTGAAATTGAGATTCATGATTAGCATGAGGGCATGCTTTTGGATTTGCAGTCATCCACCTAAAGCCTGAGTGGAAATTAAAGTCAACATTTGACCAAAATGTGTGAAAGAAGAGCTTTGGAAAGTGATTAATCTAAATGCCAATCAACTACATACGACTACTCCAGTATGCTTGCACACAAACAACAGATGACGGTTGTACTACAAAAACGGCTCCATAATAATTATAATAACACAGGCAATGTGAAATAGGTAATGAACAGTCTGGTCACGTTTTCCATATTCCAGATCTATGTCAGTGGAGTGTGTGGAGTGCGTGGACAGTTTGTGCAGAGCCGTGCAGTGGTGGAGTCAGGCAACGCTACAGGCATCCTCTGGCCTCTCCCCCAGGACCCCTTTGCCGGAGCCAACAGACGCAAAGCCAGAGCTGCAACACGGGACTTTGCCCAGGTACGACACTACTATATAACATTGCACTCTAAAAGCAGTTGGGCCCAAAATTAGACCAACCCACTAACGTGGGTCTATTTGACCCAACGTTGGGTCGTTTTGTACAAAAACAACATAAAGGGACTGACCCAACGTTTTGGGTTATTCAATTGACTCAAAAAGTTGGATCAAATGATTAACCCATAAACAAACACATATGCGGTACTGTAATTGGGTTGCTTTGTGGGTTATTAATTTAGTTTGACCCAACTTATTGGGTTAAATATATATTGATATTTTTAAGAGGAGGCTCAAGGCACACTTTTTTAGTTTGGCATTTAAATGATCTTTTTAACCCCTTTTATTTATTTTCGTAGTTTCGTAGTAAATGGACCGATCCTCTACTTGCGTCAATTTGACCCAACTTTGAGTCATGAAATGGGTGTTTTAGTGTAAAATAACTTCAGATCCCTTACTTGGGTCAACAAAAAGTGGGTCATTTTGTTTAAAACAACCCAGAAAGTTGGGTCAAATTGACCCATAAAGTGGATCGGTCCATTTTTGATCTATGATTGTGTTACTTTTGACCCAACTCTTTTCAGATTGTGAGTTCCATTTTAATGTATAAAAGTTGCTATGTAAATAAAGATTGATTGATTGACTTAACTCAAAAAGTTGGGTTGGTTCATTATTGACCCAATTAAATTGCGGTATTCAATTAACCCAAAAAGTTGGGTCAAATAAATAACCCACAAAATAACTCCAAAAGATGTGGTTGCTTTGTGACTCAACTTTTTCTCACAAAGTTGGGTCTATTAATTTTGGACCCAATTCAATTGGGTTATTCAATTAAGCCAAATAGTTGGGTAACCCACAAAACTGTTGTTTGTGGGTTATTCATTTAACCCAACTTTTTGAGTTATTTAACCTAAAAAGATTATTCAATTAACCTAAATAGTTGGATAACCCACAAAACATTTTTTTGTGGGTTATTCATTTGACCCATCTTTATGAGTTATTTCACCTAAAAAGTTGGGTCAAATGAATCACCCACAATCGACTGTTTTGTGGGTTACCCAACTTTTTGGGGTTACCTAATTGAATTTGGTCAAAAATGAATCGACCTGACTTTTTCAGTTATTAAACCTAAAAAGTTGGGTCAGAGAATTTTTGACCCAATTGTGTTATTTTTGACCCCACTGTTTTTCCGAGTGTTTTTATCGCCTAACTCATGTCAAATCTTGCCACGCAAACATATATTAAAGAGACTTTATCCTTTATTCAAGGTGAACGCTGTGAAGACAGGGGGCGGGTCTACCAAGAAGCCTGTGCCAATCAGTGTCCTCGCAGCTGCACTGACTTATGGGAGCACGTGCAGTGTCTCCAAGGACGCTGTCATTCAGGTATGTGATGACTTCCATAAGTTCTTCATTTCAACCCTCTGTTCACATCTCGGTCGTAGACAACACAGCCCACAACATGCATTATACTGAAAATAATAGACATTGATAGAAGTCTCGAAAAGTGTTCATAAAAAAGTTACTCATCATCTTTTATGAAATATTGGTAGATTTGATGGATGTTTTGGGATTTGATGATTGCTTTCCTTCCTGCCTTCCCTCCCAGGTTGTCGTTGCCCAGAGGGACAGCTATTGCAGGACAGCCATTGTGTGCCTGTGGCAGAATGTCGCTGTGGTATCCCATCGGGCAATGGGACCTTGGAGTTCGTGCCAAACGAAGAGCTTGTTATGGACTGCAACACCTGGTGAGCCGAACACAGTAAAGCTCATTTTTGTTCATGGCACCACCTCCCAACCTCCCTTTTGTTTACAGTGTGTGTGAGAACGGCACTCTCGTGTGTACCAATCTTCCCTGTCCTGTGTATGAACCCTGGACCCCGTGGACGACCTGCTCAGCTTCATGTGGGCGTGGCCAGCGGACAAGAACGCGCCACTGCCAACACACAGAGGGCGGCCCTTCCTGTTCTGACACCATGCAGACCGAAAGCTGTGACTTGGGTCCATGCCCAGGTCTGAAACATACTTGTAATCATCCAATGAATTGGAGATTTCTGTTGTTCTAATATTATTTCCATCCAGTGGGGTGTTTGTTGAGCGAATGGTCAAGCTGGAGTGAGTGCAGTGCGACGTGCGGCGGTGGGTTGTCCGCGCGTGATAAGACAATCCTTCAGGAAGCAGAGCCGGGTGGGGCCGCCTGTGCTGGGCCCCTTGAGCAACATACTGTCTGCAATAGCAACAGCTGCAGAACTGGTAAAAGAAAGAAATAGCAAACATATAACTTCCAGAATAGCAGGAAATTTGTCAATTTAGTAACTCACATGGATTTAAACAAACAATATTATTTTTACAGTACATTATGTATAGGTCGTGAGCTTTACGCTGTATTTTATCTTATTTTCATATTTTGTTAGCTTTAGGCCATAGTTGCGTAACACATTCACTGCCATTGACGGCTATGGACGACAAAGATCTATTTTTGCTGCGCTGGCAGTGAATAAGTTAAGTCATGTTGAACATTTATGGTAGAGAGTAAAAAAAGATTAGAACCATTTTTTTAGATAGCACATTGGTATTTTTTTGTGACTCAGGAAATTATGCTATTAGGCTAACAGTTTAATGTTTTACTTAACATGTTTAGATACAAAAAAATTAAGATAAAATGAGAAGGGTAAATATTCCCCAAAAAACTCTCTTTGTTTGATGCACAGCGTGTTTGCAGATTGTTATTTGCAGATTTTTATAGCACTGAAAAACTCACCTATTAGTAGCTTTGTGCTTAGGCCAAAGCCCTGTCTAATATAAAAGTATTGCTTTGGCACCATCTTTTGGCATCTTGGTGCCAAGGAACAATGTTGAAGTAACGGAAGTAGCTTCATTTAATTAGGCCATAGCTCTGCAGTAATTAAAAACAAATCTTGTAAATCACAAATGAACATTATTATTATTGTAATAGAATAATTTTTGATTTCCATGAAAGTCTATCTAATGATAACGAGTCAGTTACTATTACATTTGTTGTCAATTACAGAGTGTCCGGCTGGCCATGTATTCAGTGAATGTTCAGGTTCCTGTCCATTTACCTGTGAAGACCTCTGGCCCCACACTCAGTGTTTGGCAGGACCTTGCAACCCCGGGTGCTCCTGCCCACCCGGACAGGTCTGGATACTTCCTAATGTTTCTTGCATGTGATTGGATGGAATAAGTGCATTTATATACCTGCATTGGGATAGGATGGATATGAAAAGGGTTCATGAAATTGTAATTTATTTCGTCATTGTAGCATAATATATATATATATTTTTGTTTTAACCAGGTGTTGCATGGAGACTTGTGTGTGTCCCATACAGAATGTCCCTGTTCACTGCTCTCTCTCCCGATTGCCTACCAAATGTGGAATATGAGCACAGAAGTCTTGTCACCTGGAACATCCTTTCAGCACCACTGCAACACATGGTGCGCACATTATTTTTTTTCTAGGGGTGGCAGACATAATGTACTCACTCAATCCTTTTTCCTCCATGTCCTGTCATTTATTTTAAAACCCTCATAACGTAAAATGTTTTTTTTACGACACACGGGTAAAATGAGCCAAAATTTGGCTCACTATTGGAAGTGTGATATCTAAGTCATTTCTGAATATTTATTTACTTGCGACGCACTCAAAATGTTCAGTGGCATCAGATCTATCCATACATATACAGCTTTTATTTATTTATTTGTTTTTGATGCTCTCTATGGACAATAAAAGTAATATTGTCCTAAGAGCACAACTACTTATCATCTGTATATATATATATATATATATATATATATATATATATATATATATAAAAACACTTTCAAATTGGAATATTCTCGCATGCGCGCACATACTCATACGCGTGTGCATATCACTGTAAATGCGTCCACACACGCTCACAGCCCTGACCTCTCGATTCTAACCGGGCATTCTTGTTTTGGTATAAGAATGGGGACATAGGAAGCACATAAGTCAGTTCAACCAAAAATGATAATTAGCCATCTGGTGTATTATGGCTTTTATGACTCTAAAGTGTAAAAAAAAATATTCTACGTTTAGTTGATGCCGCAGTGAAGGGATAAATTGGGTAATCGTGGGAAGTGCATTAAAACACATCAGGTGTAGAGTGCATCAAAAAACATGAAAAATTATGATTTATAATGGGAGTCAATAGGCCAAAATTAGGACATTTTTACTCATGTGTACTATAAAAATTTGTTTCCCACACATAATAATGACAATAATAATTTTGAAATTTTGGACGGTGCCATTTTGAACTTCAACATGTTTTGGACAATTAGGTGCAATTTCAGCTCACTCAGTGATTCTTTTTCATATGCTTTATATTTTATATTAATATTAATAAAAAGCAAAAAGCCCAAAATTTGACAAATTCCTTACGAGGGTTTTAACATACTATCTCAGCTGTATTATGTGATGACTACTTAGTCATCCTTTATTCACAATTATGAAGCCCAATGCTTGAATATGACTCTACATTTTCTTTATTGTCCTCAGCGTGTGTCAAGAAGGAACATTTAACTGCACCTCCAAGCTCTGCGACGGTGAGTGATGCTCTGCCTCCGCTTCTAATGCCGAAAGCGGTTAAGACACTTTGTGGGATCTCACGTTTATGGCAATGAAAGCACCAGGGCAATAAAAACGTGTCAATCCTTTCAAGTGGCAAATGTCAAGAGTATGATGTATTTGTAGAAATGTTCGTAATGCACGAGTTGAGTAATGACATAAGTGAGTAGCAGTCATTTTAACTGCTCAATGGACACATTTGAATGTTTACTTGGACGGATGGGCTAGTTGAAATAAATAAAATGAACTATGTATGTAAAATATACATATTTACGTGCTACAAATGTGGCCCAACGGCCATACATTGTCCACCCCTACAGAGATCCTTTATAGATCGCTATTACCACATTAGCTCTATTCAATTTATGTATCTTCATATCTCAATTTAAACCATTTAGCCTCTACATTTTGTCTCTCAATCTCTGGATTGTTGAATATCATTCCATTGTCTTTACACATCCTTTTTTTTCCCCCCCCACTAGTGGACTGTGAGTGGTCTATTTGGTCCCCGTGGGGTCCATGCTCAGCTAGCTGTGGTACAGGACAACAAAGCTCCACCAGAACTGTGTTACAGCCAAGCCACTATGCTGGGGTCCCATGTGAAGGCCCTGACCATCGCACTGCTCCCTGCATGGTGCCGGATTGTGGTGAGCAGCGATCATTTCGTCGCCAAAAATGAAATGAAAACTAAAATAGAATTCATTCATTGAGACGATGACGATAACTAAAATTGACTGGCAATTTGGTCAATGACTAAAATGAAAACAAAAACAACACAGTAATGAAAATTTACAAAATCTAATCAGAAGAAGGAAAAAAGCGCGGGTGGGAGACAATAAACTGTTCACTGCACTTTATTTAATGTTCAAACATGTTTACATTTATTGTGCAACTGTAAGATTAAGCTCAGGCAATTATATTTTTTTCTATTTAAGTGACAACTAAGTTTTAAGACGGCATGTTATTGTCAGTTCAGCATGTTTCATTTCATGAATAAAGTTGTATTAAATGTGTCTTGCTTGTTTAACTAAAGTTAGAAATAGGAGTGTTACAATTTTCTGTATAAAAGTTGAAATGCATGCTGAAGGAAGACATCGACTAAATTTGCAATTTCTTGTCAAAATTGATTATGGTGGTGTGTAGAGATGTAACGATATCCAAACATCACGATACGATAAATATCACGATGGGAACCTCACGATTCGATAATAATCACGATATTGTGGGAGGTTGGTGATTAGAATTTTTTACGTCTATGGTCGTCAATGGCAATGAATGAGTTAATAATCGTGAGATGGCGATTTCAATATCACGATATTAGTTATTGTTACATCCCTAGTGGTGAGTAACAGGTGGGACTTTTTTTTACAGTACTTTAAATTTGCTTTTATTTTTTTGTCAAAATCAATTTAGAAGAAAACTTTTTGGGGACTGGTATAGATGAATGGAATTAGGTAACAAACTTTTGCCGCTTACACTCGGCACCTAAACATCAAATCCTCAACGCACTTCCACATTTTAGATACCGTAGCGATCTATCAATTCTCATTCATGCTGCTGCTTTTATCTTCCCTTTATGATTTCCTTTTTTTCCTGACACCCTGTTCATCACAAACCGACTCTTCCCCCTCTGCAGCGTGTCCTGACGGGGAGCGATGGAAGAGGAGGAGGACTTTGTCCCGAGACTTTCCGCTGTGCGAAAGGAGCTGCGAGGACATTTACTCCCCGGCCGCCGTGAACTGCAGTCACTCGTCAGAGGGCTGCGTGTGTCAGGAGGGGCTTTACCGAAACACGGATGGCGCGTGCGTCATCCCTGCTCTCTGCCCCTGCCACGACCAGGGCGCCGTGCAGGAGGTACACGCACACACACACGCGCCGGATCACACCTCATTGTAACTGTTTTGCGTATCTTCGTACCTCGTCATCTTATTCACTCCCATTGTGTTATTTACTCATAAAAGGCCGATTAGAAGATGAGTGACATGCCTGGGGGGCCGTATTACACCACAATGCCTCTCCTCGCCATCAATTATGCATGCCGTGCTGTATAAAGCCAGCACTCTGACCGCAACTGGGCAAGCTTGCCAGGAATAATTTATGAAGAAAGGGATATTATAGGATTATGAGAATGAATCATACTCTGACAAGAGGTCAAATCTCCTTTTCTTGATATCTCTCTCAATAACTCTTTTTTTTTTCATTCTTTCTTTGCCGTCTTTCCTCGTTCTCGCTCACTTCTCTCTCGTCTTGTCAGCATGGGATGACAAATGTGCGTCTAAAGGCCCTCGACGGCTTTTCTAATCAACCGCCTCATGGCCGTTATGCCAAATAGCCGCTGAGTGTGAGCGGGGAAATCACCCCGTAGAGCTTTTCATCCACGGAATTTAAGAAGTCTCTGTGATTGTTGTTGCCAACATATATAAATGTCCTTGCAGTCCGTATAACAGTTTGTGCTGTTATAATTACAATACCATAACATTATCTTTACTAGGGATGTTTGATGCCACTTTTTTTTTAGACCGATACCATTAGTACTTATGATACATAAAATAAAAAAACAAAAAAACCAATGACAAATAATTTAAAAAAATGACATATACATCCCATTTGTAGCAAATTTCCTTACAATTTAATGAAATTATTGGCAAATATATTTTTTCTATTTGCTCATAAAAGTAATTTTGCATAGAGCACAGAATTAAATGAATAAAAAAAATAATCCATAAATAAGATGAAACAATATCCAGTGGCCAGGAAAAAAAGTCCCAATAAAAATATGTAGTTGTACAACTTCATTTTAAGGAATAGAGTGAAGTGCAAAGAATTCAATTCAATACAATAAAGCTTCCAAGTAATTTAGCAATATCTACCATGTTAAGAATTCCTCAAGCTGTTTAGTGTGTGATGTTTAATTATATTGTCAGGTTCAGTCAACCTAGAACATTTAATAAACAATAGACAAGGAAGAAAGACAAGAGAGTGAGATTCTTTTTACTCGCGAGAACGGACAGAGATGTGCTCAGTTACAATCTCCGACCGGCTCTGAAGCGCACTCTCCCGAACCCTCTCTTTTTTTCTTCTTTTTCTTTCTTTTTTTTTTTTACAGGGCGTTCCAACAACAAAATGGTTCAGTCCTTATCTTGTCATAAGGGCACAGTTCCTGTTATGCAGCTGCAAGAGCAAGAATCATGCTTTGCAATACTAAAAGAGTAAATATGGAATAACTTATGTACAAATATCTTGTTTTGAAATCCATGCTTTTAATTTGGAAGGATGCTCTTTATAGGAATTGGTATACGTAAAACTCAAAGGTAAACAAAAAAGCCACATTACGAATATAATGTAGTGTGTATAAAAGCTATAATTAGCGTCTGCGAGGGCCATAACGGCACCGTTCTATTTTTAGTACAGCAGCAAAATTAGGGATGGGCGAGTACCGATACCTGGTATCGGTACTCGCCCATCCCTAATTTTTACAACAGCGAGGGCGGTTCACTGTACTGTATGTAGCAATGTCATTCATTGATCCTGATCTATCTGAGCCAGCCGCACTTTATAAAAAATTCAGTGACTGGGGACAGAAATTTGAGTAAAAATGCAAATGGCGCATATTTTTCTCTGTGTGTGCGTGTGAGCCAGGCAGGATCAGAGTGGGAGGAGGACTGCCTGTCATGTCGTTGCGTGAATGGGAAGAAACTGTGCCAGCCGAGGTGCCCCGAACTCCATTGTGATGAGGTGAGACACGCTTGCTGGCATTTCATCAAGTTCCTAACATGAACGTCTGCCCTGTTTCTCAGTTATTCTCAAATTAGATCAGAATCAGATTGACTGCGTTGTTGTTGAAAGCTCTGGCTACAACTGAATTACTGTGCCACTCCAAAGTACACCACAGGGAGAAAAAAGAAATTGTGCATAATAATGATGGCAGCAGTGCTGAGTGGGCCCGAGAGCTCATACAAGGAATGTGTTAACAATAGGGGTGTCAAAATTAGTGCGTTAATTTAAAGTTCTTTTAACGACACTCATTTTTTTAACGCACTGGGAATTCCAGTCGCAACGCAGCAGACACGTCCACTTCAAAATGTAGCAGTAATCGATTGAATAATAATGCATATATTTGTGGACACTGGGGTCAAGTTGTATTTTACAATTTAAAAAAATGTTTCACAGGATTTCACAAGTTACTTGATGTTGAAGATTAGATAGCTCTTAATATGAAAAGAAAAATGCTGTCGCCAACGTCTTACAAATGCAATGATGCCATCTAGTGACAGAAAAATGACCTCTACACAAATCGATATCACACTCTTTTTTTAAGAGTACAATGCATTTTTTGAATTTAACTAAATTTTATGAATTATTATGAAATTACTGTATCAATGACCAAAAGACGCAGCAATATTTCTATTAGTTTAACATTTTTTCCACTTTAATGTTAAGAGTATGACAATTTGAAAAAATATTTTACTGTACATTTTATTGTACATATATAACAGATACAAAATTTGTGATTAATCGGGAGTTAACTATCGAAATAATGTGATTAATAACGATTAAGATTTTTAATCGCTTGACATGCCTAGTTAACAAGTAATCCCTGTGAAAATGGACAAAATCACATTTCAATTTTATTTGTATTTTTCTACTTTTTTTTTTTAATCTACAAAGTAATTGCTGCTACCTTAAAAAATTTATAATTTGGGCATTTGCTGTATAAGTCATAAGTATATACAAAAAGAGTTTTAGTGGACTGCTTTCTCATCCTAATGAGAAACGTTCTCGTGCAAATAAGAAACTTTGCCTTAATGAGAAAGAAAACAGGAAAACTACTCGGGCTGGGTTTAAAAAACGAATAATTATATTGAATCGATTTTCCTTTTCGAGCCTGATATCGATTCATAAAATCTTACTGTTTTTTAAATTTATTTATTTACTGTTCACATGAATTTTAAAGTATTTTCTTACATTTATGAAAAACCTGACTTGTTGCACTTTAAAATTCTGAATATTTGTAATTTATGTTTACAGTTATTGAATTGTTTTCCTTTTTTTTTTAGTACACTCACACAATCATGCACGCGTACAAACAGTACAATTATTGAATTTGAATTATGAAAATATTTTCATCTCATCCTTGCTGATGTCAATGTTTGTGCAACACTTACTCACTTTCAGTAACAAACTAAATCATTTAACCAGTTACCGCCTCCGCAAAATTTTATTTGGAATTTAATTTTTGTGGATGTCTTTTTTTTATTTTTTTTTATGTCCTTGATATTTAAGAATTGATGTTCTATAACTAATCAATATCGGATTGAACTGAAGTGAATTGAATCAAACTAAGGGCTCTATTTTATTTTGATCGTTTGGTTAACAAAGTAGACTGCACTCGGTCTAAAAACGGGCGCATCTTTCATTCAGAAATGTGACAATAACATGGGATAATCTCTCTGAACCCTTCACATCCTAAATATATTTATAATAGCACTAATGATGTACTTATCGAGCATGTGGTGGACAAGCTCGTCTCAGTTGTTTGTTTACCACTGTTGAGAACAGCATAAAAGTTCCCACCTTTTAAAAAAATTATCTTTTAGTGCATTTATCTGCATTGAAGAGGACAGCTATACGGCTTTATGCGAGGTTATTTACTGTGGTGTACCTGGAGGACAAGTCATAATGGTAGTTGTTTGATGACCCACGCAGACCTTCATCTTTCACTGTGTTAGCGGGCCCGCAGGCTGCAGACGCACACAATAGGCTGCTGGCTGGCCACACAGCCAGCCAGAACACAAAATACACCATGACTCAGCATCTTACTTTTCAGCCCATTCTGAGTAATTTGATTTCTCGTTTTGTACATTTCCATTTAGAATATAAAGACTTAGAAAATCGGACTGGCCTTGCTTCTTTTGGGATACGCAGTAATGGGAAACATACAGCTGGCTAGCCTTCACCCATTACTGTGCCGCGTGAAAAATACGGTTGGCTATTACAGCCCGAGCCTGTTAGTTAAACTGGCTGGTAGCGGATTTCACAAGCACCGCAGATGATCTGATTAAGGGCAAAAAGTTGACTTTTTGTCGGAATCTTTGCACCTCCAAAATGATCACTTCTCAAGGGACTCGTTGTTCAACATTACATCGTCAATGAGTGCAAGCCATTTTCAACACCCAATATGGAATTTACCCCAAAAATAAGGTTTCGGTCTGACGCCATCGATATACAGCACATAAAACAACAATTCTATTTTCCAAGTAGGTTTTAATCGGATTTAATTAAAATTATGTTAGCAATGTGGCTGTTTCTTTAACCACTCAGCATTTTTCTGTCTTCTGATTGGTTGGTCAGAACAAGCCACGTTCGACTAGCAAAACGTCGGTAGCGACCTGCACACATGAATCAATTTCATAATCAGCATCAAATTTTTATACTTTGGTCATATTATTAGATAAATATTCATTCTGTATATGGCACAGTTTAGGTAGCCTACGAAGGTAGCTAATAGCTAGCTAGCACAGTTTGGCGTTAGCCAGCCCCTGGTGCTAGCTAGCTCGCCAAACAGTTTTTACTTTCTGGACCTGGATTTGCCACCTCTACAGGTAGCTTACTAAATAAATGGCCCACAATGATTACATTTAAAATACACAGAGACAATTTCTAACATATTTATCCAATAATAGACAAAATACTGTAGTGAAGTTTTTCTTCTTAAAAATGATCATGCCTAGTTTTTTATATCCCCCCACCCATGAATCTTTTATTTCAACCCTCGTCTTTATTACACAGCTGAGTGATTGTCTGTGCAGTGCAAGTGCTCGAGGGCAAATTTTTTTTATTTTTTTTTAGCTTGGTTATTATCTATTAAAAAAAAAAAAGCTTGAAGACAGCAGTAGGCGCGGAATATTCACATACCTGGTGAAATGCAAATGAAAATATCAATTTTTTAATAGTTTCTAGGGAAGATACGCAGTTCATTTTTTGTTCCAAAATACACCTTTTCTCCTCTTCTGTTAGAAAACACAAGTAAAAAATAATTTCCCAGCCCGGCATGCCAGGCCTGCTTGTCTGCTGAATGCTACCCTGGGGTGGTCCGGTTCACACAATGTCTCGGGTGGTCACAAATGTGTCATTTAGCTTTTAAGTGCACATTCTTGGCTCCCTAAGGATTGTGGGGGATGTTTTCTAAAAGTCAGCGGCTGAACCCGATCGATATGTGATTGCTCGATCCACCCATGAGCGTGCACTCTGGGCGCTGATTTCACCCACTGGTCGACTTCTATCACGAATTTAACAAAAACACACTCTGACCTGGCTGAAATGTGCTTTTTTAATGATAGCCCATTGGAATAGATTTCCTTCATATTACACAGGTTTTTAATAAGTCATCAATTTACTTTTTTTTCTGAAAATGCACACATGGACGCTTAACTGGCCATCTTGCAGGGAACATCCGTCTAAGTGGTCAATTATGTATGCGCACTGTACAGGCAGGAGAAAGAAAAAAAAATCTCCATATTAAATATGTATCCATTTTTTGCAGTGCATTTGACAGGTACAGATTTTGTTTTCGAGATTCATTCGGATCTTAGTGCAACGTAATGAGCACTTGAGTCTCATATTTTGTTAACTTGTCCTTACTATTTGGTTGATTAAGGTTATACTTCATGAATTTGAACAGATGAGTCAATTATCTTCTATACAAGTATGCTTAATGTAGGTCTTTTAACTCACCAGTGCTTCATGAAGGCCGGGGTAAAAATAAAATTGCTGACAGGTCAAACTTTCAAGGTGAGTTTTAAAGGTAGACAGTGGGCTGCTTTTTTTATTTATTTTTTTAACCATCATTCATGTCTTTTAGACGCAAAAAGTTCTCCCGTTTGGTATAATAAAGGTTATTTAATGAATGAATTACTAGCAGTGTCATTGTTATTCATATCTCAGCTTTATTCAATTTTCATGCGTATGCATCTGAGGTTGTTGGCGAGGTGGAACATGTGGCTAGAATGTCTGCCTTTCTCATACTTTCCAAAAAAAAAGGTGCCTAGTAGATTCATTGAAAACTCTAAAATGCCCTAAAGGAGATAAATGTGTGTAAATGGTTGTGACATTAAAAATGGCATTATTGCCGTGGCGCCCTCTATTGGCATCTTGGTGTCTATGAAGTTGATTGAAGTGAGTTTTGAAATAATTCATGCTATTTCAGTCAGAATTACTTACTTACTAGTTACTCATGATTTTTCACTTTTCATGGCAGGGTCCTACCCTAATCCCTAAAGATGTAACGACCCCACCACCCCACCCCCCGGATCCCAAAATTATATTTTTGCTGGTATGACTGATTTATATGAGAGATAATCACCGCACTGGCCAAAACATTCCAAATTCAAATTAAACTGCACTAATAAACTGACCACCACAGGGTGCTAGAACTACACAAATGGAATACAATCTCACCTTTTTAACAGATGTGCTGCTTTTGATATCGTGACATGACAACGACAATATTGTGGCAATTTCAATATCACGATATTGCTGTTATCATAACATCCCTACTAATCCCACACACATACTAAAAAAACATTAGGATTTTTGCCTCAAATTCTCTTATTCAAGTACTTTTTCCTTTTTGAAAAAAAAACCCTCACACATCACACATGCATACAGACATCCATCTTAAAGTTCTTCAAGTCATTCTGCTCATGCACTC
Organism: Leptonotus elevatus; assembly: GCF_054856555.1. Classification (NCBI taxonomy): domain Eukaryota; kingdom Metazoa; phylum Chordata; class Actinopteri; order Syngnathiformes; family Syngnathidae; genus Leptonotus; species Leptonotus elevatus. The sequence goes on from NC_141259.1 coordinate 9,120,272, forward strand.
CCACCCTCTTAGTGAGTCCGTTCCTGCCATCCCTGAGGGTAGACTGCCGGCGGTGCCGAGTGGGCGGAAATGTCCTCCGGGTGAACAGTTAGGTGTGTCGATGTTGGATAGAATGATGCAGATGGGTGAAGATTCAGAGTTGCGCTGAAGCAGGTGTTGGCTGTGCATTCTCGAAGCAGCTATTCTCAGAGAAAAGTCAGCAGCTTCTGTTACTCCATCTTTGCATGTTGACAAAAATTGTTAATATCCTTTTAGTGAAGGAAGAAAAAAAGCTAATGGTCAGTGAAATAACTTGGGAAAGAACAATACGTGATGAGGGCCATGCCGAATGTTATTTTGAGCCACAAATAGCCCCCAGGCATTAGCTTGGACGCCCCCGTTCTAAACAAACTTCATCTTCTCCCTCAGGGGCAAATCAAAGTAGAAGAACCAGGCAGCTGTTGTCCGGTCTGCAGGAAGCCTTTTCCAGGTAAATGAGAAACCGACAGAAAATGCAACTCAGACAATATATGAAGCAGCCACTTCTGGAGAATCCTTTGTGGTTCGTTAAATGGCAGCGGACATAGCACAGGCAGCTGCAGTGGCCAATTAGCAAGAGATTGCATTATAGAACATACACTTGTCCTTAAATTTCTTTTCTTCACATGCTAAGGGGCCACAGCAGTGTCACATTTTTCCCCAGAAAGAAGAAACTATCTTATGGCTTTGTCCTCTTCCTTTTTTTAATGCAAATTGAAGCACATATTCTCAATTATTTCTCCCGTGCTCTTTTAACTCGCCTATATTTTACCCCTTGCCTTCTTTCGCCCCTCGTCCGCCTCTTCTCCTTCTGTGCGGATCTGACAGACGAGCAAGCGCCTGAGTGCCGCCGTTACGTACAGGTCAAGAACATCACAAAGGGAAACTGTCGGCTGGACAACGTGGAGGTCAGCTTCTGCAGGGGGCGCTGTCTGTCCAGGACTGATGTCATCTTGGAGGTATGGATAGGATTATACACAGTCAACTGTCTCATAAGTACGGCCACGTATATATATTTTTTTCCAGAGGAGGGGTAATATTCAGAGAAAAAACTTCTGCCAAATCTGCCACTTTTTACAGTCGCAAATTTGCCACTTTATAAAGTCACAAATTTACGAGTTATTTCTTGCAAATTTGCCTCTTTATAAAGTTGTTAATTTGCCACTTTAGAAAGTGGAACATTTGCGAGTTTGCAAATTTGCGAGATATCTGCCACTTTTTGCAGTCGCAAATTTGCCACTTTATAAAGTGGCAAATTTGCGAGAAATGTGCCACTTTTTAAAGTAGCAAATTTACGACTTTATATAGACACAAATTTACGTGTTTTTTCTTGCAAATTTGCATCTTTATAAAGTCGCAAATTTATGAGTAATTTCTTGCAAATTTGCCACTTTATAAAGTGGCAAATTGACACCAGTTTTTTTCTCGGAATATTCCCCCCACCCTCTAAATTTTTTTTATTTATACGTGGCCTAATACGCCATCGTACATAAGAGGGCTTGGTTCAGGTGTCTCATAATGTTACCTCATATCCTCGGTTTGTTTATTTTCCCTCCGTGGCTTGGAGGTCATATATATTTGAAGTACATCTTCCAAATTATTAAAGCCCCAAGTCTTCACTTGATGGATTTTTATGCTTTGTTGCAACTCTCTACTGTGTTAACAGTCTTTCTTCAGGAAAGTTGCAATGATCATCTTCGCAAAGAGACATACTCAGTTTGGGCACATTTAGCTGTTGAGTCACTCATCATCGAGCTAAATATAGACGTGTTGATTAGCGCACGTGAAGGAGAATGTTGGAGGTCACGTGTTGAACTCGTTAAAGCTTCTGTCTGCCTCTTTTAAACACCCCTTTATTTTATCTTCATCGTCCTCACAAGACAGCGGAGACCGCGCCGCATCACCATGGCGACTTTGTTCTCTGTTGGCATCCATACATCTCTGCTTTAAAAATAGAGTCGGTCATGCTGAGAGATTAGTAAAAATAAACATCAGCTGAGCCAAATGTGTCATTACCTACTGTTACTGTGGCAACAGGGCATGGTAACCGGTGAAGAAGTGGTATGCCGCGAAAGTCATCTGCGTATTCATCAGAACGACTGCAACTGCTATACGTAGTCGGAAAATACCAATGGAATAGAAACACTTGCTTATAGTCACCACTCATGTCATCTGAGCCAACACAGAAGTTGTATAAAAAAGTTTGCCAGGACAGCGATAACATTGCTCTGATGTGTTTAACTTTTGTTCATTGTTGAAGTTGTTGGCCTAGAACACGGGTCTGCAACCTGCTGCTCTGGAGCCATAAAACATTTAAAGTTGTCAGAAAAATAGAGAGGAAAGGTAGATGAAGAAGTTTTCAAAATTTTCAAAATTACCTAAAAATGTCCACAAATGAAGAGAGAAAGAAGAAAATTGCTATAAAATGTCCATAAATTTGCCAAAAAATGTCAGAAAATTGATAGCAAAAATGGCAGAAAAAAATGTCCAAAAATAGCCATAAAATTGCCAGAAATTGAAAAAAGGCAGAAAATGACCATGTATCCATAAAATTGCCAGAAATTTCAGAAATTTGACAGAAATTCTAAAAATATTCTAAAAAGAAAGTCTAAAAATGTATGAAAAACAAAGTATAAATACATTTTTAAAAAAGCAGAAAAGAAAATGTTCAAAAAGTAACCAAAAATGGAAGAAAGACCATAACCATATGTCCATAAAATAGCAAGAAATGTCAGAAATTTGACAGAAATTCTACAAAAAATTCTAAAAAGAAACTCTAAAAGTCTAAAAATGTATGAAAAACAAAGTATGAAAAATTAACCCCCCAAAAAGTGAAGAGGAAATTAGAAGAAAATGAATGTTATATATATAATTTTGTGTTGTGGTGCAGCTCTAATTACAGTACATTAGACACAAACACTGTTTCCTTCATCACAATTTTCTAATGTTTTGCGGCTCCAGACAGATTTTTTGTGAGATTTATTTGGCCTAAAATGACTCTTGACAGTAAAGATTGCTGAACAACTGCACCCTCTGATACTGTCAGTCAAAAAACTGGAGCATTGTCAACTTTGCAAAGGCAGATACCTTGACTTAAGAGTGCCCCAACTTAAGCGTTTTCTTTGCGTTCCCTGTGACCAGGCACAAGGTAAGCAGATGATAGATCGATAATCATAGAATACTTCTCAAAATTCTCATATTTATTTAAAAAAAAAATCTGTCGGCTTTGTATTTTTATCCATCTCAGCGTGCGGCCATTTTGCCACTTGCCGTCGACTGAAAATGACATCACAGTCAATCACGGCTCACCTGTTTTCTGAGTTTGAGCTGAGCCGTGATTAGTCCTCACCTGAGCCCTGAGCAACTGTGACGTCATTTTCAGTCGACGGCAAATGGCAAAATGGCCGCCCGCTCAGGGACATGAAAAAAAATAGTGTTTTTGTTTCTTCTTCCCATTTCCTGAAAGGCAGTACCCAATGTTTTAAACTTTCAGTGTGAGATGTTTATTGTTATATAAATCTTCAAGCAACCCACTTGTGAATAGATCTGATCTGTTCATGAAGTTTGAATAAGCTTCCTCTCTAATCTCAACACAGGAGCCCTACCTAAGGTCCGTGTGCGAGTGCTGCAGTTACCGCTTGGACCCCGACAACCCCGTCCGCTTCCTCAACTTGCGGTGTGACAGTGGCGAGAGCGAGCCGGTGGTGCTGCCCGTCATACACAGCTGCGAGTGCACCAGCTGCCAAGGTGAGGCAAAGCCAAACCCGTGTGATTTGAATGTCCGTCTGGTATTGTAATGTGGCGCAAGCGTTCAGGGAGATGGAAAATGACTGCGTGGCACAAGTTACCACATAAAATTACAATATAATAAATAAATAAATAAATATATATATTAGGGGTGTGAGGCAATTACAAATTTTAATCTTAATTAATAGGAAGACTTCAATAGTTAACAATATTAATTTTATATCTGTTGTAAATTAATAAATATAATTTTATAAAGTTTTCATACTCTTGTTAAAGGGATACTTGACTCATTGAGCCATTTTCATGGTTTGAAATTTGGTAATTTCATCATTTTTCATGTACAATTAATACATTTAAAAATAAAAATGTCCACTTACTGTAGACTGACGATGACATAACCCGTGCTGAGGAAGTAGGTAACGACCAATCATGGCTCAGTTTGCTGACCAAACCCAGAAAACAGGTGAGCCACTTCAGCACAGGTGATGTCATCTTCAGTCGACCACAAGTGGAAAAGTTAGTTTTTAAAGTAAAGTAAAATAATATCCAATTAATTCTGGACAAAATAATAACTTTTTACTGCTGAAAATGGCTCAATGAGTCAACTATCCCTTTAACATAAAAGTGTGAAAGAAATGTTAAACTAATAGAAATATGGCTGCATCTTTTAGTCATTGATGCAGTAATTTCATAATAATTCATAAAATTGAGTTAAAATTAAAAAGATAGACTGTACTGTAAAAAAAAAACTGAGTGGATATTGAGTTCATTTTTCTGCCACTAGACGGCATAATTGTATTTGTAAGACATTGGCGACAGCTCAGTCCATTTTTATTTTCACATTAAGAGCTATCTTATCTTTAACATTAAGTAACTTTAGAAATTTTGCACATTTTTCAAATTGTAAAATACAACTTGATCCCAGTCTTCACAAATATATGCATTATTATTAAATGCATTACAGCTCAATTTTGACGCGCACGTGTCTGCTGCGTTGCGACTGGAATTCCCCCAGTACGGGCTTTCCAAGTAAGGGGCGGTCATTCATCGCACGTAAAAAGAAAAAGAAAAAAAAGTGGTGTTAAATATACTTTAAATGTACTCAAAATTCATGCATTAATGACACCCCTAACACATATATATATATATATATATATATATATCACTCGCATTTCTTACATTGTTGATACACATTTACAATCGCACTCATCCAGCGCTTTCACACAGCCTGACTGGAATGTCCGCTTGCTCCGAGCCCACCATCAATAATTCAATCACAGATCCCACCTCCGATTGCGTAAGCTAATTGGATGTAGCCGCCGCACAACACGGAGCATCCCCCAGCTCCAATTCCCCTTCTCTGTGCTACAATCCCATGGACGCCGCGTCTGACGGATTTGGTCACTATGGCGATCAATCTTTGACACACGCACGCAAACCAGCTGCCATCAGTTGATATGTGTGAGTGCTCCTCATGATTGCGACCGCAAGCCTGCACATGACGCACGAGGCTGCTTTCCCACCACCCGTTGGCGTTTTTACATACAGTACTTGTGTTACATGCAAATATCGATTGTCCGTCTGCGGACAATTTTCATATGATCAGTTTAGTAAACAATAAATCTGGAACGCTAGCATGGCTGTGTGAGGTAAAAAAAAAATATTATTACACACAACTAAACATTTTTTTAACATTTTATTTCATTTTTTGGAACCATTTAAAAAGTTTGCATCAAGCCCTACAAATGTAGCCTTTATTAATCCCTTTTTCCCATCTAAGAAACTCAAGGCGCTAATTAGCGAACCGCCAGGCTTACCGTTCTGTCTCCCTCTTTTGGTCATTATTAATCGTGTTTCTCGGACGGTTTGTGACTGTGAAGACAAATTATTTATGTTTTTACATACTTGGTTAATCAATCTGATTCTGATTCACAGGGGGTGACCTGTCCAGGCGATGAGCTCGTGCGGAGAATTTCAGTAACATGTAAATTCACGTGTACAATTCAGAGAAGAGATTTATTTGGCTAAACCAAACAAGTGGATAAATTAACCTGGGGGGGGATCAGTCTTCAGACACCTCTTGAAGTCCACATAAATATGTGGTCCTTAGTCATTATATGACTGAAAACTACTTTTAATTCAAAACATCATGTCCCTGTGTTTAATCTTTGTCTTGTATAAACTTTTCTACTCTATTTTTATATGTATTATTAAAGGGCCTATTGTTTACTCTAAATAGGACTTTTATACATTAATGATTAAAGTACAGTTTCATTTACTATAAATATTATTTGTAAGCATGTGATGATTTTTTTCAAATTACGTATAGGGTTCAATAAACTTTTTTACACATAGAACAAAATGTTGGCTATTTGTATTTTTTTTTCAACATAATTTTTTTTGTCAAAATGTATCGTATGTTCAAATATATTTAAATATTTTTTACATTTACTAGTAAGTTTTAGTGTAAAATCCAGAAGTGGCAAATCCAGGTCTAGAAAGTAAAAACCCTGTCACAGTTTGGCTTTAGCCCCAAGTGCTAGCTAGCTAGCTCCCATGGTGCTCGTTTACCTGCTAGAGAGCTAGCTAGCTAGCATCAATGGCTGAAGCCAAACTGTAAAAAAGTAAAAACCCTGTCCCAGTTTGGCTTTAGCCCCAGGTGCTAGCTAGCTAGCTCCCTAGCTAACTCCCATGGTGTTCGTTTACCCGCTAGGAAGCTAGCAAGCTAGCATCAATGGCTGAAGCCAAACTGTGGCAGGGTTTTTACTTTCTGGACCTGGATTTGCCACCTCTGGTAAAATCCAAACAAATCGACATAGCAAATTGTATTCCACTGTATCAAAATCTAACCTTTACACTCATCAACCAGTAGGCAGCTGCCGCTATAAACGCCCCGGGACCAGTTCCAGTTCTTTCTCCTTTGCTTTGCTCAGGAGCGCTGACAGGAATATTCATTCTTAACATACTGTACATGTCGTTTGTGGACAAGAGGAGGAAACTGAAAAGCACCTGGCGAACGCCCACGCACACATGATGTCACCGTGCAGTGAGTTGTTTTTATGGTTGTTTGAGATATTGTTGAGGTGAACGCAGTTAGTCACTTCGCTTTTTGTAGTATTTCAGCCGAATAACTGTCAGAGAAAACCTCTCCAAAAGTGACGTTTTTGTTGATGTCGTTAAGATAAACTCGTGCTTTTTTTCCCCCCCTTACGCATATTGATATCATTTTCAAAGGAGGGGGGGGGGGGGGGGGGGTTAAAGTTGAACAGGAAAAGTCTGCTTAGCTGTGATAAGGCTAGCTCACAGAGCATTACATTGTTTAATCCCTTTACAACTGTTCTCATACGCTGCTTCAATATAAATAAACAATGATAAACTAAATAAAGGCATGTGTGATATTCACTGCTCGGAAAAAAACGCACACTCGCTTTTTGTCTCATTATTTTAGTGTTAATCATACGCAAAAAGTGAGATTGAGCTGATCCACAACAAGAGATCTACCGCATCTTTTTTTCCATCCTCTTTCACCCCTCTATCCTTTCCACCTCCTCCCTGCTCTCGTGTCCTGACTAAATAAGGGTGTTAAAGATGGAAAGCTGCTCAAGCCGCCTCCTCTGATTTTCAGCTAATGTAGCGAATACTCCAGTGTATAATAGGAGTGGGGACTGATGCATTTTTAATTCATACTAAAATGTCACATTTTGACAAATAGCTCCTCAGGCCTCATCCAACCACGGGGCTGTAATCCATCACCTCTTTCCAATCATTAAAACAGTGAGAGAGAGAGAAAAAGAGTGCATTCGTGATTGCAGGTCATTTTGATCAATGCGGTGCAGCGTTGCTTAAGGGGATGTCGCTGACGGAACTGAAAACAAGGCAGTTTTATACTCAGTTGGGGCGTGACATATCCCGCTCTAATGGCTTTAAGGAGAAAGCCTCAGAATGAACCAGAGAGACGCCTCTGCTGTGACCCGGTTTCACACAACGCTGCCCAGAACCAATCATGGACAAGCCACTTGAACATAATAATAAATCTTGGTAGTAGTTCTTTAATTAATTTGTTTCCCGCCTTGCATTACTTTTAAGTCGTTTTAAAAACATTTTGCACTTTTATTTGAGTAATCAACGTGAATACATACAACTCTACGTGTACTATCGTACTTGATTCAGTCACGTGACAAACTCAGGTTGCATATTTTCCGACAGTCCTTGAAGGTAGCATCCCCTGCCTGACGTGAGGGGAACCCCGCGCTGTGACGTAATGAAAGCCTGCGAGGTGAAACCCCCAGCCCCATGCGTCATTCACGGCAATTCAAATATAGGTCAGTAATATCTGCCATTTTGATTTTATTTGCTTGGGTTGATCAGTTCACGTGTCACGTGTCACGTTTGAGTGTTAATTAAACCCGAATCCACCTGTCACGCCAGACGTTTTACGCGGGTTGTCTATAGGTTTAACCTGCAGTGGAACACAATGGAAGCTCCTCCATTTGACACCAGCTGCCTCATAAATGCTTAAAATCAGTCGGGCCTTTGGGTGCCATTTCTTGTGATGAAAATTTTCGCCACAGGAGTGAGGTACTATATTTCCTTTGTGGGCCATTCCAAAAGACAGATGGCAATTTAGGCACCGCCATTTTTTCAAAACAGACCATTTATTTTGTTATTTGTGGTCATGTTTGGAAGAAAAACAGGTAATAAACCGTTTTATTATTGGATTTAATACTGAGCACCTGTAAAACGTTTAAAAATAAATAAATAATAACAATTCATATATATATATATATATATATATATATAAATGTGCTAGCTAGTGTGTTAGCTGTTATACAACTCGTCAAAAACAAACTAGCTGTAAACAATATGTATAAAAAAAGTAAAACTTTTATAATGTTGGTGTTTTTATAACATGAGTAACAGTACGCTGAATTGCGGCTGAGCACATGGACAATAATATGAAAAACGGGTCTGGCTATTGCAGAGCAATTAGCTTGATGACGTCATGCTATGCTAGCTTCAGGTGGCTTTTCTTTTCGCTTTCTATCGGTATTGATTGTTTTAGTAACATGGCTGCGTGTATGTTGAGAGACACAACTTCCGAGTTTAACTACAAGTATTTAAAATACGTTTGTGATAAAACAATGTTTTGTTTTGTTATGTTTTTGCAATTATGGCAAAGTCATGTAATTGGTCATCAAGCAAGACGCCATTTTATGGGGGGGGGGGGTGCTCATTATATTCTGTATTTTAAATAACCACGAATCACTTTTTTTTGGTGCATGTAGGTTCAAAATGTCCTCCAATTCTGAAATAATGACCCATCAAATGTTTGTTTGTATAGAGGGGAGACATTTGGGACTTCGAGTGGTCGAGGCATAAAGGGTTAAAGAGGCGCAGCTAGAGCCGGTGGAGCTGAAGTCATCCAGCAAAAAAGCGCACAGCGAAGGAGGAAGAGCAGCAGGGAGGGGGAGAATTAGAGCTACACAAAGCACCTCCAAAACACTCAACAAGGTGGATGTTCTATCTGATTTTGTTTTTAATTAATTTTTTTGGGGGCCTGTTTAAGAAGAACTGGAATGAGAAGCGAAACAAAGGCAGCAGCCCTCCATGGCTCCAAGCAGCGCGACGCTCGCAGCCACACTTCCCCAATCCGCCTCACAGGAGCGCGCTGCCGTGCGCCATGAGAGGAACGTTGTGGCTGAGCTCCACTGAGAGAGGAGGATATATCACCTGACGAGCGCCCTCCTCCCTCTCCATCACTACCAAAACACCACCAAAAGGGGCGACAGAACCAGACACCGTCGCTCCCCCCCCCATCTTGTCAACGGGAGGCAGAGAACGCCTCTCTCATCAGCTGCGCGTGACAGGAACGACACAACTTTCATTAACCTGGAGGGAAAAAAAACTCGGGGCAACTTGCATCCACTACTGGACCGAGCTGTCGGGGTCTCCTTGTGAGTAGTTTAGTTTTGAAAGTCTCGATAAAGTCCTGGGGCCACTGCATCGAAGATGCCGGTCCGGAGAGGCCACGTGGCTCCGCAGAACACCTTCCTGGACACCATCATCAGGAAATTCGACAGTCAAAGTAAGTTGAAATAATATACGTCGCCAAATAGGATTTAGTAGCTCAATCTTATTTAGAATCATGGCAACAAACTGCTTTTTGATGTCTTTGTCCTCATTTTTCTCCTCACTCGTGTACCGTTTGGCTTGCAAACGCGACATTAACTGAACATGCTGATGTTAAAAAATGCTCAAATGCCTCCTCGGTATCCATCTTCGGGTCCATACTGTTGTCCTTTTTGTCCTCACTCGCAGGGAAACTTTGCCATTTAGTTAGTAGTGTCTGTGTCGCAGTTGACATCTGCCTACTATAATTCAAACACTTGATGTTAACTAGTATAAATCGATCTCATTATATATAATGACATAAAGTAGATATGATAACGAGTAAGATTGCAAAATCATATTCACAATCTTATGACAAGGTGCTGAATATTTATTATTATCTGATAAACAGTTAAAGTTCCATTTACTTGTAACTTTAGCACTAGTAGGACACTTGAATGTAATCTGTGAAGCAAATCTGACATCCGCACGCTACTTGTTAGTGAAACGAGGTTAACGAGTAGAATCTTACTGATTATTAGGATTTTATGTTGGATTTACTGTAGAAAAAAAAATACTCACACTTCCATAATGAATTCTTATGGTCTGTAATTCTGTACTCAGAAACAAGCAAAGTGGATGATTAGATAGTAGTGCAATATAAAAAAAACAAAGTGACACATTTAGAGACAAATTGATTTTTATTATGCATGTTTTATTTATGCTTTTTTATTGCAATTGATATTGAGTGTACCGCTTGCTGTAGTTTTAAGAAGTAATTTTACTGTTTTATTTGGTCACCCAGCAAATGTATTTCTCACAGTCTACCCAAGTACCCTGTCCTTCATCCCTCTCCCTTTTATCTTTGATGCGTATCATTCATGTTTTCCCCCTCGCGAATGTGTGAGCAGACTTCAAACGAGCGTCGGTGGTTAACAATGGCACCGTTTCTCTGGAAATTCACCCCAGGGCATGATGAAGAGGTTGCCAGGTTGATTGCATTAGTCCCTGCTAGCAGCTCTAAAAAAAGGACATAAACGGCATAAGTTAGTAGAGATTTGATGCAAATGAACTCTAAACTACATTATGGACCGAGTAAGACCCAATACAAGAGCCGTGTTTACACAGTTTACAGATGTTTGTCACCAAACAGAGCGGTAAAGAACGCAAGGTGAATAGCAGACCTTGAAAGCGAGTACTCGGATATGAATCCACACAATCCTCTCTTTTCCCCTCCGTCCCGCGACTCCATAAAGGTGAACATTTTCCTCTCACCGGTACGCGTCATTACGCAGGGTGCGATTCTCCAACACGACTTCATCACAGATTTACATCTGTTCAAGCGAGTGGCAGGTCGCACCTTCATTACCGGGGTAGGATGATTATTTATGAGGAGCAAAATGTGCATCTGAGAGGTCCATAACCACACGTCAGTGCTTTCCAAATGTCTCCGTGACTCATATCTTCCCCAAGAATTCTCACGTGATTGGAGCAGTTCTTTTAGGGTGCCTAACAAAGCATTGCTAAATGGCGATGGAGAGCCCCGTCCAATGGCTGCGGTGTAATGAAGTGGTGGAGAGGAGGCATTTCAGTGGGCAATTTTGAGCTGATTCTATGTCAAAAACTTGGACTAAAGTGTTGACAATAAAGTAGCAACTGCACCTGAGGTTGGGGTGGGGGTGTCAGTGACCCACCAGATCCAGAAGATGGTGTTGTTCTTCTTTCACTACAATTCGTATTTTAGATTTTAGTGAAGCCTCTCAGGTCAAAACAGACTTTGTGTTTGTTCACATACTATTTTGGAAATAATATTAGGACAACAGTCGTTAGCATTTCTTTACATTCATTCAAAGGTAAAACTAACCAATGGGAGATGTAACAACAGTTACTCTAATCATAAACTATAAAGCTAAAAAAAAAAAAGCCATCTAACAATGACACAAAATGACGCTGTAGTCTTACCGCTAATTTCCGTGATTCACTGAAACAATCACTTATTTTCTGTTTTTGTGCTCAGAACAGAGCTCTCTCTATTATAAAAGTAGTGCTTTGGTGCCATCTCAGTGTCAAGATAATATGTTGAGGTGAGGGGAGGAACTTTATTTTGTCGGGCCTCGGCACGGGCCGATTTAGATTCTGATGGTTTGATAACGGTGGGAAAAAATATTGCGGTATCACAATATTAAATTTACAGCTCTAAAATTACATTGAAAAAAAAGTTTAAATAAAAACAGCATATTCTTCCCATCGTGCACAATCTACTTTATTTTGAAACAAAAATGTTGACTATTTGGTACATTAAGAAACATGTCGCATGTTAAGTTTAAGTAAATAAATAAATAAATTAATTAACATTCTTCTTCTGTTAAAATTCTTCTTAGTAAGTCACAGTGTCCCATCATCACTGGGCAGCTAACAGACCCGTGGGCTACTCATGTTTGCCTTGAGGCTAACTACTACACGCTGGCACCACATTCAGTTAAATTATTTTATATATTTTTTTAATTGTTATTGTAATGACAATGCACATTAAAATGGCAGTTTCTGAAACATTCTGAATAACCAGCAACTTTTTAATATATATATATATACCTATATAAAACCTAGGATAATGGGTGGATAGATGGATGGATAGTTTTCCCCATTGGCCTAGGGGGTATTTAGGATATTTTGCAAAAGTGTCAGATGATCAGGAAAATAATGCACGCAATTTTTTTAATGTCAGTCGTGAAATTTCTGCAATGAACAGGGTTTCTTTATTTTGTTTAGGAGCAGCACTTCAGTTAGTGGACGGCAAGTACACCCACATTCAAAAAATTATACATTTGAGGCTAACTGAATACTCTGTGTGAGTACGAACGGTTGTTTGTCCCTATGTGCCTCGTGATAAACTGGCGATTAGTCCAAGGTGTACCCCGCCTCTCACCTGAAGTCAGCCGGGATAGGCTCCAGTTACCCGTGAACCTAATGAAGACAACCGATATAGAATTGGCTTCTTTGATGGCTCTTTATCAACATGCTGGCCGGGTAAACTTTATCCGAGCGACAATCAGAAGCCGGGGGATTGTGTTTGTGGCGTTATTCGTGATGGAAACCATCGCAGGTGGGAATGAGTCAGGAAAGAAAAGCAATCTCCACGCTCGGAAGAACATGGCAGACTAATTTATTTCCACTGTGGTGTAGTTCTTTTGAAATAATGTCCTCGGATCACACACTGCGGATGCGTAATAGTCAACCTTGGAGAAAGATGATTAAGGAGAGAAAACGACAACAGTTGTCACCATGTGCCAGATTTAGTGGACTGTATCGTGTGCTGGTCAGAGGACAGAGTAAATTCTGCTACACAAAAGTATTTGGGCACTTGGCCACTCCACTCACTGGACTGAATGACAAAATATAGACTTGGTACAACATCTAAAATTTGATTTGGAGCCGATGTGCATCAGGGCTCTGTGACGGGCCCTCACAATTCATATTGTCAGAGCGATAATTGCTGTAAACCGTGTCGTCCTGATGACATCATCAAGAGTTTGAAGTGTGCTGACCCCAAGCACATACTGTTTATGAATCAAGCAGGTCAAGGGTACAGCGGCTGCTAAACATGCCCTGTCAGGATATAGCTGCTCATTGGATTATTCAACAGGCATGAGCAAGAGGTCAAAGCTATTTGGAATGCTTTTATTGACATGTCCACTGGAGGAAAATCAATGGGCAGAGTGATGTTTGCTTCCATGAAAAGTTCCACAACTAGCAGGAAGGCCTTTGTACAAATACGTGGAAATATCGCTGCTTTTTACTATTGCATGGAGTAGTCAACTATGCACTCTAAAAACACTTGAGTCAAAAATAACCCAAATTGGGTCAAGAATGGATCGACCTAACTTTGTCAGTTATTTAACCCAAAAAGTTGAGCGAAATTAAATGATTAACCCACAACCGATGTTATGGGTTTTGTGGGTTATTAATTTGACCCAACTGTTTGGGTTAATTGAATAACCCAATTGACGTGAGTCAAAAGTGAACCGACCCAACTTTTAACCCAATTTTTTTTTTTTAGTTATTTAATCCAAAAAGTTGAAAAAAAAATTGGGTTGCTCTGTGGGTTATTAATTAAACCCAATTGTTGGGTAAACTAAATAACCCAATTGAATTGGGTTAAAAGTAGACTGACCCAACTTTAACATCATTTTTTTTAAATTATTTAACCCAAAAAGTTTTATCAGAAATTTGGTTTGCTTTGTTGGTTATTAATTAAACCCAATTTTTGGGGTTGATTGAATAACCCAATTGTAAAAAATTAAGCAACCTAAGTTTTTGAGTTATTTAACACAACACCTTTTTGAATTATTTAACCCAAGTTGGGTCAAAAATTTGGGTTGCTTTGTGGGTATTTTTTGGGGTTAATTAAATAACAATAATTGAGTCACAAATGAATGTTTTTGAGTTAATTAACCCAAAAAGTTGGGTCAAATTAAATAAATAGCAACCCAATTATATGGGTAGTTTTGTGTGTTATTCTCTTGACCCAACTGTTCGGATAAATTGAATAACCAAAATTCGGGTCGGTCCCTTTTTGACCCAATTTGTGTTCTTTTTGACGCAACTGTTTTTAGAGTGTGAATTTTACATTTAGCAAATGCTGGCTAAGATAGCCTCTTGTATGTTTCTCAAGTTCCAAATGAAGTTCTTGTCGATTGAAATGCTGAAATTTTAAGGCAAACAGATAAAACATGCCATGGCTGTTTTTGAAGTATTCTGCTCAATCTTACTGAAGTAAAAATAGCATTTCCTAATAAAATAAAATAAACCAAAACTAACCTAAGTAAATTTTGCTTGTTACTAACCGCTTCTACTGACTGTACACTCAGCCTCTACGTTTGATTTCCATGTTTGTTTTTTTTGTTTTTTTTGCCCCCCTCCCGCACATATTGGAGAAGAAAGTGAGACTGCATGCTGTAACACAACAACAAACAACATTAATGACCTCAATGTGAGGCCACAGCAACCTTTTGGGGCTTTATGTTATTTGTTATGCTCCTTAGAGAAGGACGTTGGCCAATTACAATGCTTGAATCCACAGTCCTCCCTGGAGGATGTTACCATTCGGCAGCTTAAAGTGCACACACACACACACACATGCACACGCTCTTCCATCGCCATGGCAACTGAACCCCCTCGACACACCCACCCACACAACCTCCCACTGTCTCTCTCTCTCTTTATCAGTGTACTACACACATACTCTCACAACGTAGATATATTTTGTATTGTAACCTTAAACCTTTTACCAAGCAGACAATAAATGATTACCTGGATATTAAAATGGAGGGTGGGGCTCAAAATCTCTCCAATATTTCTCAACGACCCCAACCCTGTGAAACACCTTGTGGAGAAATGAGAGATTGTGAGCACATACTCCAAAATCTTGTACAATGTCTCCCCAGAAGAGGGAAAACGGTTGGAGACCGACAATTTGGCTCCCAAAAAATTACTAATATAAATCAAATACTAGCAATTCAGGCTGCTCAACACAAACTTGCTAGCTACTTGCTCAGAATTGTATTTTTTATTTTTTTTTACTGGATACTGCAATCTAAAATAAAAATGTAAAACTTTAAAGAAGTGGATGCTCCCTCTGCTGCCCGAAGAAAGACTGTCCTGTTTGGCGATTTTATATCTGTTCTAAATGTACAATACTTTTTTTCTAGGGTTTCATACTCTTAAAAAAATGTTGAACGAATAGAAATAGTTCAAATGAATTTTTGACGTCTATAGCCGTCAATGGCAGTGAATGAGTTAATAAATAAATACATTGTAAAACTTACCAACAGTTTCAACTTCAATTCTACAATATTATGGCAATCCCTGTCATATTCACAAACGCTGTTTACTAACAACAGCAGGTCGTCCACCAGAGTGCTTGACGCATCGCTGCTTCATTGTACTTTGATGAGCTTGGCAATGAGTTGCATAATGCGAGAGGCCTTCATGTTCCCAGTGGGGGCGGGGGGTGGGGGGGGGAGTGATGCCTTCTGTGGGCCTGTGAAGAGACGTGGAAGACACCGATTTTGGCTCGAGAGATTCTATCTGCAAGTCTCATCATTGTATAGTATGTCGCTCACGCTGTGTAGCTGTATTTTATGATCACGCTCTCAAGTCACCTCTGCGGTTTCATCAGCTAAATCACCCCTGTCAAACGCAAGGCCCGGGAGCCAGATCTGGCCTGCTGCATCATTTTATGTGGCAAATAAAAGCTACTTTTTTTCTTTTTTTTTATCTGTCTCACTAAATGCATTTGAGTAGAACAGAAAAAAAAGAATTTTTTTGTGCATATAATTCGATGCCAAAACAAGCCTTTTTTGTTACTCAAGTAAAAAAAAATAAAAAATACAGTATTTGTGTTTGACCTCTGATTTCAAAATAGGTTATCCATCATATTTGTTGCTAAAATTAACATCTGCTGTTTCAGTCACGGGCCAACAGAACTGCAGAAGTGAGGGGCTTCCCTGGTGGTTAGTTTCATTCCACTGCCCCATCTGTTTAACTTGACCTAGAGATGAGAGCAGCAATGGAGCTAGGTTTAGGATACACCATTTTCCTCCTCTGTCCTCTCCCTTCCCCTTCTCGTCTCCATGCACCCCTCACTTGTAAACTTGTGGATCATGTAAACGCTCACTGCTGACATCACACTCCATATTCTTTCTTCTTGCTGCTCTACTTGAAATGTTTATTGAGGTTTTAAGTAACATTTTTATATTCAGGCCTCTTGCATATGGAGGACCAAAACTGCCCAAAATCAAAATATTAAGGCTTAATGTTCCATTAATATAACATTCTTCCATGCTTAATGTGTAAATGCTATCCCTAAGAAAGACGTTTTGTTGAATATTTCCATAAAAAAAATGTATGTTTAAAAATGGATTCGGCCGCATATTGAATCGATTCGAGAATGGCGTGCTGTAATATTGCGATATATTATATAAATATATATATATATATATAAATAACATTTCGTCATGTCAGTATGGACCAAAACTGCCGAAATAAAAATGAAAAAATGACTAAATAAATAAATAAATGACTAAAAGTAAAAATAAAAACGGATATAAAAAATACAAATGTATTTATTTATGAATATATAATTTTGTTGTTGTTTTTATTTCCATTTATATAAATTTTTTGGATAACATTTTTAAAGTATATTTTTTATATCCATTTTTATTTTCACTTTAAGTCATTTATTTATTAATTGAGTCATTTATTTATTTTAAATTTTGGCAGTTTTGGTCCTCCATACTTGCAAGGTTCTTTTCGACCTTCTCATAAAACAATAGTATGGTCAAAATATAGCAAATCTATTATTATTATTATTATTATTATTATTATTATTATTATTATTATTATTATTATTAGTTTTTTAATTTCTAACAGAACACAATTTTTGTCTTATAAAGCCCAAAAATTTTATCAATAAATACAAGACATTTTGAGTACAATATTTTCCCCCCTCATTAAAACCCTGACGTATTTGATCTGACACATGCATTGCACGGATAATCCATCAGAGGGCAGTATCACGCAGCTGATGGCTTTTCCAGCGACCTTGCAAGACCGCCCCAATTGAGAAAGGAGAGACACCTATACTTATTAACAGTGGGAAGTGTTCTTTCTGATTTTTGGAAATACTAATATGTTTGATTTGTCTGTTTATTATTATATATTTTTTGACATTTATAAATGTACCAATTTAAATCATTGTGACCGGATGTATCAAATATGACACAAATCATGTCATTTTTGTTTGGACCAACAGGACCAATAAATACTCTATTTACAAAGAATCTGAATGATCTCTCATGTATTTCATGATTCAGGCTTTTTTAATAATGTCTTGCAATGCCCACTGCACCCTAGTTCATGCAAGTTAGCTCCGCCCCCGTTTGGCTTCCCCACTTCCTGAACAAATGACAGTGTGAACATGCAGCACTTTGCCTTAATGGTGACTGTGAATGCACAGGTGTCAATGTAAGTTTCCAATTTCCCGCTGTCACCCACGGTCACAATGCCCTAACTGTCAAGGAGCGAGAGAATGTCGAATTGTCTTATTCTTAGAGTAAACTGGGGAAGAAATGGAGAAAGCTATCGCAAGAAGCCACCGCAAGCAGCCGACCGAGTATTTTTCAGCTTTCCAATCTTCACTATGTTCACTCGTTGTCATGGCTACTGGGAGCTCAACAATGCTCCATTCGAACATTTTGAATGTAATTCTGCACCTCCTGATGTAACGTGCACATGTAAATTTGAGTTGAGCTGAAACAAAATGGAACTGTAGTTACATTTTTACTATGATTTTTAAACTATGATTTGCTACATAGCACCAGGGGCTAAAGCCAAACTGTGGCAGGGTTTTTACTTTCTGGACCTGGATTTGCCACCTCTGCCCACAAACATTTGAACTAATAGTAAAAAAAAAAAAGAAAGAAATTGAGCTAAATGTCTCGACTTTCTTGTTCAATACAAAATTGCTCTACAGAAGGTTCATCTGCACTCTGTGGATCAATGTAGTGTCAGATCAGTTTTTATGTGATTACATCGCTATTTCATCATGACAAACTCACTATTTGTGTTTTTGCTATTTAATTAAGTGGAGAGCATTTTGGCCCCATTAGAGAGAGTTGAACTTTATGGGAAGATAGATAAACCGCTTTTTGCAAAAAAATCCATTTTTTTTGTATTCAGCCCTCTGATGGTTTTTTTTTCTCAGATCTTTAAATACATCACCTAGTGATGCGTCTCCCTCCTGACTCGCAGCTTATAAAATTGTCTGCCTATTATGAGTATGTGTCCAAGCCATAAGACATCAAACGTAAGCATCTTTGCCAGGTTTTCTTTACCTGCTTGGATAAAATAATAACTGAGCAGGCACACATCAATTGAACCTTGTTAAGAAAGGTTCACAGAAAGAATCGTCAATGGAGAACAATAGGAGAAAATATTCACTTTTGCTTGACACTTTCCTCTTTTCTTCGAATTTCTTTCATAATCCCCAGTGCTCTGACATTTGATCCCAAGTACTTGAACTCCCTTTCATTCACGCACGCACGCACGCGCGCGCGCACACACACACACACACACACACACGTTCCTGTCCCCCTCTCAAGGTTCTTTTCCATCTGCTCCCCACTGACACCGCAGATCAAAATGTCATCTGCAAACATCATCGTCCGCTGAGACCTTTGTCTCACCACATCTGTCAATCTGTCCATCAGCATTGCAAACAAGAAAGGTCTCAAAGCTGATCCTTGATGATTTGAAGGCACAGATGACTTTGCGCCACAAATTCCGCCGACCAGATGAACACTTGAAGGAACCTTTTTATGGCTGAGAAATCCTGTTTCAGAATGTGCTTTTTTTTTTTTGTGGGAAGCATTCCCACATTTGTTATTGTGATTTTTTTATTCTCTTCACTTTTTTTTCCATGTAACCACACCCACATAATACCATTTTCAACTTGCTTCAAAAATCCACGCCTCCCGGGGTATATATCGTCTGATTTCACATTACTTACAGTTTTTGCACAATTTAACATTAAGTATACATTTTTCCCCATTTCTTTTCAATGGGACAGACATTCACATTTTTCCCACTTTCCACGCCCACTTCCGTACATACATTATTACCACCTGTCTGATACTGCTCAGTGGTGCAGTTGTTGCAAGTGCATTGTCCAGTAACCAGGAGGCCGTGGGTTCAAATCCCACCTTTGACCGTACATTGCAAATATACCAACTGACTGACTCACTGATTTCAAACCAGTCACATTAGATCAGTGGTTAGAGCAATGGCCCTCCACCACGGTGTACCTGGGTTCAAACCCCACTTGGGCCACAGCTTTTCAGCAGTCCCGCGCAATTTCTGCAGAAATTGCACTTTGTCTAGTTTGTGTAAAATTTGTCATAGCAAGCCGATATGACCTCAGTGGCATCATTTCCTGTCTT
This sequence comes from Leptonotus elevatus, assembly GCF_054856555.1. Taxonomy (NCBI): domain Eukaryota; kingdom Metazoa; phylum Chordata; class Actinopteri; order Syngnathiformes; family Syngnathidae; genus Leptonotus; species Leptonotus elevatus. Next base: position 9,140,143 of record NC_141259.1, read on the forward strand.
GTTCTCTCATCATTTAGCTTTTGTTTATCACTGCTCCATCGCCCTCCTGCTGCCCTTTCTCCCGTGCCATTCATAAATCTCGTCATTAATCTCTTGGCTCTTTCTGCCTCTCACCTGTTCAGAATTCATTTTCATGCTCCTCGGGCTGCTACGCCACCTTAAAAAGGGGCACAGGAAAGGTCAGTTAACCCAATGAAAGACTCAGAGGATTAGTGCTCATTTGCATAAATCTGGAAAACCTCATTAAGACAGGGGGGAGATGCTGTACACACTGTAGACTGAGACACTTTTGAGCGAACAATCCCATTAAGGATTGCTGTGATTATGGGATTATCGCTGTTAATGACAGTAGGGGGATTGGGCCTGTGTGCCATGTTGCGTGGAAGAAACCAGCATTTGAGCAAAGTCACCTATCGGATTGCACATGTTTTGCTCCTTAAATTGCATTTTCAGGATTTTTCACCTTGCGTGTGTTTAGGTTTTGAAGCTGGAGTGTTCGGGTGGCTCATCCAGCCTAACTACCCATCCATCTTTTCGACAGATGAAATTTGAATGAATTTATGCCTACTGTAAAATAATTTGGTAGTAGCTCAAAGGTTGAAAACAATGCATTTTATTGTAAACGGACTGCTTTTTATATAACGCTTTTACCTGCACCATATGGTGCCTCGGGTGCTTTACGGTGCCTCGCATTCACCCATAGAGATACGGACGTTGACGTCCCAAAATGGGCATTAGCGCAGCCATTTTGGCAGCATAGGAAACGGGTCTGCCACTTTGCGTAAGCAGCAAACGCCACACTTTAACAATGATTGACAGCTGTTGTGGACCAGCTGCCACAACGAGAAGAGGCAAAAAAAGGCTTGAGCATTCTCCAGGCTACCAAAAAGAGGAACCAATGCGTAGCCAAGACGGAGGATTTGGGATCCTCCGTATTGCTTGTGTAGACATCACTTCATATCAGGCAAGTCAATCACTGAATCTGTTAGTCGTGTAGATGTAGCTCGATTGTATAGTTATTGAATAAAAGCGAATGACGTGATCGTGCACTAGTGGCTGAATAAGCAGATGCTAACTTGCCTGAAGCGGCTAGCTTCACACAAAATGTGGAGGACATAATCAGTTTTGTTCGTTTGTGCTGCTACGATTTAATAGATATTACACAGTTAAATTTAATAACTGTGACCAGTTATCACTGATGAGCTAGCTAGGCAGCTAGGGAGGTAGCCCCAGGGGCTAGCTAGCTAGCTCCCTATCAGGTAAACAAGCACCATGGGAGCTAGCTTGATCAGATTTTAAAGCACTCACCAGTGTAGGGGAGGGAATAATTCCATGTAGCGACATTGCAGAGTTGAAAAAAAAAAGCACTCCTGTCACTTCATCAGCAATGGTAAGTAATATCATCTTATCCCGAGCAGGTAAACGAGCACCATGGGAGCTAGCTACTAGCTAGCTCCTATGGTGCTCGTTTACCTGCTAGGGAGCTAGCTAGCTAGCACCAGGTGCTAAAGCCAAACTGTGGCAGGGTTTTTACTTTCTGGACCTGGATTTGACACCTCTGAACATGGCGCTGCTACTTTCCTCCCGCAGGGGGCGTGTTCAGAGAAATAGTCACATGATGTCCGGATCTCTATTCACACATTCACACACCAATGGCTGACTGCTGCCACGCAGGACGCTGCCAGGTCTTGTTCAGGAACACTTGGACATGATCATGAGGAACCTCAACCTCACGGATGGGAGACGCCCACTCTACCACTGAGCCATGCCGCCCCATTTATTTATTTCTTGCACATGATAACAGGTTCCTTAAATTCTGTGTGAAATAATGGACTGTATTTGAATTTGGATTAGTACAGTACTAAAACTATTACAGTATTCTCAAAGCCCATTGTGTTTGGAAATTTAGCAATGTCAAATCTTCAGTTTCCATGGCAATAGCCCAGTTTGAAGTGGGAGCCGAAACAAACACAATCTCTCATCCTGTTGTGGAGTTTGCCTGCAACAGTAACACGTAAATGTGCTAATTCTCTTTGCGCCTCTTGCGTAATATCCTTAATATTCTCGCTATCCTTTTTGTCTTTCCCTCGCTCCCTTTATCTTGCCGTCTGCGCAGTGAGCGGGCTGAGAGCTGCCGCGTGCACTTGTGCCTCCTAGCGCACGGGCTTCCCTCCTCATCCGCCCACGCAGTGTACTCGGGGAGATTCCAAGCAAACACAACAACACTCGCGGATACACACTCACCCACGCGTGCAGACACACAGCTTGCACATGCGCTAACTGGCAGACTGCAGAGAAGCCCTCAAAGTCTGGTTGTTAGTGAATTATTCAGTCTGCGTTGGCGAGTCGGCTTTGTACCCATGTGTGCATTTACACGCGGATACATTTGTACATGTGTGTCTGTGTGTGAATATTAAAAGGTGTTTTCATCCCGAGCAGCAGTGAGTCTTTAATCAGGCACTCTATCAGCCCACTCTGGGCTTCAAAAGCTCATTAGAGACAAATTGCAGAGAAAGCTGCCGGCGGAACTGCCAGTGATGTCACTAAAAGCAAAGATGGTTTGACAATAAATACTGATTGTTGTAGCGTTGATCATGTTAAACATCCCCTCTGTCATATTCACAGCAATATCAGCAAATGCGTGTTCGGAATAATAACAATGCATTTAAGTGAAATGTAGTAATCCTTACAATGGGAACAATGCACATTGTGTTCAAAATCCATCGAGCCATCCATTTGCTTGTCCTCATTAGAGTCCCGAGTGAGCTGGAACCTTTTCCTGCTGACTTTTGGGAGAGAGGCTGGGTACACCAAATGAAAACATGAAAAATAAATCCTGTAAAAAAAATAACATTGTCTGCGTCGTTATATGCAATCGATGCAATCAAACAGAAAAAAAAAATACACCTCCCGTCTCCCGTCTGTTTCTGCATAAAAATTGGATTAGCCGGAAAACAAAAACAGTGTAGAATAATTATGAAAAATGTATTTAGTTGTCAGTTTTTCTCGGTGTAGCAAGATTCATCTGAGAACAGTATATCCTAATGACAGCAATTTTTTTTGTGTTGTAACCCTCAACCTGTTAAAAACCATAAACCGAAACTTGATAGTCATTATGTCTTATTATTGTGATGACACAAACTTTTCTTGAATGTCAAGTCAAGTAACATAAGCTTGTGTATTACCTTTTTTAGTTGTTGTTATTGTGTTTTGAGTCATAGGGTCATTGTATTATGATGTTTGTGTATTATGCTTATGCAGTTACTATGTCTCTTATGATGATCATGTGATGATGGCGACGTTTTAACTGTATTAGCCACTCTTAGTGCATCTGGGTTTATACAGTTACTATGTTGCTTATGTGAAAATGTGGTCAGTTACTCACTCTTAGTTTTTCTATGCACCCTTATTTTTCAGAGGCTTTCATTCTGTCACATAGAATTGTGCACTGCACTAGCGCGGGTTCTATATGACTCCCATATCACAGTCACAGCATCAAGGGTTGCAAAAAAGAAAACCAAAAAACAAATGATCTGTTACAGAGTCAAACGTAAAAAAACAAAAGACGAACAAAAACACAGTTCAGAACACCTATGACTTGTTTCGTGCTGTTTGACAACATGAATTCTACTGATTTAACCAATCTCTCCATGCGTATGTCATCACACACATACTGTGCACAGAAACGAATCAAGCTCTCTAAACGAGCTAAACAGCATGAAACAACCCATCGTACGTCCGGGCCATTATCAATGACTAAAGACCACATAGTCAAAAGGCTGAAAAGCGAAATGCACTATATGCTCTCACATACACACAAGTCGCATTTTCTGCCGTCGGATTACCCAAGCGCTCATTGCAGCAAGACAAACCTATCAAGTTTTATGGGCCCCTGAGGACCACTGCTGCCGTTAATTCATGGAGGCGAGCTATCAAGCGCAACCACACAACGGATCTTCACTGTTTCCATGAATATGTGAACAGGCTTTCCATCACTTATGTCTCCTGCGAGAATGGCTTGTTGAATCCACAATGTGCAGCTTTGATAAACTACGTTTATGGTCATAAAGAAAGTGGTAGAGAGCTGTGATAATTGTGATGATTGCATATTTAATATTTGGAAAAATAGCAAAAATGCTTCTTGACAGAAACGTAGAAATTAATGTCGAATTTATGTGAACATTATTTCAGTATTCTGTATTTACATAGCAACTGCATAACAACTGACAACATCATCACCCATCACAAGCGACAAATACTGGACCAACACAATGACCCCATGATCCGTTTGGTGTTTAATTTCAATTAATTTTAATTGAGCAGGTTCATCAGTTTTAATTAGTTATTTAAAAAAAAAAGGGAAAAAAAGCTTTGTTTTGAGTCTTTATTAGTTTTTATGCTATTTCTATTTTGTCTGGTATTTGTAGAAAATGGTCACTAAGTCTTGTGTATTGTGTTTCAACCTCCAGCAATACCAAAAATAAATACCGTATATTTAAAAAGAAACCTGAAAAAGCTCATTTACGATATTAATTGACAAGCACAAAAACGAAGGACATTTTGGCTATAATGTTGGTACATTTTTTGTTTTAAGATGTAGTTTTAGTTAGTTTTTATTTTTATTTCGTTAGCAACAATGTTTTTTCAATTTTTCTTTTGGTTATTTTCTATAATAACCTTGGTGTCCACGGGTACAAATGTCCTTTTAGGAATCAGAGTAGAGCTGCTCGATTATGAGGAAAATATTCATCACAATTATCTTGGTAATAATTGAAATCACGATTATTTTTTGGTACAAAACAAGAACATTTATCAACGTAAAAAATATTAAGACAAATAAAATTATTTGAAACTTTATTATGCAAGTTCCTTTTGGATGAAACATTTATGAAAATTAGTTTCTTTAAAATTTTAAAAAGGTGCAAATGTATAAATTTAAACAAATCACACAACTCAAAATTATCATATTTTTTTTATCATTATGCTGATTTTGTAATTGTGGAGTGTAATATTTGAAATCGTAATTGAATTTCGATTAATTGCACAGCCCTAAATCATAGCATTCAAAAACAGCTGCTATCACTAAAATTAAAAATACCTGAAATTTTAATTAAGAGACAATAGAAAATATGGAACATTTATTGCATCAAGTCGCAATCCTTGAAATGATAATACTGTACTTTATTTGGCGCGTGAGTCACAGTCAGCTCATTGTGGTCAAGGTCTCAAGTCTTACATACCAAGTAAGAACAACTGTTGCCTTTGTGAAGATCACCGAAAATGGAATCCAAATGACACAAATGTTTTTTTGTTTGTTTGACAACTCCGGTGCTTTTTTTAAATGACCTGCCGGCCTCATGTTCACTGCCACAATCATCCTTTCACGGAATTTATATCCCAAATGAATTCTGCTAGTCGCAATCGTCTACTAACAAAACTTTTTTTCTTGCCTTCAAGAATTTGTCTTCATTATAATAGACGTCTTTCACTTGAAATAGGGCCTTGTTAGTGGTACCAAAATGTGTTTGCAGATTGCCAAGTACTGGCTGTCCTGCAAAAAATGAAAACTTTGAATCTTAAATGTCCCTTGATACCTCCTTTGAATCTCACCATTTTTTTTTTATCATAGTTTTGAGAGGAAATGGATTTTATTAGGTAGCTTTATGGTAGTTCGTCTCAGGCTGTATATAACTGGTGTTTCTCAGAAGTTCTGAGTTAAAGTAACAGTGATAATGATACCTACTAAAAAAGTTGGAAGAATCTCTTGATTCCGTGTAAACACACACAAATCCAAAGTCTACAAAGTCATTGTTTTTTATGTAATCATGTGTACCTGTTTGCTGAGGTTTTTTCCCCCTCCAAATCCATACTGTGCTTACCCCCTTACACGAGTTTATTCCGGAGCTGCCCCGCCCCCTCTCTCACATAGCAGAGCTTCCTTTTTAAATCCAGATTCCAACTATAACCCACCTTGTTTTTCTTCAGGTCGCAAGTTTGTCATTGCCAACGCAAGAGTGGAGAACTGCGCCATTATCTTCTGCAACGATGGCTTCTGTCACATGTGCGGTTACTCGCGAGCTGAAATCATGCAGAAGCCGTGCACGTGTAACTTTCTGTATGGACCTGACACCAAACGCCTGGCCATCGCTCAAATGGCGCAGGCACTGCTCGGGTCAGAAGAGAGGAAAGTGGAGATCAACCTTTACCGCAAAGATGGTAGGAAACGATTTTTTCCGTTTTGAGTTTTGTGTGAGGACTTTTGTGACAGTGTTTGAGTATTGAATCAGGATGTGTGAACGGGCAGGACATATGACGGCGTATTAGGGCCATGTATAATTTTTGAGGGGGGAGGGGGGTAATATTCAGAGAAAAAAAAACTCGAAAATTTGCAAGTTTATTAAGTGGCAAATTTGCAAGAAAAAAACTCAAACATTTATTAGAAATACACGTAGCGTACTACTCGGATGTTTGTGCCAATACTTTTCGGCCGGGTTTTCAAATAATGAGATTAACCATATGATGTTTGAAACGCTGGGTACGGTCAGCGACAAAGACGCTTCGCCTTGCGAAGGTCCACACCCTGAGCATTTATGTTTCCAGAATTATTATTTACACATTAATACATTTTGGTATTTTTTTTCTACAACTAGTTAAGTTGATGTGTCGAATCTGCTGCTCTCCGTCATTCACTTGCATTCACCTAAAGTTTGCTAGCTTCTGATTGGTTATTGTTAGTCAGCTGATAGTGGATCAGGAAGTGTTGTCGCTCGAGCTGCCCTGTATGACGAGTAAAGTTTAAATTAAGAATGAATCCGTCTCCATCCTGCCTTTTCCTTTTATAAACAGTGTCCCATTAACCATCAACGAATCCTCACATTTGACTATAGCTACGCTACGTGTATTTCTGGTAAGTTTCCGATTTTTTTTCTTGCAAATTTGCCACTTTATAAAGTGGCAAATTGGCCATTTTAGAAACTTGCAAATTTGCAATACCCCGTCGTAAGGACATAGCATTTATTTTGAATTAAATTTGACCAATTTGTGTGACGCCTGAGAGTCATCCATTCCACAGTATGGTCCTCGGCGACATTTTGGACAGAAAACCGAAAACCATAGAATATCAGCATATATACCGGTGTTTAACAACTTTCAAGAATAAAAGTAACCAAATAGTATTTTTCCACCAATTTATGTGCGAGTTGGTCTCCGCTTTTGTTTATCCGGTGTAGTACTTGTTATCTGCCTGCTCATTTTGTATGCAAGCTGTTGCGCATGAACGACTTGACTACTTGTTTTTGATATGCTAATTTTGTGTCTCTGTGCCAGTGATTGGCTTAGATTGGCCTTTCTCATATTTATAGTTCTCTTCAAAGCAATAGAACTCCAAAAGCGATTGTATTGCTTTTTCTTCTCCTCAATCATTTCCGTTAACATGACTTAAATTAGTCATTCTACAAATATTCTTAAAATAAGGCAGGGGAAGCTCACAGTACTGTTTCTAATGGTGACAACGTAATTACGTTTGCTGGACCAGTACCAGATAACAGGACGCTGGTATCGGTATCAATAGGCAGCTTCCATGGCAATAAACCGCTACCATTGTACTCGTGCTGGCGGAGTCCTTGAGCCATTCAAAGCAGCTGCGAGACATTTTGCACCTGCGGACAGACACAAGAGCAGCAGAAGGAAGAAGAGGAGAGACAGACGGAAGAAAATCTCGGGGAAGATGAAAGGCCTTGAAAGAAATGGAGGCGAAACGAGAGGGCAAGAAGACATAAGAGGCCGGAAAACAACATAACAGGCAAAGTGAGGAATCGCCGAGGAAGCGAGAAGGAGAGGAACAGTGACAGTTTGAAAGTGTCTTTCTCACATCATCTGAGCACACGGATGGTGGTCAGAGGAAGAAGTAAGAGGCGCAAGACGGGTGTCACCAGCTGTCTCTTCGCTACACTTTTTATGTTGTACTCTTTGTGTTAGAGCCTCTACAACACAAACAAGTCGCTAATCAAAATTCTCATTATATGTATTTAACCAGAGTCTTGTCTGCCTAGCGGCTTATTCTTACAGAATTGTTTTCTAATTAAGCCTTCTGAACCTCTGTGATTGCGTAGTTAGAACTATGTCCTGGTCCTTCTGGTGATATTATCGAGACTAAACAGTCAATTCTTGGTGTAACACTGAATTAAAAAAAAAGATTTCAGTAATTAGCAGAAAACAGTGGAACTTATGAAAGGCAAAATAAAAGAGGCGGAATGATTAATCGTTAACTAATCAATTATTAAATCCAAATGTTCGAAATTTCAACTCCTCAAGAGTAAATATTCATCAATTTCTGTAGTGCTCCATGAAAGCGGACTGATTATCTTTGTTTTGAAATTTGGAAAACAATGATCAACATTTTTTGTCGATTTTCTTCACATTACGCACCAAACCAGTAATTGAATCAAAATTGATGTTTGTTTCCTGTTGATTTAATTAAAAAAATAATAATAATCCAGTTTTTTTTTTAATAAAGGGATGAAAATGTTGATTTTTTTTTAAATTTGACTCATTGGCTAATCAAAAAATAATAATCGACAGAATAATCGATTACTGAAATAATTGATAGTTGCAGCCCTAAAGAAAGACTATATTTTCTTAGTTTTCCACAGTTTTGGAGATAAAATAATAATAATTATAATGTACCTTGTGCTGAAATTTTGCAGCAAAAACTGTTTAGGTGTATATGAACATTTGTTGTCAGCAGTTTTTACCTTGTTGTGTTGGATTATTTGGAGGGGACAGTAAATGTCACTGCCTACTTTTTTATGTTGACATCCAAAATAAATGTCCAGTAAAGAGTAACAATTGATCAGTGGGTTATAGTCATTGAGGAAATATGTTCAAAAGGAAAAAAAAACTAGCTAAGCTATTGCTACTGTACTCTGTTGTAGTTTTTCATGAAGTAAAATGCTGAGTATTCACTGTTATCACAGCTTTGTTTTGTCTAGCACTTTAGATTCTCAGCGTATGTTTAGTCTTCTATTCTCCTCCACTTTACTCTGGTGGTCAATTTTTTATCTGTGACTCCTGCCTGTCTGACAGTGTGACGTCTGGATGAATGCCATTAGTTTAAGGTCAGCCATTACAAATATTTATGCTTTTCACATTGGCTCAAAATTAGGATTCTTGGAATATCATAATAAAGGTTCTTCCTCTTTTCGGAAACACAATATATTATGCTCTGCCCAAGATTTTGGAAAACACAACAAACTTGAACTCAACTTTTTAATAGGGATAGACTGATTATCGGCGGGGCCGATTATCGGCGCCGATATTCAGCATTTTGACGAATATCGACCGGACGGTCATAGATCCATTTAAAAAAGTGTTAACTTCAAGGAACTAATTATTGAAATTTTCCGAGATGCTGCTGACCCTCTGAAATCTCTGCACCTTCTGTTTTTGTTTGAAATTAAAACTAAGATAAGTGAAATTTTAACACTTCAGATATTTTTGACATTTTTGGTAAACTTTACAGTAGAAATTAATAGGGAGCTTTTTACTTAAGTTTTTATTAATCTATATAAGACCTGCTACAGCGCCTGGGGGATCCCTGAACTTTTTGTTAGCTAATGACTAAGATTTTCTTTTTAAACTTCCACCCTAAAAGGTGTTCAATAAACATATGCTTAAAATGTAAAAAAATGTAAGAGTTGAAATTTGTATTTTTTCACATTTTGATGCCAATATTTTCCCTTTTAGTGAAAATTTATATCGGCTCCGAATATCGGTTATCGGCGCCCTTGACGGCTAATAATCGATATTGGTATCGGCCCTGAAAAAAAACAACATATCGGTTTATCTTTACTTTTTAATCAGAGGACCATTTTTTTTTCTCTCATGTTAAAAATGTTTATACTATGAACATGAAAATGAAATAGTGAACAAAATTGTTCCCGAAAGCTCAAATGTTGTCTCTGGACGTCCGAGTCACACAACCCCAGCAAAGGACTGCTTATTGACTGACACAGACATAACTCATTCATATTACAAGGATGACACACAATGTCACCTCTTCTTGTCCCCCACCACCACTCTACATTCCCCTCCCGGCTCACCTTGTCCTCTCTCCCACCACAAAGATCATTCATTCACAACAACAAAAAACATTTTCAATAGTCATGCTTTGCTAAGAAGTGTCGTGTTTTTGTTGTCGTTTGCCCCTGCAAAAGGATAACATATCCATGACTCACCCAAACGCTCTCATGGATGACCACGATTCTAACACATACATGCACACACACGCTTGGGCCCATTTATCTAGTGCCAAGCTTAGGCATGAGCCTTCACCATGATAGATCTCCCCTCTCGCTCTCACGCTCAATTGTCCGACGCCGATAGCTCACTAGCTTAATCAATCATGCTCTCCAGGAAACACACATGCACACACATAAAGTGCATGTGGGGGCTTAGTAGGAAAAGGGATACTGACCAAGTTGAGTGTTACTCCACCGGCAAGGTTCCACAGTCCCTTTATTGATTTTGTATTGAATTTCAGTATTAAAACGGTAAACATTGATTGCGATGGAGTTAATAATGACGGAGGCTACATAAAGGCAAGATGAAGAACCTTAAAGGTAGAATTGATTGCTTTGATTTGAAAAGCGACTTTACCCAAAAAGACAACATAAAACCTTCATGCCTACACATGGCTACGTTTTAGCCGCGGAAATATATTCACTTAAGGCCTCCATTGGATGGAAAATTTCCCACTGGGTCGTTGCCGTGACAACAAGGCACTCGGTCACCCCAGCGTGAAGCCCCTGTCCACAAGCTTGCAATCACAGCTACATTTTTTTGTGTTTGTACCCGCTCTTCCACCCTGATGCGCGCACACTCATGGCCGACAACGAGGCACTCTTAAGTAACACCAGGCCTAAGCTACACTCTGACTGTGAAGTCTGACTTTTTTTTCCCCCCTCTACTTGCTTTTTTGCCTTTCTCTGGGTAATTTGCGTACACTCACAGCTGACAATGAGGCGCTCTAAAGTGGCCACGCCAAATTTGACAAACTTCTTAGAACAGTCTACATATTTTAATGTTTACAAAAAAGGACTAATGAAGAAAGTTTGATAGTACTTATTCGGGCATTCAAAAATAATTCTGTTGGTTTTTTTGAAGCAGCCCAAGTGAATAGTAGTGAAGTTACATTCAATGTATAATGTTGCTGAAAAGTCAGACAAATCTTTCCCTTCACTTTGCGATCATGTCAGAAAAATTGCTTGACAATTGGAATGAATTGCCTCGCTCCAGCTTGGGTGTCCCTAAGCGTTGTTATTTGCTGTATATTACCAGTCCATTCAAGTGGAATTGAAAAGGAAATTGCTTTTGCAGGTCTGAGCAATCAGGTGTGACATTTTTACGAGTGCCAACAAGAAATCTGCATCGTGATATGCAAATAATTATGGATTTGAACATTTTAGGCTCATACTTTGTCGTGTGCAACTGAATGCGCTGTCGTGTTAACATTAAGAGCTCGCTGGAATATGTCGCAATGTATGACTGGAGGGACTCTTGATTGCCTAGCAGCAGTAGTTAAGCAAAGTACTTAGATAGACATGTGACCTCTCGGGAGGGTCGGCACAGCTAAGTGCTCCGTACACACAATCATCAGCATTGATGCTGCCAGCTTTTGCCCACACATGAAGTTTCATTAGGCTTTTTTGGTTTTAGAAGAAGAGGCGGCCCTTTCAAAACATATAATGAGGGCTTTTGTTTGTTTATAGCACAACTGACGCAAAACAGAGATTTGAACGAGACACACAGGGCCGTGCAACTTTTTCATTCTCAGAGAACTCGTTGTTTTTGGAGGTCTGTATCCAACAACAAAAAACTAATACATGAAAATCTTCCGGTATAACTTTCTAATGAAATGATACATGATTTTTTTTTTAAATACTGGTTTCATTAGGTCCTTTCCATTTACAAGAACTATTACTAGAAGAAGCTATGCTAACCATTAGCTTATCTGGTAATTAGATTGTAGTCCTCTCTTTGTACGTTTTTTTTGGTAAATTTTGTTGGAGCGAATTACTTCGTAGACAAAGGGAATAAAAAAAAAAACGTACTGCTTGCTAGCACAGTCTCATGGTCATCAAAGTCGCGGTCATCTGTCTCCCGACAAAGTGCCGTGTTTCCAGTGTTAGCATGCGCATTCCCCGTTATTAATGGCACCCAAATAATTGATCTTGACACGTACGATTGCGATTGTGCTGTATTGTGCGTCTGCCTCATTAGTCACCTAATGCGGTATGCCAGGCTGCTTGGCATGCTCGCACATTCACACGCTGTGACACATAGCCGGCGAAGACGCAACATGGCGTCCTTCCGAGCAGCACGGGCAACGATTCGTTTATATTTATTGGAGAACTCACAGCGGTATCAATATTGATGCTAAGTACACAGCAGCGACCTTTCCATCTGTTCATTTGCAGATAAGGAACCTAATGTAATTGTGTTAAAGAGTCAGTTGAATTACCTTGTGTTGTATAGTGGTAATCTTGTTGAGAAGGATTTCATCTTGTTCTTTAGCGATCCTCTGGCTGCCTAAGATCAGAGACTGAAAGACTAAAAGATGAGGTCAACTAATGTCAAAATCCTCACCTGAATTGTGTACAGGGTTAGCATGTGTGCAGTTGCCACTCAGTGACTGTGTGAGTGTGAACGATTTTCTGTCTCCATGTGTAACCTATGATTGACCGGCAATGTCCACGGTGTAGTCTACATTTTCACAGTGAGCCACCTGAGATTTAGGACCAGCTCACCACCATCCTTAGCTGGGTAAGCAGTGAAAGAAATGGACGGATGGATACTTTGCGATGACTGAACTGGTCTTGTACTATTTTAAAAACTCACTCAGACCTTTGAGAGAATTTTGATATTTTTAAGAGCCACAGGATATTGTTTTCAACGATTATATGCACACCAAATCTACTAAATGAAAGAATAGACTTTCACCATGAAAAAAAAGTTTGATTCTAGCATTTGATGTTCTTTTATAATCATCGGTAAAAAAAAACCTACGTTGCACAAAATGCAGACGTTTTTTGTTGTTGTGGAATCACAAATTGTGCTGATCTCATATCTAAAATGGGGCTACTTTTTCATCCACTTTTGCCGAAAAGTTATATGCAAGTAAGTAGACATATAATACATCTCGTATGAAGCCAAGACATGGTGGGGATACCTTGGGACTTCTCTAAACGGGGAGTTTGTTATCTGTGGCTTGACATTTTACTGTGCTCTGGACCGTCACTTGAAATCTCCAAGTAGTTGGTGTGTTGGGGCTTTGGAAACTAAACCCTCGCAAGTTGCTTAAAAGGCATAAATGTAGAAACATTTAAACCAATCTTACAACAGTCGCTTTTCTCTTTTCATTTGGACAAAACCTGATTGTCTGGTCTTCTTTTAGATGGGTTGATAGAGACACACTTTATATATCCTGAGGGAAATTCCAGTTCCAGAATTCTGCTGTAATAAAACAAGTCATGAAACAAAAGTCAAACTAAAATGTAAGTGGTAAAAAGTAACAAAAGGACTGAATATAAACTACGGACAACTCATGTCATCTCACGACACAACCTTGACGTATGTAAGGACGTTGCTAGTCGTGATCGGCATGGAGACTCTTGCTTTGACATCGACATCAACCAAATCCAACCCCTTAATATTTGCACCGTCCCCTACTTTCACATAAAAGTGCCATAGAAAGATCACAATATCCACACTCACCAAAGTGGACGTTCGCCGTAACGTAACGAGTGACCCACACTCGTAATAGGACTCCGAGATGAGAACGGGGTGAAAATAAACAACATCCAAACGGGTAATGGCTTCACTCGTACGGATAGAGCACTTCATTTGTCTTCTTGGCAGCGCGCCATCAGTGCCTGTCAGTCAAACCCCGCAGTTGCGCGTGGACCCTAATATCAATCACCCGCGATTGAGTCGCCTCCATGCTGCAAATATCTTTCAAATAGAATATTGAATTGGAGGACGTCCATAATAAATCCCAAATAAAAAAAAAAAAAAGCCATTTTTAATGTGACGTGTAAATTCTTAACGGCTCCGTACGTACCGCCGTTGATTATATAACCCCAATTTCAGCTTTATGTTTTTCAGGGGAAATAGTCGGTTATTGTCGTGTTATCTCACACTGACTGACTGAACACATGCTCACGCTACAAATTCGACTCCATGTGAAAGGTGGGCAGTGTAGTGGATGTAGCAACACAAACATGTTTTAACATGCTCACCTATTATGTGGAGCTATGGAAGCATACCCCCCCCCCCCCCCCCCCCCGATGAATGCCATCACTATATACAGTATATTCCGTTTGACGTAACTGAGACTTAAGCAACAGTCTGAGTCTTACGAATGTATCACATCAGGAAAGAGTTAAAATTTCTATCATCCCATAAATATCTCGTACACTAATGTAACTTTGTTCAGTGTATGTATGTATTACACAAGACATTAATTAGCATTACTACTTTATATTTTTTAGTTAGCTGCAGTCCCTCATTCCCCAATGATGCAACTGCGGGAAATTTTTGAAACTTTCTTAATGGTCCACGGGTCTATAATAAGTTGAGTATCATGTATTCAACATGACTTGTAGATGTTTAACCAAAACATACTGGTTAAATCTGTATTGTGATAGTTGCCATACGGTTAACCCAGACCATAATGTCAATAAAGTTGAAAGTAAAACACTCTTATTTTCAAGTTCCAGTTACAGCCAGCTTTTGCCTCGTCGATCATTGATCTTTTATTTATATTGTATATGGATAGATGGTCATCCTGGATTCTAATGACACATTTTAATTTAAGAGGACATTGTAACCAGCACCGCTGTGGTGTGACTCTAGTCTGAACAGCACCAAGCCAAAATTTGACATTTGCTTATCGGTAGTGATGACACTATATTGTGAAGGTCCGTTAAGGGGATGTTTAATAACCCGGTGCAGCTAATGATGTTTAACGCGTAGGGTATTAGTATGCTTGAAATCTCGGCGTGTGCGCATAAACGCTTAATCTGCTGAAATTGCCTTCCTTTGATCCGTGGCATTTTTCTTTTCTTGTTTCTCAATGTCGCTGCTGCGACACAAAGTCAAACACACCAGCACCAACAATGACACAAACATGTCATTGGTGTCAGTGAGTGGGCGGGGCATTTTCCACCCCGCGCCTAAGCTTTAAATACCGATGCCGAAGCTTTCTCAGTGATGTTTACTGGAGCACTCAAGAGGCAGGGGAGGTTAAAGATAGCACTTGGTTAGATTCAACTTATCGGATAGTATGTCTTTCCCAAAGCTTTTAGGCCTGAATGTAGCCCAATTTAGAGAGAGGTAATGGAACAAGATGGGTGTGAGATAATCGAACTGATGCAGAAGTGTTTTTTTTATATATATTTTTTCATTCTTTATTTTACTCTCTTCCAAGTGTAAATATTACTTTCAAACCGAGTCTATTTGGTCCCACTCTAAATAGTCAAATTTACAGAATTTACTGTGTAGGATACTGAAGGAAAATCCAAGCTATTATTCATTGGAATGCACAGTAGAACCTCTAAGGTTGAATCAAATCTGTACCAGGTTGATGGCAACCAAGCTTAAATTCAAGTTACTTAAAACTTAAATAATAGTTCTAATTTTGATGATTCACATCTTTCAAGATTTTGTAGCGCAGCCATGAAAGTAATCAATACATATTTTTTTTGTATCCATCACTGGTGATGCTACCAGTGCATACAGGCGTCTTAACTGAATGTTTCCAATTCACAGACTTACGGACTTTAGTGCAGAGAGACCTACTGTGTGCTCCACAAACGATCTTTATGTTTCCGATATTTGCTATTTGCTCAGCCTCTGCTTTTAAAATATGCTCGCGCCAGGCTGCCCTATTGATTTCCTGTGGGGATTCCGGCTGCTTTAGAAAGCGCTCATCCAGAAGCTGCAAAAACTCCACATAGTTACGCTCGAATCCGACTCCGCCGTTGGCAAGATGCGCGCTCGGCGCTAGGTGATATCCCGACGCTAGTCAGCTGACCTGCTGACTTCAGATGGACAGATAGCGCTTGATACTAGGTGAAACCCTAGCGCCTCATCCCGCTAATCCTCCGGCCTCGACGCAGTGACCACGCACGTGAGCCGCGGCTCACCCGGGGCCCACGTCCGCATGCAATATTCACCACTCACAGCTTGGTGTAGCTAATCCACGGCTTCTGGAATTTATGGTTCATATTACACGGAGGATACTGAGGAGCTTCCAGCCGTGTTTGCACTCGAGTCACAAAACTGACAACTCGTCCCATTCGGTGGCAGTTTCAAAGGCTTTACAAAGTATATAAAACAAGACCAATACAAATGGAATCCAAACAGAATACCATTACCAAAATCAATAAAGCTTTGTATGTTCATCTTGAATATGAACCTTTCATTCAGGTCACATTATAAGTATGTCCTGGGGTTTTGGGCTCCTTGAATAGCTTTTTTATACAAAAAGCATCTTTATTTTCTAAATGTCAGGCTGAAAGCGAGCATTTAAGATATGGCTCTGATTTACTGACATGCAACAGGTCACCACTAATAAGAGGGGCTTACTTGTTGAGCTTTTTGATCCTTGCTCCAACCACCAACTGGACCTGCTAGATTGCTCCTTGTCCAGCCAGTTTGGACTATAAAAAATATGGATTTAATGTGGCTCATTATCTATGGGTATGTTTTATATCTATATTTGATTATACAATCTAATTATAGATTATTGCTATGAAACTCTAAATGTATAAACTTTTCATTATCTGCATTCTATTAATAGGTGAAAATGATATGCGCTGACATTTTGTGACTGTTAAGGCTTGATATGCTACGATCCCAAGAAGCAGGCACTAAATGGTGTAAAATTGACGTAGAACGCCCTATTTTTTGCACTTTATGCAGCTCTGATAGTGGAAATTTGTGGGAAATTATGGAGAGGAACGCAAGTGCAGAATGAAGTTTGAAGTGATGGAATTGGAAGTGTTAGCGGAAGAAGCAACCTAACCATAGATATTTGACCTGAACATTTGTGGTGAACTCTTTTGAATCACGTCTTAGTAGTATATTGCCTGGTCGTCTTGCTATGCTATTACTCAGGCATCAAACGGCAAGTTTCTATCCATCTGGATCAATTCACCTATATGAAACAACTATATTGGCTGTGGATCAATACTCCAGGAACCCAATCTTCAACAGTAAAATGTTTTGTATTTGTGCTTGATTATGTGTGAGGCTGCTCCTTAATCTTAACACCAGTTATGAGGATGCTCCATCATCCCTTGGCATTTCATCAAACCATCTATTCTTTCTTTATTAAAAACAAACAAAAACAATCTACTTTGACATTTAGCAGGCTTTAATGTCCACTCCCAAAAAGTCATTATGTATTTTATTGAGATTGGATACTTGGGTAGAATAACAAGTGTGTTGTTGGAAGTGAGCTCGCTGTCACTTAATTAATAGAAATGACTTTTTAATTTGAAGCAAGTCTGAATGAATCCTTTACAGTAGCCGCATATTTGAGAAAATCAAAAGCCGTACCTAGAGCAAGGAACGGCTATAGGTTAGACTGTTCGTCTACTACTTATTTCAGAGCAAGTGCAACTCCATTTGTACTACTACAGTAAACGGTGGCACCCCTGTCAAGTAATGTGTCACATACAGCCTACATAAAGTGGCTATAGGTTACACCCCAATGCCTCTGACCCATGCATTATTCTGTCAGTGTAAGTCCATACTGTATGAAGTACGTCAGCTTGTCTCCGATGACACCATCCCCTTAATTGCCTCACTATCCCTCTCCTCCTTCATGCTAAGTCTCTCCCACTTCAAAGTTTCTTTTGGCCGGTGTTGTTTGACACCTGAAACAAGGCCAATTTGAAGAGCCAAGAAGAGGCTAACAAGATATCTGCTGACAAACAATTGCACCTGTGTAATTGTTGACTATAAATATGGGGGGGAAACAATACAAGATGACCTCTGACTGGAAACACACACACACACACACACACACACACACACACACACACACACACACACACACACACACACACACACACACACACACACACACACACACACACACACATTTATATATATATATATATATATATATATATTAGTGACCTCTCAAATTAAGATAACTAATCTTTTTGCCCCGAAAATCATGTGATCGGTCCTGATTTGTGATCACGTGATCGAATCGGGACATCCCTATTAAATATTTACATATATGTAAGGATTTTGCTTATTTAAGAAATTGATACTCAACATTGTTAGTCGTAATGGTCATGAAATGTTTCCTGCGGAATCCATATATGTCTTTTCTTAGCATCATTTCCATGCTTGTTGTGAGCCATTTATTTTTTATTCCCTTTTTTTATATTAGCATCTTTATTGTTAAATATTAGGGGTGTCAGATGATTAAAAATTTTAATCGTAATTAATCACATGACTTCAAAAGTTAACTCACGATTAATCGCAACTGTGGGAAAAAAGTTACGCTTATAGAAATACGGCTGCATCTTTTAGTAATTGAGACAGTAATATCATCATAATTCATAAAATTTAGTTAAAATGCAAAGAGGTACTGTACTGTAAAAAACAAGTGTGATATTGATTTGTGTTGTGGTCATTTTTCTGCCACTAGATGGCATAATTGCATTTGTAAGACATTGGTGCCAGTTCAGTGCATTTTTCTTCTATCTAATCTTTAACATGAAGTAAATTCTGCACATTTTCAAAATGGTAAAATACAACTTTAGCCCAGTCTCCACAAATATATGCATTATTATTCAATTTATTTCTGCAAAATTTTGATATGGACGTGTCTACTGCGTTGCGACTGGAATTCCCCCAGTACAGCCTTTCCAAGTAAGGGGCGGTCATTAATTGTGCATTAAAAAAAATTGTTAAAGGAACTTTAAAATAACGCACTAATTTTGTCACCGCTATTAAATATGTTATAAATATTGATGTTATATATATATACAGATTGTAGTGAGTTTAGCAGCCAGGCCAGCGATATCACTGTGAGTTCCATATCATCATACACATTGATCACAAAAAATAGGAAAACCTGTTTACATTGCATTTCACTTTGAGGATTAAAGTTGACCTGTGTCCAATCTTAAGTCTATTTCTGGAAGGGGACTGGAGTGAATTGATTTTTAGTCAGCACTCTTCAAGGGAGTCGAAGGCAGGCTGTGCTATGATACCTTTTTGGATACATTTGCCTTTGGGTCTTAACAGCATAGTATTGTTATCACATCTTTATTTATAACTGCATGAAGCCGGGCAAAGGTAATGCAATGTGAAACGGGGGGTTTAGGAGAATGAAATGAGGACTGAAAGTCCACATAGGCGTGCGTCTCTGATAAGTAAATGGCCCTTCAGTCACCTGACCATCTAACAAGCCTGCAGGATGAAGATAATGGCTGTTGTGAAGACAGGTTCTCGAAATGATCTCCATCAATATGTGTCCAAGTTGACAAATGTCAGCCTTGCCATTTCTTATCATTTAACAATCCGCTGCATTTGAAATTAAGGTTGATCAAAAGTGCAAGCACTAATCATCCACAGTAAGACAAAAATGTTGTGTTCTGACATATCAGTCCGGATTCCTTGCACTTTTAGAGAAATATGATCTACACGTGTGAACTGTTATAAATAGCAGCAGGGAAGAACTGTCTGATCTCTGAAGCCTTCAATGCCTGGAATAAAATATTCAAATCAGATGAAGGCCATCTCCCAGCAGATACGAATCTACAGCAGTTTACCGTATCAATCACACCGCCTTTTCATTTAAGTATATTCCTCCCCTGTTGCTTTATTTCCTCAGAAAAGCATCAATCTATATATTCATAAATGTGCTTCTCTGCATCTGGAGAGTAAATAAGGCGTGAGTTTAATTAAAAGAAAACATCTTCTTCAGGTCATTTGCTGCAGTAAAGAAAAGGTTTCTCTCCCTTCTAATATGGTGCCATTTGGATAGAAGATGGTTCTAATAAACTGTCTCTCGCAACACATGCACACACGCACAAACTCAGTATGATATACTCAAATATCGAGGATTCATCAATTTCAGACTGAATGTCTTACACATATACAAACACATTAGCCTGGACCAGAGGCGGCAAACTGATTTTAATTCATTGGTCCACCCAAATTTGATCTCATTGTGGGCAAATGATAGGTCAAAAATATTTCCTGTTTTTGGGTGCAAATAATTGCATGTACATTCTGAAAATATTCACATTTATTATCTTATTGCAGATTAATCTGAAATGTCTTTAAAAATGAGTGCAATAATCAAATCCTGAGTAACTCATTTGCTCCCAAAAATGTATAAAAACGTTCTATTTTAATTTAAATATTTCCATGGTCCCAAAAACTTATTTCTACGTTGTTTAAAAAAATAATAAAAAATTATGCTATAGCATATATAAATATACATAAAACACCTGACCTGACCTGAAGAGGTCACTTAAAGCAATGGTAGTTATTACAAAAAACGTTCAGCAGGTGGCAGCAGAATATAAGAGATCTACCAGGGCCATGTTGCAGTTCTTTTCAACTGATTTGTGAATAATTATGAAACTTGGCTATATTCTAATGCTAATTGCTGCAAAACCGAGACAGATACAAATACACTTTTTTTTCCTGATGAAAGAAGAGACTCTAATCTTTCCTTTAGTGTAGGTTCCATGTTTTTATAGCAATAGAACACAAGATTATGTGAGCCTTGCAAAATCAGTCAAAATCCAGTAAAACAGCCCTGAGTGAAGGGGGTTCCTTCAGTGAAAATGGCTGGGAATTAATTAACAGCCAAATTTGGGAAGTCATTTAAAAAGGTTGGTATTGCACCCTCCACTGGACAAAATTAGCAACAATAGTTAATTTTAGGGAACATTTGCCGTTTGTCTTTTGTGATCACGGGCCAAATTGGACCCCTGATGGGCCGGTTATGATCCGCGAGCCGTATGTTTGACAACCCAGGCCTCACACAGTTCATTATTTGAATTGTTACTGATCTGTGAGTCATTTCCTTCCAGACCTACTTTTCCCCTGGAAGGCCATCTAGACAAGTCAACATTGTCACTATAGTATCCATTGATCCGCATTCTGTACTGCTTGTCCTCATTAAGGGTCGCCGGTGAGCTGGAGCTTTTCTCAGCTGACTTTGGATGGCATACACCCTGGGCTTGTTGCCAGCTTTTTCGCAGACCACATATCATATGGACAAGAAACCAGAGTCTTTAAATAACATGGCATGCATATTTTTTGGAATGTGGGAGGAAGTTAAGTACATGGAGAATACCCACGAATGCAAACGCCACACAGGAAGGGCCTGAGCCGTGATTGGCCTGTGAGACAGAGGCGCTAACCGTGAGAACACCGTGCCGCATCATTTCATAACAGCAGGGATGTTTGATGTTTGTCATTTCAAGTGTATATTCATGAAAATGGTGGTCTCGATTTTATCGCCTGCAGTCGTTGGGAGAGACAGTGAAACTTTCTAGGTTGTTCATTGAGTTTGTGTGTGTTTCTGAGTCTTGGCGAGAGTGTGTGTCCTGCCCCCCCTGAGTTTCTTGCTGATTAGAGCAGGTCTCGCCGTGAGCTAATCCAGCTCTCATGCTCTTGCTCGGCTCGTTTGGGCCACAGGGAGCAGAGGGGGAACACTCATTCAATCCCCCCTGCCTTTCGGACCATGTGAGAGGTAGGTCATGTCACACCTCAAGGTGACTGCAGCATACATATAATCGCACACCGACAGACACATACGGTAAAGGGAATGAGTTTAGGAGCAAAGCTCGTCTCATCAGACCGCATCTGAAGTTAATTAAGTGTTACCGTATAAAGTTTATTGGTAGGAAGTGAGCGCTTATGTGGAACGTACTTGTAGATTTGCGCGATAACCCATGTGACACGCCTCTTTTCATGCTTTAGCCAATCACAGCCATCCAACATGTAACAACTCCCCCTTAATACTTCCGATTTACACTGTTCAAATTTCAGCTTGCTTCAAAAATTCACGCCTTCCCGGGAATATATCGTCTGATTCCACATTACCTACAGTATTTGCACAATTTAACGTTAAATATCAACTTTTCCCCATCGATTTTCAATGGGACAGACATTGAAAGTCCCACTTTCCTTTTTCCATAAAAAAAAATAATAATAAAAATAAAAAAAATAAAAAGAAAGTCCCACTTTCCACGCCCACTTCCATACATACACTTATCATCATTACTACCTGTCTGATACTGCTTAGTGGGGCAGTTGGTAAAGTGCATTGTCCAGTAACCAGGAGGTCATGGGTTTGAATCCCACCTTCGACTGTACATTGCAAATACATCCATGGCCATTATGCTAAGTAATATACATGTATACCAACAGTAGTTAAATCAGTAGTTACTAGTTAGAGCAATTGCCCTCCACCACGGATTATCTGGGTTGAAACCCCACTTGGACCGCATTTTAGTACTTTAGTCATTTATCTTTCAAATTACCAACTTGCTATCATATCAAGAAATGGATTATAATTTCTAAATGCATGCTAGCTTTCAGCATCAGATGACGCTTTTCAAAATAAATAAGTGGTTAGATCGAGTGCCTGCCACCACGGAGTACCTGGGTTCAAACCTCGCTTGGACGACATTTTAGTAATTGATCTTTCAATTTATTTCATAAGCACATGCATTCAAAATCTTAGCATGCAGCTAATAGCATTCAGCTTTTCAGTATTCCCATGCCATTTCCGCAGAAATTGCACTTTGTCTAGTTTGCTATAAAAGCAGTACAGTAAAAATATGCACATTACTTGACAATTAATCAATGAAAGTTACATGTCCCCTCTTCAAATGTTCATCCCCAAAGCTGTCACAAACATCCCGTGGCTAAATCATCAGAGGAAGTCTATCAAATTTTGAAGTGGAAATGAGCATCGCAACTAATCTTCCGCACTTAATTGCACTGGTAATAAGCTTCTGCCAGGAATATTGATACGCTCGCACAATATTGAAAAGGATTCTAAAAATAACGAAATATACTTTCCGAATTAAACTCGTTGCTCATTTGTCACCGCGCGTGCGTATGCATTATTACCCAACTCATTTCCTCCGTCTCACTAATCTTTTTCTTTCCCCCCCAAACAAATTGTCTCACTTTCACTCTTCAAAGTGAGTGTAAGCTGGTACGGCAATAAACAGGATGCATGAAACTTTCGGAGAGCAACGCAGTATAATGGGATTAATTGTTATTGTTGTGTACGTGCGTGTGTGCGTGTGGCACCTAATGCATCCCGGATCGAGGCTGTGTAAATGCATCCACTCAGCAGGATGACAGAAGAGCAGCAGGATGACAGAGGGAGACGAGGGCCGACTGTTGACCTTGCCTTAGCCCCGTGTGGTCTCTGTTGAAGCAGTGTCATGAGGAAAGCACCATGTTGTCATGCTCGTAATCACATTACAAAGTCTGTGCTCTGTGCTCAAATGTGATTATAGTATCCATTCACATAGGACTAAGCGAGTTCGCAGTAGGACATACAAATGTAAAGATGGGAAGATAAGAACGAGAGACTTTGTTTTCTGTAATCGCAGACGAGGTGGAATCATTTACCAAGTGTTTTTGTGCGCGTGCCCGACAGCAGGTCGGTTTGTGTACATTTGTGCGAAAAGTTTTTTTTTTCTCCAGCTGTTACAAATTGACAGGCAAGTCCTGCTAATGGCAGTCCTGTTTCTCATTAGTGAGACCATTATCACTCCTCCATTATTTAATTGATTTGAATCCATGTCCCGTTCTGTGCTACGCTGCTCTGCTTTGCTTTATTTCGGGTTTAGCACACACTGCCTGCTTCGTCGTTAGCGGCGGGTTTTTGAAAGTGACACTTAACAGATGTCGGTTGTGAATATGAGGAATTGCTCGCTTTAAAAAACTATTTTTGGTTTATGCCTTTTTCAAAAATGTTTTTTTCAATAAGATACCCGAGGGCTCTATTTTCATGTCCGGCGTATGTCTGCGCAGAGGCGGGTTAGACCCAATGCTGATAATACCTGGGAACTAATTTTTTGTTGAGTTAGGTCTAACAACTGTTTTTAACAAATTTTTGGGTGCAGATTCCAAAACTGGTTTCAGTTTTTCTCTCTCACGTCAAGTTTTTGAGCTGGAGGATTCCCGTTTTCTTAAAAAAGAAAAGACAAATAAATCAATGTGTATGTATGTAAATAAAACACTGGATGGAATGGATTGAATAGTTACAGGCTTTGAAAATAAAAACAAAAAAAAAGGCATAAATTGAATGAAATACAATTTACAGTGTTATGCAAATGGTTACAAGGTTAAGAGAAAATTCCTTTTATACTAGCTTTCAGTTGGCAAATGTTGATATTACGGACCTTTATATATAGTTACTTATTCGCAGTGATATATTTGTTTTTTCATTTTTACAAACAGCATTAACAATGTTTACATGTTTATAAATTGCCAGTACCATTAATAATTATTTTGTGGTCACGATTTGACCCTGAATGAGATCTCTTCCTCCATTATTTTCTATTGTAAAAATATTTTCATATGCAAATAAATCCGAGCTGTAACAAATCATAATTAGACAGTCGCTTCCACTGTATTGCCCTGTTTGCCAATTGCCTTTCCCTTTTAGTCTTATTGTGCAAATGTTGCAATCAATCAAAATAAAATCTGTGGCTTTTTTTCTGGGGGGATGATATTAGTCTTAAAGCCCCAAACAATTATTGATTCTGGAATATTGTGCTTTTCCAACACATAAATCAAAGTCAATATTATGGCTCGAATCGCGTTTACGCAGGAAAGAAGCAGAAATGATGTCATGGAAGTGGTTGTTAGAATTCGTTAAGCATTCAATCAGATTGCTGTGCTTCTCACAAACACTAGTGGGAATAATTTACATTTATCTGGGCATTGCTCCGATATACTGGTATATTAACAAAAACTACCGTCTTCAATTCATTAATTTCATAATTGGATTGGAAATAGTAATTGTCGTTGTCCATTTTTTCCCCCGTCCCTTGCTGCTCTTTTGTTTTGTTTAAATAGTAGATAGTAGACATGTCCCTCATCTGACTGCGTCATTTTGTCATGTGTAAACACAGTAAAAGTGTGTGGGGGGGGGTCTGTTCATGCCCAGACGGGACCCGGACAGATTAAGGCCTTTACAGTAGAATGCGGCTTTATCTCCGCATCCACAATGGAGTCTCATTTCCTCTTTCAAACTACATCAGATAACACAATTACTGTGAATTACAAAATGTCCTGATTACTTGCACAATGCGGGGCTCTCAGTGTACAGTCGCACGCTACAAATGGCCTCTTATTTTCTATAGAGTGTGTTCGTACGAAGTGTAAATACAAACTTTAAGATGACAGCTGCCCGGCTTCATAGGGAGAACGTCTCCGTTTGATGCGGTAGGTGTGCACAAGTGCGTAAGAATCATAAAAACGTGTCGTGCAAGACGGTAAATGTGCGCTGGACGCTGGAGAAGAAGTTCCTAAAAAGACAAAGACGGAACAATAAACACATCAGCTTCTTGCCTTCTCAGTATCACATTATCATTAATTACAGTGGGAGCCTGGAGGCGCCAAACACACAAACAAGCTACTTAAGTCTGTGAAATATTAAACATCTAATTGGATTAAAAAAAAGTTTGGGGCTCACGCCAGGGAATGAGAAGTTAGCAGATTTTCCGCTACTTTTTTTGGTTACTCTCGTTGCATTTGTTTAAAAGCAATAGATTCACAAGAGTAACTAAAACGGTTGCTATTGGAATTGCTATTGATTTGCCTCATATTTACAGTATGTATACTGCGTTTTTATTGATTTTTTATTAGGGCTGTGCAATTAATCGCAAATCAATTACAATTTCAATTACTACACTCCACAATTACAAAATTGGCATCATCGTAAACAAAAATAAAAGATGAATAACCTTATAAATTAAATATATATAAATATATATTTGCACCTTTTTTATTTTATTTTAAATGACTCATTTAATAAATCTTGTTTGGCCCGAAAGGAACTTCAAAGAAATGTATTTGTCTTAATATTTTTTCACGTTTAAACATTTTCTTGTTTTGTACCCAAAAAACAAATGATTGTTCTAATCGTGATTTCAATTATTAACAAATTAATCGTGATGAATATTTTCTCCATAATCGAGCAGCCCTAGCTTTTATTTGACTGAGGACAGTCAGAATGGATACAGTTGTTTTCCCCTTTAGAAAAACATTAGTGTATACCGCCACATGAGCTTGTCTCTGTCGTATTTGGCATAAAAATTGGATTCAGCGTGGCTATCAGCAGAACTCAGAAGACACCCAGTTTAATGAATTGGGCACAGAGTTGCTCCATTCATTCTTATTGCCAGCTTTCCAATATATTTCAGCCATAATGGCTCCACACTGCAGTCCAGTCCAGCGGGGCGGGTAACCGTGTCAAGGGTCATTCATCAACAACAGCACCCGTCACTACTTGGCAATAGGAATAATGTTCTTTGACTTGGAAGCTCGGAGCCTTAGAGATTTTTTTTTGTTTACATACTTCTCTGGTCTTGGTTTCAATGTCACTTAAATGTCTCTGATCATTCCGCCCTTTGTGTGCTTTCCCCCCCTTACACGTCGCAATGTTGAATTGCTCTTCATGAACATGTGCCCACCATTTGTCTTGCGCACGTAGCCAAATGGAATTGGCAGATGCTGTGGTGGCTAAGTGTGTAATTCAAACTGTCTGTCTGTCTGTCTGTCTGTCAGGTGCCCATGACTCTGCCGTGCTGGTCATAACACTTTTTAATAACCCCCGAACTGCTACCATCGCCAGTTCTAAATCTGCCCCCTCTTTAATCCACGGCTTGAGAATCAATCAGTAGCAAGCTGCAGCAAAGTCAATGACGTGTTAAGTGTTTGTTGGTTTGTTTGTTTGCTTAGTTGCAGCTGTTTTGATACTTTAACGACTTACCGGCCATGTTCCCGTCATCGCTCACTCATCACAAAAAAAAGTTTTTTGGGGTGGTGTTGGTGGAGGGCCCGGTCGTCACGCCAGCGTGCCTAATGAGAACTAACCTTGTCCCGTCCGGGGGCTGGTGTTTCAAACGGTGCTGTATTTTCAGAAAGAAGCCCAGAGGTCCAATTGTAGCTTCAGCCTCTCTTTGAAAAAATTCTACTGCTTTGTCTCTCATCTGCGCCGGTGTGAATAATGATGCCGCCTGGTCTCGCCTGACTGTCATTCCCAACCACCTTTTAATTGGCCACTAGGAAGATAAACAAGAGAAGATGTAAAGTCATACGTGAGCAAAATAGCCTTTGACCGACAATGCCACTCATAACAAATTATAGCACATCAGAACCGCATTCGAAGCTCAAAGTGTTCGCCACAACGGACGGAGATGGGGGAGATTCATTACGATATTGACCCCAGGCCCGTGAGCCGCCTTCACCCGGGCTGTGTTGTATCGATAGCCTGATAGATGAAGGTGATGTGTCACGGGCGGTAAAAGGCAACACAGACAGTACGCGGCATTGAGCTGTTGTAGCCAATGCTGAGGACTGAGCCAGAGGCTTCTGGCTTGTGATTGCTCTCCTTTCCTTTTTACAGCTCGTACCTCATCTGATATAAATGGCGGCCCACCCCAACAATGACTAAGCAGTGCAATGGCAGATTGTTACAGTGGCTTCAAACTTGGATCTTCAGACCTTTTTCTCTCTCTCTCTCTCTCTTGTTTGACCCGACTGTCTGATCAATCATAATGATATCCCGTATCAATACTTGTAGAGATAAATACAGGGAGTTGACTGTTCTTATGAACCGGTGCATAACATAAAATTCATTGATTGGTTGTGTAGACTCATTAATTGAATATTTTTTTTAAAGGATGCAATGTTTTTTTTTTTTTTTAACAGTAGGGATACTTCAAAAATGTTGTTTTCAATAATATTATCAATGTTTAGGACATGTGGGATGGGTACAACTATATTTGTGGGTGTGTCTTAATGTTTCCCCGCAAAAAAATGGGGGTTCCCTGTAATGTATATTTCACACAACTCTTAAGCATAAAATTGTGCGACAGCAGCAGCATGCATGTTTTTTTTTTTATACACCTCCTCTGCATCTCTTACCAGCGCATTCAAACTTGACAGAGCATTCGATACACACTTGAAAAGCCAGCTGTCCAATTTGCTCCACTCAATCCGAGGCCTCCGAAGTGCTGTTCTTTCCAGTTGTCTCGCAGCCATTTTAAATGGCGCTGAAAGCCGACGCGGCGGTCTCGTTTGACTGTCGTGACATCGGCGGGGCGCGTGTGATTTTCCACATAATGAGACGGGCCCAACTGCCAACATTTCCACGCTGGGCTGCACTCAAAGCCTCAGCGAGATTGTAGCGACTCAACGAGTCACCCATTAAATTAAAGTTTTAGGTGATCTGGGGAGATGGAGCGTTCTTGGGGTTTCGCAAGTTTGCTGACTTTGACAGCGTTTGTCCTTTTAATCAGTGCCACTCTGTTTATTACTTTTGTCATCAACTATGCTTTGTTCATTTCAAACAGACAGACTTTTACTAACGTTACTGTTGATTGTTTTGTTAGGAGGATACTCAAAAACGACTCAACCTATTTTCATTAAATGTTACAAAGTTCAGTATTTTGTGAAAATCCATCCGTTTCTTTTCTGCTTGTCCTTATTGGGGTCGTGGGTGAGCTGGAGCCAAGCCCAGTTCACATTGGCGGGGTGAATCCTGGACTGATCATCAGCCAAATCGCAGCATTTTGAGGAAAATCCAGACAAAAGTGCCAACTCGGAATGCGTTTTCTGTTTTTGCCCTTTGGATCAAAATATATTATTTGCTTACTTTATAGAATATGTAGTATGTTTTTTTTTACTTATAGTATAGAACCATATTTTCCATGTCAGTATGACCATGTAATGTTAAACATTTACGTGGGAAATCCATGCAGGTAAATATTGAATCTAATTGCAATTGACTTCCATGTTTGCTGAGGTAGTCTGAAGCTTTTGCCAACGCGGTAGCACCTTTTGTGCAAGCGATATAATTGAATTTGTATCAGCACAAATCATCTTGGCAAATAAATCGCGGCACATGGCAGTTGAAGCCGGTGTGTTTGTACTGCTGAGATGAGTACTTGAATGAACGCCGGGCTCTTATTAGTACCTCATCCACATTGTTGAGTGAGCGGGAAAGATCGCTCTGAGTTTAAGTAGAAACCATCAAGTTGTTGACCTCATTATATAGCTCATTGTTTCACATCCTCTACTTGATGAGTTTGTTCGGTCTGGCTGTGGAAAAATAGACTTTTTGCCCCAAAATATTTTGCAATCACACAATGTAAAAAGCAATGTATAGTATTCCTGGGTAAGTTACTTTTTTGTAATCAAATCTGACACGGTTGTAGGTAAGCTAAGCGATTTTATACTTAACTCATTCACTCCCAGCCGTTTTCACTGAAGCAATCCCCTTTGCTCCCAGGTTGTTGTTTTTCCTGGATTTTGACCGATTTTGCAAGGCCCACAGAATATTGTGTTCTATTGCTTTAAAAACAAGGAACCTAGTAAAAGAAAGATTAGAGCGTCTTCTTTCATCAGGAAAAAAAGTATATTTCTATCTGTTTCCGTTTTGCAGCAATTAGCATTAGAATATAGCTAAGTTTCATCATTATTCACAAATCTGTTTTAAACTGTTGAAAAACAGCTTGTTTTCAACATGGCCCAGGTTGATCTCTTATACTCTGCTGCCACTGGCTGGCTGTTTTTTTTTTAATAACAACCATTGCTTTAACAGTTCTCTGTAGTTCAGAGGCTGCATCAAAACCTTCTGTATGTTCTAGCATAAAAACACACACATAAAAAACGTATAAATACGTATATGGGACAGTGTTGTTATTTAAAATAGAGCGTATTTATACGTTTTTGGGAGCAAATGAGTTCAAAAGAAAAACGTTTCCATAGTTAGAAGCGGTATAATCCAGAACAACAAATAGTCAGAAAAAATCTGAAAATATGTCTGTCTTTAGTTATACAATTTACATTTTTAACTATACTTTGATTAGTTACGGTTAAAATAAAGCAAAGCACTTGTCAATTTATTTGCGGAGTATCTAGAATTGGCGGTCGTCCACACTTGTGCCTTCATCATCATCGTCTATCTCGACTCTGTCCTTGGTGCTGAATTCACTGTCCACCGTCTCCACCTATCCGTTTTCTATATTCCTTGATTGACGTTGGGCAAGAGGTGGCGTACCCCCTGGACTGGTCCATAGTCAATCGCAGTTGTTATGTTATGTTGTTATGCTCATGGCCATTATGGGATTCATTCTGTGATCCGCTATGACATTTCTTTCATCTCAAAGTATTTACACACAATTTCTGAGAAAAATGCAGTGTCTAATTGGTAATGCGTGCCATATTCAAGGAAAGCTGCAGGAGATTTTTTTGGAGTTAATTACATATTTATCTCTGAATAAAAAAATGGTGTCCCCAACTGTGAAATAATGGTAATATTTAGTAATCCGGATTACTCACAATTTTCGGTCTCCTGCTGTTAGACTTTCTTAAACATAATCATCCACTCACTTATTTACCAGCCCCTGGTGTATTTATCCTCTACCATCTAAAAATCCAAAACATCTCTGCCAAGCTCTCATTTCCCTCCATCACGTCAGTGGAACATTCTGACCAACTACGGTCAGCTTTCAGCTTTCAGCTTCCTTCCCCTCAGCCATCAATTCTACCGAAAGGCATGAAACAGCATTAGCGTTTCATTATGCAAAGACATGACATGAAACCAATTCAAGGTTATCCAAGATACACATGCCACCTATCCTGAGGGTTGTTTGTGTGGGTGGTGGCGGGGGGGGGGGGGGGGGTAAAGGTCAAGAAGATGACTGTCATTCATACTGCTCAGCGATCTTTGGTTTCAAAGTGCTATTGTTTTCACCATTTGTCATGAGGTGCCCTGCGGTGAAGGGGAGGGCATGCAGAGAGCAGGTGGACCGGCTTACACTGCGCTTGATGGAGCGATAAATAAGGCCAGTGAAGACCTGCTGGCTCAGTGGATATGTAGTGGTTCACATAGCCAACTTTCATGCAGCTAGCGTGGGCTCATTTAACACTTGATGCTTCCCACAATTGCTCCGTGATTAACTGGGAATCGCTACAGGATGTCGAACTTGAGTATGTCTTCAGAGTTGAACCAAACCTCAGATAATTACAAATGGTTGGTGATCATTATGCCAACATGAATAAAAAGCCACAATTCTGCTTGTAACTTGTTTACTTCAGTGTAGCCTTTAATGGCCTCTGTCTAAACCTGATGTTTCACTGGCTCTATTTTAAAAAAGCTCCGATGTTGCCAGGCAACATAGAGTGCAGTCTGTAGACTTTGTGGTGATAGTGCAAAGCAAGTGTAAATTACCGTCCATCATTATTTCTTGAAAAGTTTAAACTTTTCTATCCTGCCAGATAATTTGTCTGGAGTGTTTTGATGAAACCTCAGTAGTGTCAACATGCCGACCTTGCGGCTCATTGCTCCATCCTGTCATCGTTTATGTTCTCTCCTCTGCTTCCCGTTCACACCCTAACTCATTCCCAATGGACTTTTCCGAAAGAGATGGATGTGGAGGCAGTGGGTTGTTTATTCCGGTATTATTCTAAGTTATGGTTTTGTCTGGAAATGTGTGTGTAGGTCCATGACAGAAAAAAAGCTGACTGCGCAGTATTGTACACAATACCCCTGACTTGGGACCTAACTAATGGACCCCTGCCTCAAGGCTGTCTATGTGATTGCAACTCAGTACGGGACACCCGTCAGAGTTTGTATCCTTGTATCACTTCAGGGCCCAAACGGCCTCCAGCAATATTTGCCAAGTGGCAGGTTGGCACGTAATCAGGACTCTGCGATTGACAGTGTCAGAAAGAATCCTGAAGGTCAGTAAACAGCTTTCCCAGTACAGCTGCCCACAACTAAAGTAGGTACATCATGAGTCAATAGGCACCTGGTATTCATATTTTATATTATTTGTTATTTCTGGGCTGTACTACTCTTAGAATGCCCGATTTAACTCATTCACTCCCAGCCATTTTCACTGAAGCAATCCACTTCGCTCCCGGCAGTTTTACTGGAGTTTGACTGATTTTGCAAGGCCCACAGAATATTGTGTTCTATCGCTATAAAAACATGGAACCTACCAAAAGAAAGATTAGAGTCTCTTTGTTCATCAGGAAAAAAGTATGTTTCTATCTGTTTCCGTTTTGCAGCTATTAGCATCAGAATATAGCTAAGTTTCATCATTATTCACAAATCTGTTGAAAACAGTGGGGAAAAGAGCTTTTTGCAACATGGCCCTGATTGCTTCAAGCGTTCTTTTCAGTTTAGAGGCTGCATCAAAACCTTCTGTATGCTGTAGCATAAAAAAAAAAAAACATTAAAAAACGTTTAAATATGTTTTTGGGACCACTGCATTTATCCTGTGAGTAACAACAATTCTGCATTTTCATCTTTGTGAGAAAGTTCTGGGAAGTGACTTTTTGTGTCCCAGAATGACTTTGGCAAAGTATTAAGTAGCTCACACTGTGAAAAACGACAATTTCAGGACAGAAGAAGATAGATAATAGTCTCATTATTACACATCATAATATGTAGGCCTACTGTAATTACAAGTGCATTTATTTATTTAAAAAAAACATATTCAGAATTACTATGTGATTATTATTGTAAGTAGTTATTTGAAATTAGAGGGCATGCGGTCTTAGTTTGCACTTTTTTGCTGTTAATGAATCATATCTAATTCCCACTTCCACCTGTAATTAGTGCAGATGCTGTTCAGGGCGAGTGTCTCCTGAGCATAAATAAATATTTTACGGGGTGCTTGCATTTCCATCAGTTTTCTTGGGAGGACAAGATGGAAGGCTTCACCTTATTCGTTTTAATGGGCCAGACGTGAAGCCGTTAAATTAAATTGAATTACTCCCTTATTAAGATTAACAACTCCTAAAACAACATTATACAGGGGTGTGACCACGGATGCATGTTTGCTAAGGAGTCCTTCGGAAGAACTTTATTGGTCTTCTTGCTTTCTCCTTTCTTCTCCTCTCTCGGCCATCTGCATTAAAAACCGCAAATAAATACCTACAGTGTACTGTGGTCAGCCACAATGTGGGTGGAGTTAAGTATTACATTTTCTTAGTGGTCTGGCGAAAGATGAGAAATAGCATCGAGCATTGGGCCATTTGCTGTCCAATACTAATACAATCTGGGAAGCAAGACAATCATCAAGCGCAATACACTGCGGTGATTGGATTGCAAAGCCTGCACCATGGGCAGAGTGGTATCAAATCCACCTAAAAGTAAATATCAAGTGCTGGGCAGACTACTCCCAAAACATAGTGCTAATATATTTTAGTTACTGTCATTTGAAAGTTATTGTTTATATTACGCTATTATAGTCTGAGTGTAACTTGAATTTTTTACAATGTGTATAAAGTATGCAAAAAAGTCAAATCACTACCTGGCACGCAATAGGGGTGGAACGGTTCACAAATTCCACGGTTCGGTTTTCGGTTTTGTACTGACGGTTTTCGGTTCAGTTCGGTATGCAGTGACTTTCCTGGTGGGGGGGGGGGTGGGGGGGTTTGGTCATACATTGTAATGACCATTTTGGACAGATTAGACCTTCTTCCGCGTCTATCATAATAAGGCTCTGCAGCGGTGAACTCGAAAACCGATCATCCTCGGTCGGCTGACAATTTGTGTTGTGATGAGAAATTGATCTGCAAGGGTATAAAATGCAGCATTAATCTACTTGACTAAAATTTTAACAAATACAATATTAATTGTATTAGGAATGGCTTACTTTACTGTATTACTGAAAAGATTCATACATAATTTTTACGAGTACAACTAGTACTGCAAGTACAGTAGATGATTTAATACAATTGCACACGCACACACAGTCCGTCTGGTAAAAAACGTCCTTCTCCTTTGTATCCATCAGCAGCCTCTTACACTTATTTTCTCCCTCTCATCTTCCTCTCTCCTCCAATCTGTCCCTCCCGCAGCGTGATGATGGTATTCTTGTATTTTTTTATTTTTTTATGAACCCCAGCCCTACCGCTCGGCAACCCCTCCCCTCAGCAAATAAAGCCAGCGGGAGGCAATGATGGGAGATGACGCGGGGGGGGGGGCTGTCTTGCCGAGCCCTGTCCCTTTCCAGAAAAATGAAAGCAAAGGTGTTAATATTTCCGACATGGAACATGATTCCTATCACAGATCATCCCTTTCTATATCCATTACAGTTACAGCGGGATGACAGGCATTGACGGCGCGCGCGTGTGTGTGTGCGCTTTTGTGGTATGCAATGAAAAAATATGTATTTTCAACTTCATTATTGTGCTTGTATATTGTCTACTTATAACAGTTCAGTAGATAATACATTATAGACTGCACCCCGTTGGTAATAACAAATATGGCAGCTCATCTTTACTACAAACCAATGAGCCACACTAAAATGCCTGTTCTATTTTTCCCAGTAAATGTTAAATGTACGACATGAAAAATCGACCTTTTCTAAAACTGAAACCATTAACGGGTGATTGATAATTAAGGCATCAATAGGCAGGCATTTTACATTAGACTGACCTGCTGTCTGTTAATAACATAGCTTGTGACCGCATGATTTAGCCCATCAGCAAGATGCATAGAAAGAGGGCGGTACTGGAGAAGTTGTAGAGGTTATTAAAGCTCTGGATAAGGAGTGAAGGTGTCAGTGGAGCAATGTTAAAAAAGAAAAAGAAAAAGAAAAAGAGCGGAGTTGGTTATAGTGGCTTAAAAGATACAGTAAGGATATGAGATGTAAGATTTCTGCGAGGTATAAGGAATTAATTGAGATACTTTTTAAGTAAAGGTCGTAGTGAGTCGGGTGAAGATGCAATTGAAGTTACTTCGTAGTTTTGACTTTGAACTGCACACAGAGGAGAGGATCCAATGCAAAAAATGGGGAGGGAGGTTGCGAGAAAGCAAAACGCGACAAGGAGATTGAAACAGGCTTTTTAAACCAATGGCATTCAGTCGCAATGTCTCATTTAATCTTTTTATTTTTTTTTTTAAGATGGTTGTTGAGCAATTTTCACACAGGCTGATACTATTCATATAGTATACTCATATAGATTTTCATCTAAATACTATACGAAGAGCTTTTTGTCTGTAAGTTTTCTTAAGATGCTTGTCTGTGTACATACCTGCAAGTAGCGCGCTAATTAGTGTTAGCGAGTCAATGGCATTTTCCATTGTCCATTAGCCTTGAGCTAGCTATGTTCAAGAAATAAGCTATACAAAGTGTGTTTTGTTTTGAAAGTGCACTGTGTTATTTTATACACACTATGTGTTATTCTATAAAGGTTTGATTTTTAATACTTTTATGCGTATTTGTCGTGTTTTTACACGTAGATCCGAACTTGAAGCTTTCAGTGTACCGTACCGCTAAAGTCATAGCGATTTATTTGCTTCATATTGGCTACATGCAAACTTGTTGACAGGTACTTTTTTACGGAAGGGTCAAATGTTACTTTTAATGAAGTGTCTGTTTGGGTCCTTTCTGTACACGCTAGCACAACTACAACGTGCAAACAACTTAATATGGAATTTGATGGCGGTTATTGTGTTTCAGCACAATCAGCAGTCATTAGGCCAACTGCTGCTGACGGAAAATCCGCCTGAACTTCAATTAATTACACCGTTGCCGCATCCGTTTTCTAAACAATTGCACTCAATGTTGACACACTACCTGTCCAGATTGTATGGACACACACCGTTGGTGCAATTGCTATCTCCCTTCATTTATCGACTGTTACAAAAGCACACATGCATCATTGGAGTGTATTTGGGGTACCACCAGTTAATCAAAGCTTGGTGGGGGGGGTTGGTGGTGTTCCACTTCGCTCAAAATAGCTCTCGCACCCATCCCTCCCTTGTAGTCTCTCACCTGGTTTTGGATAAATGCTGAGTTTAATCATTTGTCTCGGCAGCATTTTCGATTTACACAAACAAAAGCAAACTCCAGCTACTGCCAAAGTTCTCTGTTCGTGTCTGTTTTGGCTCTTCGGTTGCTAATATGCAGTTGGAAATACAATATGTATGTTCTCCACGTCCATGCGTGGTTCTCTGTTGACAACTTGACACCCCGGCTTCACCCAACTGTCTAAAAATATGCATATTAGTTTCAATCAAGACTATTTTGCCTGTAGATATAAAAAGCCATCTCTGTGATTGACAGGTGCTCAATCCGGAGTTTACCCCACTTTTCATATTAATTCAGATGGGATAGACCGCAACCGCCTCCCTTGACCATAGACGGGATTAACTTTATAGAATATGCATGTATGCTGGATTTCACTTTCCTTTCTTTTCTTTGGTCCTTCCTCGGGTCTCCTGACGGCGGTGTTCGGTTTAGGTGAACGGTATGGGATTTTTTTAATAGGTTTTTGGTGAACTAATGAATACACACACACACACGCACGCACGCACACACGCACACACGCACATACACATACTCACCCACATACAAAATAATAAAAAAATAAAATAAAATAAAAAACAGCAATGATGATGACATGTCAAATCGGTAAAATTACTGAATGAACAATACTGAGCTCTCCAAAAAAAAAAAAAGAATATGCATGTATGGACATGGACACATGTTTATTTAATAACGCTAGAACATCTTTTTTTGTGATAGAATTCATCTCTGCAGTTGTCTCACACCTCAAACCAAATTTCAAAATGTACCTGGCGAGCTGCAGACGCACACATCTGGTTGCTTAGTAGCAGTCGGTGATGTTAAGTGCGGTATTGCTCAGGGCTTGTGTGGTTTGAGCCAAAGCTGTCTCTGTAGAAACATGGCTTGATGTTGTTTTTTAATCAATGGGACATAAGCTCTGGGTGGTGTGAAAACTGCTACTACATAGGAATTCGAAATGATCCAGTGTCTCATAACACCATTAAAATGTTGTGCGTTCGCTTGTTTATTCGCTATAAAATCCCAAATTGCAAGCTGCATGTATCACATAAGTTTTATGATGAACAATTTTGTCAGACGTTGGATTCCTGCATCCAAACTCCTCCATCACGAGTACAAAGTGCATCGCAGTCAAGGTGAACACTCGCCATGAAAATGCAGCGCGGACGGTAGCTTTGAGGTCTCCGAGTTATTGGACTTTGCAAGCAGCTGCCTCAGCCCAACCATGCATTACGCTTCAAATAGGTACAGTGACCCTTCCCCTGAAAGCAACTCAAATGACCGTGCTTCATATGCTGCCTCAGCTTTGAGAGGGGTCAAGTGGCCATTGATTGCTTTCTGTGGCAACACATGTAAAGGTGGTCAGCAATCAAACACGGCGAAAGAGAAGAGGCGATTGAAACCTCACCGCCTGTCTTCGACTGACAGCCTTTTTGCCCTTTCCATTCATTCGATTTGGCCAGTGAGATTTTTGCAAGTGGTTCTGAAAGCTCAGCCCACATTCCAATCGAGGCACAGTGCAATAGAATGAAATCCTCAACTTCTCAAGCTGAATTTGATTGTCATCAGTTTTGATGGTCTTTCACCAGATAGCTATAGAAATGTTTGACGAGTGTAAGGATGGCTGAAGTTTTTGTGTGCAACACCCAGACGGATTCATTTTGCACTTTTTTTGTATGGCTTGCTCCAAAGGATCTCTGTCAGAGCCATTACAACTCTCATCTGTATCAGTCAATTGCTTCTCCTCAGCCATCCATCACTTAATCAGTGAACAGCTAAAGTGTCATAGAGCACAGTTGTCTCACCCCCGGTGAGATCCAGTTGTTGGACACCTGCTGCAAAATGGTGTTTCATCAAAACTGCAGGATTTGATTGGAGTCCTTTTAGGGACGGTTTTGCTTTACAAGTTGTAATGATAATCTCTACAGAGGAATGGATCTTTACGCTTTCTTGCCATGATAATTGAGAACCCAGGAGAGCATGTCCATATTCGGAGCAATCGTTAAAAGACCGCATTGTTTGGAAACAAGCCGGGCCACACGACTCGGCATGACACGTTAGACGGGTCGAAGAATGTCCTTTCTGATCAATGTCTAAACAAAAGCTTCAGTCAATCTGTTATTTGGATTCTAAGTCTAGGAATACCAAGCAATATATAGTGTCAGACAAACCATAACGTCAATGTCCACTGGGGCGACATGGCTCAGTGGCAGAGTGGTCGTCTCCCAACCAACCCGAAGCTCGTGGGTTTGATCCTCAACCCTTGTACCCATGGCATAGTGTTCTTTGAGCAAGACACTGAACCCTAACGTGTTGGTGTTGTCCATATGTTATCGAGGTTCAGGCACTGATATTGATTTGTGGCTACACAAAGGTAAAAGTTAATGCATAACCTCAGCACCAGTTGGTACTTACTGGTATTTCCCCCCTAAATTTGACTTGCCTTCTCCAGCTATATCCCTTTTATTGCCTGCCAACCCGAGGACATCTTCATTGTCTTCCCCTCACAGCGTGAGGTCTTGCTTCATGTGAAATGTAACGTTGCTTACCCCAGGCCTTAGATTCTCACTCTAATGGAAGCCCATAATTGAATCAGTTGGGCATTGGGTGAATTGCTGTATATATTGACTCCTTTGGGTCCATCACCATTCTTTCCTCTCCAGTGTTCTGCCCCTATTATCTCTCCTGTGAGTCATC
Source organism: Leptonotus elevatus (assembly GCF_054856555.1). Lineage (NCBI taxonomy): Eukaryota > Metazoa > Chordata > Actinopteri > Syngnathiformes > Syngnathidae > Leptonotus > Leptonotus elevatus. The sequence goes on from NC_141259.1 coordinate 9,178,977, forward strand.
ATCAGCATCATCTTGGAGAAGGGGGATATTGCATAGCCGTTGTCTGGGAGTTAGGCTAATTTAAAGAAACATTTGCTGGTGTTTCAGTCTCTGACTGTTCCTACCCTGCGTAGCCAGTCGTGCTTTTAACAATCGCTCACCCACCCAGGCAGATATAATATCATAATGATGAGACCTTTCTCTCGTTAATGTCCGTCTACCAGTACTCTGTGGCAATTACCCCCGCCGTATCATCTTGGAAGCCTCTTATCTGCGAGCATATCTTGCCCTGCCTTTCTCAGTAGTCCGCATGGATCTCACGCATGGTAAACATGAGCCCAAAATCACGACAAAAGGCAATGGAGGTGACTAATGTGAAAAAGGAGTTTATAGAGGAAAGGAAATTGAATGAGGGCAGCCAAGACAGAAAGTAAATAGGCAGTGGCAGATGGTAGGAGCAGGTGGAATGATAAATGGCAGAGTTCAGCTGAGAGGGACGTTCTTGGGCTTTTGTAAGCGGGCAAGACAGGCAGACAGAGAGTAATGGTCCTGGAAACACAAGAAAATGACATTAGGGCAGGTGGACCAACAGCAACAAACAGTCAGGCAAGGGTTGCTTTAAGGTTAATCGGTTTGATTCTACCTACTCAAAAGAGGAGCAACATTTTAGGACAATTTCAAGGAATGGTCAAATGGTTGAAGGAAAAATCCAGAACAAAGGGAGGTTTAGATGAGAATGATCGAGCAAAAGTGTGAGCGTCTGTTGGAGTGACAGTAAAAACACTGGTTTGTATACTCGGCCAGTAGCTTGACACAAATGCGTATTTTTAATACCTAATGGCAGTAATATGTCTCTACCTTCTCTAACAGTCACAGCAGATGTTCACTTTAGTTCGACACAATAAGTGTGTATTGTAAGACTGTTGAATTTGACACATCTTCACACCTGTATGTTGTATGTAAACAAGCTAATTTCAATGTGTTATACGGAAAGATATGCGGTCATTCATTCTCGACCGACACATTTTTGTCTCACCCAGTATCGACTTAATATAGAAATGAATGTTGTTGAATGATGTTTGTGGACATAAATGTGAATTGTTTCCCTTATAAAACTGTCAGCTGTGATTTGAGGCGTATCATTTTGTTTTGTTTTTGAAATGCTAATCCAGCCAATGTGTGCTGACACATCGAGGCTACTTTCCACTCTATTTTATTTTATGACAGTCTACGCAAATCTGCATTAAAAAGCGAAACATTTGCTTCTGCTTAAAGCGACCACAATGGTGACCGCACAGGATAAGTGAAGACGATACGGGGTGGACATATACAATAAACGTGGTGCCTGACTGGAGTCGGGGGTAAATGTGTGTGTTTATACCCCTGCTGACTTCAAGAGAGGCCTCGGCAGGGAGAGCCCGTTAGTTTGGCATTTTGGGAGGAGCCAAGGAGAGCACTTACTGTACAACCTTCTCTCGCTAACAAGGCGGATTGAGGTAATGGAAACTTCCTAGCACATGCAAGGAATGGTAGCTGGTATCATTTTATTGAGTTGAAATGTATACCAATCCATCTGGCCAAATGCATACATACATTAGATAACTTGACAGCATAATACATACTGTTGCCTCATTAAATATCAACCGCTTCTTTTTTTCAATCGAATTGCTGCCGTCAATAGTCTTACGAATATCAACAGTAGTGCAGTGAGAGTCAGCATCAACACAGATCAAGAAGTCAGACGAGCACATACATGAATACTAATAGAGAAAGGTTATGAAAAAGTTGATTTAATACTGTTTACCCCAATGGTGAACAGTATGTAAACCGCTACTCCAAGTAGTTGCGTTGAGTAAAAAAAACCCAAAAACAAACATAAAAAGTTTCAAGGATCACAGTATTAGAGTTAATGCATGATGTATTTCTTTCTACAGAGGACATAATTGGTGTTACGGCATAAAAGAGTTGGAAGCGGTTATATTGCTGAGTGGGTAAACTTCAATGTCAGAGGTGCATCAGTGCGCACCCTTCCCGTAATGAGCCATGGCCCTTATGCTCCCTTTGACTCTGAGGTTGGCTCTTAATTAGCAACTTGGTCTTTAGGGTTCGTTAAGAGGAAGTGACCCCGTTGAACTAACGACTCAACACTGCATGATTTTCAATCCTATCTTTTAACATGCAAGCTCAGCCCAATTTCACTCCTATTTGAAGTGGCTGTATTTAGTTGTTACCAGCTCGTCATTCAGAGCAGGATAAGTGGACTCAAAAGAAGACATGTTCCGAATCGGGCATGTCTGACAGGTCTATTAAAGGTGAGGTCAAGGTGCTTACGTTGAGCCCCAAGGACTCTTTGTGTCTCTCTGTTCTTTGCTTTGATAGACCCTCCATAATCCATAATGTCTTTTTTATCCCAGTGAAGCAGCCACCCACTCATTTATCGGCCGCTCCCAAAGGCTGCGTCCAACTCACGTCGCCACTCGCTGATTTAATTGTACAGTTCGGGATGACTGGCTTTCACCTTCAGCTTCCACCAAGCTGAGCACAGCTCATCCCCATTCAGTCCAATCATTCACCTTAAGGATGGGGAGAGGGAGGCTGTGGTGGAAGGCTTAACTACTGTATGTTCTCTGTTATTCATTGTGAAGATGCCACACTTGCGCAGGTCAAAGGAAAAAATTGCTGTTTTTACAGTCACATAAAAAAAAAAAAAAAACGTTTAATTGTGCAAAAGTTCAAGACGATTCAAATTTAGCTTATTAACTCGTTTGCTCCCAAAAACGTATGAACATGTTCTATTTTAAATATTGCCATGGTCCTAAAAACGTATTTATACTTTTTTTATGTTAGAACATACAGAAAGAAGGCTTTGATGCAGCATCTTGAAGCAATGGTAGTTATTACAAAGAACGGCCAGCAGGTGGCAGCAGAGTATAAGAGATCAACCAGGGCCATGTTGCAACAAGCTTTTTTCACCAGTTGTTTTGTGAATAATAATGAAACTTAGCTATATTCTAATACTAATTGATGCAAAACGAAAACAGATAAAAATATCATTTTTTTCCCTGATGAAAGAAGAGACTCTAATCTTTCTTTTGGTAGGTTCCTTGTTTTTATAGCAATAGAACACAATATTCTGTGGGCCTTGCGAAATCCGTCAAAATCCAGTAGAACAGCCGGGAGCGAAGTGGATTGCTTCAGTGAAAATGGCTGGAAGTGAATGAGTTAACATATATACAGTAATATATATTTTTCAAACTTAAGGGGCAAGTTTTCATAGACTGTTCTAAATTTCTGGTTGACTTTTCACTGCATTATATTCATCTCATTGAATGTAAGGCAGCGGTCTTCTTATGTAACCCAACGCGTGTATTTGGTAAATTGGGTTTTTGCTTTAGGCTTTTGCTGTATGAGAATATTTAAATGGAAATTTCTAAGCACAGGCAGAAGACCACATCTGAAACGATACAACAGAATATAAAAATGCATTTCTTCTAAAAATCCCATTAAACCTTATTTTCTAAATGTCACCGAGCACCGAAAAAAGATAAGAAATTGGAGGACAGCAAGCGGAGTTCCCTGTCGCTGGATAATTGGTCACAGAAAAGAAAAAAAAAAACTGTTCGGGAGCCATTTGCAATTTAATTATCTCAAATATGACAGTCATTAAAGTGGCTTTTCCTTTGTACACCAAAGCTGCATGTTCCCTTCCGGCTTTTATCGTCCACTGTGTAAAACTGTCAAAGTGTAACTCTACTAAGTCCTTTTGAACTTTTAGTAGTGTTTATGGTATTGACTGACGGGAATACATGAAGAGAAAATGGTGAGACATTTCTGCTTGCTGGGTGTGCAGTAACCCTGAATGTTTAGTGTGTCGGCAACATGTATGTTTATTTTAAATCCGGATTTAATGAGCGAGCTGCTAGTGTACAGTCTGCATATATCGCCGTTGTCCAAAGATTCAGTATATTGCTGATATTGAACACATTAATAACATTAACTTGAGAGTTGTCGTTTCTGAAATGTGCAGTAAAGACCTGCTGATTTATGATTTCACAAATTCTGTGTTTTTTTTTCCTGTGATTTATGATTTTTCACTAGCCAATTGCAAGGCACATATAGACCAAGAATCATTCGCATTTAAATTCACATCAATAAACAATTTAGAGTCTTCAATTAACCGAAGACGCATGGCTTAGGGGGTGTGAGATGAAGCTACAGAAGAGAAGCCGGAGAATTCCCCAAATTACCATTCAGTGTATGCACAGGTTAGGTTGTACACTATGAAATGACTCTTATTATCTAACGGTCTTTTATTATCGACTATATTTTTCCCCATTGTGAGTACACACAAACCCATAAAGCCAATTCCTTTGGAGACCCTTTGTCATTATTATGCAAATGATGGACGGTCCTACTCTGCAGTAAATAAATTGCATTGTAATTAGGATTGTGATTTATTTGCATAATGGCACGCTCACTCTGGCCAGGATTGTGTGAGACAAATGGATGTAGGTTGAAGTGCTCTTCTCTATAGAGGCTGCTAAGGACAGACCAATGTTTTGACTTGGAGTACAGTTGTGTTTTATCTAACGGCTCCTCCAAGTGCTCTCTGCACTCCAGATTTAATCTCTGCAAACCGTTTTCAATTGCTTTGAAAAAGGACACCGTCTAGCACACAGCTGCCGCGTGTATAAGTTATTGCTTTGCAGTTTGATGGCCTCTCCGGATGATATTACCAAGCTGCTAGCATCACCGCTGCCCTTAAACTGGTCTGTCAGTATCCCCAAATGCACTTCACACCTGATAATAATACAGCATGTTGGCACAGAATGGTGTTTGATAAATGGTCATCGCCATTTTTGAGCATTTGCAATCTGTTGCCTTTATTGTCCTCAATCTTATTGTCCAGGGCCACTAAACGCGTTACACAGATAGTGCGAATCAGTACGGATTTTGTTCTCTGCCTTTGGAGTCACGAGGATTTTTTCCACCAAGCTGCTTTTTTTCCTCTTTCGTAGAAAAAGGGGGCGGGGGTAAACCGCATGATGACCCATCAGGCCTCCTATTGAATGAATGAAACAATGAATGTATTAATTCCATGTCCATTTCTGCATAAAGAGCTCTACAAGGATGTCACGTTCCCCAGCAAAGGTTGCCTACTGTTATTTAAATGTCTTCTTTTCTGACACTTGGGTCAGCAGCAGGTACAGTGAGGAGAGCTGGCACTCCATCTACTGAGAAATGCTTTTTCGAAAAGGTCACAGCTCAATTCACGGGATGAATAATGGTGACATGCATGTGCTCGTGCGTGAGCAAATCGCGCCGAGTCTAGCCGCACCTCTTCACGCTGTGCTGAAGCCAATAATGTTTCCTCCGTTCAAGCGCCGCGCAGTACACAAAACACAACAAAAAATACTTCTGGTGTCAAAAATGCTCAAGCATGTCGAATATGACTGCTTACAATGTGAGCTTATAAAGGAAGTTCCTCAATCACGGGTCATAAAATGTATTACCATCCTATGTAAGAATGTACATAATTCTCAGGTGTATTACAAGACAAATGGGGCTTCTTCGCTTAAGTTACTGTCGCACACAAAAAATACGTTGAAAGAAATGCCAACCAGCTGTAGAGTTTCTTCCTTAAACTGTCATATGAGAGAGCATAAGCTCTCTCATCACGGCTGTCTCCTTGAGTTATAATTCAAGTGAATGGTCTGTTAATCTTGAGGGAAATTGGATTCGACCAGTGCTGTCCCTCGGGAAATTTCCACCTTTCAAACTCTTACGCCCTCTGCTTTGATTGGAAGACCAATCTTCTGTTTTACTTGATTAGTAGATACATCTCCAGCACGCTAAAATGAGAATTGCCACTTTGATGCCAGTCTTTAATGCATTTAGATGTTTCATTATTGTCCTATAATTTAAATTTTTAGCCTTAAATTCTCAGTCTTTGTAGAGATGAACGTAACCAAGAGGCCTTCCCTACAGCACGTCTTTAGTATAACAGCGGCCAGAAAATCTCAGCCATCTATACTTTGACATTTATAGCCAATGGCCAGCCCTCTGTGGGCTTAGTGGTATAATGCTGAGTGATAACCTTCTCGAAAGTGGATACACAAAACGGACAAAAAAGTATATAACTGCAAATGTTAAGCTTCTTTTGTCTGCTCTAGTTTTAATCATTTCTCACATCTATGCGGCTATTCTTTGTTACTGAATAAGGTAAACACGTTGTATCACCCTACACACATCAGTCTTAGGGATCGTTGTTAGCATGTCTCCGTTAAATTTGGGAGGTTTTGGGTCAAATCTCAACTCCGAAATGTACTTGCTTCCTCCAACATTCCAAAAAACTTTTACATTAGATTAAGTGAAGACTCTAAATTGTCCATAGAATATGAATGTGAGTGGAAATGTGTCTATATTTGCTATGTGGTCGAATGGTGACCCGTTCAGGGAGTAAAAGTTCCCCACGGGGAAAATAAAAGTATATCGTATCGTATCGTATCGTATCGTACTCAGCAAGCCCGGGGTGGAAGTTGGATTCTGGGATTCCAGGATTCCACCTTCCATGCTTCCACATCCTGGAACTCTAGGAGAGAGTCGCCTTCCAGCTTTCGTATAGAGATATTATTTAGGTAATTCTATGCTATGATCCCCCCCATTTATTGTTCATCTGAAAAATTCATGTTGAGCTCACAGATTTGTATAATTTTACAACAGCTGTAACAACCGACTCCATTTACCATCTAACTCACCAGTAATTTAAAACAGATTAGCTCCAGACGGATACACGCTTGTAAATTAAAACATGTTAGGTCTCCATTATTTTCTCATGAGTGATCAGCTGCTGCTTCGCCACCTTAATTTAAATCGCTTCAGATTTAAAGCGGGACCCCTTGTTTCCCCCTTAAATTAAATCCTCCTGATTGACTTGCTGCTCTGTCGTGTTTAAGCGCTCTGGGCCATTTAAGTGGCTCAGTCAAGCAAGGAGCCTCAACGCGTATTGCGAAATCCCACATTGATGTCTGGGTGTTTACCGACTGATGAAATGTATTGATTCCGGGAGATAAGGGGGATTGTACTCGTGTCAGCTCTACATGAGTATTTGGCCTCCGTGTAGCGGCACCATGAATTTTGAGAGAGCAAATATTGATCTGAAATGACCTCTGCAGCAATCATACTGGATCTACCAGACTAATGGGAGCTAGTTTGCTTTGCATCACGACACAGATCTTTATTTGGACCCACTAAAAGCAAACGTTTTACCCTAAGATGATCAAATCTTCTGCTGGGAAAATGGACAGACAGAAGGCTCGGGAGGACAAGCCAAGGCATAGGCAAGGTTTCAGGATCTAGAAGGTCTCAGATTGTGTGCCCTGTTCATCATTGAAGTCCGGCCAGGATGAATCAATGAGATACTTGCTACTGGCTACCAGTTCCATAAAGCCAAGCGCCGCATGAATTAACCATCGCCCTCAAAGGACAAGAGGGAGGGTAGAGGTTGAAGAGGCAGGGCCGAGAGGACAGTCTGACAGGCTAAAGCAGATGTCAGGTTATTTCTAAAATGTCCCGATGACGGTCCTAGCCACAACTGTAGGTCACTCTTTTCCAAGGTTAACAGCTCACAGCTTATGTTTGTGTGTGTGTGTGTTTGCGTTCATGTGCTCACGCATGTAATGTTGGGGTTAAAAGTTGCTGAAGCAAGGGACTAAGTGATCCTGGGTTCACGCTGTCAACCAGGCTAATGGAGAGCGCCGCACTCGGCCACCCAATGACTGACAGGTGCCAAACGAGGCCTCCGTCAAACGGGCACCGGGTCGGCTCCGCCATCTTACTTACGCCGGCGAGGGATGATGACACAGGGATCGCTCACTCGACTAATGCTGACACACATGGTGTATGCACACACTCCCGGGCCTGTCACTCAATGTGGAGCGCAGGCCGCAAGATGAGATGGTTTAAAAAGTACCTTGACTCATTCGGCCCAGACAAGAGGGTCAAGTTGCGTCTTTGCAATCCGAGTCGTCATTATCTGGGCCATTTCATGACTGGTGACTTATGAACCTTACTGGCTCACATCCAAGAAAGACCAGAGCAAGATACTCGGATTTATATTCTGAATCTGAATATCGTGATTGGCAAATATTTGCTGTGACTAACTATTCTACCAAAGTGTCCCGTTTTACCGCGACAGTCCAGTTTGAGCCTTGTATCCTTATTCCCGGCGGACTTCGCCCGCCCCTTTTTCTGTCCCGCTTTTATGGTCCCAACTCCCGTTGCAGTTTTTGTGTTTGTGTGTTATTTTTGTAGCCCAGTCAGCAAGCTAATTGTTGTTCCGTGTGAATGTCAATCAGACAGTTGTCATAGCGATTCATATGATTAATCTAACTACATCTAATTGTTAACTGGCATGTTTTCGTCGTACCATACTTAAACTTCCGTGTCTAAGAATCATGGCAAATGTAGTCCTACTCGCCTAAGTCAACAGTCGCCGATCATACCCAGTGCAAACTGAGCTTTTTTAGCGGCATATTTCCAGTTTTACACTGCGGGACCGGCTTTGAGGTCCACAGCTCAACCAGCTTCCAATAGCTGCCGGGACCGAGCATAAAAGTTTGGATAAGGGTAAGTGCATTATCTTGTTTAGCGCTGCAGAACTGTCAACCAACATAGCATAGATACATGTTTGTAACTGCCCTTCTAGAAAAAAAACTTTATTAAAGAGAATAATCTGTTGTCTACATTGCGATACAGGATGACCCTTCTCATTGCTAAAAACACAATGGCATCTTAAGAATAAAATAAAATTATATTAAGGCCTAAAGGAAGGAAGGTCGATGAGGAAAGAAGAACCACAAGTGGTTACCTTATCTAGCTCGGCGTATCGGGTTCCTGGTAAAAGATGCAACAAGTGACAGAATGAGACCGGCTCAGTCAAGCGGGCCAATGAGCTGTTTGATTTAAGTAATTGAGGTATCAGAGGGAAAGCAGGGTCATCACTAGGATCCAGACCAGCATCAAGACTCACACGTTAAGCAAATGATACTCAACAGCTTGAGTAGCCTTTCAGGACGGCACACGCAAACTCGCTCCGAGTAGTAGCGCTTTTGACACGCTGGTCAACTCAACAAATTGCATTTTTTGTTTAGTATATGCTTATTCAATAACTCTTTATTAGGTTGTATTGTCAGAATACAGAAACTTAAGAGACTTATTGGTTCAATCTTCAATTCTTAAAGGCTCAAAATAAAACATACAAATGATTCATTCTTGGAAATGCCCTTTTGATTATTCCTCAGCAGGATAAGAGGCCCTTCTCGTGACAATTTGGAGCACTGCGATACGCCGCAAGCCAAGACTGAAATGTGCAAGGGAGAACTCATAAAATATTAGTAAGGCTACAGACATTTGTTTTCACCATTTCATCACTATGGAAGCACTGACACCCAAAATCATAATGGCACAAACCAGGAAGTAGCCTGCTAACTAAAAAACGCATGGACCAAATCAGTTTTTATAGCAAAGGGAAAGTACATAGAACATTGTTGTTGTTGGTTTTTTTTTCAAAAGGTAGGTGAGGAAGTGTCTTTTGTATTTGTTTGCTGAAACGCTTTCTCCGTACCCCAAGGGGATGAGTACAAAAAGCTGGATTCAGATGGAGGAAAATCCAACATTGCAGCAACAGAGAAGGCTTTGATATTGTTTTAAAACTGTATTTAAAAAAAAAAAACGGGATAGAGGGAGAGATACATTAATTACACTGTAAACGAAAGAAAAACTGATGGCTGGCCCAAGAGGGCGATGTAACAAACAGAACGAAAAACGGAGGCCTCGAGGAGCAGGACCGTGACGGCATCTCATCTTAACGTTGCCGTCAGCCTGTAATTGCCCCAAATAAATTGGCCTCTCTGCATATATCGAGGGAGAGTGTGAGTGCGATAGCCTGTGGGGCTATCATTGACATTGTGATAATTGTGTAATTGCAATGGGCTTGAGCTTCTGGAAGACTTCACCTCATAATGGCCTTTTGCCTTCACTTCGTAGCAGGGGATAGATTTTCTCCCATTGACATTATCTATTGTCAAGTCTGATGTGTTTTTAAGAGCTGTCTAATTCGGGTCAGAGCCTTGCTTAAAACATTAAAAGCGTCATGAGGGAATGTGAGTGGATGAGGGATGGTGGACCCAAATGCAGGGAAACATGACTGAATGAAACATGACTGGTCGCTATGTCTGGACGGGACGTGAGTGGACTGGTCACCAATACTGGGCAGGACCTGGGTGGACTGGTCGCCATGACTGGACGGGACGTGAGTGGACTGGTCGCCATGACAAGACGAGACATGAGTAGACTGTTTGCCATGACTGGATAGGACGTGAGTAGACTGGTCGCCATGACTGGACAGGACGTGACTAGACTGGTCGCCATGACTGGACGGGGCGTGAGTAGACTGGTCGCCATGACTGGAATGAGCGTGACAGGACCTGACTTGCTGTGGAGTAACTAGATTTAGCTGCCGATGACGACTTGGCTAGCTGTGGCGATGACTTGGCCGTGACGAAGGCTACTTGGCGGTGACAATGGCTACTTAGCTGTCACGAAGACGACTTGGCTGTGACGAAGGCTTGACGCACGAACTTCCACACATAACATAGGCAATGCACCCACACCGACTGGACAAACACAACAGACTAAACCGGTGGTGCCCAAGTTCGGTCCTCGAGAGCCCCTTTCCAGCCTTTTTTCCATGTTTCTCTCCACTATCGTTATCAGGCTTCTGCAAAGCTTGCTGATGAGCTGATCATTAGATTCAGCTGCAATGAAGGAAGGGAAACATGGAAAACAGGCTGGATAAGGGGCTCTTGAGGACCGGACTTGGGCACCGCTGGACTAAATAACACAAAAAATAACACCCCTGGGGAAGGGAAGACACACACAGGTGGACGTTGTCAGACATAACGAGACAAGGGAAGAAACCAGGAACACAAGAAGAAAAACACCAACCACAGTCAAAAACAACAAGAACACCCATAACAAACAAAAATCCAACCCCCACAGAACAGAAACATGACAAAAAAGTAAATTCTGGGCTGCAGTTAGAGAGAGAGAGATATGAAATTAACACTCTTTTGAGAAATAACTGGTGTTAAACATGGCTGGTTGTTTGTCAATGGGCCTTCGAGAGGTCACATTGAGGTCACCAAGGTCCACCCCTTTCATCATTCGACCTCTATCAGCCATGCTCTCACTAACACACAAAGGGCTCTTTGCACACATCCACTACTTCCTGAACTCAGTACCACTCCTTTATTTCCTGTCATTCATGATTAGACAAACTGATTAATCCAGGTGTGTCTGACCTCAGTAACCACGACAACAATGGCCAGACACACCTGGATTAATCAGTTTGTCCAATCATGAAAGACAGGAAATGAAGGAGTGGTACCGAGTTCAGGAAGTAATGGATTTGTGCAAATAGCCCATTACACACTATAAGTCTTTTTGATGACAGCAAAGTGTTGTCAATGTTGCATCTCTAATGCCACTTGATGAACCCGTCATAGCACCTGCTGGCAGGTGCTGAATGAGTCGGTGAAAACAGTCTATCCATGTTGCCATGACATATACCATGTGTACGGAGTACCCAGGTAAATATTTTACCGTAAAATATGATGACAGTGTGCGAGGGGGAGTGCATAGAGGGGATAGATCACATCCTGGCATTTTGCACCGTCACCCGTTTTGACTTATCTTAAGAAAATGTGCTGTCCAAGCAAAGGCATAAAGCGTGCTGTATATTATATTTGTTTTTGACAGTCAAATTTCCACACTGAGTTATTTTTCCATTGGATTATTTCACCACGCCGCCTATGCTTGGCAGCACAGGAATGATTTAGAATGTGTGTGCCCAATGCTTCATTGTGCGTGGACAGTGTGCGTACAATGTTCTCCTCTGAGGTTATTTATTATGCCTACTAAAATGCTTAAACAACACCTGCACGTCGTTTGTGTCATGTTCCCCGTGGCACTGATTGTAGCTATCGTTGTGTAATGAGAAACCAATATGCGCAAATATCAATCAGCTCAATGCGCAAATACAATTTACCGATGAATAATACCTCTGCCAAAAACATGACCACGAGCCTCTTAAATATTTAAGACTACCTGTCGCTGTATTGAATTGCTCCATGTGAGTGAGTAAGTGAGTGTGTGTCAGGTGATCGCATATCCTTTACTGCTGGTAACTATTTTAAGGACAACATAATCTGGCATGTCGTCGGCCAATACCCGGCGACAGGCTGATGAATGACGTTTTGCAGGTTACTGCGTATCACGTAGAGATCTAAGGCACGCACACTTGCAACCTTCAAATACAAGAAGCGCTATAGTTGAACATAAACCATTCGTTTGCGTGGTTGGATTCCAGATTACTCACAATCATCACCATTGTGTGTACTTTATAGCGTGGGTGTGGCCGCATACCGAATAATCAAAGGATGTCAAGGCGACGTTGACATTGTCTGACTTTTTTTTAACCAAATAACTCAATCAATTACATACTATATTTATTTTAGCGGCTTTTTAGTTATTTTTAAACAAGACAAAACAGTTAGAGATTTTTCATGATTTTGGGGTGGCCCACTAAAATAGATCTGCCCCAGTCCTGAGCCAATCTCCACATTCAGAATCTTAATCATTAATGTAATATGTTCACAATTCAGACATTGACACAGACAGCGGAACATGCAGAAAAACATTTTTGCTTCTAGAACTGAAATATCTAACTTTATTAATTAAATTACAAAGATAAATATTTATGTTTTAAATAGTTCATTTTCATATCTAGAAGTGTTATTTTTTGTATCTGCTGTGGGCCACTAGAAAATGGACGGCGGGCCGCAAATGGCCCCCGGGCTGTAGTTTGGACACCACTTTTTGAGAGTTTCTTCTTGGCGAGTGACTGATTAGTGCGAAGGTCTACAACGATTACATCATTCGTATAAACGTAAAAAAAAAAAAAACTAAACTAAACATTGTTATATTTGCACCTTTTTTTATTTTAAAATAACAAATTGTATGAATTTTGTTTAGACCAAAAGGAACTTACATAATTATATTATTTTATTTTTTATTTGTCTTAACCTTTTTTTTTTTTTAACAATTTCTTGTTTTGTACCAAAACATAAATGTTCGAATAATTTTTTTTTTTTTGTTTCCCGAAATGAGCAGCCCTATGCAATCACATTATTATTATATGTTGTTATTAGATGTGGAAGGGGGCGATTACCCAAGTAATCGATGGAGTAATCAATAGGGTAATCAAATTCTAAAAAGATTAGTTAGTGACAGCGCTTGAAATTATTAATAATACATCATTGATGTGAAGACACTGATCTTGGTAACAATTTCTAACAACAATTGGGAAATGGATAAATACCCAAATACAACACTTTTTATTTCTATAAATATTTTCCACTGCTCATAGAAAATCACAATGCCACATCACTGGTGAGCTCTTTTTGGAACAAGCCAGCGGGCTACCCTGGGGCACTACCTGGTGCCCGCGGTGACCGATAATTACTCCATCAAGTACTCGGATAATTGCCCCGCCCTCCTGTTTCAAGGCAGAAGTTTTTGTGCCGACCATTTTTTATAGCATAATACTAAAACGATTATACATAATTTGAGCACATATGCTATTTCACTCGTGTCTACCAGACGGGTCGACCTTCACACTAATCAGTAGCCAAGTTCTCAGCTTCAAAATGGTTGGTGACGCCTGCCGTATAGTCTGTCACCATCATGAGACAAATCGTGTTAATGTTTTAATTCTCCTAACCTTTCCAAAATACAGTATCCCCATTTTTTTTTTTTGCATCATTCATCTTTACAGCCTCCACTGTACTCAGTATGACGGCTGATTCACTAACAATCCCATTCGCGCTATCAGACATGTACAAACACAATCAACAGCTCGTTCTCGCAACCCCCCCCCCCCACCCCACTACCCCATTATCACTTACTGCGAATACTCTTTCAGGCTACAGGTTGCGCTCGCTGCAAGTCATGACAGTTCGCACTTGTGCCGAGCTGTGATCTACCGCAGCTGTTACATGTTTGAGAGGCTACAATGTGTCGCCGTTCATGAAGGGAGACTTTTTTTTTGTAGCATTAGTGTTCGTGATTGCCGTTTGGGCGCATAAATCACTTGATGCTTAGATCCTACAGCTTCCTGTCAGACCGCCCACATAAAGTGCGCTACTTAATATATTACCAAGGCTGGGTGCGGTAACCGATAATTAAAATACATTTTTCACTTTGATGGCTTGATATGTTGTTGAGTTGCGCTGTATTGGTTATGGATTATGATTATGGATTAAAAAGAGAGTCAAATATACTTGCTCGAGATATATGGGGATGGAGGGAGTCACACATAGAAATAAACTTTCACCTTCCTGTTTAAATTGTTTCCCGAGCCTAGTATTTTACATTCAATGCAGAGCATATATCCAATAATACATCCGTCCTTTTTGTTGATGTTGACGAATTGACATTCCACGTCCCATGCGCTCGGTTCTGTAGCCGGTAATCGAACTGTCAAGGTCTTCGTCTTCGACTGCCAATCAACTGTTTATGCACCTGACCCCCTTTGCTCCTCCCACAATTGTTGAGCTCATGGAGTGCGGGTCCTATGTTTCGTATTGTTTTTTGGAGTATATCTCTTATCTCCATTTTTATGTATTTTTGTGGTGGATGTTTCAGTTATTGTTGAACAGTATGAACTCTGCCCAGCAACAAATGACCAGACAAATATGATGTATTTTTTAACTCTATTAAATCTGCCTAGCAACAAGCGACCAAACAAATATTATATATTTTTGTGGGCGAAAAATCAGTTCGTGTTGAACTCTATGAACTCTGCCTAGCAACAAGTGACCAGACCAATAAATGTGTTCTAACTATCTAATCCATAAAAAGTACACTTGGAACTTGAAGTACAAAAACTAAGTCCTCCTGTACCCATATTCCTAAAACTTTACATCAAGTGATGGTTGCTTACACCTTCTTTTTTTCCTCCATCCTAGTTATGGCGAATGTTGCCACCAATGCAATCAAGCTCTCCAACCTCAAGCAGAATGATGCATCTTTTTTTTTCTTTTTCTTTTTTTAAAGTAATTTCTTATGTATGTGTACATTCAAGCAGATATAGATTGATGTGACAGTGAACACATCACTCACAGTCGAACCTGACCTCAAGCTAAACAGGGGGAGAAGTGGATGATGGAAGAAGGGTCAGAACGGAGTCACAGAACAAGGCAAGGGAAGGCGCCAATAAGAGCGCTTGGATGTGGACGCGAAGGCTTTGGTGTGAGTAAGCATCCATCTCGGTATGGAACATAACAGCTGCGGCAGTTGAGCTTCAGGCTGCTGTTGTTACATTCTGCTATCTATCACCTAGCCTATAAAACTGGCTGGTGACAGGCTGCAATAAAGAGGCCACGCACACACACACACGTTGACAACACACTTTTGTGTTTTCAAGTGTCCGGTTAGGAAATGCGCACCCATGAAACGTGTTCGCAAAGGTGTACTTTTGGGTTTTTATGTGATTTTGGTCTGTCTTATTTATACGGTATTGTTTACCAGATAAGGGGAAACTGGTGCAAAAAGCAGTTGAGCGGAAGTTTCTGTTCAATATCAAGTGACAGCAACATAGTAAAACAAATAATCCAGGAGTTGCTTCATGTTCCAATACCAATTGTTCTGCATTTGAAAAGAAAAATCTACTGTTCCTATCATCAATGTCCAACATGAAACTCTAATGCCACCTAGTGGTAGGAAATTACCTCAACACAAAATTACTCGATTTTAAACACTCCTTTAACCGTAACATTTAACTGTAAATTCATGAATTAGGTACTGTAAAATGACTGTGGCGATGAATTAAAAGATGCAACCACATATATATTTGTCCACATTAAGGTTAATTAACATGAGTATGAAAAACTTGAAAAAATATATTTTAGTGTTCATTTAAAATAGATATAACATAATTTATGATTCATCGTGAGGTAACTTTGAAAATAATGCCAATAATTACAATAAAAAATTATAATCGGTCAAAAATAAGTCATACAAAAATAAACAGTTAAAAAAAAAATAACTCTCCTAATACTTAAAACAACCCTGGCTGGATTCTATGCAAATCCGCCTGCCACCTGTTCCATCAACAGTGTTGTTACTTGATCATGTCCAACCTACACATTTCCCATTCAAATGAAAGCCTCCTCTCAAATAGATGCGCCCTTCATAGTAATACAAATAAAAACCTTTATACTCTTTGCAGTTGAATAATGCAATGCCCTTGGTCACAATTTGAAGAAAAACACATTTGTGCTTGCAATTTCGCATGATGCATCTGTTTCATTAGTCGAATGACGACACAAAGAACACACCATGAATATGATCAGGATAATATAATAATGCTGTTCTCTGTGGGAATGGACATCATATGCTGTTTCTAACCTTTATTAATGCAATAACTCCGAGATGATACTTCCGATTTACACTGTTGAAATTTCAACTTGCTTCAAAATGTCACGCCATCTTGGAAAGAGATCCTCTGAATCCACATTACTTTGACAGTATTGGCACAGTTTAACGTTAAATATCAACATTCAACTTTTTTAGTACCACTAAGTAATACGTTAGCGCCATACTATCCTGGTGTCCGCTATTGCAAATAAAAACATGAGATAACAGAAACACCCCCCCCCCCCCCATGTTCTCATGGGGGAAATTTGACGGCGTATTAGGGCCACGCCTTCTGAAAAAAAAGAGAAAAAAATATACGTGACCCTTATACACCGTTGTAGGGAAAATAGTCAAAATCAGTCAAAATAAATAAAATTCCCAGCAGGAAGAATGCAGGTCTGAAGGGGTTAATTTGGAGGCCGCCCTCTGGCTACTGGTTAATTTTCTTTTTAATGAAATTTTTATAGTCCAAATGCTTAAACTGATGTAACAAGTGAATTCCCCTTTCTGAAAGCATTTCACTAACACCCCTCAGGAGTTCAACTTGTTTTTGCCCACCGTGATGTCGCCAGGCCTTCTGTAAACACAACTAGCTGGCCTAGCATTTATTTAGGACATGTCCGCTCTGGGATCACCCCCCCCCCCCTCCCCTCGCGCCTGGCCCTTTAAATCAATCTTACACACCGCTCAGCTGTTTCACCATTACTTCTAATTTTCCACCAACTGGGTGCAAGATGAGGCATCCGCCGTGTCACGTGAAACAGAAATACACGATAACGATGGACACGGTTGGTAAAATGCAACTTCCACATTGGCAACGCAAACACACACATCACACCTTGTGGTTATTTGTCTCAATTACAGGCGAGGATGGCTGATGAATTGTTGTCAGGAAGAGTTTGGGCTTCAACTGCTTCTAATCCTGAAACAATCTGGGAAAAAATGTGCTGAGCTTCAACTTGATACCAGCCCGTGTGTGTGTGTGTGTGTGTGTGTGTGTTTGTGTACTCGTGAGTGTGTGTGTTAATGTTATATCACTTATCAAGAGGACAGCTGCCGGCCCACATCTGAGGCACAAGTGTTTGCAAGTCCAATATTAATAGTCTATATGACATTTACTCAACGAGGAGTCACACACAGACGCATACACACACTTTCATTTATTTTTCCATTTGCTATTCCAGTGCTGTGCCAACCTCAGATCAACGGACTGACGTAGCGCACTCGAACTGATCATCACGCCCAATGTCACAATGTGTTGTGGTACCCTGACACCTAGTGGTGTGAAAATAATTGTTCAAATGTTTTAATTCAAGGAAATGTTTTATTATGTGAATGGATGTCTTTTTGCCGGACATGAAACAAGTGGCGAAAAAAAACTATGGAATATGGTGTGTTACAAGCTAAATAATCAGCTTTTGTTATTGCACTCGAAAAACAGTTATGTCAAAAAATATGGGTCATAAAGAAACCTGCTACTTGGGTCAATATGACCCAACTTTCTGGGTTGTTTATTTATTTATTAATTTCTACACAAATTGGGTTGTTTTTACACCATTTTTATGTGTATGTATGTATGTATTATTATTATTATTATTATTTACATAGTGTATTTCAGACACACTCTAAAAACAGTTTGGTTAAAAATAACCCAAATTTGGTTAAAAAAAAGTTTTGGGATTGTACCCCCTTAAAATTGCTGTGTTTAAAAAAAAAAAGGTCACAATATGGATCGACCTCGCAGGTCCATTTCACTCAACTTTAGTTTATTTTGTATTAAAAATAACCCATTTTCATTTTTTTCATTTTTAAATAAAAAATTGACCCAAATATTTTGGTCGGTTTAATTTGACCAAAATTGTGTCTTTTCTTTTTACTTTCTTATAGTATATGTTTCAGGCTCTCACTACAGGCAATACTGGCATATATATACACTGCTCAAAATTTAGTGTACAACAATATTATGTTACAAATCACATTTCTCCGCCTGTTTTAGCCTTTCCTTGTTTTATACTGACTGGCACATTTGAGCAATAAGGAAAGTGTGATTGTCAACTCTGTATGAGTGTTTTGGATTTAAGGTTGGGGGGGTTAACATGAATCTGCGCTGTCTGCACCTTTTTATATTTTAAAATGATGTGGCTGAAGAAAAAGTGTCCGTATCACATTGCCTTTTGTCACAGTGTGCAAAAGTGTGTTTGTGTGATACTGAACAGAGCAGCAGGACACACTTGCCAACTCGCGTCTTCCTGACTTCACAATAACAATGAGTAAAAAGGCCTTGAGATGCTTTATACCAAGGATACATTTATTTTAGATGTGATATTTCGCCGACACATTAAAATATATTCATTTCAATGTATTCCACTAAAATAAAACATACACTTCAAACAAGAAGTCAAACAGCTCCATCTGGTGGACGTTGTCCCTAATAGCATTGACACCCAACTGAGCCGCCTTGTATTTTGGTGCCAATTCCTTTGTCTTGTCAACTGATGATCCAACCAATCAAACGGAACAAATGATCCTGTTTGAAGTTTTGTGATTTTGTTGGCCTTTTAATCGAGGACACATCATCGTATGATCACCACATCACTGGACCTCCATGAAAAGTTTGACCCCCCAGACCCCCCCCCCCCCATGTGTTTCGAGCATTTTGATAATCTCCTGTGGCTTTTGTAAATCAGCCTCACTGAGTCAGATTACCAGCTGCTACGCACTGAATTGGAAGATATCCAAGGGGATCATTTAGATGAAGTATCATTTGCCCTCTGAACCTCAAAGCTCACTTCATGTCCAATGCAGTCCTTTTCACGAGGCTTGTTGGCCATGACAAATATTCATGAAATGATTCCTGAAAGATACCTTTTCAAATACTGTATGTTCTAGGTCAAAAGGAAGCTGTGAATGAATCTAGCCAATAGAATCTAAATGACCCAGAAGCTCTTGAATGAATATGATGAGCCTCTGCAAATACCTACATATGAGCACATAGGCATGCGCGCACGCACACACACACACACACACACACATTCTCTGTGAGATCAAGCCAGATGGTGTAATCCTTTCGTTTTCTCCGTGTTTCATATTTCCCCCCTCCTTTGCGGGGATTACGCCGCCGGCCAATCGGATTTCGGCCTGTTCTCCCGAGCTGTGATGCGATATGAATGACTGACACGCTGTATGGTCCTGTGTAAGATTTCCATGTTGACCGCCGTGGTCTTTAAACGCGGAGTTGATCGCTTAGCATCACAATGCAGGTAAGAGACATTAGAGGCAGGTGAGAACGTAGCTTTTTTGTGTGGCATTCAATACATGAATTGATAGTGTAGTGGTTTATTGACGCGACTAATCGTGGGCTCAGTAAAGGCGAGTCGGGATGGTTATCTGTATTTTATTTGTGCTGTCATTCATTCATTCTAGTTGATTTACAGGCTGCAATTAGTAATATATAAATATCCGGACACTCAAGACTTTTAATGAATATTCAACTTTCAAGGAGTTACGTTACTAAAATATACACCAATTAAAAAAAAGATCCTTGTTGAATTCCCTTTCCAACAATGTCTGTTTTTGTGACGATTGACCCATTCGTTCCTGAGATACAAGGGTTCAAAGGTCGCAATTGGTTTTAAGTGAGCTTCATGTGCGTGCACCCGCAGGCCAGTGCTTCCTATGTATGGTGGACGTGGTGCCCGTGAAGAACGAAGATGGCATGGTGATCATGTTCATCCTCAACTTTGAGGTCATGACTGAGGAGACGCCACACGACGACAAACAGGAGCTCAACCACCGCCTTCCCACCTGGCTCGTTACAGGTAACCATTGGCTTGACTCTTGTACGCCACTATCTATCTATCTATCTATCTATCTATCTATCTATCTATCTATCTATCTATCTATCTATCTATCTATCTATCTATCTATCTATCTATCTATCTATCTATCTATCTATCTATCTATCTATCTATCTGGCTAGCTATGTGGCTATCTATCTATCTATCTATCTAGAAGGCTAGCTATGTGGCTATCTATCTATCTATCTAGAAGGCTAGCAATAAGTAAATTATCATTGCTAGCTAGCTAGCAAATTAGAAAGTCTATCTATCTATCTATCTATCTATCTATCTATCTATCTATCTATCTATCTATCTATCTATCTATCTGGCTAGCTATGTGGCTATCTATCTATCTATCTAGAAGGCTAGCAAGCTAGCTAGCAATAAGTAAATTATCATTGCTAGCTAGCTAGCAAATTAGAAAGTCTATCTATCTATCTATCTATCTATCTATCTATCTATCTATCTATCTATCTATCTATCTATCTATCTATCTATCTATCTATCTATCTATCCATATCAAGCAAGCATCAGTGTAATCCACCTTGATCAGTGTTCCATTCATCCACGCATACAACAAGTGGCTTGATATTCGCAAAGTCACATGATTTGTTTGAATCCTGTTTTTTGTTTTTTTGTTTTTTTAAATTATGTTTGACACAATTTTTGTCCTGAACTCAATGTTCTATAGAGACGAGATGGCGTGGCTGTGGGACTAATATTCATATTTGTAATTTTTGGAGCTAAATTGCAATCAATGTCACTGTCCTAAATTCAACTTCAAAGCCTATTTCGGCTCAACGTGATCCCGTTGAAATCTCCTCTCCGCCTCACGCTTTTGCTCTCCTTTCTGTGTATTAATTTTTTTCCCTCTTTAAACAAGTGGCTGCTTTCTTGTCCTCTTCATCAGGTCGTCCCAGAGGCTTCAAGTTGCGCCTTCCCCTGCTGCGCTCCCTCTCGAACAGTAAAGTGTCTCTGGATGACGCGGAGTCTGGTGGGATCCCGACCGCGACACCTCTGCCACTGCACCAGGTCGACCACTGTCACGAATCCCTCGGCTTGGGGGAGTTCCTGCCCCTTCCCCCGCTGCCGCCCAATCACTCGGAGCAAATCAGCGAAAGCAGGTAGGCCTCGTGATGAGATTATGGGAGACGTGCAAAGGCTTTACTGTTTTGATTCGGAGCAGAGCTTGAGCCTTGTTTTTGTTTTGCTTTTTAAGTAATTCAAACCCCAAAACGTGTAAATATGTTTTTTTAATACTTTGTTCGTCACTCCCAAAAACGAATTAAGATTTTTTAAAATGTTTTTTTTATGCAAGATCATACAGAAGGCTTTGATGTAGCTTCTGACATGAGGTGTCTTAAAGCGATGGTAGTTGTTACAAAAAACGGCCAGCAGGTGGCAGCAGAGTATAGAGGTCAGCCAGGGCCATGTTGTAACAAGCTCTTTTTGACAATGCTTTCACCAGAAATGTGAATATCGATGAAACATTGAACTATATTCCAATGCCAATAGCTGCAAAACGGAAACAAATACAAAAAAAAATCCATGTTTTTAGCAATAGAATATTCTGTGGGCCTTGCAAAATTAGTAAAAATCCAGTAAAACGACCGGGTGCGAAGGGGGTTGCTTCAGTGAAAATGGCTGGGAGTGAATGGGTTAATCTAAGAAACTTGGGGCACTGAAAGCCAACCCAACCCGATTGTGACTGGTTGAATTGCTCATTTGGGGATCAATAAAGTAATCTGAATCTGCGAGCTCGGCTCCCTAAAAAGGTTTATAACTGCCTTTAGATGCCGCAAGACGGCGGTAAGGAACTACTTTTCGATTCTATCGTGGATTTTTCTAGAGGTTGCCTCTGCCGCCGTCTTGTGGCCTCTAAAGGCTGTCAATTTCTTGGGGATTTTTGCCGCACCCCCCAGTAATCAAATCCAATTTCCACGGAAGTTACAATTTCTAATTGAGTATCAGCATCCAAGTTAAACATCGTATTTTTCTGTTTCCAAGGTCAGAGCTACAAGGTTGGCCAGAAGACCACGTGGAGGACCAACGCACTTTACTGGACTCTGTGTCTCCCGTACCCCCTCATCCACCCCCCCACTACGTCACGCACTTAGTCGGACCCCTCAACCAGTCGTCTCCTTGCGTAGCGCCCCACCATCGCCTCAGCCTCAACCAGGACGCCTCTGGCTCGAACTGTTCGCTATCGCGCAGCCGCTCGCGGGAGAGCTTCCACAGCATGAGGCGCGCGTCCTCTGTCGATGAGATTGAGGCCATGAGGCCCGATTGGGACCGGAAAAACCGGAGAGCCAGCGTCCGACTGGGAAGCACTGGTGCGATACAAAACCAGTTCTCTTTTTTTTTTTTTTTTTTTTTTTTTTTATACGTTGCGATTTTAACACCGTGTGTGTTTCCAGGTGCAGTGAACAGTAAGTCCAACATACTGAACTCCACGTCAGACTCTGACCTCATGCGGTACCGTACCATCTCCAAAATTCCTCAGATCACCCTGAACTTTGTGGATTTCAAACCCGACCCACTCATCGCCCTGCCCACAGGGGAGATGGACATCATTGCACCTTGCAAACTCATCGACCGCACGCACAATGTGACGGAAAAAGTCACACAGGTAGGGGCTGAGTTTGGTTTTGGTGCGCGAGGCGTGAATGAAAGAGTTTTTATGAAGCTCTTCACCATGTCACGAAACATTAGCTTTGAGTTGAAATGTTTTCAGGCCAGCTCAGATCATGCCTGGGTGCATCGCTTTGACTTGGAATAAGTTGCATTTGTTTGTATCTGAAATTTCCTAAAGGTGTTGGCTTTTATGGAGGTGGGAAGGATCATTGACTTGAGTCAAAGAATTGGTTATTTTATACAAAATGAAGTCAATGATCTGACCAATTTTTACGAGTTGTTTTACACTAAAAGACAGATTTCTTGACTCAAAGTTGGGTCAAATAGACCCAAGTAGAGGATCGGTCCATTTTTGACCCATAGTTGGGTTATTTTTATGCTATTGAAACCCAGTAGCTGCTCTGGTGTATATTCTCAAGATATATACCCAACAAAAATATAAATGCAACACTTTTGTTTTTGCTCCCATTTTTTGAGATCTACTCAACAATCTAAAACTTCTTCCACATGCACAATATCATCATTTCTCTCAAATATTGGGGGGGGGGGGGTTCTCGAGACTCAGAAAACCACTCAGAACCACTGCTTTTCTGAGTCCCCGAAACACAACTGCACTTTTCAGAGTGGCCTTTTATTGTGGGCAGTCTAAGGCACACCTGTGCATGAATCACGGTGTCTAATCAGCATCTTGATATGGCACACCCGTGAGGTGGGATGGGATGGATTATCTCGGCAAAGGAGAAGTGCTCACGATCACTGATTTCGACTGTTTTGTCAACAATATTGAACAATCGTGCGTTTATATTTTTGTGGAATATACATTCGCTCCATGTGACTTTACAGCCTTACAACCTTCAAGACGCTTATATGAGGAATCTAAATAAAGTCCAAGGGGGGGAAATAGAGTATTAAAGCTTAAGCTAAGCCCTCTGTTAGGGCAGGGGTCTCCCGAGAGTTACTAAAGGGAATAGGAATGATTTGATCCGATCATGCTCTTTTTTTTCCTCCTTGTTCTTAGCAGACGATAATCCAGAGTTGATGATGCAACGCAATAATGTAATCATGCTACAGTGTGTGAGTTGCAGATGGCAAGGTCAAAATGCAAGCCCAAGTTGCTTTATACGTGTGTGTGTGTGTGTGCGGGCATATGCCTGTGTGTGGCAGCTTGCTTGGAATGTGCAGAGCTGTAATATCAACACAGGCCTGAAGATGGTAGCATCACATTGAGATGTTCAATTCCAAGCCCCTCACGGTGTGAGGAGTGAATAATTTAGACGCTCCATAAAACATGGTTAGCGGGATGCCTGGCCCCTTTTTTTTCCATTTCCATGTGTGTTGTATCTTCCATTTATATTGATTTGCATTTGTTGTTAGCAAATGGCTGGAAAATGAAGAGAGACTGAGTCTATACTAAACTTTTTTTTCTCATGCCATTCACGTCAACCTCAATCACGAGAACTCACATTTTGTATGGTGCCAACTAAATGGCGTACAACCTACATACTCTCCCAACGCTGATCTCATCCAATATTCCCTATTTACATTTCCATGCATGCCATTGGCCCAGACATGTGAACATGGACTTTATATGCCCCCTGCATATTCAAGCACAGAATCACTTTGATGCTCTCTTATACTAACTAACACGCGACCATCTTAGCAGCCCGCTCAACACTACGGTTTGGATCCAATGGAGCAAGTAGGACGGATTTTTGTATTTGATGATTAACCTGTAGGTCAGGTGTGTGTGTGTACATGTGTGTGTGTATGTGTGTGAACACTCATGGTTATTATTATTTTTTTAAGTATGCCAAATGATGATGAGCACTGAGATTGAGTTACATTTGGTTTGTTTCTTTCTTTTTTGCCAGTTTAGGTACACCTAGATTTTTTCAAGGACAATTTTTGCTGTGTTACTTTAAATGTAATGAAACTTCCCAATGCTGTCATTTTGTTATTATTTAATTTAAATTTAAGCTCTTCAAATGTATCAGTAACATTCTGCTTGTTTACATCAAATTGAATCTTTTGGCTTTACAGTGGTCAATTAACATTCATGATTTTTGTTTTGTTTTAATTTGTTGTCATTTAGTGGATTAAAAAAAAACAGATTACACTATTTATCATTTTTGGGACAAGGGAGCCATTTCAGAATATTTTTCATTTCTGCAAGACGCATGTTTTGGTTTACTGCTTTTCAGTGGCGTAACTGATTTTAATGTTGATTTTAAAATGTAAGATGCACTTGCTGATGATGACAAATTACATTTGAATGTAATAAGCTCTGTTGGCTTTGAACCACTGTGTATTAGCAGTGCAGTTTTTTTCGGTTAGTTTACATCCTATGCATTGTGTCAACAAACAAAAATCGGATAGAGTAAAAGATAGCAATGAGAGGAGATTTTATACTATTCACAAAAACTGACTTTAGTTCAAATTATAACACACAATTTTTTTTTTTAAATCTTCAAAAACAAAACTATGCCTATATTTGGCTAAAAATGGCCACAAACGAGCTAACAGGATGTAAAAAATGTTTAGCAAGTAATGTAATTGCAACTAAACCTACTGCAAAAAAATACAACACAATAACCCTTGTTGTAAACTGCCACTACAGTATTAGTGACCAATGTTAGTCCAAAATGCTCAAAAGGTGAGGACATGCTGCAATGGGAATGCGTTATGATATTATTGCATAATGTATATTGTGCTATATGAGAGCTGGCACAAGCTACTGAAAGCTCAGCAAAGAACATGTGCTGTGACATCATCAGCATTACATTAAGTGAAATATAGGTCGTACATATTTATTTCATGGGCTGGCATTATGGGAAGACTTTCATAGGTACAGGGGAATTCTCTTGTGGGGAAGTCACAAGTAGTGCTTCAAATCCTTGTATAACTTAACTGTGTGCTAAAAATAAAAAAAAATCGATGTGGCAATATGTATCGTCGTGGGCATCTTTACAATACATGTATATCGGGTCTCTGAAATCTACTCCTTGCTATGTAGTGTGCACACATTTCGACCAGGCATGGCGCTGGCGGTAAACCGGAAGCGCTGCTAACATTTCAAGAAGAATTTTTTTTTGCCATCCAGATAGAAATGCTGTAAATCCAACATTTTAAAGGCATTTCGTCATAGAGGCAGCGCAGATGGCAGACAATATAAAAATTAAAAAAAAGAAGAAGAAAAAAAGGACCATACTTACTATTATTTTATTATATATATTTATTATATATATAGGAGTAAAAAAACTCGGAATAAAGTGGCAGATTTGAGGGTTTTTTTGTTTTTCCTGAATATTGCACCCGCCCTCTTAAAAAAAAAAATCTTTATACGGGTTCTAATACGTCGTCGTAGAAAACAAACACACTATATGGAATTTTTTTAATAGCTCAAACTGATGCTTAGTAGTGCCACGTGATTTTTAAGTTCTATTTTTTTAGGGCCGGACTCAACATTGAACTTGTTATGGTGAGCAACACACCTCTGGCAATGTCTCAGCAAAGCACTATGTTTGTGAACTAGGGCAGAAATGAATGAAAACGCGGGCTTTTCATCTCCACAATGAAAAGCGCTCTCAGTCTACCTGCAGGAAAATAACTTCATTTATTCTGTTTAGAGCTGTGGATCAGACAGACAAGACCGCGGCTTGGTTTGATTTCACCCCCTAGTTACTATTAGCCCTTTATGCATGCTTGCATTGTCGAGAATAAAGGAAGCAAGCTCCTCATAATAGGCATCATATTACGAGCAGGCTTCCTCGTTTTGCACTTGAATGTTCTTGTCCCCTTTCACTAAAATGTTGTTTTTTTTCCCCCGCTTGGAGTGTTGTTTTCAGCATGTCGCTATTGTATTTTTGGTATAAAAAAAAATCCTTACATGGTCTGGCACCAGTGGCGAGTTCTCTCAGTTAAATTGGCTGGAATGGAGTTAGGAGCATGTGACACACTCAACCTGCAGGACTGTAATTTAGCTGCCCCCTCTGTGGCTCCGCCTCAATACCTCAGACTGATTGAGTGTTTTGCCCATGTGAGTTCAATGACCCACAAAGTAGAAAAGCATCTTGTCAGTGTCTTCAAGCTATGCATACTGTATATCCGCCATGTCGATGTATTTTGATTCCACATGCGCAAATTTGGTGCTTTGAGATATTAACTGTTATTACCACCCGGAAATGTGTGATAGAAATAATTACAGCCCACAAAGCAAACATGGCGAAGCAGCATTTAGCTGTTGTGCTGCACACAAATTAATGATTGACATTATAGATTCATTAACTCATTCACTCCCAGCCATTTTCACTGAAGCAACCCCCTTCACTCCCGGCTGTTTGACTGAATTTTGACAGATTTTGCAAGGCGCTCACAGAATATTGTGTTCTATTGCTATAAAAACATGGAACGTACCAAAAGATTAGAGTCTCTTCTTTCATCAGGAAAAAAAAGTACATTTCTATCTGTTTCCATTTTGAAGCAATTAGCATTTGAATGTAGCTAAGTTTTATCATGATTTACAAATCTGTTTAGAACCGTGGGTAAATGAGCTTGTTTGCAACATGGCCCATTGTTGATCTCTTATACTCTGCTGCCACCTTCTGGCCGTTTTGGGGATTACTACCATTGCTTCACCCGTTCTATGCAGTTCAAAGGCTGCATCAAAGCCTTCTGTATGCTCTAGCATAAAAAATAAAAAACATAAAAAAATTATAAATACGTCTTTGGGAAACTTAATACATTTAAAATAGAACGTATTTATACGTTTTTGGGAGCAAACGAGATAATGAACCTAACATGCAGGTTTTTGGATTGTGAGAGGGCGTTCGAGAGGACTCAAGTAGGTGAAACTGACGTAGACATGCTCACCATTTTCCCGCCGGTCTGCCCGCTTGGCGGTTGCACTCAATCATTAATATTTCACTCCAACAGCAAATCCACAAGAGGCGCATCTCCACAACAAGATATACTGTATCACAGTAGCATATCAGACAAACTAATCAATTAGGTGACACAAACTGCCGATGGCTCAGATATCTCACTTAACACTTTCCTTGAGGTGAAAAAGGATTATTATGCGTAATCCGACTGAATTGAGACAAATACATTTCTCAGTCGTATCCGTCTGCCACAAAGTATTTGATGTACACACGTTGATAGATAGGCTATGCGAATGAGTCATCATGTACTGTACAAAAAAAAAATGTTGGTTAGGGTTTGAACATTGTCCGACACATTTGCAAATCGTTTCTCCTGTTCAGATCAAGCAGCTAATCTATATTTTACTAATCTGTTTCCCTTTCTGCCCCCCCCCCCCCCAAACAGCATTAAGCAAGCATTGATTTTGCCATTTGCAACGCTCTATATAACTTTAGTTGTTTGAAAGTAAATCCGGACTTTGTCTGTGATAGAACATGATGGCACCGTCCCACGGAGCAATCATGATGGATTAGAGTTTAAATGGAAAATGTTCCATCATTAACACGTGTGAGGTATTACTTCTAAATTAACTGCCAGGAACAAGATAGCTTTACTTCAAGGTGGCATGGATTTAGTTGTGAAACTTGGAGATTTTAAAATCGAGAGCAGATAATCTGCCATGAATTGTAAAGCTGATGTCAAGATGTACAATATGTGCTCATATTGTTCTGACCGACTTAATGTCATTCCAGCGTTTACAGTTCCAATTTTGCTTTCTAGGTAACAGTAATGTGTGGTCTAAACCTAACCGCAACCCTAACCCTAAGGACACTAAGCCTAAGTAGAGACACTAACCCTAACCTTAACCGTAACTACACAAGTTATAGTATATTTATTAAGGATGTAAATTTTTTAATCATAATTAACTCATTTGCTCCCCAAAAACGTATAAATACATTCTATTTTAAACGTTTTGTGTCCCAAAGACGTATTTATACGATTTGTATATATTTTTTTATGCTAGAGCATACAGAAGGCTTTGATGCAGCCTCTCAACTGCAGAAACAGTTGAGGAAATGGTAGTTATTACAAAAACGGCCAGCAGGTGGAAGCAGAGCAAAAGAGATCAACTAGGGCCATGTAGAAAAAAGCTCATTTACCCACAGTTCTATACAGATTTGTGAATAATGATGAAACTTAGCTATATTCTAATGCTAATCGCTGCAAAACGGAAACAGATAGAAATCTACTTTTTTTTTATGAAAGAAGTGACTCTAATCTTTCTTTTAGTAAGTTAGTAGGTAGCAATATAACACACTATTCTGTGAGCCTTGCAAAATCAGTCAAAATCCAGTAAATCAACCGGGAGCGAAGGAGATTGCTTCAGTGAAAAAGACTGGGAGCGAATGAGTTAATCGCATGAACCCCTAATATTTACTAATCCTAATCTTTAGTTATTGTAATTTACTTATTTTATTGTAACACTTGGCCTGTTACCCCTGAGCACACCCCCCATTCCCCCCCCTTCCCCACATCCCTGTTGCTTTGTGTGACCCATTTCCTTTGCCCTGGCCCCCATTCATCACAGGGCTCCTCATCATAACCGGTAATTGAATCGGAGCGGGCGGGAGTGAACTTTTATGAAAATACAAACATTGATTAGTTTTCCAATTTCGGTTGCGAATTTTGAGGCTGGATTTACACTGCATGTCCAAACAGCCACTCATCATCATTTTGATAGTCTACAGTATAGATGTTACCATGTTTACATTTACTGAACACACGTGCCAACCTGGACAATAATGGTATTCCAGATCAGGTCCGCCCTCCTTGTTGCATATATTCACAGAAATTTGTCTTTGACTACATCGTCCTTCTGTGTCTTCATAGTCGTAATGTTGTTTACCGAAGATGTGCGCTTCATTTGGCGTTCCGACGGTGCTCCCGCATAGCCCTCCATCCATTTTCCATCGTGTTGCCATTAGTGTCGTTGGTGTGATCCGCCGCCTCTCCCAGCTCACTGTTGGGCATCTACTGCTTATCATCCAATCGCAGGCTCCCGCATGTGCGGAGAGCTAATTAGAATCTCTGAAAAGAAAAGTCTTGAGACTCAATTAAAGTTACCTGAAATGCACCCTGATGTTATGCCTTGCAATCAATCCCCAGAAGTTTGATGGTAGCACCGAGATCAGGTACAGTAAGTCAGGCGCCCATCTCGGACCAATCCATCATGCCGCCAGCAAGGGGGAGGGCGGGGCAGTGAAGCCGGCTCATCTCAAGAGGCAATGGAGTGAACCAAGTACAGAACCTTAGTGCTTTATCACTGACACACAAGCATACACATATGCACCATGTTTTGTTGAACCCCACGGCTAGCCTTCTAATAGTTTGTGAAGCATTATTGCTATTACTTTGCGAGGTTGTATACGACATAAGAACATTTGTTATTCGAAGTGGTCATCTCTCGACGGATCCCTCGTCTCAGTCGCTGGTCTTTTACTTGGAAGTTGAACTAAAACATTTTGGCACACCATTTATCCTCATCGACGTCACACATTTGCGCAAGCAAACACATACAGTGTGCTTACAAGCAACTGGATGTGAACTTTCTAAGTCACCCATAAGGTCAACACTTAGTGTGTGAATCAATAGCTGACACAATGCGTTATGTCTCTCTCACACACATGCACACACACGCACAAACACACGCACACACATCACAAATTGTGATTACCTTTAACAGGACCGCAGGCCCCCTGCAGAATACAAAACCTCTCCAGAGATTACCGTGGCGGTGGCTCCTTGCCGTTTGACAGCATCTGGAAGCAGATGCTGCCATTTAAACCCCGTCATTATCTGTGACCCTTGTTCAGACCTTGAACCCCAGAGAAATATCAGGATTATACCAGCTGAGTTGTATTGCAGTTTGAGTACAGCAGCTATACAGTACTGTGCTTAGAAGAAGACAGAGGGAAAGGGAAAGTGAAATCCATAGGCTCCGTTATGTTGACTTTGACTTAATGTGAACTGAAATGACTTCCCTCATTCAGATAGACGACGAAAAAGTAATTCTCTAAGTTAGACTCCTAATTCTGAGGTGCCCTTGAATAGTCATTTTTAATTGAAATCAAATGTAGTTTTTTTGAGGCAAGAAAAACAGTTTGCAACGGCGAAAACTGTTTTGCGCAATCTGCCGATCGTCTTTGCAACTTTGAACAAAGACAAAACAATAACATGCGCAAACACTCAAAAGCCTTCGCCAGTCAGTGAGGTACCACCAGGGCTGTGCATCTCTCCACAAAAGACGATTCGATATGGTTTTTGACATGTGGGAAACGAAACGATTCAAGGACGGTTCGAGTTGAGAGTGGAACGATTCAGTTCAAATCTGTGGAATTACGATTTGATTTAATATGGTATGGCTCAGTTCGAGAGGATATGATGCAATTACTTTTTTTGTTGCCATTTTGCATACATTTTGAATGGACTTGTCACTGCCAGTAAGGTCAATTTGCCATTTCCTTCTAAGGTGTATCTCTTCAAAAAAAAAAAAAGACGATTACCGGTATATACGTATCTTGATATATTTCAAAGTGGAACTGTCATCGTCAGTGTTCTGATATTAGTTTGGCTAGGAGATGTGAGTATAAGTGTACAGGGATTCTCCATTGTCTGCCCATTGACTTGTGTGGGGACCATCTGCACGAGCAGCTTGCACTGTAATGCTCACAGACAACAGGATTTCTGGTTCATCTGTGTGCTAACAAATTACAGTGTACACAAATCCCCAAATACCTGCGCACATGTAGAGTATATCAGCTTGATAAATGGAAAATTCAACCGTACATGCAAATACAATCCAGTGAGAAATAACCGTCGTGTTCTTATTTAGGTTAGATCTTTTCCTGACTAGAGAACTGCTTAGCACACCACTTTCCAATCGAGGAAAATGACCAAACCGTACAGGAATACCACAGGGACGTGTTGTTTCATCTGTGTTGGCCTACTACTGTCTCACCAAGATCACCTTATTTAGCATGAAAATGCAGTGGAGAATCCCATCATAACGTGCGTGTCCTGTCTTTTTGAGTTGCAGCCTGGGATCACGAGAGTTGCGGTTCTTGGCAAAACACCTGCTGTGCTAAACCCATTTCCCCAAAAGTTAAACTCAGTGGGAAGCTTTTCTCTGCACTTGGCTCTCTAATATACTCCATTTCACGTGTCTCTTTCTCACTTGGCCTGTCCACCTTAATCTCTCAATGTCATTTAATTTGCTTGTGCCCTTTGGTTTTGTTACTTCATGCCTTTGTGGTTTTTATTAGCTTACCGTAGAAGGGAGGTGAGAACAGCGTCGTAGGAAGGATTTGCAGTTTTAGGTGTGGATGAAAGTCTTGGAAATGAGATATAAGGCCAAGAGGAGAGACAGTACAAAAAACAACAACACATTGACCAATGGGTAGAGTTCATCTTGGGGACATGTCTCCAGGGTAATTTCGGGACTAGCAGCTTCTCATCATACTGAAGAGGTCTGATTTACCAACATCCCCAAGTGACCTCTGTTAGAAGGAACGTCTGAATAATTGGTCAAATAAAAATCATGGCATGTTTTGGCCCTGCTCTGTTAGATAGAAGAAAGAACTATCAAACACACCTCGGGATCCAAACGTTGGCAGTATTGGACAGTGCTGGACAGTATTCAAACAGTTGCCAATCATCTTCTCTGCAGAACAAACGATCTGCTGCACTTTGACCTTGTGCTTGGCACCGGCTGCAGTGAGACAGACGGCGACGGAGGTGGGGATAGGCTACATCGTGGTGCTGTTATTACCGATTGACAGGTCAAGCTTCCAAACTGAA
Source organism: Leptonotus elevatus (assembly GCF_054856555.1). Taxonomy (NCBI): domain Eukaryota; kingdom Metazoa; phylum Chordata; class Actinopteri; order Syngnathiformes; family Syngnathidae; genus Leptonotus; species Leptonotus elevatus. The sequence continues at coordinate 9,211,745 of NC_141259.1, forward strand.
GCAAGCCCGCCTTGCCTGGCGAACCTTCGGGGGATCATCCAGACTGTGTTTTTATTGAGGTTACAGGGAGAGTATGCAAACCGCCGCAAAAGTCACAAGTTTTAAACTGCGCACAGAGGCAACAAACGTCTAAAGGGATCAGGGAAATTCAAGTTGACATTCAAAAAGTTCGTTGACGACAACAGCATAAAATGAAATTGCTGAGCCAACATCAATGGAGATCACCTCTTAAAATAGTTCTTGCAGTGACAACAAATGGGCAGTTTAAGGACGATTTGGCATGTTTAATCCTGTCCCTCTCTTGCGTTTGTACATTCAAATGCATACTTTACTCAAAGGTCGTTTGGGATTTCAAACACAGGCATGTGTGGCAAGTAGTTTTAATATTGCACGTTCTGTCAAACATTGTTTCTGGCCTTAACGGTTGGTGTTGTCCTTGGTCTGCCCAGTTGATGTGCTTCAGAGGTTCCTTTCGATTTTCAGGACATTCCGCAATTTTTTTGTTTGATAATGACAGACATTTTATTCAAAGGGAGACTGATACCAACAACAAAACTGATTTATTTAGAAAAACAAAGCGTGGAGTAGCATCAGCATCAGAAGCTAAGGCACAGCTAAATGATAAGCTAACGTTAGCGTGAGTATTTAAATGTTCTTACTGCGTTTTCTTCAAAGTTACACTAAACTACGAGCTGACCAGTTGCCATAAATAGTACCTTGTACTAGCTGGTAATTTGATTGGTCAACAAGTTGCACCAAGTTAGCTAGGCATCGTTTGTAGCGTAGAAGCATCAACGACACGCGTTTTAACCACAACGTATGTCTAATTTGTTTTTGTTATTGCCAGCATTTCACTGTGTATTGCAACGTTGTTGACACAAGACACGGGGGAAATACTACGACAGATCAGGGATTGCAGTGTTTATTAGCATTCTGTAATTGTGTCCCATGAGACTGCTTACATAAATCTTCCGTTGACTGGGTGGTGGCGGGGTGGGGGTCATTCCAGAGGAAGGGCAAGCATTTTGTCGGGAATATCAGCACTTTAAAAATGAAATGCTTTACCATCATCAAGTGTGTCAAAAGTGACTCAAAAGTGAGCTGTGATGGTTTTAGCTTGATGTTGTGCTTTTTAGAGTCCTGTCATCGCTTTTTGTTGGTGGTGTGCAGTAGTATGTCCCTTTCAAGGGAAGTCGGGGACAAACATTCACTTCAAATCAAATGTTTTCCAGGAAAAGCTTTTAGTCACCAGTGTATTCGACCTGCGGCATTTTACAGTTCGACATTCAACCTTGAAAGCATCCCCGTCTCTTTTTTCAATCAAACTAATGTAAAAAAAAAAAAGAAAAAAAAAAGAGGCATTTATGGTCTAGTTTCATCTTAGTCTTCAAATGCCCCAGTAACTAACTTTAATATAATTTTATTTAATGGTAACACCGAAGCACTTAGTCTAAAAATTTGTATCCATCAAATACTTAATTGCCCCAAACTAAAAATTATGAATTTGAATGCCTTTTTCGCAATCCATGAAAATAACACTTACTACATTCCTAGTAGCCATTTTATTACTCAGACACTTACTACAGCTTGATGTGGAGCAGCCAGCCATTACCAGCTGATTAGCCTTAAGTTAATCGGGAAATTTCTCTGTGTCATCTTGATTAGTTTATCAAATTGCTTTTTCCTGACGTCAACACCGCAAGGAGTCTCGCCTACCTACCTACTACTTGCTGGAAATCCGGCCACATATCAGCTAGTAGCTGACGCTAACTACTCCTGCATTAAAGTAGCACTAAAGAACGTTTCAACCTTGATAAAATATTTTCATAACTCTTCTGATGAAACATTGACTTAAAACTAGTTGAATGGTACCTTTGCCATGGCCTGAGGGTGTCTGTATCATTTTTACTGGCACTAAGCAACTTTGAGGAGGATGGTAGAAACACTGCCATGCAAACAACTACAAATGTGCTGACTGCTTTATGGCATACGCCACTTCCCCCTTTCCCCATTCGTTACAAAGACGGAAGTCAATTTGAATGTCGATTCATGATTACTGCTTTCCTGGCAAAGGCTGCAAAAGAAGGAGAACAAAAAAGAAAAAAGGAAAAGGGAAGCTACCTGGAAAAAAAGACAGTTAAGGATCCGCATTGGACCGGATTTCACTCGCTGGCATGAGTTTAAAAAAACGACGCAATGCGCTTGTCCTCGTGGGAAATGTGGTCTTCCTTCAGACATAACAATACCGCTTTTGTCCATATGGCGCCGCCAATAATCAACGTAAACTGAAAGTTCCTTAGTGTTGCTTTAAAATGAGCACAAAATGATGCGATAGACAATGTTTTTTTGTTGAAATGGTGAATTGGCTGTGTACAGTAGCAAAGAAAAACTGGGCCTATAGTACAAAACAAAGCAAGCACAACTATTTCATTCCATCAAATTACTGTAGCTGCAAGCAGTAACACTTTTTTAAAGACCCTCAATTTTCACAGTTTGAAAGAGCAAATCCTTCGCAGCCTCAGTAACTCCGTGGGGGTTTCACTATTCTTTCACTGTTCACACCTATTTGGTCGCGCTTTGTTCCCTTATTTCTCCCTTCCCATTGCCTCTGTTTGCCTGTCGTCTTAAAAGGTCATCCCCACCTGGAGCAGCCTGCAAAGAAAACTGTCACGTCCAATCTGTCACAACACTCAACACCATTGTGTGTGAGTTTGTGCGTGTTAGTTGGGTCACACACTACATGCGTGTTACACAGTGACGTTATAGTTCTAATTCAGTGGATCCTTGTCGAATTGTGATTTGACCTCTGCAAATTTAACAGGTCTTTTTTGGGCACCCAATCCTTGCTTATTCGGGAGTTAGGGAGTTGGCTTCCCGACTTGATCCCCACCTTCTTTGCGTGTTTTTAAACCTATTTTTTTCTCGTTTTTTTCTGCATTAGAAAAAAATTGTCATTCATTAATTTTCGCTATCCCCTGTCCATATTTAAGGGCAAACATAAAAACAATCTTGACATGCTTGTTTTTTGTTTTCCCAAAAAGAAAGCGAAAATAATCAGTCATTGTTTGTTTGTTTTTAATTCTTAAATAGGAGGGGGGGGGGGGGGGGATACACAACATGCGGGTGAGCTGGAGCCAATCCCATATGGATTGTAATTATTAATGAATGATTCACAATTGTAAAATAACCCCTCCATTGTTTTCACCACAGAAGGCGAAAAAAATAACTCTTTAGTTGGCTAATCCGGTCCTTGATCCAAAGGACATTTATCTCGGCTGACTCTCAAGGTCAGAAAGACTTTGCATCACTGGAGAAAATATCCTTAATGCCTTGCCCATTTCTAAATTAAGATATGGTTTAAATATCGTGCATGTCTGTTTATATCAGATGTGCAGAACTGATGCCAGCTTAATGAGATGTGAGAGTCGTTACATCTGTAAACGCAATTAATGAGTTTAATATCTTGTGGGAAGAAGTCATCACCATATTCGTATTTATTTTGCTCCCTGCTTTAGTATCAAAAAGAGACAACTTGAATGCAGAGAAAAGTGCATTTTTTGGAGCGTTTTGTGTCTGGTTCCTTGTCATGGCTCTATAACTAGTTTACCTGCATAAATTTAAACACTAACACGCAGTCTCATAATGAGTTTGTTGAGTCACTGTGTTGTCAGGGGCTGCTGTAACATGGCGGTACTGTGACGTAAATAGTTGGTAATGAATTAGCCAGGAGCAAAAGCAAATTTATTAATATCCCAGAGACTGAATTAAGATAATGTACACAGTAAATTTGCCTCTATTTAGAGTGGGACCAAATAGACTCAGTTTTATAGTAATTTACTCTTGGAAGAGAGTAAAATAAAGAATTGAAATGAATAAATAAAAGTCACTTAAGGGTTGAGAAACGATCTCGCGACCTTCAGCTTGGGAGACAGCCGATCTACTCCCTGAGCCACGCAGATCCTGCTGCGTGCTAGTATATCACTCGTGTCAGCTGGAATCTTCCTGACTCCAAGACCAAAAATGATATTGCGTAAAAATTATATTTTTGGTCTCCTCTTGGAGATGAGCAAACATTAGGAGGTGCGCCATAGCTCAAGTGGTAGTGTGACAGTGTCCCAAGCTGAAGATTGTGAGTTTGTTCCTCAACCCTTGCGTGACTTTTAGCCTACTCTAACACTGAGTCTATTTGGTCCGACTCCAAATAGAGTCAAATTTACTGTGTAGATGTACAGCACTCAGTCATATTTATTTGTTTTTGTGACCAATTTAACAATCTCACTCATCCTGCACTACTCTGAAATTGTCTTTGTTATTTATTTACTAGCGCACAAATGCATTTTGTAGCATTTTTGGGGAGCATGTCAGTTGGAACTTTCCTATGAATCAGTCAGCGCACCAGAAACAGACCTCACTCAACAATTGGTTTGTTTACTTGCCACCCGCCTGTCAAAAGTTGTTTCATCTTGGATGCTTTATGATGGGTGTTAGATTACTTCTGTCACCTCTACTTCTCCTTCTCATATGCTTTGAAGCGGTTTACACCCAGAATATGACTTCTGTTACAATTATCTTTGCTATTTCCATTTATTTGGCTTTTTTTTTTAAATGCATGCCAATTTGGGTGGAATGAAATCTGAGACGTGATTTTTGTCGGACCCCAAAGGTCAACGCGAGATAAAAGAAACTCCTTTTGTACTACGCTTGATGTACTATTTTGGACTGAGATATAGCTTTCATACTTGTACATGTTGCTTTTACGTCTGGTTAGCCAGGTGTGCTGATTGTTGTTGAAGTGTTATTCTGCAGCAGCTGCTCTGTCCAAATGTATGTCTGCTTAGAGGAGAAGTTTAAAAAAGAAAAGAAAAAAGTCATGGAAAGAGGCCGCTGAGAGGTGAGCACATGAACGGCCGGCCATTATTCAGGAAGTGACTTGAGTGTGATTTTGACCAATTCCATTGTGATATATTTCTTTCTGAAATTGCAATTTATTATGGCTCTAAATGTGTTTAAAAATAAGAATCAGATTCAGATTTGTTTTCCAAGTATGTAAAAACACAAGGGATTCATTTTCACGGTTACAAGCCGTCCAAGAAACGGCAACAGAGGGAGACAGGACAAGAAGCCTGGCGGTTCGCTAATTAGTGCCCCCAAATTTCTTAGATGGGGGGGGGGGAGACATTTGGAAGGAGGGAAAAAAACAAGGCCCAATCTTTGCTCTGTGTTGATCGTGATGCATTCAAACAGATATAGGATAGGCCCATAATAGAGATAGTCAATCAAAGGACTGGCACATACAGTCAGACATCCATCCATCCATTTTCTGTACCGCTTGTCCTCACAAGGGTCGCGGGGGTTGCTGGAGCCTATCCCAGCTGGCTTCGGGCAGTAGGCGGGGTACACCCTGTACTGGTTGCCAGCCAATCGCAGGGCAATACAGTCAGACAAGTAAGTGAAATTTTGTGAAGGATGTGCTAATACTTTTAGATTTGGAGGAGCAATAATGACAGCAAATATTCATTACCAAAAGTGTTTCCTTGAAGGTGACAGGGTTGTTCTGTAGGTGGATAGATTTCTTCATCGATGCTCGAAACGAACAAGGACCTTCATTTTCTAAAAGGTTATTCTATGAATTTTCTGTCACATCCTTTTCTTAATATTCAGATTAGTAGAAAGTAGCAAGTCGAAAATATATCTCGCTTTAGTGAGGGTTAAATTGTGTAGCATGTATACGTACACCTTCCCTCAACACATATTCAGTAAACATCTGTAAAATGAATTTCTTGCAGCTGCAAGCACTTTTGGCACCCATCATTGGATTCACGACTAATTTTTTGCTTAAATCTCGCTTGCTTGAATTTTTATGCTCACCTGCTCCAGGCCTTCTCCACATGCATCACCGTTGTGTTCATCCAAGCTAATAGACCACGTGTTCTTCGCGTTGCCCTCAGCCAACCCTTGACTTTCAACTCCTCCCACTGCCTCCCTGGAGCTTTCTCCTCTGCCACGGCATCCTTGTCGTCCTTCCTGGTCTTACCCTCGACCACAGTCCCCAGAGAAAAGAATCTCCTCTACTCTGAAATCCATTTGTTATCTCGTTTTTTTATTCTTGTTCAATCAGTCCGCTCTCAGTAGGACGTCATAATTTGGGGTCTGTCCTTGTGACTTTTAGTGTCACATTTGGGACTCTGCAATCTCTTCCCTTGTGTTAACATAGGACAATTTATGTAATTCATCACCAGTAGTGGAGGTTTTTCATTTAGCCGTCCTGCAATGATAAAGGCAGTGAGTGATGGAGGAACCATTCCAAGCTACTTGGCATTTGCCCTCACTGAGGGACAACCGGACTCCACTCAGAATGCAAAGTTGAGTCAATGAAAACAGTGAGTGTGTTTGCCAAAGCAAGCGTCACTCACTATCAGCTAAGTGGCAGCATTGGCGGTGGCCTTTTTTTTTAAACACAAATCGCTCAGAGTGGAGTAAAGCAGTCATGGTGTCATCCCAAAGTAGGAACAGAGTAACTTGGTCACAATGTTTGCGCATCAGAAAGGGAGTCACAGACCGAAATTCTCCCGTTTAAATTGTCAGGTTTAGTCAACCTAGAACATTTCATAAACAACAGACCAGGAAGGAAGACAACAGACTTGATTCTTTTGATTTGTGAGGAACGAAACAGAGATGTGCACAGATTACAATCTGCTGTCCGCTCTGATGCACACTCCGCCCAATCTCCTCTTTTTATATGGGTAGGCCCTGGTTACATAGCTTATTGCTGTTCTAATGGTTAGGGGATCCACATATAGCAGCAACGTGACAATCATTCCGGATGTGACTCATTACGCAGACAACAATGCAGTATAAATGTTTTCTATTGGCGACATTTTGAGCTTGGAACAAGTTAATTTACTTCTATTACATAGTATTATGGAATGAAAAAACCTTGACCCTTGAGGTATTTTGATAATAGCACATCACAGACACGTTATTAAGACAACCGGGAAGTGCTTTATCTCCTTAAGAGAAAATATTGACACTTTGGGCCCAATTTGGACATTTTCACTTAAGGGTGTGCTCTTTTTTTGTTGCCATTGATTTAGACACGAATGGCTGTGTGTTGTCATTTTGAGGTGGCAGAAAATGTGCACTGCTATACCAGCTGTGCACTTGTTTTCATTTTGTCCATTGTCCCATGAAAAAAATGACAGTGATACCACTGCGAGTTTGAAGCAAATTAGTTCAAAGCTATGAAGGTGACACACGCTTTCAATAACACGCATTTGCAAGGGCGGTGTATCTCCACATATAGAACTGATGTCACAATGTCTTATGAACACCTGGCATTCTACGCATAATGGCGCCTGTAGACCATCATTGCATGCATGATCACTCACATGCAACCTCGCAGGAACATGCTAAACCTCAGCCGCACACGCACATACTTGGGAGGTAGGAATCTTTACACGTGTTAGAAAGATTCATGATCCGGTCTTCCCCTTTCTCCTCCCTAGTGTTGTAAGCACCTAACTGAGGGGGTGAGGACATTATGGTCAGAGACAGAGGTGGGTGGGGCGGGGGCTTCGCGGTTGGGGTTCAGGCTGCCGACGTCAGCAATACCCAAAAATTAAGTGGGACACCAGCATGTGCCTCGGAAAGGAAAGGTAATGATGTCATTTTTTATCAGCAATCACGTGTAAAGGGAAGTGTGTTGTTTGTGTTTGAGTGTACATTTTTGGGGGGGACTGTAACTGGAACACAAGCATATCCTCAAATCACCCGTTGAGAAGTAGACACCATATCCCCCGTGTCACATACATCACTCAACTCATTAAATTGAATATACGATATAGAATAAAATTTTATTTTTCCAATTTTGTAATTGACAGTCATGCATTGACCTCAAACTATGTGCACTCATGGACTGCAACAACTCTGGGCCTTTTTTTTTCTTTTTTAACTTTAAACCATTGTACGGAAGAGGATTAGGGCCAGTGAAGAGGGGGAAAAAAGGTTGGCAGGATTCTGACTTAATTCTCAGCATTCTGACTTTAAAGTCTGACTTTAAAGTGAGAATTCTGACTTTAAAGTCAGACTTCAAAGTCAGAATGCTGAGAATTAATTCTGACTTTAAAGTGAGAATTCTCACCGTTGATTTTAAAGTGAGAATTCTTACTTTAATCACCCGATTAAACTTTAAAATTAGAATTCTGACTTTAATCTCAGAATTTGGACTTCAAAGTCAGAATTCGGACTTTAAAGTCAGAACTCGGACTTTAAAGTCAGAATTCGGACTTTAATCTTAGAATTCGGACTTTATTCTCAGAATTCGGACTTTCTGACTTCCCCCCACAATTCATAGCTCGACGTCACAAAGTCAGAATTCTCACTTTAAAGTCAGAATTTTCATTTTAAAGTAAGAATTCTGAGATTAAAGTCATAATTCTGAGAATAACCCATTTTTTCACCCTAATCCTTCTCCATAGCATTGAGTACAACGGAGTACCATTTTTTTCATCACATAACAGTGAGTACACTCAAAATGAAAACATCTTGTCCTATTACATTCCCATTTTTTAAACTGACATTCCAGAAATTCATCTGGAGAACAAATCTGATAGCAACAGTGTGAAATAATTTAAAGATGGAAGGCCAAGTCCTCTCTACCTGTCATATTTATTACATTTTTAAAAGAGGCCATTGGATGGTGAAGGTGATGAAATCAAGTTATGCCATGACAAGTTTCTAATCTAAGTTTTTAATCAATATGTGTTGTGACACCATACACAAAACCATCAAATATTAATGAATGGTCAAAATAGATTCCAGTCGAAGCCGTTTTTTCTTTACACAATCAATTATGCTAGAGAGTAAGCCTCCGAAAGGTTTCACCTCTCAAGGTCCTTCCAAGACATTTTTTGGGAAATTAAATCACTGCAGGAAGTTAGCCGACTTCACTTTTTTTCCCCCAATGAAGTCAACTCCAAGTAATACAAAAATATGAATATTTTAGGCAAATTGCATTTCTTTGAGCCACCAAGTAACAAGACCACATTTTGTTATTAAAGTACCAGTTACTGTACGCTACAACACAAATTACATTTTCATTTTGTGGCTCTTGACATTGTTTCCTACATTCACACACACAAGCAGGTAAACACACACACACACGCACACTCTGTCATTGCTGCAGCAGCCACACGTCATTTATCACAGTCCCCTTAGCAGTCACGACCCAGGGGCATTTGACAAGGAAACAAGGTAGAACTTGACATTGTGATGTGTGTAAATTGTCCTCATGCGCTAATTAAATACGGCTGACCGCTCTTTTTGTGTGATGGAAGAGTCGCATAGTAGTAACTACAAACTGCTGAAAAGTAAGATTTTTTTTATTTGAAGGAAAGTCCAACATTAATACATTATATTCTTTATAGGAAATAAATTATGCAGGCAGGGTTTTTATTCCGTTCTATATTCAAAATTCAAATTCAATGCAAGGTTTGTATATACTGACAAACAGCGCATTGCCACGGCAACAGTGATTCACAAAAATCCCCAAAAGTAGCGTTCTAACTTCATAAATGCCTAAAGCGTGCTGCTAATGTTTTACACACACATTAAGCACGGGTTTCAAACACAGAATCCATAAAGCAGATATGCAAATCAGTACCGCACTTTATTATTTGTATTATTATTGTTATGTAGTGCAGTGTTCCCACACTAGTTTGCATATATATATATATATATATATTTTTTACATATCCATCCACCATTATTCATGTAAAAAAAAAACGTATTCACTGATTTTGTGCTTGATGCTTGTCTATTGACAAGGTTGCATTTGGATGATTACTCAATTTGGGGATGGAATAAATGTTGGCCTTTGCACCTTCGCATCTTATGTTTTTGCATTCAACCAGACATCGAATGAATTTTTGATGTCATCTTCTGTAAAATCCCTTTACTCGTTTCAAGACTTACTTAACTATTATTGAGGATTTAGTCACCTCGGTGACTGCACTCAATTCTAATCCCACCAAGATGGCACCATGATAGTGAATATGCCTGCTCTCTATCTCCGCCCTGCGGAAGACTGATGACCGGGAGTCATCTGAGCATGGTAATAGAAAAGGAGAGCAGGGAGCTGCCATAATGTTTGCGACTAAAGATGAATTTATTCCACTCTGCAAAAGCGCCATGGTTACCCTCGGTTTGGTGGCAAAGTGAGAACAGAGACATTAAAGAGAGATGAGAAGTGCATAACCTAGATCAGGGGTGGCCAAGTTCGGTCCTCGAGAGCCACTGTCCAGCCTGTTTTCCGTGTTTCTCTCCACTAACACACTTGATTCATGATCAGGATCGTTACCAGGCTTCTGCAAAGCTTGCTAATGAGCTGATCATTAGATTCAGCTGCGCTGAAGGAGGGAGACATGGAAAACGGGCTGGATAGTGGCTCTCGAGGGACTGAATTTGAACACCCCTGACCTAGATGTTGGAATATATCGGTGATCCAATTATCACAAAATGGAGAAAAGGGGAAGGTGGAAATCGCATTGTTACTGTCAAACGTATGACCCTCAACTCCTCATGCCCAATGTATTTTTGCTTGTTGGTCACTAAGGAGAGATACAGAATTCATTATGGCTTTTGAATGATAGCTTTCTTCTTTTTATTGTCACTGAGGACAACTAAACTATGTTGAAAAGTAAGTTGCCAGTAAGACTTTTCTTTCTGCTACAGAAGTGCCAAATCCAGGTCCAGAAAGTAAAGCTCCTGCCACAGTTTGGCTTTAGCCTCAGGTACTAGTTAGCTAGCTAGCTCCCATGGTGCTCGTTTAGGGAGCTAGCTAGCTAGCTAGCACTAGGAGCTAAAGTCAAACTGTGGCAAAGGTTTTTACTTTCTGGACCTGGATCTCTTTACAGTAAACATTCTTAAACCAACTAACTGGTGTAAAATTGATTTTAGTTGATGATGGTGGTTAGTGGTACAATGGTAGAAAACATGCCAGTTGTGAGTACTTTACAGACAAAGAAAAACGACTAAATTTGGTCAAAGGAAGGTCAGTGTCAGAAGAGGCAACAAGGGTTGTGGTTGCTCATGGCACGCTTATGAAGAGGTGGTAACATTAATGCTGTTAGAAAGGGGTCAGCAGAAGAGTTGTATATTCCTGTAGCAGAGGGCACTGCAGCATCTGCACTCCACCAGGTTACAACAATTGGAAGACTAAAGAGGGCCACAATTTTAACAATCCTTTCGGCTGGCAGTAGGTCAACTTGTAAGGACTTGCCTTTAGACCGGGGGAAGACACTGAGCACTGCTTGTAGGAGATTTAGGATGTTCTCATTTCACCAGATACGTCCTCTTTTTGGGACCTAATATAAAATTACAGGATTTGATTCTCTCATTTGGCATCCATCTCCAGATTTGTACAGTTCCCGAATATCAAAACGGCAACAGTGTCTGGCATCTCACTCACAATCCATTGGCCAGTTCACATGTCAATCATTACTACTTCTCCTATTATTGGCGTGTCCTCTCATGCAGATACAGGCTAATTTACATGTAGGATCATTAAATATATAATGATAATAGCCTAGCCAGTTTATGTGCCAAACTCTGGTTAAAAATATCAAATCTTAAGAGGCAAAACTGATAGAGGACGATGCTAAAGAGTTCAAAACATCTGCAGGCCTTTTGTACCTACATCCAATTTTGTGGTCTGTTGCTTTTACTTCCAAAAATCGGAATTGGGTCACTTCAACTAAATGCATGTACAAATTAGTCCTAAAAGAAAAATAGAACAGCCAATTCATTGCACAGTAGTACAGCCGGAGGGAGTAGCCATGCCAAGAAGTTTCTGATAATCACAATTTTAGCATAATAATAATAATAATAATAATGTGCCTTCACCATCAAATCATAATCAATGAGATGCCATGAATAGTGAAAATTCACAATTAATCAATATGCCTCTTGTGAGGCTGTTTTATAGAGGGCTATGGCCTCTCAAAATGAAGCTCCTCACCTCTACATAGTTCCTTGGCACCAAGAGATGCCAAAAGATGACCTGAAACTGTCACGATGGAACGTGAGTGGATGAGGGACGGTGGACCCGAATGCCGGGAAACAGGAATCAAGTGCAATGCGTGGTACTTTTATTAACCATAGGGAGAAAGGTGAGCAGGCAACCATGATGGACGGGACGTGAGTAGACTGGTCGCCATGACTGGACGGGACGTGAGTAGACTGGTCGGCATGACTGGACGGGATGTAAGTAGACTGGTCGCCATGACGTGAGTACATTAGTCACCATGACGGGACAGGACGTGAGTTAACTGGTCGCCATGACTGTAACGAGCGTGACGCGATAGGACCTGATTTGCCTTGACTTGACTTGCCGTGGAGTGGCTATGACTTGCCTGGGGCTATGGCTTCTTGGCTGTGATGAGGACGACTTGGCTGTGACGAGGACGACTTGGCTGTGACGAGGACGACTTGGCTGTGACAATGGCTGCTTGGCTGTGGTGAGGACTTGACACACAAACTTTCTCACATAACATAGACAATGCACCCACACCGACTGGACAAACACAACAGACTAAATACTCCAACACTAATGAGACACACCTGGGGAAGGGAAGACACACACAGGTGGACATGAGCGGCGTTTCCACCGCAGGAGGGTAGGGACTTTCACAGGAACCGTCCTCTCAGCCGGCTCGCTTGTGGCTGTGTCTCCACTGCGGCGTACGACCCATTTTGCGACGGCACGAATTTCGATCGACACGTAAACCGATCGACGGTTTCTCCCGCGATATCATCCAAGCACCGTGATGAAAATCACGAGGAAAGCGAAAAATTGTAGGTGTTTGACGTTTTTTTCTGCTTTTTTTCATGTACTTGGCATGGATGGATGGTTTGAGTGAGAGGAGATGGCATCTAGATGAAGAATTTGAAAAGTCTAACAGTAGAGAGGAACGAAAATAGGCAAAGGATTATTAAGAGAATCGTTTTGACTTAAGCCGAGAATGAATCTTCGCCGCGCACGAAGGTAAGATCCTTTTTTATACTAAATAATTTTTAGCCAATCAGCACGAAAGCCCAATCGGAAATTTATCGGGCCGGCGGAGTACCTACCCTCGAGTAGGACCTTCGCTCGTCCCCGTAAGTTCCTGTAAGTGTTGCACGGTTGGGAAGGCTCCTGCAGTGGAGACACGCACATACGGGGCTGGCCCCGTAAATTTACCCCAAAGTTCCTGCGGTGGAAACGTGGCTATTGTTGGACATAACGAAACAAGGAGAGAAACCAGGAACACAAGACAAAAAACACCAACCACAGATAGGATTTTTCATAAAAGTTGTTTTAGCTTCTTCTTTTTTTTAGTTCGTTAAGGAAAAGAAGAAGAAACTTAAATCAATAGGTTTGTACTGAAAACAGTGTACTAGTTTTAGTAACAAACTGCTGATGAGAATAGGGACGTTGGTTTGTGTGTGCGTGTGTCCAATTGCTCCAAGCTCGGCGCTCCATGGTCCCCCGTTCATGCAGCGCCAGCAAAGCCCTCACTTGGGATAATTACCAGAACTTGTCAGTGTCTCACAAACTCACACTGCTGTGCCTGGAACAATTTTGGTTTGGTAATGAGACTCATAAAGCATGAAGACTACTCTCTAGTGCAATTCATCAAAGAATATTTTCAAGCCATTAGATATTTCATTTTATTCCTCATTGGATGTGTCAAAAAAAAAAAAGAAGGAAAGAAAACATGTAAATAAGGCTGTTTGTTTTATCTTACGTTTCGTTCTCTGTAAAGAGAAACGCATGTTTGAGAAACAGACCATGTGACTCACTCACATACTATATATATATATATATATATATATATATGTGCATACACACACACGTAAATAAGCACACACACCTCGACTTACTCAAACTAGGTCAGCAAAAGGTAGCGCACCATTTGGTATGAATCATAACCTACCACCAGAGAAGTAGGCTTCCGATGATACCAATTTAAACAGCAATGATGCGCCATAGTATTATTTAGAATTTGGTATTTGAGAACCGCCAATTTGAAGCCACAACAACTACAATTTTTTGGTTTATTCCATTTGACCAAACACAGTTTCCCTCGTCAGCCATCTAAAATGTCAACATGATGTTATATTTGTCTCGTAAATAAGTAATCGCTTCCATTTTCATTTGTTTGTGCCCTATTTTGACTACGCTTCCTCAAGGAAAGGGAAGTGTCGGGATTAATTTTGTAGGCTGTTATTAAGCGGCATTTAAAGTGTCAACCGTAGCAATTGAGTGTGCGGGAGCCATCTGTAAATAATGGAGCAAAGTGAAATGCCTGAATGCTAAAACGCTACAACCTGCTTTGACGTGATTTAGTTGGATAGGCTCAGCCGTAAATTGTAGACGGGAGGTTTGAAAAGGGAGATAGACACACTCAAGCAAGTGACACGGAGACCCCAAAAAAACAAAAAAAAAGAAGCTGTGGTGGCATAATTCTGGTTGAGGATGTAAAACACCGTCATACACACACATTATCTAGCTGTGGGCTCAGTAATGAGAAGCGGGACACTAACATGTCAGGAGAGAAAGATGCTGAATGTATTGGAGAGGAACCATCAGATTGGACAGACGATATGGGATAGAAATTAGAAATCACGTACATTTTTTTACATATTTTGATATGGTATAGTCGTGACATTTCTAGAGGTACAATGATTAATCAAAAATCGGTTTTATTATTTTTGATGATATATGAATGGTTTAGATTTAAAATTGTCCAAAATGCTCGGAATTTCACCTCATCAGCAGCAAACCTTCTTCAATTTCTGTTGTCCTCCATATAAGCGGACTGATGATTCTATCAAATATTCCATAGTGAGTTTTCCTAATTACCGCTATGTTACGTTGGTGTCACTTTTCAGCTCTTGAAGTAAACTAGCCTCCCTTGAAATAGCTTTTAAAGTGTCAAATGTATGCATGTGAAATACAGCAAATGAGCATCACCTGGACAAGACTGATTGGAATTGAAGACACGAGGGAGCGCGGTCTGACGAGAACAGGTTGAACCTAAAAACTTAAAACATGAAAATAGGGAGAAAAGGAGAACACGACTAAACTAAATATAATCAAATCAAACAAATCATGACCGCTAACTTGGAGAGACTGGAGCAGCTAGCGGTCGTTAGCTTGTGGCGAAAATGTGAAAATGTAGCATTTCGTGCAGAACAGTAACTGAAAACATTGGAACGTAACCGGTAAACTTCCAGTAATACAGAAAATGAGTAAACAATTATCTTAAGGCGCCTAGGAGTGTTGTTGTGACTTCGGCTCGTCTTAACAAACATTAATATTGCACTTTATATACACGTTTTCAACACGGCGTAAATGAAGGTAGCACTATATTCATAGGAAAATGAATTTTCTCTACATCAGCTTGGAAAAGGCGGCAGCGCTCCTTTTGTTAAGAGAGAGCAAGAGCGCTTCACCGGGCCGAGAGAGCGACGCGAGGAGAGGGGAGGGAGGTTGAATGGGGGGGGGGGGCAGAGCTGAGCGGAGAGAAGTCTCAACAGCAGCGGCGGCAGCAGCAGTTAGTCTGAGCATTCACTGAGCGCCACAGCTGTGGATCTGATACGAGCTTGATCCTCTAAGACTCAGGCCGACAGGTACTGGGAGACGGAGTGAGGAATGCGGGACGGAAGAAGGAGAACCAACCAGGGACCAACCACAGGAGCCTAAACATCGGGGCCTCGTCAGTGATAGGGTGGGAGGAGGCGGAGGCGCGGACAAAGGGGCCGACTTTAGTGCCGACTTTAGTGCCAACTTTGCCCTTTCCACCTTTGGGAGGGAGCAAAGAGGGGAGGACAGTCGACGGAGTGGCAGGACGGGGGAGCGCAGATGGCGGGCGGGCACGGGGGGCCAGCTGGGGCGGCACAGGCGAAGTCCGGCGGGACGCGGCCGTGCCCTTGGGCCGAGGGTCCTGGGCCGATCAGATGAGCGAGATGTCGCTGAGCGGCAGGGACAGCCTCCCCCAGGAGGGGGGGAGAAACGCCAGGGTCCGACGGGCTGTCCGTATTTCCTCCCTCGTGGCTCAGGAGGTGAGTTGGAGTGGGGGCGTGTTCTGATTGATGCATGTGTGAGTGTGTGTGTGTGTGTGTGTTCTCCTGATTACACGGTCAGCAAATGAAAAGTGCGAGGGTGCGAGACAAGTGCGTGTGACGCAATCAGGGAAATACATGCTCTGCATATTACAGACATGCACGTGCGCGTTTACATTCATCATCAGTCTGGCCGCCGGTACATGTGACCCTTGACCTCATCACCGCAAGAGTTGCTTGTAATGTTGACGTCGAGGAATGTCGGATTCAGCCCCTAAATCCTTTTGTGCATCATAGAGAAATCATTTCTCTTCGATCTCACTGTTGTAATATGTAATTCTGTCATTCCTCAATGGAGAAATATTCTTTGTAAATATATCTGCAGAAATTGTGTGGGAATGCTGAAAACCTGAATGCTAACATTTGAATTCATGTGCTTAAATCATTTCAGTGAAATTTCAATCCATTTCCTGATATGATAGTCAGTTGGTATCGAACCATACTAAAATGTAGTCCACTTTAAACTTTATTAGCAACAGTTTTGCTATGCTAATGGGGGAGATTAGAACGCGGTGTTTAAAATACATTGCTAATTAATAAATGTTTGGAGTTCAAAGCAAAACACACCGATTCCATCCGTCGTCTGTGTAAAGAGACAGCACATCTGCACTAAAGCGCCCGGGTTCAAAAGTGCCCTGAATACACACTTTTTGTTTTCCCTCCTCGATTGGAACCCACTCCACAAGACCTCCATGATGATCCTCTTCAAGCAATTAGAAATCAATATATTGGCACAAGTAGGCCTTGTAGGGTGTGTTTTGAGTCCGTGTTGGGAGAATTTTTTAAAAAATTTTTTTAGATTTGACTACATTTATTGCTGACATTTGAAAAGTGATATTTATGCAGTTGAGCTGCCGGCGGTGTGGCACATTCAAAGTGACAGAAAAGAGAGAGAAAGCCAACAAATGAGAAGAGTGGACAGCAAAAAGCCTCACGTCTCCACCAAAAATAGAGATGAATGTTCCTTTTTTCATATCAATATTTCCCTTTGTGGCTAATAATGACCGATATTGCAATGCTGGAAAAGTCTATACAAGTCTATTTTTATCGCACGGTACAGACACGCTGAGGGATGAGGTTTTGTTGTTCTATAAACAGCAGCACAAACACCTCGTTTGGTCATGAGAGTGCACTTATGCTCCATATTTGTGAGTGTGTGTATATATGAGAGGCCGTCAGGGACATAATTCAGGGTTAGCCCTTACACACTACTGAAACACGCCCATACAAACTATTGAATTGCTTGAAGAAAGACAACTGAAACACTGTCATACTAACAACTTACACACTCTCACATAAAACTGATACTCTCACGCTCACTACTGAAATGCTCTCATTCCATTACTGAAATGTTGTCATGCTATTTCTAATTAGTTTTTGCTCTCACACATTACTGAAATGGTCTCATGCTCACTACTATAACGCTCTTAATCTCACTGCTGAAACCCTCATTAGCACTACTGAAATGCTCTCATTAATAGTAAATGAACACTCATATTTACTACTGATATACTCCCATATCACTACAGAAACACTCTCACACACTACTTAAATTATCTCTACTGAAACATTCTTATTCACACTATAGTACTAAAACACACACATACTCACTACTGAAACTCTCATGCACAACTGAAACACTCTCACAAACTACTGAAATGGTCACGAGTGTAATTCTCACACTTCCACTGCTGAAACCTTCATTACCACTACTGAAATACTCTCATTAATACAAAATTAACATTCTCATATTCACTACTGAAATACTCTCATACCCACAACTGAAACACTCTCACACATGAATTAAATTCTCTCTACTGAAACACTCATTCGCTCCACAGTAATAAAACACAAACATAATCACTCCTGAAACTCTCATGCATAAATAAAACATGTTATGCACAATACTTAAATGCTCTCATGCAGGGACCAGAAATTCTGTTATACACACAATTCTGTTTTTGCTTTCACACACTATTGAAAATCTCTCTCGCTCTCGCTCAAACACACACATCACTGAAATGCTCTCATACACACTACGGAAATGATCTCACACACGCTACAGATTTTTTATTTTATTTCACACACCAATAAAACACACACCACTGAAACTGTCATGTGCACTACTGAAATGCTCTCACGCTCACTATTGAAATTCTCTCATGCACACAACCATTTTTTTTCTCACACACTACTGAAACACTCTCACATGCATTTCAGATTCAGCTGTGTCCACAAGAGTCTTTCATTAGTGTGCGTTACAAAATAAATAAGTAGTTTGTGTTTTTTTCTCCACACGCTTGCGTTAAATTTCTCTCCATACTCTTGCTCCCTCCCACATTTCAAAAACATATTGATGATAACTAGTATGGTGAAGATTATTGTATTGGAAGTGAGTCTCTTCACAGTAACCCTAAATGCTATCTTTACAGTGTCCATTACGTTCCTTTGTTAAAGATTTTGACATGTGGTCAGTTTCCTACCTTGCCTAACTGGTCACATTTTTTGTTCTCTCTGAAAACTAACTTGTGGAGTTCATCCTGAAGTCTTGCGCGATGTCAGTCAATTAAGATTCTGTGCGACTTTAAAGGCATGGACGTGTTCAACATTAGATATTATAAGCGCGTCTTCCATGTGCAGTTCGTTGTCGGTGTAATTGCCAGCTCTCACAATACTTTTGTCCAGCCCACTCATACGTGCCTTTTTTTGGGTGTGTTTTTTTTCAGGTAATTTTCTCTTTCCACATCAGATAAATGTTGCTTTCTCATTCATCTCCTCGGAGGCAGCGCAAACAATCCACCTCTTATGTGGACTGAAAGGAGGCAAAATAAATCAGTAATCGGCGTCCAAGACAAATTGCTTTTTTTATTCTCCAGTCGCCTTTTTTTTTTTTTTCTTGCCTATGGGAAAAGTTATGTTGGCAGTTTCCAGGAGTGTCTGATCATGACAGTGTGTGTGTGAGACAGTGAGAGCGGGCGAGAGAGCAAGGGATAGAGAGAGAAACAAAAAGTTGGTAACCATCCCCATCCATCACCTTTACCAGCAATGCCCTTGAACGTAGCAATCAGTATCTCTGGACAAATAAATCAGGACTCTTCCGTCGACCTTAAATTGTATTCTCTTAGCACACACGCATACACACTCGCAGCGTCCATTTATGGATAGCTTGATGATGAAGTATTGCTGCTCATAAGCGAATCCAATTTGAAATTGAATATGGCGTGCTCGCTAAGCCTGTCCAGTGCTCTTCACGGAATATTGACTGTCTGCAACTCAAAGTCTTCCTCCACAAGTGGAAAAAAAAATCTTGTTTGAAATATTTCAGTTAATAAAAAGTTTGCTGCAATATTATAATCATTGTAGTTTGTAATCGAGTAGAAGTGTTCTGAATAAGCTAGGCCGCTCCTGAAGCTAAATCAGACCACTAAAATGTTCTGGGTTAGAGAATTATAGTCCATAACAATGTGGGAATTATATTTGTATCTGTTTCCGTTTTGCAGCAATTAGCATTAGAATATAGCTAAGTTTCATCAATATTCACATTCCTGGTGAAAACACTGGCAAAAAGAGCTTGTTGCAAAATGGCCCAGGCTGATCTCTTATACTCTGCTGCCACCTGCTGGCCATTTTTTGTAATAGCTGCTTTACGCCACCTCTTCATGTCAGAAGCGCCGTCAAAGCCTTCTGTATGCTCTTGCATAAAAACAAAAACGTGTAAACATGTTTTTGGGAGGGAAGAATAAAGTGTTAAAAAACATATTTACACATTTTTGGGTTTGAATGAGTTAACTGAAATTGTCTAAATCCTCTGATTTCAGCCTCTCAACAGTAGTGGCAAATCCAAGTCCAGAATGTAAAAACCCTTCCACAGTTTGGCTTTAGCCCCAGGTGCTAGCTAGCGAGCTCCCTTTACTTGCTTTACTATTTACTTGCTAGGGAGCTCGCTAGCTAGCGTCAGGGGCTAAAGCCAAACTGTGGCAGGGCTTTTACTTTCTGGACCTGGATTTGCCACCTCTGTTCTCAGTAAAACAAAGACCAAACCAGTAACTGACTTACTTCACTGGAATAAACTGAGTCTACACAATTTCGAAAATAAATGTTTAGCATCAGTCGTGACCCGCGCTTTGACTTCACGTTGAACCCCACATATTATTTTAGTGCTGCACCAGAACTGTCATAGATGAAACCCAAGTGAGAAAGGATGAAACCTGCACACAGGCAATGGAATGAACCGCTAGCATGATTTAATTACCGGCCCGCTAACGCTTCACCTAATGCGCGTGTCTCCGAGGTATGAGGTGCGGAATTATTTTTTTGTGTCAACCACCATCGGCTTCGGATGACAGAGGTGGTAATGGGAACAAGGGAAGGTGTTTTAACACACCTACACACACACACTCACGTATGCCCTCTCCTAATGAAGCCATGCTGCTAACAATACTTGATTGTCGGAACTTAACTTGATGGCTTAACACGATTTCCGCCGTTTTCTACACGCATATAACGGCAGGCGGCGTTGATAGCGGTCAAGACCCCTTCAGAATCCAGCCAGCGGTTTTCCGTCTCACCGCCTCCTACACTGTGCAGATCGTGACAACGTGTCCACAGTATCTCACTCACACACATGCACACACAAACATACAGTTAGATTCTGTAATTGCCCGTGGCTTGCCAAACACATCTTTGTCTGGATGAATGTGTCTGTGAGGGGTGAATGGGAGCAGGCATTGTTTTATTAATGATTACATAGCAGTCACGACGAGTCTTCTGTCATTGTAGCAAGTATGCGAGGGGAAAAAAACAATGCACTCTTCCTTCCTATTCTTTTTCACAGATCATTGCTCATTCATGTTGCCTCATACTGGGTGGCAATAAAAAGTACGGTCTTGTTTTAAAATGTCTTTAGCCACTTAACTCATTCACTGCCATTGACGGCAATAGACGTCAAAAATTCATTTAAACTATTTCGATTAGTTTCCCCTTTTTTTCCCCACTTTTGTTAACAAGAGTATGAAAACCTAGAAATTGTTTTTTTGTACATTTAGAACAGAGATAACATTTGTGATTACTCTTGAGTTAACTAGTGAAGTCATGTGATGAATTACAATTAAAAACTGTAATCGCCTGAAGCCCCTAATTAAAAAATTGTTTTTTTTATGTTTATAAAAAAAATTAGGGGCATCAGACAATTAATTTTTTTTAGGGGGGGGGGATATAAAAATATGATGGGTATTATTTAATTTAATTGACTTTACTACCTAATTTTTACATCTCTGTGTGCTTGAATAAGATCTACTATATATTTTGTTTAAAAGAGGCCGTTGTTCATAATTTTTGTTTTACCCAGCAGCATTAGCGACACACACACACGCACACACAATAAAGAGAAGGGTGAGAAATGATCTGAAACTGCTGATGGAGCCTCAAAAAAAAAAAAAAAAAAAACGAATGCAAAAGCGTGAGGTTTTACTCTTATTGGACAGGCCATCTGTAAGTGCTCATACTTTTTAAGATTGGCTTACTCAGACAAACACATCCACATGCACCAAAGCTTTCAGACAGGAACCCATTTTGACTCCCCTCTAAATGGAATTTTGTTTTACAGCCTTGTTTTGATACATACATAGTCAGGTTTATTAATAGGTGCTGTGTTTTTGACACTGGCACGCAAACTTAAACTTCTTTTTGAACTTTTGAACTGCAATTTGATGTTATAGGGAGCAGTCTGTGAATGCGACTTTTGATTTATCGTGGAAGTTACTTTTTTTGTTTTATATTCTATGGATCTTAAAGCTTCGTGCATATAATAGTAAAATATATGCATGTGAGGTACAGGTATTATTTCTGTCCATCGTGTTCTACAGTTCTGTATCTGTGATTGCGACTGAATGCGTGTGACTTTAAAAGGCACGGCCTAGCCCGTTGAGGCATGTCTGAGTCAGTGAAGGAGTGTTGGCTGACTGCTAACTAGCTAAACAATTGTGTTGAGTGACTCGACGTCAGTTGCGGCAAACGTGTGTAAACATTTGCTTGTGTTTATTTTGTTACCTTTACACGAGTGGCTGTGTCTATCCTTGACTACATATAGAGGGACTGCAATTTGTTCTAGCTAGCAGTGGTAAGCTAGACAGTATTTAAATTAGCTAGCAAAGTTGACTTTACCATCGACGAGTGATTGCGTAACTTAAGGCAATTGTAATTTGTTCAGTATATCAAAAGATACTATGTCAACTGAACTAAACATGGAGTATCCAAATTGTTCACTTAAGAAAAGTTAGCAAAGTAGGGCGTGTCTCTTTATCACCATGAGGTTACCCATTGGCCGATACTGTGGGCTGTGATTAGCCATCAATCAGGGCTGTTCCAGACTTTAGACAGACTGCTATAAATTTAATCATAAGGTTAGCACTGACACGTGCTTTTATTATACGCCATCCAACAACTGAATATGGAGTTGGCAGTCAAAGGTTTTCCTTTTTTAATCAATTGGAACCCATAAGACGTGACGTCAACCCAAAAATGAGCGATAAAGGGAAGTGGAGCCAGAAAATGTGCATGTTGTTAAAAACACACCATGTCTTTTGTGTGTGTTTGTGTATTCTCCATCTAATTATAAGACTACACAGCGCGGCTGAATATTACTGAGATGACCACCACTCAACCACTTTGTTTCTGTTTGACTCCAGTTAGCCGCATTACATAATGAGAGTGTATAATGGCCAGGAACAAACACTCCACACACAAAAAAGTCATCCGCCCCCACAGTTTAAACGATATGTGTCACACTGCGGCAAAATGTGCTTATTGGACTAATAGATTAACAAAAGCTTTCGAGAGGCCAAAACCTGCCATAAAAATTATAACCCAAAAAAAAGAAAGATGCAAATCATTGACACCTTGCTTGTGTCATGATGGAACGTGAGTAGATGAGGGACGGTGGACCCAAATGCAGGGAAACGGGAATCAAGGGCAATGCGTGGTACTTTAATTAACTATAGGGAGAAAGGTGAGCAGGCAACCATGACTGGACGGGACGTGACTGTACTGGTCGCCATGACTAGACTGGTCGCCATGACTGGACAAGACGTGCATAGACTGTTCGCATGACTGAAACAAGCGTGACGTGACAGGACCTGATTTGCCTTGACTTGACTTGACTTGCCGTGGAGTGGCTATGACTTGGCTGCGGCTATGGATTCTTGGCTGTGATGAGGACGACTTGGCCGTGACGAGGACGACTTGACTGTGACGAGGACGACTTGACTGTGACAATGGCAACTTGGCTGCGACAATGGCTTCTTAGCTGTGACGAGGACGACCTGACTTTGACGAGGACGACTTGACTGTGACGAGGACGACTTGGCTGTGACAATGGCAACTTGGCTGCAACAATGGCTTCTTAGCTGTGACGAGGACAACTTGGCTGTGACATTGGCTTCTTGGCTGTAACAAAGGTTTCTTGGCTGCGACAATGGCTACTTAGCTGTGGCGATGACTTGGCTATGGCTATGGCTCCATGGCCGTGACGAGGACAACTTGACATGGCTGAGGCTATGGCTTCTCGGCTGTGTCGAGGACGGCTTGACTGTGACAATGGCTACTTGGCTGTGGCGACGACTTGGCTGTGGTGAGGACTTGATTCACGAACTTCCACACATAACATAGACAATGCACCCCCGACTGGACAAACACAACAGACTAAATACCCCAACATTGATGAGACACACCTGGGGAAGGGAAGACACACACAGGTGGACGTGGTTAGACATAACGAGACAAGGGAAGAAACCAGGAACACAAGAGAAAAAACACCAACCACAGACAAAAACAAGAAGAACACCCATAACAGACAAAAACCCAACCCCCACAGAACCGAAACGTGACAGCTTAAAAGGTTGTTAATTACCTATAGATGCCACAAGACGGAGCAACAGTGTCGTTGCTTTGGGCTGAACACAAAAACAGCGAATAACTGAAATATTCAGCAAATAACGGAGAATAGGTCGCCCCCCAAAAAATCATCAATGCTGAACTATAAAAAAACGCTCCATTCACTTTAATAACAAGTAATGACACACATGGTGACGTTGAGTCATTAGAGTAAGCGGGCAAATGATTTATGACTCATTTTGAAAGTGACACACATAGATTAGCATCACTTTGAGACATATCTTCTGAAACTTCCCTTTCGGTTTTCATCTCCCTCTCTCATCAGCTCTGGACTGAAAGTCCAATATAGCAAATTCAACTGCACATTATAGATGACTGAGGTCAAGTCGGGTCGCTGTAATAACAAAAGGCAAGGGTGTGTGAGTTCCACTTGCTTTCACTCATGACACATCTTAGCAATTATTTTAGGGAATTAAAAATTACACCCCCTTAATTCAATACCTACTGGTGTAGAGTTGATGTAATTTAATGTGAAGTCATTAGCGGGGATGATAGAGGGGGGCAGGTGCCCTTCACGTAGACTTCCGTGCTGGGAACGAGCAACTTATTTTTTTCGAAAGCACTATGATGGACGACGTCTTCATCTGGGTACAACACGCTTCATTCATCACCGTGATATATTGAACTGATACTGACATGCCCTTAGAAAGTTGATTATGAGATAGATGTTCTACGGAACATAATCGTTACGTATGTTTATGGTTTGAACTCTTTTGAACAATATGGAAAACGTTTTAGCCTAAAGTAAAGCAATTCATTTGGATGCAACACTGCATTGATACCACTAGTACTTTTCATATGGAACTAGAGCTGTCAAAATTAATCGATAAGAAATCGATTATCAAATTAATCGACAACTATTTTAATAATCGAGTAATTGTTTAAATCCATTTTTTTATTTAAAATTGTCCAAATCCTTTGATTTCAGCATATCAACGGTTAATTGTTCACTCATTTCTGTAGTCCTTCATGAAAGAAAACTGATTATCTTCTGTGTTTAATCAAAATAAAACATTTGCAAACATCTGTTTGTACTTTGGAAAACAATGACCAAACCAGTAACATAGTACAACATCACCCACGCCCTGTTTTAATCACAATACGAATACGAAGTACGAAATAAACACCAATCACTAGTTAACAAACTGTGATCAGGGAAAAACTTTTTTGTAATACGCACACTTAAATGCTAAATTCAAATAATCCGATTAACTGATTAACATTTTCACCTATTTTCCACATGTTACAGACCAAAACCAGTAACTGACTTAAAATTGTTTGTGCTCTGTCGATTTGAAATAATGTCCTGTTTTGGGGAAAAAAGCTATGGAAATTTCAATGTTTTTTTAAATTTGATTTGATCAATAAAAAAAAAATCAACAGATTAATCGATCACAGAAATAATTGTTAGTTGCAAAATTTCATTCTGACAGATGATCATTCGCAATGTGGCTGTAGTGTCAACTACTGCCAAGGAGGGACTTACTCAATGTCAGATTTTGCCTTAAGTATCATTGGTTGGTATCAACAGTCTCCACTCATACCCGATACCTTAAAATGAGGCAGCCCCCCCCCCCCCCCCCCCCCCAATATTGGTGTCAGTACTCACCCATCCCTAGTTCTATTCCACTGCTCTCTTCTCATAGTAACAGACTTAGAGACTTAGACTTGACTATGGACAAGTGTTTCTTCAGTGTACCTCCAGCTATGCCCGAGGTCTGTACCCGGTCATCATAGTAACACAAAGTCATACTTGGGTCACACGCCCTGCAGTAAGGTGGCAACGGCATGAGCAAGAGTTCATTTGCATGTGACGGGAGCGCCACCAGAAACTCGCTGGCTACAGAAAGAGGCTGAACGAATGGAGGCTGAATACAATCACACAAAGAAGAATGTTGTGCTGTGACTTCCTGGCCAGGGAGGGGAGCTCCTGACTCCCTGATGGAAAAGACCCCGGCCCGGCTGTGGGAAATATCCGACCTTGGCATGCCGTTTCCCAAACAACAGAAATTAATCAATACTCTTGCTCTGCTCGTTATCATCATGCATGCTTGTCAAAGTAGCAAAAAAAAAAAAAAAAAAGTCCAGTTGAACAAAAATAATAACAGGAAGGCACTTATAAAATGCATGAAGTGTGAACGTGAAAATAAAATCAAATAAAATACAGTCGTTATTGGAACACATGTACATATGCATAAAAATGATTCCCCCCCCCCCCCTTCCTTTCCTCTGGCTGTGATGGCAATACGTGTTTAATGAGGAGCTTAGCTGTAAGAGGTTTACAATCCAGCTTCCAGCATCCTTCTCTCTTATTCCGACGTATTACTCTCCAAGCCAAGTTCCATCCTTTTACAGTACCAACTGGATTGTGACATGCTCACTGTCCACCTTCTGTCCACTTTTCTCCACCCTTGGCCTCTCCTTTCCCTCTTCACCTTCCGTGTCTCTCTTTCTCTCTTTTTTTATTTTTATCTTTGCAATCGCTGCTTTCTTTAATCCTCTGTATCCTGGCAACCTACCACATCTAAAATTCCAACAGAGCCCAATTCGGCTATGAATAGTGCGTGTTGTTATTCTGCCCAATATCCACCAAGCTGGTCGGGTCGGCATAGGAGGAGAAGTGTCTTGGCTTAAGGACAATCTAAACATCGTGTCTTCTCTGCCGCATTTATAGGGAATGAAAAGGAACAGCTGTGACCACTCCCACTCGTAGATCTACTGAACTGCGGTATTAATATACTGGTAATTAGTTTTTAAAAAGCTTTAAGCAATTTTTTTTTTTTTTACTCATCAACAAAACATTTGCAATTGATGGAGAAATTGCATGTGAAGGCTGAAATTCTAAATGGAAAAATCAAAAATGTGGGGACGTTTTTAGGAAGCACGGAAATGTTAGCATGTTGAAAATTGTTCCTAAGGTGAATTCATTGAGTTGAGCATATAGAATTTGTAAACGAAACGATGTGAATCTGATGGACACGTCATTAAGAATGTAAAGGGGACTTTTTTGTGGGTATTGTAGTAATGAAAATGTTGATATTTTTGTCAAATGGGAACGATGTAAATATGGAATGTTGAATGTGCCATTGGAATAAATGGCGAACCACTAGGGGGAACTCAACCTCATTAAGAATGCATGGAAGGTTTTGGGGTGAAAAATGTAGAATTTGGGGGGAAAAACATGAATATTTGGAATGAAAAAGTACTAATCCCCATAGTGTGATTATTATTATTTTTTTATATGTTGAAATTTCAGTTATGTGAATCGGACGAATTATGTGGAAGAGGATGTCCAAAAAGTGTGAGAAATAAGAAATGGAGATAACATAATGTGTTAAGGCCACAGAAGAAAGCCAATCATGAGATTAATTGATCCTTACCGCATTCAAACCCAAAAACGTATAAATACGTTTTAATAATTTGTCCTGCACTCCCAAAAACGTATTTATAAGTGGGTTTTTTAAAATGTTTTTTTATGCTAGCGCTTACAGAAAGAAGGCTTTAATACAGCTTCTGAAATGAAGAGATCGCTTAAAGAAATGGTAGTTATTACAAAAAATGGCCAGCAGGTGGCAGCAGAGTATAAGAGAGCAGCTAGGGCCATGTTGCAATAAGATCTTGTTCCCAGTGTTTTCAACAGGTTTGTGAATAATTATGAAACTTAGCTATATTCTAACGCTAATTGCTGCAAAACGGAAAGAGATACAAATATCCTTTTTTTTCCTGATGAAAGAAGAGACTCTAATCTTTTTTTTTTTGGTAGGTTCCATGTTTTTATAGCAATAGAACACAATATTCTGTGGACCTTGCAAAATCTCTCAAAATCCAGTCAGGAAAACAGCCGGGAGCGAAGGGGGTTGCTTCAGTGAAAATGTCTGGTAGTGAATGAGTTAACACTAGCTTTTAACTAAAGATTTCTTACCCTGGACATAACACCGCCATATTGTCTGCACTAATATCGGATTAGGCCTGAACCCGTTTTTTTTTTCAGTACGGTCCAGAGCCACTGAGCAGGCCGATAATGTGTTGATACTTGCCACATTTTCTGACCCAATAAACACTCGGGTCCGGCAGTGGGCAAGCCCTTTCTTTTACCCTTCAATTCCTAATATGTCACTGTCTGTCTGCACGCCCACAGCAGTTTAAATGTGATATATTGGGGGAAATGAGCCTGTGAGGTTTTCCTGATTGAATAGAATACATTTTAGGGGTCTGTCGGTTTGCAATGCAATCCTTCGGACGCTTGTTTACAATGTGATGATTCCAATTTTCAAACATGGAGGGAAAGCATACATTTCCCTATAATTTAGCAACTCGTTTTAAACAGTGATACTTTTGCAGATATTTATTCTTTATTGTTTTTCTTATGAACCACTTGCCAAAACATGTTGCTTCTACAGTATTTCCTCGCTCTCCTTCAGTGATTTTCCCACTCCACTTCTCTCTCTCTCTCTCTCTCTCTCTCTCTCTCTCTCGCCACACTAGCAGTGTAGCTGTATTACCTTCAGCAGCAGAACCGCATCCCAGTTTCATCTCCAACTAATTGGAAATAACTCTCCTGCTGCCATCTTCCGGTTTTTCCCTCCTCCTCCTCCTCCTCCTCCTCTTCTCTGTTTCATGCTGATTTATTGAGTTAACAACCAAGCAGCCATCAGCAGTCACGCTGTGGGTGGAAGACAGTCGAAGAAACTCAATGAGCGGTGACGCCAGCGGTGGTTTAATCAGGACTTGAAAGCCAGCTGAGATCTCATCTGAGGTACGCAAGAGGGAAGCCACATCAGAAGCAGACTGAAATGGGAAGAAGCTGTTGCAATATGAGAGACAAGAAGCCAAGCAGGAAAAAGGAGGACTTTTTCAAGGACCTCCATGTGACAAGCGCCTCCAGGCGCCACCGTTTTTCCATGGCTGCCGCGGTACCACTGTTGACTCTCCTTCGTTAAGTCTTAGCGAGGGTCTGAACAGCCAGCGGTCACGGATGCTCGGGGGGGCCGCCCTGACCCTGGCCCCGCCACGGTGAGTCGCCGCTGAGGACCATGGTCCTACCATTGCTGCTCAAGCTCCTCAACGTCTTCCTGCGCCAGCCGACCTTCGCGAAAGCCCTCGCCGCAGATCAGCGCCCAACTTCCTGCTGCCCGCCCGCCGCAATGCCGATCTCTTGTCGCCGTGGGTGGGAGGCGAGAGAGCACCCGTCGCGTCCGCCCGCCGAAGGGAGAGAGGTGAGATAGAAAGGGGCGAAATTCGACTTGGTTTGATCGAAGAAGTTTGGATGCCAACTGAATGGAGTCGATTTAAAAAGAGCTCTATAGTTCTTCATATGATCTCTCAGCATGAATAAAAATGCGTCTTGTTTATCTTCTCTGTTGCTGCATTCATTTTTAAATCACATTCATGGTGTTAAAAAAATACGACCATCGACATGCACAGTTGGAGGCAGCCCATCTGTCAGCTTTTCGACTCAACAAAAATACCCAAAACGCATGTCGGCTGGTAGAAGGCTTTGCTCGTTGGATCTGTTTTGGTCCAAACGCTGATGTTGTCGCTGCAGTTGGTTTCTTCCCTGCAGTTTCTCCAGGCCGTATCGAGTCACTTTCGATCACGTCATCTTAACCAGCAGCAGGACATCGGGGAAATATATGAGGAGCCACTGTCCTATATTTGGTGTTTCTATTAACAGGAGCATTACGGCAGTGAGCTGATTTCATAGCAAATAACTCATTCACTCCCAGCCATTTTCACTGAAGCAACCCCCTTCGCTCCCACCTGTTTTACTGGATTTTGACTGATTGTGCCAGGCCCACAGAATATTCTGTTCTATTGCTATAAAAACATGGACCTGCCGAAAGAAAGATTAGTCTTTTCTTTTATCGGGGAAAAAAAGCATATTTGTCATGAGAATATAGCTAAGTTTCATCATTATTCACAAATCTGGTTAAAACGGTTGCGAAAAAAAGCTTGGTGCAACATGGCCCTGGTTGATCTCTTATACTCTGTTGCCACCTGCTGGCCGCTATTGTAATAGCTATCATTGCTTCAAGTGTTCTCTTCGGTTCAGAGGCTGCATCAAAGCCTTCTGTATGCTCTAGCATAAATAAAACATAATAAACGTATGAATACGTTTTTGGGACCATGGTAATATTTCAAATAGAACGTATTTATACGTTTTTGGGAGCAAATGAGTTAACATCAATGGTCAGTGTTAGATTTCAGTTTAAAAAGGAGCAATACTGTTTGGTTTACTTCACACGTGATTATTTTTCTGTTTCCATTGTCACATGCAATAAACTTGCTAAAATGACCACTTGGTTTGTGTACTGCTAGCTGTTTGTGTACCTCCAGTTAGCCACGACCCCCATACAGCATCCAAAGGCTTTTATGGTCTAAAATACAATAGATAAGTCAATTTAAATGCTCATATGCTATAGACAAGGTATGGAAGTCAACTAACCCACGTGGTAGGCAAAATGTTCAAGAAGCTAGCATATAGCTAGCTTCCTGATTCAAACGGGGACGGATGTGTGTATCTGTGCCTTCACCCAGACTCTCAAGACTCTGAACTTTGGATTCAGTGTAGCTAATGCTAATACTGGCATCCGTTTTTGTTCGTACAATTCATACTAAAAACGTTTCAGACAATAAGAACTCAAGATTGTAAGTTTGTTACTTCCTGAATCCTGTCCGCGACGCATACTCGAGTCAAGGATCAACAGGAGCATATTCTCCTCGTGTATGCTTGGTCTGTAGTCGTGACGCTGACTCGCATTTCATATATCCACTTTTGGCTTCGTCTCTGCTGCTTTCTTCTTTTCGCTCTTATCCTCTGTTCCTCCCACGCAGCTTTCAGACAGGCCGTGTATGACACCTGAAAGCCCCCTCAGCTTGAAATGTACCTGCTTCCTCTGTTTAAAGTTATGCAACAGTTTGGCAAACCTCAAAATAGGACACGAGCATTACATGAAATGTGTTCTCTCGTTTTTTTTTCTTTTAGAGGCAATTAAAATCCACCCTCACAAACCGACAGGATTGTGTGACTGTATGAATATCGTTTTTTTTGTGTGTAAACTGGAAACATTCACAAATGCAAAAAATGTGCTATATTTTTTTAGTATTAGCTTACTGTATCACTGATGTTTTGGCTTTGACTTTTTAGTTGATCCTCTTCTTACCACTGTTGATTTGTAGGGTTGAAAAGTCAATTTCGCAAACTCCTGCTCTAATTTTGCTATATTTAGGTTCGGCACCAGTAGTTGTAGCTGTATGTGTTTATTGGTGCGTATTTATCTGAGACATATGCGTTCACATGTGTATACGCATCTGGAGGAGCTTAGGCTAAAGCTAGCAAAGCTTCATTTTTTTCCTTCTCCTTTTTTAAATGACACTCATCGCCTCTGCGTGCTTTCCTGACTCAGCTCAGCTTGGTTGAAATGTAAAAAAATCCTTTGGGAAGACATAATATGCACACTGTTTGTCACCCAACTGTTAAGAGAGCTGGATTTTTTTTTTCCCTCTCTCTCTCTCTCTCTCTCTCTCTCTCTCTCTCTCGACAGGAGACAGAAAAATAGAAGGGTTATTGTAGAGGAGGAAATCCTTTCTATGCAGTGCTGAGACGATCAAATATAAGACTTTCCTACCTGAAATTAAAGGATGTTCCGCGGAATAGTTTTTTTTAAAATTCATGTTCCTCATTTGGTCCAACAGCTGCTAGAGCAATGGGTGAAACGCTGTTTCTGAGATGTCAGTGACTTGGATAGTAATAAGCCAATTTGAATATTTTAGGATGGTGCGACACGGCTTAGAAACAAAGAAATGCTCGGATATTCTAAATCATGTTTGAAATTTATTTATATATATATATATATATATATATTTGCCAGTGCCAGAGTCCAAAGCCATTTATGTGAGATTGATGAAGACTCTAAATGGAATGTGAGTGCGAATGGTTGTCCTTCTGGATGTGCCAACCCTGTCATCGCAATCTTGCCTAAAGTCAGCTGGGGGGGGTGGGGGGGGGGGCGTACCCAAGCACAAACTGCTTAACTGTGACACTAATGATGTGTTTGCTGTGTACACTATGAAGCAGGACCGCTCATTGTGGACTTTAGAAACATCTTTGACAAGATGCATTGCTTATGAATTGAGTTTATCTGTTTATGTCAGAGTTACTCAGTGGCGGAAATCACAATGTCCCCTCACTGGTGAGCTTTATTTCGAACAGGCCCTGGGCTACTCGTGAGTTCTTGGGGGGGGGGGGGGGGGCTTCGTTGGTGACCCCCTGAACTAAATGCACGTGTGATGTCTCACTTCAAGTTGCATCACTATTTTCTGACAGCAAATTTCAGCAGCAGGATTCATGTGCGTGGCTTGATTCTTATCTAATGGCTCACGGTCAGATTCTGTGAATGCAGTGAATGAGTCTTACAAACTGTAAGAAATTGCACTGGATTTTTTTCCGAGATATGATATGTGATGTTATCTATTTGATAAATGGCAAACAATTTGTTTAAATGTAAATGAAATTGGGCTTCTTTGCATGTGAAATAGTGCTGTCACCATTGAATATTTATATATATATTTTTAATCTGATTCATTTAAATTTGGTATTAAAGTGTATTACTAAAGCATTTTTCTCCCTGATTACTGTTTATTAACCAGTAATAGTTTTTTTTATTTCATACTTCATATTCGTATAGTGATTAAAAAAAAAGGGGGGGGGGGGTTGCCGGTTTGGTCATTGTTTTCCGAAGTAAAAACTGATGTTCGCAAATGTCCTATTTTGATTAAACCCAAAAGATAATCAGTTTTCATTCAAGGACTACACATATATGCGATTACGATAATTATTTTTTTACAGTGCATATTGTCTCATCATTTTAGTATCTCGCAACCAAAGCATTGAAAGAAGCATATGAAGTATAAAATCTTGTGTGTACTGTACGTTCCTCCGTAGGCTCCACACAGCTGCCTCTTTGATTCAAGTGGCCTGATTCCATCGTTTGAATGTTAATGCATGATGGCATCCCCCGATCACATGCAGCTCCGTTTGAAAAAGCCCTGTGAACTGCAGCCATAGCTGTGTGTCATCAAGTCTCATCAATATTGCACCAAGTGTACACTGCAAATGGAGAAGCAGCGTACAGTTTTGAACACAATTTCATGCGTCCGTTTTTTTTTTGTTGGAATGTTCCTGTACTGTCTCAGCCTTGTTCGGATTGTCAGATAAACTCATTTTCAACATCCACAGGTTTAAGAAAAAGGTGAAGCTGTATCAACAGTATGAGGCGATATCACTTTTTCACTTACAAAGTAGATGTTAAAATAAAAACACCTTAAATGTACAGATTATATGAATTACTTATTCAAGAATGGCCTAAACAATTAAATATTACCTCAACCACCACAGCAATGACAGATTAGGCTAACGCAATTAGCGAGTGCTAGCATAAAGTTAAATGCTTATATAAACATCGCCAACTAAACATATATTCCAAAAATAATGCCGCAGAAATGTGGATGAACAACAATACTAAGTTATACATATCCACGATGCTACCAAAGGCATTAGATGTATGTGGATTGTGCTTGATTGGACTGTTTCCTCTCTCGTTTCTCTCCCTGACGATCTAGCTCTTAAACTTCTCGTTTCTGCTGATGTAATTTCCGGTCTGATAATGTCACTTCCTGGTTGTGAACCACTGCGGGTTTGTTTTTACAATGAAATCAAGAGTTATGCAGTAAAATAATATTATCATTTATTTATAGAATTACTAACATTGAAAACATGTTAACTTTAAATTTAACAGAACAGAACAGTTCCGCAACAATTTGTCCCCAAAAAATCAGCCGTCAACACGTTTAAATCCTCCTTAACTGCATTTTAGGTTTTAAGAGCACCCTTTGACTAGGTTGAATACTCGACTATTGCACTTTCTCCGCAAGAGAGTGAGAGGAGATTAAAAACTTAACATGAAGGCTCAACTTGTGTAGATTAGCACTTGAGTGCATGTGTGAGTGTGTGTCAGCCGCATCCACACAATGTCAGCGGCCCTACAGCAGTTATTAGTGTTTCACTGCTGCTTAAATATTTTAAAACTTGCTATCATAGAGATTGCGAAAGAGTGTCTCAGCTCAGTAGGGGTATAAAGAATAAATAAAAAAAGAGGTAAGGGCAGTGAGATCTTGGAACAGTACGGTGAGCAAGACGCAGAGGGGCGGGGGGGGGGGGGACATCTGTAGAGAGAATTGGAGAAGGGACCTGTGGTGAGTTAGATAGAGGGAAGGGCATCAAGGCTGAGGAAATGCGTTTCTTTGTTATGCCTTCAAGAGAAATGTCGGGGCCGGAGAGAAAAAGGTCAGACACAAAGGCAATTGAGGTGGCAGGCAGATTAAAGTGCATGCGCACACACTCGCCCTCTCACTCTTTCTCACACACACTTCACGATTCATGGAAAGTATCTATTACGTATTTGTTATTAAGCTTTTGTTGTTAATATTTAAAGTGATACTTAAAGAATTGTGAATATTATACTTGTCATACTTAAAGAATTGTAGAGCACCAAGTACAGTATGTCATGAGGGAACGTGAGTGGATGAGGGATGCTGGACCCAAATGCAGGGAAACAGGAATCAAGTGCATAGTGTGGTACTTTTATTAACCTATAGTGGGAAAGGTGAGCAGACAATCATGACTGGGCGGGACGTGAGTGGACTGGTCGCCGCGACTGGATGCGAGTAGACTGGTCGCCACAACTGGAACGAGCGTGACAGGACCTGATGAAAAGAAGACTCTGAGGACGTTTAACGGCTGTAATGTATATGCCAAGTCTGGAGTGGCGCTGTAGCGCAGCCACAGGGAGTGGATGGAAAGCGTAGAAGAAGAACACTTTTTTTTTCTAACTTTATTGCAATCTCCAGAACAAACAGGGCTTTGCATGTATCAAAACAACATGAAAAAGACAAACACAGGAGAAGTGACAATGGCGAGTGATTCAAGTACAACACCGCTTGTTGAATGTGGGAATAAAGAAGCCAAATGTTTTGCTGCAAAAGCATAAGCAAGCTAAGGAGGCTGCGCAAAACGACTACGACACGGCTATCCGCCATTGTTGTTGACAAGACTGACGTGTGGACGAAACACACCAACACTAATGAGACACACCTGGATAAGGGAAAACACACTCAGGTGGACGGGGTTAGACATAACGAGACAAGGGAAGAAACCAGGAATACACGACAATAAACACCAATCACAGACAAAAACCAAAATTAAACCCCCACAGAACAGAAACATGACACATTAAAACTAATACAATATAAATGTAAGTAGCATGTACAATAGTGTTTGGAAAAGACATGAAGTTTTTGTTTTTGATTGACGTTATCAGTTATTATGGCGGTAGTCGAGGTTTATGTTCTTCTGAATCTAACGGTGACCTTCGATTTTTACGCTGCTTCACTTCTTGTCGAGGCTCATCATTTTCAGGAGCAAGTCATTCCATTTGAGGACTGCATTTTTAGATTAGAGGAAGGTTAGAGCAGATAAATGAGGTGACGAAAAGTTTTTTTGATCCTAATTAAGGTAAGGGACTTTAATGAGATAGTTATTTGGTGGACAAGATTAGGATTATAAATCATTTTGCAGAACAGCGAGCACATACTACCGAAATGTTTTTTTGTCCCAATTACAAGCAGTTAGGGTGAACTGGTAAATGTTGGGTCATTTTGTATCAGAAAATAATTGATTATTTAGGGGCGTCAGGCAATAAAAAATTTTTTTATTGTAATTAATCGCATGACTTCAAAAGTTACGATTAATCACAAATTTGATATCTGTTCTAAATGTACAATGAAATGTACAAAAAAAAAAATTGGTTTTCATACTCTTGTTAACATAAATGGCAAAAAAATATATTGCTGCATCTTTTAATCATTGAAAGAGTAATCAGAGTCATAATAATTCATAAAATTGAGTTAAAATTAAAAAGATGTACTGCACTGTAAAAACAAGTGTGATATTGATTTGTGTTGAGGTCATTTTTCTGCCACTAGTTGGCATAATTGCATTTGTAAGACATTAGTGCCAGCTCAGTGCATTTTTCTTTTCATATTTAGGGTTATCTCATCTTTAACATGAATTAACTTGTGAAATTCTGCACATTTCTTAAATTGTAAAATACAACTTGACCCCAGTGTCCACAAATATATGCATTTTTGTTAAATGTATTACTGCGAAATTTTGATGTGGGCGTGTCTGCGACTGGAATTTCCTCAGTACAGGCTTTCAAAGTAAGGATTAGTCATTAATCGCGCATTTAAAAAATGAGTGGTGTTAAAGGAACTTTAAACTAACTCAAAATTAACGCACTAATCTTGACACCCCTATTATTATTATATCTTATTTTAAGATGAAAATCTGATTTTTTTTCTAGTCGAGTACGTAAAAGACAAAAATAATTTGTCTTCATAGTCACAACTTGTCCAAAATACAAAAAAAAAACAATCTCCGACAGTAGGAGATTTTTTTTTTAATTTTTTTCTTTAAAGTTAAACATATCCATATGTGGCACTTATTTGTGTGCTGTTGGTCAATTTATTGTGTAAATTTCCCATACAGCCCTTTAAATATCAAACCAAAAAATGATTAAATTTTGCATTATTAAAAGGATATCAAACATATGAGCGGAATTGCTCCCAAAATAGTGTTCACAGGTTGCTGTGTTTACAGTAGAAATTGAATTTGAAGGCTTCTGAAAATTTGATATGCTTCTTGCCAGGACAGAATTTCCGCAATACCAAGTTACGGCTACAATGAGCAGTGCTGTTTGACTGACAATTTGACGATAAATTATTGACCAGTTGCTATTTTTGAAATATTGACCAAGTTTGCCGAGGCTTTCGAGGCAGAGAAGAGTATTGGGGTGCATTAAAGGAAATCTCGTGAATTTATGAGCAGGCCATGTGAAAGGCACAAGCATGTTATTTGTTGTTTTCGAATTTGTTCTTGTGTGCCTTGAGCTGCTGTTAACCTCATACATATTCTTCTTCAGTATATTCGCTTCCCTTTGCGATGCACTCACACTTGAGCAGACTGTCATGTTTAATAAAAGCTCCTATAGCTGAACAGATAAGTGCTCTTGGGTCACTTAGCTCTGCATGCTCCTTTTCTGTCAGGTACTTCTTTTGAGACATCAAATTTAAGTGCCCCGGGCTCGAGTTACGGCTCATAAAAAAGAAACAAATCTTCAAAGTATAATCTTTATATGTTTGGTTGTCTGACGAGTTGTCAGAACAAACATCCTTTAGAATACAAAATTATATCTGATACAAGACAGTTTTTTTTTGGGGGGGGGGGGGGTCAAAATGACCAGAATTAAAAGTCTCGGGTATCATTGAACTACCGTAGCATATTAACTCCAGCCATTTTCACTGAAGTAACCCCCTTCACTCCCGGCTCTTTTACTGGATTTTGACTGAATTTGCAAAAAAAATAGCTTTTTGCAACATGGCCCTGGTTGATCTCTTATACTCTGCTGCCACCTGTTGGCCATTTTTTTTGTAATAACTACCATTGCTTCAAGCATTTTCTTCAGTTCAGAAGCTGCATCAAAGCCTTCTGTGTGTTCTTCCATAAAAACATAACGTAAAAAAAAACATGCATACGTCTTTAGGCGCATGATAATATTTAAAATAGAACATATTTATACGTTTTTGGGAGCAAACGAGTTAAACAACGCATTTTTGATTGTGTCATGTAAAAACACACAAGGATTTGTCTACACAGTTATAACCTGTCCGAACAGGACGGGAAGCCTGGTGGTTAGCGAGTTAAAGGGACTACACACTGTCTCAAAAAGCATTTTGCCATTTTTTTTAATTTTTTATTAATGAGTTATAATAATTATTTATTTATTATTTTTGCCACATGATGTTCTTCCATGACATAAAACAACAGCCTCGAGGCCAGTATTAAATTTCAAATGGCTAAAACAGGCAACATGGTGGCTCTGGCCTCACAGTCAGAGGTTCTTAGTTTGAATCTCAGCTTGTATTTTGTTCCCATGAGTTTGTAGCCATTCCTTCTCATTTGTATCTAAGATGAATGGATGGATGACAGAATTATAATTGCAGCATGTCTTCATGTATTTTTTTTTTGTCAGCATTGACAGTATAACATAGAAACCGGACATTAATTATGGTCACACATCTACAAGATATTTAATCAATTTTTAATTACCCTGTGGGATGAGCACCTCCTCACAATTGCGACTTGTTGATGCAGGCGAAATGAACCCCATCAACTTCAGGGTCAAATGTCAAAGATGATTTGAAAAATGTTTTGCTGCGCTGGGGATTGCGCTCGATAGATTGCCAACAGCATGCAAGACGTGAGGTGACTTTCGAAAAAATATAATCTTTACGGGACAGACAGCTGTAGTCAAAGACAAGTCTGCATCTCGGCACTCAAATGTGTCTCGACATCTGAACTTTTGACTGACCATAGAATGTATTACAATTTCAAAATCTATAATAATATATAATATAACATTTAAAAAATAAATAAAATAAAAAATCACACACAAAAATGTATTAACATTTTTACAGAGGCGGAAGAAGGTCTAATCTACCCAAAATAGTTCCTTCTCTTAAACTGTCTTTGGCCGCCCCCAAACAGGAGTCACTTTGTGAGCATAACAACAATGCCACGAGATTTGCAAGGCATCTTATTGTTTCTTTGTGTGTGAGTTCTACATTCACTTCGCAGCTCTCTGACATGCCTGTATGGACTATCAAAAAATGCATTCTGATGCTCAGTATTCTTTCAGCCCAAGGCACGCTCTCGTGATTCATTGTTTGATTCTATTAGGCAGAAACACAAGGCAGGCTTCCCTGATGCCTCTGTCACGGATTCATTCCTGCAAGTGCAGATGCTGGAATATATTACAGCCAGTAAAAGCGATTCAGTTCTGCAGTGTGATACCCAAAATCCTATTCCTTGTGTGTGGGAGAAAGTACCCCAAAAATATAGGTAATAGGTTCCTTTGTCTGTCCAAGCGTGATAAAAGTTTAGGATGGACGCTAATGAAATTTCAATCAATGACTTGCCGATTTTTGGTATTTCCTGGCAGGGCTTGTCCACTAACCCTTTTGATCTTCTCTTCTGCCTTCCTCCCAGGTGCTCTCGCTGGGTGCAGATGTTCTGCCAGAGTACAAGCTCCAGGCTCCTCGCATCCACAGCTGGACAGTGTTGCACTACAGTCCCTTCAAGGCCGTGTGGGATTGGCTCATCCTACTGCTGGTCATCTACACCGCCATCCTGACACCTTACTCGGCTGCTTTCCTCCTAAACGACCAGGTGTGTAATGAAAATGCACACAAAGATTAGACTAATACCACCTTGCTGGTATTTTAAGATTTTTGACCAGGTAGTGCATGTTCATCCGTCTGAAAGCAATGGACGGGCGGGAGACATCCGCTCTCTAATTTTAGCCTCTTATAATGATCTTCTCTCATCTTTTTATATCCTCGTTTTCATCTCAGGAAGAAGCGGCCATGCAGCGCTGCGGTTACTCCTGCTCCCCTCTCAATGTGGTGGACCTCATAGTGGACATCATGTTTATTATCGACATCGTCATCAATTTCAGGTGTGAATTACAAAAATGCTCACTCATCTGTCAAGGAAGAAGTCAGCAGTCAGTTTTCTCAAAAGATGTGTGAATAAACTCAAATGTAATCCAATTTAAAAAAAAAAATGGATTCATTAAAAAGTAAACTGCTGGTAACAAAAGCGAGTACACCCCTACGTGAAAATGTCAAGTGTCACTTTAAAAAATATAGTAAAATACAGACAACAAATTGAGTAAAGTTACTATACATAACAATATCTGCTAATAATTGAAAAAGCAAGTGATGTTTGGGTTTACCTACTTTCTTCTCTCAGGACAACATATGTGAATACCAACGATGAGGTGGTGAGCCATCCACTGCGAATCGCCGTGCACTACTTTAAAGGCTGGTTCCTCATTGATATGGTGGCCGCCATTCCCTTCGACCTTCTCATTTATCGCAGTGGGGAAGAGGTAAGGCACATTTGGAGCCACCAACACATACATGCATATTTAACTCATTCACACCCAAATACCTATAAATAGGTTTTTTTAATACT
Organism: Leptonotus elevatus; assembly: GCF_054856555.1. NCBI lineage: Eukaryota > Metazoa > Chordata > Actinopteri > Syngnathiformes > Syngnathidae > Leptonotus > Leptonotus elevatus. The sequence continues at coordinate 9,252,015 of NC_141259.1, forward strand.
TTGTCATTCACTCCCCAAAACGTATTTGTATGTTGTTTTTTTTTAAAGTATTTTTTATGCTAGAGCATACAGAAGGCTTTGATATAGCTTCTGACATGAAGAGGTCACTTAAATGGGAAGTTATTACAAAAAACGGCCAGCCGAGTATAAGAGATCAGCCAGCTATATTCTAATGCTAATTGCTGCACAACGTAAAAAAGATACAAATATACTTTTTTTTTTTTCTGATGAAAGATGAGACTCTAATCTTTCTTTTGGTAGGTTCCATGTTTTTATAGCAAGAAAGCAGAATATTCTGTGGACCTTGCGAAATCTGTCAAAATCCAGAAAAACATCTGGGAGCGAATGGGGTTGCTTCAGTGAAAATGGCTGGAAGTGAATGAGTTCAACATGTATTTCGATCTACATTTATGAAAAGTGAATAAAAGCGAGGCAACAAAGGTGATCTAATGACGTTGGGTTGGGTAGGAGGGTAAGAGGCGAGGAAGGCCAACCAAGAGTCAGGAAGCGAGAGACCCTCTGAGGGTATGTCCTAATGAGGACCAAAACCACTGAGGCCAAGAACGATTGATTCACTAGAGCAGCTCGGCCCGGGGGTTATTCTAAGTGCTACTTAATCTCTGTGTAATGACATTTGAATAAGTTTCAATATGACTATTTATCTCATGTGTTGCAATTTTACCCCCCAAAAATGAGTACGTTTTAGAAACTTGCCGACATTCTTAATGGTGCCTCGAGGGTTGATTTCATTGATGTTGCCCAGAAAAGCCACTGAACCGAGAAATTGCAGATTATTCTTAGCAGACAGTTATTACTTACCGTGAGGACACACGCGCGCGCACACATACAGTATAGGACTAGGTTCTCTGTCTAAGCAGTTTTTTATTATTAACTGTATTCATTGTATGGGCACGAACGGAAAGAGGTGCGCTTATGCTCTAAGGCACACACTGTGTAACTTTCTTTTCTCTTTTGCGCTCATCAGACCACAACTCTGATCGGGCTGCTGAAAACAGCCCGTCTCCTGCGATTGGTCCGCGTAGCACGAAAACTGGACCGCTACTCAGAATACGGCGCAGCTGTCCTCTTCCTCCTCATGTGCACTTTTGCCCTCATCGCACACTGGCTGGCCTGCATCTGGTACATTAGCCTCGCATATATCGGAAAATGTACTGCATTTCTATGCATGAATTTGAAAACAACATTTTAATCTTACATTTGATATTTAGATTTTCCACTGTCATATTTAAGGCTTAATCTACGATTTATAATCCCCAGGTATGCCATCGGTAGCGTGGAGCGGAACGGCTCAATTGGGTGGCTCCATACACTCGGGGACCAACTGGGAAAACAATACAACGACTCCATCCCAGGTACTGATAATCAGAATGATGTCGGTATTATTCGTGTAACAAATATTGTAGCCTTAATGCATATGTAACCGTTGTGCTTCACCAGGAACGGGACCCTCCATTAAAGACAAGTACGTCACTGCTCTGTACTTCACCTTCAGCAGTCTGACAAGTGTCGGGTTCGGAAATGTCTCCCCAAACACCAACTCGGAGAAGATTTTCTCCATCTGTGTCATGCTCATTGGATGTAAGTCATAAGATCGTTAACTCTTTTACCGCCAAACGTTATCCCAAAAAAACAACCCCGACAGTGCCAGCCGATTTCGAGCATTTTCACTCGTTTTTCAAGGCAAGCAGAATATTGTGTGCTGTGACTACGTAAACATGGTGGATACCAAATGAAAGATTGGATTCCATTCTCTCATTAACAAAAAAATATGATTTTACCTTATTCCGTTCTTTAGTAATCACCATTTGAAAATAGGTAATTTGAGTAACACCAAGCTATAATGGAAAAAATGAAAAAAGATACATTTTCTGCACAACAGTGACTTTGACACAAATATTTGTTTGTTTAGTGACGCTCTGTGAATTAGATTTAAAGTGACAAACGCTTTGATCATTCACAACATCCTTGAAAATGTTGTATTTCCTAAGATCCGCCATGTTTTCATGTCATTTAAACCATGGTAGCCCATTGAAAAATAGATACAATGCTGCCATCAGCTGGCCATAGTTATTGGGTGTTTTTAAAAAAAAATGTCCAGCTCATTCATGAAACCAGAGCAGCTCAAGATGTTGCGCTGCCTATTGAAAAAAAACACACACAAACGTAGTTGACGTCAATTAACGTTATTGGCAGTATTTGTTGGGATTTCCGTTAACGTTAATTAACGTTATTGGTAGGAAAGTAGTTAAACAAGTGCTTTATAAACAAAGGTGAGTTGGAAAGAAAGGTGTATAGTGTGAAGTTTAAATAAATAAATGTTAACATCTTTTCGTTTTATTTCTTCTAGTTTTAGAACAGACCCATGTTGTCATTGGGGCTAACTAGTACCCACTGGCAATACAATGCACAATAATCAGAGCAAAATGTCACCTGTGTTTCCAGTATCTCATCTTGCTACCTCACTCTTCCGAAGTGTGAAAAGTAGCACACAAAAAAAGTTAATTGGAGTCAATTAACTCATTCACTCCCAGCCATTTTCACTGAAGCAACCCCCTTCGCTCCCGGCTGTTTTACTGGATTTTGACTGATTTGGCAAGGTCCACAGAATAATGTGTTCCATTGCTATAAAAACATGGAACCTACCAAAAGAAAGCTTAAATGACAGTGACAAAATTCTCCTGATCACCGGAAAGCTGTCATCTTGAATCATCTATTTTGTTTCAAATGTAGAAAACGTTCACGTCAGGTCATGTTAGTGGAATGCGTTGCAACTCTTTCAGGTTTTTGTCACTCTCTATTCCCCTAAATCCATCTCAACTCATGTATAATTTCCCCCCAACCAGCCCTGATGTACGCCAGCATCTTCGGCAACGTCTCGGCCATCATCCAGCGGCTGTACTCGGGGACGGCCCGCTACCACACCCAGATGCTCCGAGTCAGGGAGTTCATCCGCTTCCACCAGATCCCCAACCCGCTCAGGCAGAGGCTGGAGGAGTATTTCCAACACGCCTGGTCCTACACCAATGGCATCGACATGAACGCCGTGAGTATCTCGGACCCGCGCGCGTGTGCCCAATCGCTGCGTGTGCACGCCAGGACGTGAGTGTTCCGCGTTAAATACGCACTTGCGGGCCAGAGTAGCATTTTGAGCCTACGTTGTACATTAATAGGATGATTGGAAGACTTTGTCTCAGCATGCATGGTCCGACACCATCAGAGAAAATAGGAATGATGTGAGTATTATAAATAGCACACACACACACTCCTTCCCTTGAGCAATTCAAGAGTGTTGGTCACGCTTGGGCCAGCACAAGATCATATATGAAGGCGAGTATGTACACTGCCAATCATGACACACACATGAAACCCTTGGGGGTAAATGAAACATGCATGGCCGGTGATCAAGTCATTCAGTTGTGCTGACCACAAAGGCGGTATAATGTACACAATGGTCATGAATCACACCTGTCAGTGGATACAAGCGACCACCGCCTGAGCCGTTAGTCACAGCCAATGGGGAGCTCACGATCCCGGTCGGCCTCGTTCGCTCGCTACCGCTGGCGAGATTGCTTTGACGCAGATGTGACAGACGCGCACACACGTGTAATCATAAACATGTCGCACAGTTCACTTCCACTGACACGGGGGATGTTCAGCTTGAGTCGGTGGATGTCATCGTTAGAACCGTCGCGTCGTGTTACGGAAGATTGGGTGCCAGTGAAGAGGGGGAATAAGGGTTCCAGGATTCTGACTTTATTCTCAGAATTCTGACTTTAGAATTCTGACTTAAAAGTCTGAATTTTAAAGTTAGAATTCAGAGATTAAAGTCAGAATTCTAATTGTATTAGTACTACTATTATTCTCCCTTTAAAGTCAGAATTCTGAGTGTAAAGCGAGAATTCCGAGATTTAAATCTGAATTCTCACTTTAAAGTCAGAATAAAGTCAGAATTCTCACTTTAATGTCAGAATTCTGAGAATAAAGTCAGCATTCTGTCATTAAAGTGAGAATTCTGAAAAGAAAGTGAGAGTTCTGAGATTAAAGTCTGAATTCTCACTTTAAAGTGAGAATTCTGAAATTAAAGTCAAAATTCTCAATTTAAAGTCAGAATTCCCGCTTTAATGTCAGAATTCTGAGAATAAAGTCAGAATCCTGCCAAATGATTTGTTTTCTTTCTTCTCTGGCCCTAATCCTCTTCCGTACTTTTTGGTGGTCGGTCCTCCATAGAGCCGCTCCCCACTCTGCTTTTACCTCAAAGGACACGCGTCAGCAGTTTGTGAGTTTTAACAGTGCATGTCTACTGTTTTCTGGAGTTTCACTGTAAAATGAAACTGTGGAAGCCGTTGTGAATGTTTCAGCAGGAACAAAGCGAGCAGGCCCGTAGAGTGTTATTATTGTGAAGAATGGGTGCAATTTTAATGAGTTTGCTGCAAGCGTGGGGAGCCCCAAACCTTTTAGGTGGCAACTTTGGCCCACTCATAACTCTGACTGACTGCACAGAGCACAAGTGTGCATTCAACACACGCGACTACAGTACAAACCTCCCTCACCATTATTCTCCTTTTTTTTTTATGTTAATTAAACTCTTGGCTTCCTACTCAACAACCCTTTTAATGTTAAAGGTGCAAGTTTGCCATTAGAATGCGCTGCTACGAACTTAGGTAGAAGACCTTTCTTTGTTTCATGGTGCATTTGCTGAACTGTTACCTTTCAAAGTATATGCTTTTTATTCACGCTGCATAAATATTCACTGTCAGAATACATCTCTGCTGTTTTTTGCACGTTTCTTCTGAGTGCAGCGATTTGTTCAAAGCGTGGAAGTGATGTTTAAGACGTTTTTCAAGCCGAAACTCAACTCTACATTTAGAACAAAAACAGAAGCAATCTGTCGTAAAATGACATTTTGTCGTTTGGTTTCATTGTAAACAGCTCATATGCATATTTAGGAAAAGCATACAGTGTATACAATCAATTTATTCGAAGCAGATGTCATTTTTAGTTCATGCCGCGTACAGCTGCTCGATTATGAAGAAAATGTTAGTCATGATTATTTTTGGTCATAATTGAAATCACGATCATTTATTTTTTGCTACAAAACAAGAAAATGTTCAAACGTAAAAATTACTAAAACATATCAAATTCTTCGAAACCCTTTAATTACGCAAGTTCCTTTTGAATGAAACACAATTTCTTAAATTTGTTATTTTGAAATAAAAATAAAAAAAGTGTTAATGTATAAATGTAAACTCAAACAACTCAAAATTTGTATTAATAATCTCTCCTTTTTTTTTTACGATTATGCTGATTTTTTAATTGCGTAGTGTAATAATCAAAATATTTGAATTTCGATTAATTGCACAATACCTAATGTCGCGGGCCACAAAATGGTGGATGGCGGGCCACAAATAGTTTGGACACCACGAAGTCGCCTACTACTTCCCCACATATTCACCTGTTACATATTTTGGGAACATATACTTCGATATTTGTTAAAAAAATAAAATAAAATAAAACATCGACTCACAATATTCCTCACCTGCTGCAAAGAGATCACACAAAAAATTGGCCCAGTCAGTGAAAAAGCTACTTGGTCTTCTCCTCGCAGTCCTAACAAGCATTACTGTAAACATTCCCTAATCCATGCTGCTTGCCAAACTGCTCATTTCTGAGCCCTGAATAAAGCGAAATAATGATCCACCGGAGCCTCATCAAACCATTTGGCCTCCAACTCAATGGCTCGCTTTTCATACAAAAGCGAAATACAAATTAAATACCGTATTGTGTTTGATTACAGCTACAGCCCAGACATGATGGTTATTTCTTTCTAAGTGTGTATCATTAAGATTTGATTAGCTCTATTGAGGGCTCTTTTTAACTCATTCACTGCCACTGACGGCTATACACGTCAAACATTCATTTGAACTATTTCTGGTTTAACATTTTTTCCCACTTTTGTTAACAAAAGTATAAAAACCTAGAATTATTTTTTTGGTATTAGAACAGATATAAAATTTGCGATTAATCGTGAGTTAACTAGTGAAGTCATGCGATTAATTACGTTTAAAAATTGTAATCGCCCGACATCCCTAATTTTTAAGATTTTTTTCTTAAAAAAATACATTATTAAAAATTTTAAAGATTGTTTTTATTTTTAAGAAAAGGTTATTACAAATTAGGGGCATCAGGCGATTAAAATTTGTCATCGTAATTAATCGCATGACTTCACTAGTTAACTCTCGATTAATCACAATTTTTTTCTAAATGTACAAAAAAAATCTAGGTTTTCATACTCATGTTAACAAAAATGGAGAAAAAAACGAATAAAAATAGTTCAAATGAATTTTTGACGTTTGTAGCTGTCAATGCAGTGAATGAGCTACATGGGGGCGCGGTGGGGGGGGTGGGGGGATACTTGGAAAGTAGTTCACAATAAATTAATTTAGTTAAATGGAATAGTTTGAACATATTGGGTTTTTTTTTTATCCACGAATCTAAACTTTATTAATCCCCTCATCAATGCTAATGGGATGTATCCGTACCGATGTAATGTAACCCTCTTCTATCGATTCAACTGCTGCATTTCTAACACCTCCTAACCTTCCTTCTTTCCCATTGTCTCCTCCTCACTTTTCTTTTTACCCCCCCCCCCCACCCCCCCCCCCCCCCCCACCCCCACCCCCCCCCCCCCCCCACCCCCTCCTGACAATCTCAATCTCCACTTCATCTCCTACCCCATTTATCTTTGGCCTCTTTGGATCTCCCCCCCCCCCCCCCCAGGTGTTAAAAGGTTTCCCCGAGTGTCTCCAGGCGGACATCTGTCTCCACCTCAACCGGACTTTGCTGGAGAACTGTAAGGCTTTTAAAGGCTCCACCAAGGGCTGCCTCAGGGCCTTGGCCATGAAGTTTAAGACCACCCACGCACCCCCGGGTGACACGCTGGTCCACGCCGGGGACGTCCTCACGGCAATCTACTTTATATCAAGAGGATCCATAGAGATACTAAGAGGAGATGTTGTGGTTGCCATATTAGGTAAGTTGTCGCTTGCCTTTTCTTATGTTGTCGTTTTTGTTGATGTTGCTTTAATGTGAGTAATGCTTAACAACAACAACAACAAACTTTTACTGTACATTAGTTTATAGGCGCCCTCTGCTGGTTATTTGATCAAAGTTTCATGTCAGATTAAAGTATACTTGTATACTGTCGGCCTACTGTATGTCACCAGGAGGACTCAAATGGACATCAAATGCTCAGAATTACTTGATAATACTTTTACTTTGTGCGCGTTGGTATTAAAAATAACTTCTGGCTTCCTGATGACTTAAGTATAAAGTTCACATTTTTTTCATAGTCTGGACACGGAATCCAATGGATAAATTCTTTAAAATGATCAGTTGTGTTAAAATTGTTTTACTAATAATATAATAATAATTCACTTTTATGTTTAGTTTTTTTCCCTAAATGTATTCATTTTTTTTAGACATAAAGATACAACTTTATACTGTACAGCAATTGGCCAAAAACAAATATACACCATTTACATAGGTAGTAATGCTCACTCTGTACAATATTAATTTAACAACTGTATATATATATATCAGGGATTTTCAATACCACTTTGTTTCCAGACCGATACCAGTACGAGTACTCAAATCTTGATTAGTGACCGATACCAAGTACCAATACCACTCATACTTGACAGATATTTTTTTAAACCTAAATACTTTATACCCCAATACCTGTATAGCATTTTCCCTTTCTAATTTCTAGTTCCTGATCTAAAAAAATGGCCACAAGAGGGCAGTGTCGGCCACTGTCATGTGTACCAATACCGCTTATTGTCCCAATACTTGCCCATTCCTAATATACTAATATATATGTATACTGATGGATGAGTGCCAAAACGAGGAATCACTATCTGTGCCGATACCTTTATTTTAAAGTATCAATACTCGTGGAGGCTGGCTGCTGATACCAGTATTGGTGGCCCTCTTTTGGCCATTTTACAATAGAGAAATAAAAGCATACATGTCCGATAGATGCATTTTTGGGGAAAATTGCCTTCAATTACATGCAATTTTATCGGGGCATTAAGCAGATGTCCAATATGTTGCTGTTTTCACATTCTTCTCTTTATTTGTCTCTGCTTATAATCGCCAGGAAAGAACGACATCTTCGGTGAACCAATCAACCTGTATGCTCGACCGGGCAAATCCAACGCAGACGTGAGGGCTCTAACCTACTGCGACCTTCACAAAATCTTCAGAGAAGACGTTCTAGAGGTGCTGGACATGTATCCTGAATTTGCAGAACACTTCTGGAACAACCTGGAAATTACTTTCAACCTGCGTGATGTGAGTTTTATACATCATTCAAAAAAATTATAATAAATATGTGATTTATATTGCTCATGTTATATTATTCAGACCAACATGATCCCAGGCTCTCCTAGCAGTGATGAGTCTAAATGTGGAGGGTTCAACAAATTACGCAGACGGAAATTATCATTCAGGCGACGCACAGAGAAAGGTGACAGATCCTCAATATCTTTTATAGGAACTTTTTCGTCTCGTGATACACTTACATGAAATCCTCGACATTTTTTTGATCCCTTCCCTGACCAGATGACGCAGATGTTGGCGAAATTAAAAAGTCCCACAAGTCTGTAAATAGGAGAAGAGAGAGAGAAGCAGCCCACAACCAAAAACGTCAAGAGGCAACAAAGAGGCAGTATCGCCGATCAGTGTCTTCCCATTCCAGCGGGGATGAGGTACTAAATCCACTTTTTTTTTTGTCTTCTCCCTCGTAAGGTAAAATGTTTTTTTACCACACATACGTCAAATGAGCCAGAATTTGGCTCACTATTGGAAGTGTGATATCTAAGTCATTTCTGATTTTTTATTTTTTTACTTACGACCACTCAAAATGTTCAGTGGCATCAGACCTATCTATACATATAGTATATTTATTATTTGTTTGTTTTTGATGCCCTCTATGGACAGTAAAGTAATATTGTCCTAAGAGCACAACTAACTATCATCTGTATATATATATATATATATATATATATATCAGCGCAACCAAAAATGATAATTATCTCTCTAGTGCCATCTGGTGTATTATGGCTTTTATGACTCTAAAGTCAAACATATATATATTTTTTCTATGTTAAGTTGTTGCCCCAGTGAAGGGATACATTTGGTAATCGCGGGAAACGCACTATAACACATCAGGGTACAGTGCATCAAAAAACATGAACAATTCTGATATATAATGGGAGTCAATGGGGCTAAATTTTGACATTTTTAATGATGTGTACTATAAAAATTTGCTTCAAACTTGAAATTTTGGAAGTGCCATTTTGAACTTCGACATGTTTTGGACAATTGGGTGCAATTTCAGCTCACTCAGTGATTTTTTTCATATGTTTTATATTTGATATTAATATTTTTTAAAAATTGGACACTTTCCTTAAGAGGGTTTTAAGTAACATGATTCTGTCGTGACCTGAAAGGGAGAAGAATCAGTTGTAACCAGCCTCGCTCCGTCTTCTGCAATGTTGGACAACCATCATGGACTGGCCGCACACAAGAACTTCACGGAGAACGCAGACGGGGACGGCGAAGTCAAGACGGGCAACACCTGCAATGCATTGTCGGGTACGATGTTGTTGAACGTAACCTCATCTTTCTTTTTCAAACTCTCCTTCCGCATTCTCCTCTCTTGTATCATCAGGCGCCCTCTCAGGCGTGTCCAACATCTTCAGTTTCTGGGGGGAAAATCGAGGGGGTGGTCAATACCAGGAGGTTCCCAGCTGCAGCCTGGCCTCGCCCCCGCCCCTTAGCACACCTTTGCACAGCTTGAGCCGGCAGGAGCGCAACCAGCTGGACACGCGCCTCGACATGATGCAAAAACAACTTCACAGGTATCGACGTATTAGAAATAGAACACGTTTGAACTGGATTTTCAGTCCAAACTAACATCGGTTGACGATGACATATTGCGTGCAGATTGGAAAGTCGCATGTCAGCGGATGTTGGAGCGATCATGCAGCTGCTGCAGAGGCAGATGGCTCTGGTCCCCCCCGCCTATAGCGCTGTATCATCGCCGCCTCAGGTAGAAACCGAACAATGGACACGTTAAGGTCTCCCGACCAGGACCGAAAAAAAATGTTGCCAAGAAAGGAAAACTTTCTAAAGTAATAATGTTATCTCAATGACAGGCCTCGCCATGCGCTGATCCAGGAACAGGAGAGAAACTGTTCCTGCCTGTTACACAACTGAAGACAAACAGCCTGACCTCCTTATCACAGGTGGAAAACATTTCTAACACTCAAAATACAACAGTCTACTGTTATTTACATTGAACTCACGTTCGTGCTTCCTTTTTTTTTTTTTGTTAAGTAGCGAATACATTTTTTAAAAAGCGTCATCAAGCTGTTTAATGCCAAAACTTCAAACCTTAATTTATCTGCAGAGCATAAGCATAAGTGGTTCAGATAATGTATGGGTGGTTACTGTGTTTTACTGCCACCCAGTGGCCAAGTTGCACACAACAAAAGCTTGACGCCGCAAAGAAGTGTTCTAATTCTTTACATTCCATTCCAGGAATGCTATTTTCATTATTAAAATGCACATCACATAAGTATTTGTTGTTTTGGGGGGGCGGGGAGGCTGCAACAGATTAATGCCATTTCTGTTCATTTCAATGGGGAATGATGATTTGAGAAAAAAAAGTTACAAGTCACGGAATGAATTTGGCATTCGTGCCTCAAGGCACTACTATAATTAGATGGATGGATGGAAGGAAGGAAGGAAGGAAGGTAGGAAGCATGATGGATGAATGAATGGATGGATGGTCAGATGGCTGGACCGATGGCTGGAAAGATGGATGATGGCTGAATGGATGATGTAAGGATGACGGATGGACGGCTGGGTGGATGGATGGAAGCAAGAATGATGGATGGATGATTGACAGATGGGTGGATGATGAATGGATGCTCAGATGGCTGGACGGATGGCTGGAAAGATGGATGAATGGATAATGGATGGATGGATTGTTGGATGGATTCCGTCTGACACTTGTTTCTCTTTCCCCCAGATCTTGGACTCTCAGGACTTTGAGGAGTTCCCAGCCACGTCTCCCGAGTCTCGAGAACTGCAGGACTCACCTTTGATCGACACCAGCCGGAACCAGCGCTCCTCCTCTGGACTGGACATCTTAGGGCAGCATTTGGAGCTTGAAATCAGATTGGAAACTGGAGGTGCGACTATTTCAGAGCCAGCAGTAGACTTCGGTTTAGGCAACGGCGCAGGATCAGGTTCACCTTCTGGGATGAGCTCAAGCTTAAGAAGAACAGGGTTGGAATTGAGTTCCGGGGTGTGTATCGACGTCGGTGGTGAGCAAACAGCTGCAACGGGACTATTTTCCCAGGATTCCGAAACCCAAAGGAGGTTGTCTCTCCAAGAGTCACATACGCCTCAGGACTCACGGACACCACAGAGACACAGCTCGGACCCAGGGGGGAGCTAAGGAAGAACCGAAGGTTCTAGAGTGAGAGGGATTGCGGAAGATGTATCCTACTGGCTCCATTTCAAACTTTGGAACCAAAAACCAGTTCAGTCTCCGCCCAGAGGGTAAAATAATGTTTTTGCCTCGTCCACGTTTCTTCCCATTCCGCATGAAGAGCTTTTCAAAAGGACAACCATGATCGAAACTCCCTAAAAAGAGCAGGGCAACATCACTTGACTCTCAAAATGACTGCAATCCTACAAGAGTATCCCTTTACTGCTGAATCCAGTCTTGGACGACTTATCGAGGACACGTGAAGACAAAAAAAAACAACAACAAAAAAACAGCAGACCGAATAATAACGAAACAAGTAGCCATCATGTCTTGCACTGAAACAATGATTCTTATGTGTCAGTGGCGCTTCCAAAAACTCACTAACCGGTTTGGTCCAAATGTAGTGTTAGCTGGCCTAACAGGAAACCCGCTTGTCCCATTGCGTCAACGGTTCCTCGCCCCCGATGTCCCGCGCCGACAGGTGGAGAAAAACGCTCCGCCCTGATTTCCCGAGAGCACATTTGACTGGCTGGCTGGTTTGCACCTCAGGGGTGGGAACTGGTGGGTTCAAAAAAGCCATGATTTTTTCTTGATGAGCATATCAGCTGCCCTACCAGAACCAATGTCAACATTTTCCCACGGGGGGGGGGGGGGGGTACGAACCCTCAGCATGCCGAAGTCATGAAAATTGGCGAAAGCAAACATGTTCACAAACCCGGTCTTCAAACTTGGTAAGCTTTTGAGTTGTTGCAGAAGAGTCGACGTCCGCAGTGGGTTTTCGTTTATCATTGTTGAATTTGCTACCTCAGATTTCACTGGTCCATTTTTTTTTTTCACCTAAGCACCCAGAATGCTTATAAATTGTACATAGCAGTCCTGAGCTACGGAAATAGACAGTTTACGACCAGACGAATGCGCCATTCTTTTATGTACAATATGCAAACACTGGCAAGAAGAGATGAGTGAGTGCACTTTATGTTTTATTCCTTTTTTGTGTGCGTGCTTTCATTTTGGTTTTTCAGTACGTCAGCTTTGCCCACTGTTGATGGACGCTGTTCTCACTTTTTAAGGTAAATTTTCAGAATTAGAGCTTTGTTTTCATGTAAAATCCCTTTAATATGAAGTTTCAAAATAAGGTCATCTGAGTCTGCCCAAGACTTTTTAATCCTTCGGCGTAATGTTTTCCGAATTTGTATTCTTACCTAAAACATAATCCTCGGGAGTATGACGATGCTCGGACACACAGGGTGACCGTAACATATGGAGGGAAATATGGTGCAAAAGTAACTTGTACCTGTGAAAAAAAAAAATGTAATTGTAGTAAAAAAAAAAGAAATAATTGTACCTATAGAATAAACGATTATCTGTAAAAATTGTGATTTGTACCTGTAAAAAAATACCTGTAAAGATTTTTTTAACTGTAAAAAAAAATTGTACCTGTAGAAATAAAATTAAAAATATACATTTGTATCTGTAAAAGTCGTGATTTGTACCTGTAAAAAAATGTGCCCGTGTAAAATAATTAATTGTAAAAAAAAGAAAGAAATTGCACCTGTAGAAAAAAAATTGTACCTGTAGAAAAAATTATCAAAATTTGTATCTGTAAAAGTCGTGTTTACCTGTGTAAAAAAATATTATGAGTAAAAATATCCTGAAAAAAATGAACTGTAAATTTTTTTTTAAATTGTGCCTGTAGAAAAAACAAAAAATCTAAATTTGTATTTGTGAAAGTTGTGATTTTTTATCTGTCCTTTTTTTTTACCTGTAAAAAATGAAATACCTGTAAAAAAAAAATAACTAGAAAAAAAGTGTTAATTTGTATGTGCTGCTGTCCAGTCACGTGACTGTTGCACCAAATATCTCGCTAAAGATGGTGTAAAACTGATTTGTAGAGAAGGGGGCGGGCTCTGGAAGATTTGGGCGGGGCTGAAGCTCAACCTCATTGGTTCAGTCACATTTTCTCATTAATATGCATAAGGTCCGAAATTTCAGACAAACAGAGTAGCAACATTCTGAAAGAAGAGGACGTCCCAGGTGTGAAATTTCAACATGTGAGATATTTGATGCAAAAGTCACGTGACTGGACAGCAACAGAAAAAACATTTGTGACTCCTAGTGGTGACTTCTTTGACTACAAGTTGTCATTTTTACAGGTATAAATCACGACTTTTACAGATACAATTTTTTTTTTTTACACGTACATTTTTTTTTACAGGTATTTATCTTTTACAGGTACAAATCACAACTTTTACAGAAACATTTTTTTTCTACAGGTGCAATATATTTTTTACAGTTACAATTTTTTACTTTTACAGGTATTTTTTAAACGCGTACAAATCACGACTTTCACAGATACAAATTAATATTTCAAAATATATATTTTCTTTTTTTTACTACAACCACAATTATTTGTTTACAGGTACAGCACTTTTGCACCATATTTACCTCCATATAACGCTGCTGCTTCTTTAATAATGAAGTCAAAAAAGAAATGTAATGTATATGTACAAATGTGATCATATGCAGTATGATTCATTTTTATAGTTGCAAAGCGCAAACTAGACAGGATATCCCAAAAATCACTATCGTTTCATTTCAGGTATCATTTGAAGAGACGTGAGGCCATCAGCATTTGGCAGCTTAAGCTTTGCAGTTTTCTTTTTTTTTATAAGCATATTCCCTTGCCCGTGCCTCGCCAAATAACATTAGACAAGCTTTTCAAAATTGCCAGCCAGACGTTTTTCTGTCCCTGACTGCAGTTCAGTGCAACTATGAGAAGCTTTATGTACAATTCGTCAAATTCAGAGGCATCAGGTGAAAGATGATTATGATGCTCCACAACATGAATGACTAACTGGAAAATGGCAAAGTGATGCTGATTAGTTAGAAGTCGGGGGGAAAGAAAAACTTATTTTTGCAATCGGTGAGCAACGGGCAAAAGTTTTATGCTTACAAAAAGTGTATAGTGACTTTTGGGACACCCTTCACATTATTTGAACTCCTCATTGATTGATTGATTGACCTCTGACCAACTAGTACTCTGCACCATCTTAGATTGTAAACGTTTGTAGCTTTAATGCTACGAAAGAGAAAATCATTTTTAAATATATTTTAAAATATTAAATATCGGGCCTGAACTGGGGCTACACAGATTTCTGACATTCTGCCGGTTATATAATCATGGCGGGGTTTGACACTGCGATTGATTATTTCTCTTGATTTCCTATCGGGCGGGGTCATTATATACCGTACATAATATTCCGTATATTTTATAGTATATAATATACCGTATATGTATATTATATACCGTATATAATATACCATATATATATATATATATACTGATAATAATAATAGGGAAACAACACTTTTTTAGCATCAATTAACCACAATAAAAAAAATTATAATTCAAGATTTATAAGCCCTCCTGCATCCCACTTTTCTAATCGTCTTCCCTGAAATGTTGTGCATGAAGTCACTGCGCCTCCAACAGGAATCTTAGTGCAATAGTCCTTTAAACCGATTTGTAGCAGCCGCAACACTTCCATTCATGTTTTAGCACTTTATATATGAATCCGTGCAAATGTTTAATAGACACTCAGGAATGTGTCCTTTGGTTCATTTTTTTCCCCCCCACGTCTGATAAACAATGAGCGGACATCGAGTCAACATTTGCCGTGTCACAACCTTCAACTTCAATTCTGGCGTACTTCCCCTTTAAGGCGGCGTTTGGAAGATTGTATCTCGCTGCTTGCTGGTCGGAGATCATTTATGTATTTATTTTTTTGTCTGTGTATTATTTAAAGATTTGTAAATGTCAAATCATGTTTCTTCCAGATGTTCGTGTTTTGTTTTTTTGTTCAGTGAGGTCATTCAGTTGATGCTCAGGCAAGTCCAAAATGAGTACGTTATTGATGATTAAGCTCCCATACTAAGAGATTATTATACTGTATTGTGAGTTTGTCCTCATTAGTGTCCGTTATTGGAATATATGGATTTGCAAAGGTACACTTTTTAGTATCGAACCAAAGCGATGGTTGATTACATTTTTGCTCTACTTCATGTGAACGCAAATAGAAACACAAAATGGTCAGACTTTAAATGAAGTCGGTGAGGAGAGTAAACCGATTTTTTTTATCAAATTGAATTATCCACATGACGCTTTTCAAGGTTCACAATTTCCCTTAAGTAAGTACCACAATTACAAAATAGTTTTTTATTTTTTATTCCGAGAATAAAACTGGTTGATAATCATCACAATGGAACAATAGAGGACTTTTTAGTGTGGCCCAAATAGTTCCCTTTTACAGATATTATAGCTCGGAAATTGTATAAATTACATTTAAAGGGGAAATCAACTCAAAAACGTTCTTTACAATAATATTTTACTAGTCGAAACACTCTATTCTGATTAATATTGCGTTTGTGGAATATGAATAAAGAAGTCAAATCCACCTGTTTTTAACCATCTCAGGGGGCGGCCATTTTGTCACTTGCCGTCGACATTACATGTGCTCAGGGCTCAAGTAACGACCAATCACGGCTCACCTGTTTTCTCAGTTGGGTCATGTGATGTCCGCAGGCTGAACCGTGATTGGTCGTTGCCCGAGCCCCCCGAGCAACCGTGATCTCATTTTTAGTGGCCAGCAAGTGACAAAATGGCCGCGCCCCCTGTCACGGATAAAAACGTGTGGATTTTTGCTGCGATATTAATGAGAAGGTCACGTCATTTGAGTGGCTTTTATGCTGCTTTTCATTTCATGATGTGCAATTTGCCTACACACGTTCAAAAGATGCACAGAAATGTTTTGTTATAGTCCAAATCATTTCTTTGTGTGTCAGTGAGGCTTGCAACTAATAACTTACACTGTACTTAAATTATTATTATTATTTTTTTTAACATTAGTTTGGCTCTCCTTGCCATCTCATGTACTGTAGCGAGTGTATTTTTTATTTTATTTTTTTGCTTGTTTTGAGTACAATAAGTCACCTAGTGGCCTGAACTGTAACTTAACATTCAAGAACTATGACCTCAAATGTAGAATGTGGTTGTATCTTATTTGACCTTGTAAGCATAATATTCAATGCTAGAGAATACATTATGTAATGCATACTGCATCTTAAACCGCTATGGGTTACACTTTGAAAAAAGAAGATTTGCACCAAAATGGGAAGTGTTATTAAGTGCATGAGATGGGAAGGTGTTGAAATATGAAGGATGTTTAAGAGTCCCCAAAAAATAAAAAAAATAAAAAAAACACTCGCTTGCTAGCTCTTCCATACTTTTGAGCATTTTCCAGCTCTATTCAACTTTCTATATGAGTTCCAACAGACTCGTATTTGTAGATATTCGGAGCACTCGAGGTTTACACAAAAAACTGGATCGACTCGCGTCACTCTTCGTCTGTACATACCGACTTGTACTTCTTGTAACGCTATCAAAACTTTGGCACTCGTATAGCCAGCACTATGCAGAAACGGAAACATTTCTTTGGCATGCTTTGAAATGCAGAACCACTATAGAGGATTTTGTGAATAAAGTCATTTCTTATGAGAAAACGTGCCCTATTGAAGAAGAAGAAAAAAAAAAGTGGGTGAAGCAGAAGACGACCAAGCTAAAGACTTTGAAGATCGTGCACATTTTTATTTGCATGCTGCACTGGAAATCTTGAGGAAATGAGATGATTTCACGTGCAAAACAGCCGTTTTGCTTGCAAACTGTATTTAAAAGCGGATCCCGGGAATCTTCCAAATGACGGGAGAGTCATATTTATGTGATACAAATACGCAGGTTATGGGAGAAAAAGGGATCCTGACTACTGTATTGGCAACTGCTGTAATGGGAGTGATCGCATGTGTGGCAGTCCTGGACGGAAGTGTCTCTCCCAAGTTTAAGGGACACTTGATTTAGGAAGCCCGTAATAGGAAGCTCAACGAAGTGCGCCTTAATTATTGCAAACCCTCTTTGAACCCAGTTAAAGGCTTAAACTCTTGGAATGTCTATTGTTAACACACCTGAGTGCAGTTTTCCACACATATGCTGTATGCTGTGTTTTCCCATAGAATTCCATTGAAACTTTAAAGAGTTGTGTGATGTTCAGGAAAAAAACAACAACAACTTTATAATCTGTTTCTAATTGCAGTCCTTATATTGAATTCAATTATCGAGTTCATTTTTATTTCATATCATATTTTGAGGGGGGAAATGGTGCAGCTCCAGGTTCTGATTGTGTGATAGCATTATCAACGGTTGAAGTTTATAAAATTTCAAAAATATGTATTTCAATAAACATCTTTGAAAACAACTTTGTTGAGTTTGTGCGGATTAATTGTTCTGACTCAATAATAAGAATTAGATCAATTTTGGAGGAAAACATCTATTTTATTTATTGTGGGAATGCTGGAAGGATTCTTTATTGTACTTACTATAGCATTTTATTCTCCACACTTTTTTTTGCCGTGGCATAATTTAATATTAACTTTTTTTTCCCATTAATTTTGATATTACATCCAATTTACACCATTCACATTATAACTTGCTTCAAAAATTCACGCCTTCCTGGAAATATATCGTCTGATTTCACACTACTTGCAGTATTGGTGCAATTTATTGTTAAATATCAACTTTCCAACTTATTACCAGCTATCTAATACTACTTAGTGGCGCGTTTGGTAAAGCACTGTCCAGTTACCAAGAGGTCGCAGGTTCAACTCCCTCTGCCAACTGTACATTGTAAATGTTTCCATGGCCCTTATGTTAAGGGTTATACCAACTGACTGTATGAGGAAATAAATGCATTTTATTTTCACTGAAATTATATTAAATCCCACCTCAGACAGATTGCAGTTTAAGTTTTCTTTTTATTCATTTGTCATTTAACTACAGTTAAAAATTGTAATTTTCAAATAATTTATCTTTCAATTTCCTTCATAAGCATCAAGCTTAGCATTCGGCTATTAGCATTCAGCTTCCCCGCACAATTTCTGCAGAAATTGCACTTAGTCTAGTTATTATTATTATTATTATTTTGCTTTAAATATATATATATTTTTTTTATAGTTCTTTCTGCGTGTGCCTAAATGAAAATAACAGTATAAAAGAATGACCCAATATAAAAACAATGACACAGTATTGTCTTTATTATATTGGCCAAAAAACAATTATATCCCTCAATGATCATGTTAACTATGTCTGACTGAATGTCTATCATCATCTTTCGTCTCCAAACACGAGCACAAAACATCTTATTTTCAACTGACACATCACACATACTACAGTAACCGAGAATAAGACTAAAATTGAATCAAACGTCACACATTCAAGCCATGTTTTGTCAAGAAACACAAATAGAAGCGCTTCCTCGTGCAGGGTTGACTACACGATGACGTCACTACCTGATTACCAAGGAAGAGTTAATGAGGTCACACGTCAAGGTACCTTTTGCCAACAACTTGTCTTCGCCATTTCGGTCACAAGGGGTCACTATAGATCAACTTGTCATATGAGACATAGGAGCCTCCTCTACAGCTAATCCCCTTCACTCAATTTATTTATTTATATCCAAGAGAAAATCGTGTTAAAATAAAACAGCCGAATGGATTTCAAAATGGGATTATGCCTTCACCCTTTAGCCGCAGTGACATTTGGCGTGTTGCTTGCCCCGTTGCCCGGATCCTCTGCCTGCTATCCCGGCGACCGTAAAAGGAGTCGAACTTTTCCATTGAAAGCGCCATGTGTCTGTCAAAAGTCCATTTGTTGACGACGAGGAATCTGTTCAGCGTTTGATTGGTCCAACGCTTTGTCATGTGCACAAAAAGATTAATTTGATTGGCTACAAAACAAGTCACTCCAATTCCAAGGCTGCGATTGGCTGCGAGGCTCCACATGGGCGAGCGGGTTCGTCTGCGGCCAGGGCAGTGCTTTCTCCAGTGGGCGGACTGTGGCGGTGACAGCGACGCTCGGAGTCTCCCGACAAACTGCCAAAAAAGCAGACAACAAACGGTGAGTCAAGATGAAATATGACTGTTTTGCTGTGTCTGCGTTGTGAAGAAATGCGCAGGGTTAGCGTTACGTATAAAGTTTGTCGGTGGGTCGCTGGAGTCGGTAGCAGTGACACGACGGTGATTTTTGGATGAGTGAGCTCACATTACGGTGTGTGCAGGATAATGGTGCGTTCAGGTGCTGGTCGGAAAGCTGTACTTTCTGTTTGAGTGCGCAGTTGGAATGTCCGCGCCCTTGCTGGTAATTAGAAGCTGCACACGCTTTTCATATTCTCGTCTGTCAGACTGTCTCTACGCCCCCGTCAACACAAACTCGACACTTCACATGCGTTGCGTAGCTGGCAAGTGGATCAAGTACATGCGATGTTGAGGAGCTCGTGTGGCGGCGAGCGTCCAAGCAAGTTACGCAAGCGAGTTGGAAGTGTCATGCGGTCTCTGGTAGATCATTCGTTTGTTGTCTTCGGGAACAGTTGGTTAAATGTTTGTAAATGTGAAGGTTTTTTTTATAAACTGGACGCCCCGCCCCCCCCCCTAAAAAACATTTATTGTCTCATAGTTTTCCTCTTACTGCCGTTTTCGTCGTTCAAACCACTTCCAACTTCTCCATTCATTCACTACATGCAAGTCACCCGATTTTCCACTCTCATAAGTCTATATTTTCCCCTCAACGACACATTCAAGTTAATGAGATATTCAACAAAGTCAAACCATCGTCTTTCTATTTCGTCTCATTCAGAACAGTCCACTCGATTTTAGCCAACTCAGGTGGCGGCCATTTTGCCGCTGAAAATGACATCACGGTTGCTCTCGGTAACGACCAATCGCAGCGCACCTGTTTTTTTTAAGCTGAGCCGTGATTGGTTGTTACCTGAGCACCTGTGATGTCATTTTTCAGTCGACAAAAGGGCCGCTACCTGATATGGGTAAAATCGGTGGATTTTGCTGATTATTTCATAGTCCACAAGTGCAATATTAATCAGAATGCTGTTTGGACTAATGGCGGCTTATACAATATATTGTAAAAAAAATAATAATAATAAAATAAAATTAGGACTGACTTAAATTTTAAAAGAGATTTTAAGCGGTTCACCTCTCATGATATCTTGGAAAGTACACAATTACCATATTAATTGATTTTGTACACATTTCCAACTCCAAGTTCCCTATTTTAGTAGACGAGCGTCAGTGTTTTTTTTTGTAAGACAGAAAGTAAACTGTTCAGTGTAAAAGCAGGAGCATCTTCATTCTCGTGCTGAGGCAAGGTCTAGTTTAGCATATTTGGGTTTGGTAGACTGCGCTGCGCCTCGTTGGGCATTCCTGCCGCGCCCCCGGCACACAGTGAAATTTGGCGACAAAAAGTAGACTCGCCAAAAGAAGGTCTAAGTGGTGGTGGAGTTCTTCAACATTCACTTGCAATTTGTACAGGAATTGCACTCTGCAGTTCCAACCTGTCTTGGAGCGTGTTTTAAAGCAGTTGGCTCATTTGGGTAACTTTTATATAGATTAACTCATAGGATCATGATTTACAAATGAGGCGATTTGATTGAATCTGATCCAGATTACTCGCCAATCCTCCACTGTTGGTGTCAGATTACAGAGTTGGGAATCGGAGGTGGGACTGAACTTCGAATGAACTTGATCCAGTCCCCGTAAAATGGTCTAAAAAACTTTCATGCTTCGCCTGCAGACCCCAAAATGCCAATGACTCTGAAAATGATCAAAAAGTTCATTACAGCGTTTCCAGTCAAATTACTTCATGGATATTAACATTATGTATCTAAAATGGAAGACATGCAAGCTCTCTGTTTTTTCCAATGTGGCTATTATTTTTCTCTTTTGGAGTTTGTGATTTAAGTTTTTCTTTTTTGTGACTTAAAAAAAAAATTTCAGATAAAAGGAAAACTTTTTTTTAAATTTGTTTTTCTTTACCCAAAAAAAACATTTTATTTGAAAATTCTGAGTGCAGAAATGCATAAACCTAAATGTCTAAAAATAGAGAATAGGCACTCAAGAATTTCAAAAGTAGGCTTAAAAAAATAAATATAAAAATCGATTTCTTTGATTGATTCAGTGACTTTGTATTTCCAGTCAGTCTATTGACTTATCAGGATTACTAATGGGTATCTCCGACTCTAGTATGCATTATTCATAATTTATGTGTTTTTACCAATACACAAACCGTGGTAATGACTTTGTTGCTTCCCACGTTATGACCAGCTGTGAACATATTTCCGAACAACTTATTTTGTTACGTGTAAAACAGTACGGGGAATTTGAATATCAAAGTGGATCATAGAACAGGCCTTCCAGCATTCCACCATTTTTTTTAACTCATTCACTGCCATTGACGGCTATAGACGTCAAAAATGTATTTGAACTATTTGTATTAGTATTTTTGTTAACAAGAGTATGAAAACCTAGGGAGGAAAATATTTAGAACAGATATAAAATGTGTGATTATTCGTGAGTTACCTCGTGAAGTCATGCAATTAATCACAATGAAAAATTGTAATCGCCTGACGGCCCTAATTTTTAACAATCTTTTCTTTTCTTTTTTTTATCGCATCAGGTGATTAAATTTTTTTATTGCAATTAATCGCATGACTTCAATAGTTAAGTCATGATTAATTACACATTTTTTATCTGTTCAAAATGTACAATAATTTTTTTTTAGGTTTTTATATTCTTGTTAAAAGTAAGAATTTTTTTTAAACTAATAGAAATAGTTCAAATGAATTTGTTTTACGTCTATAGCCGTCAATGGCAGTGAATGAGTTAAGAAAGCATTTCACCATTTAAGTCAATTTACATTTGGTGTGTACTAGTCTAGTTTTGCCACCATTCTAATGAAATCTGTAATCGGCCATTGAAAATAGGATTTGGGTTTTTACAGCGCATTATCTCAAAGGCAGCCCAAAACACAGATGTGTCTGACCCATGTCGCGCTGTGTGTGTGTTTATATTTGCAAACAACCCGGCGTGTGTGTTGAAGATGAATGTTTGAACTCTGAGATTGCGTGACAGCGGCAGATTGACTGAATGAAATGATGGAGGGATGGATGGCGAAGAGGAGTGGGATGTTGCCTGTAATCCGCAGTCACAACAACAGCAGCAGCAGCAGCAGCAGCAGCTGGACCCGAGTGTCAGCAACCGGGCTTGGCCGCTGTTATCTGTCCTGCCGGGTTCGAGCAGGAGCTGGGGTCACTTGGCAATCAGGGGCATGGAAAGGTTGATGGAGGGACACAATTTGATGGCGCGTCTGAATTCTATCGGTTGAGTTCAGAACTAGAACTGGAGCTCCCAAATTAACGGCTATTAGGTTAGCTTGCGGGCTAACCTAATAGCCGTTTGTTAGTGGCTATTTGGGAATTATCCCAGGGTTAGCGCGTGGGTGAACGGTTAGCCGGCGAGCTCGCAGCTCGCGATTTAGCAGCTATTTGAGAGTTTGCATGCAGGTGAATGGTTAGCCCGCGAGCTAACCTGCGAGCTTGCAAATTAACGGCTATTAGGTTAGCTCGCGGGCTAACCTAATAGCTGTTTGTTAGCAGCTATTTGGGACTTATCCCGGGGTTAGTGTGTGGGTGAACGGTTAGCCCGCGAGCTAACACTTAGCCCACAAATTAGCGGCTATTTGGGAGTTAGTGTGCGGAAGCCACATTCTAGTTGGTGCAAAAGCTGGTGGCAAACAAAAAACCTTTAACATGTTGCAAATCACAAAAGCTGTTTTATAAACATGTCCTTGAAGGAATTTAAGCAGTCAAGTGCTGGAGTTTTTCTTATTGTTTTATGATTAAAAAATGTTGACACCAACTTTTGGTTATCGGCCTCCCCGACGACCGATAATCGGTATCGGCCCTGAAAAGAGCATATCGGTGTATCTCTAATTTATTTTAGTGCTAAAATAAGAGAGCCCATACTTTATTCTCTTGGCTAAACAGGATATAAGTTCTTGCCAAATAAGTACGCCGGTATTTTCATGTTTCTGCTTTGTGGTTGTTTTGGAATGAGTCTGACCTCGGGGTGTGTGTATGTGTGTGCGTATGTGTGTGTGTCGTTTGCGCTGCGATGCATTCCAGTGCAATGTGTTAAGCCCGGCCAAGCAACAATAGGGCATAGTTCCCAAAGAGATACTGTGTGTAAATGTGTTGAGCTGAAACCATTGTGGCCATACAGGCAATTCATTCATCACTGCGTGTCCCTTTCCAAGGGGAGGGAGGAGACGATCGGGAGGGGAGGGGCGGACAAGTCTACCTGTCAGTATGGTTCTCTTCCATTCGTTTGGAATTTGGAAAATTCACATGAAACAAAATTGCATTTTGTTCATGGACAGTAATGGCGCCATAAATAACAATAGAACGTTTGTGGAATGCAAATTAAGCAACAAAATCCACCTATTTGTATCCACCTTTAGAGGGCGGCCATTTTGCCACTTGCTGTCGACTGAAAATGACATCACTGTTGCTCAGGGCTCAACTGACCAATCATGGCTCACCTGTTTACTGAAGCTGGGCCGTGATTGGTCATTACATAAGCCCTGAGCAACGGTGATGTCATTTTCAGTTGACGGCGAGTGGCAAAATGGCCGCCCCCTGAGGTGGATTAAAAACTAGGGATAGACCAATTATCGGCGCTGACATTTTTTTTTACGAACCCTAAAAGTTGTTGAAATGAAAATTCCCCAAAATGAAGAGCTGGAATTTGTATTTTTTCAAATTTTGATGTCAATGTTTTCCCTCATAGTGAAAATTTAATATCGGCTCCAAATATCTGTTATCGGCTTGACTACTAATAATCCGGTCTATCTCTTAATAAAAACAGGTGGATTTTGCTGTTTAATTCAGATCAAACAATATTAATCAGAATGCTATGTTTTGTGTACTGTTTGAAAACAAAATGTGCTAATTGGCTGCTTTAAGCTATCTTGTAACTTGTTAAAACCTATTACACTAGTTGTGCATTTTGAATTCAATCTCTCAAAGATGAACACGCTTTGCATTATTAATCTGCATAAAATAGGATATTGAATTATGTATGCTTAATGTACATTTCGAATAGGCATGTTGTTCAATTATGTATGTTAGTGGTGTATTCTTGTACTTTTATTTCTAAACTTTGTAAAACTTTCTGCGCTTCTATTTCTAGGTTTGACCTTAAATAATTATGATCATCATTTCTTGATGCTGCCTTATGGTCGGAATCACCGCATCGAAGTCACGTACTGTATTTATCACACAGGCGTGTTCTCCTGTGCATGTCATTCAACTATTTTGCTCCGTGTCAAATCATCCTCATTTATTGGATTTGCATCCGGAAGAGAGAAATGATGTATCGGTGAAAATTAAATGTCACCTGATCAGGCCCACATTTTGGTATAACGGTTCAAAAATGCTTGAAAAATATTTGCCAAATAGAAGCAGTTTAAAATGACCTTGGACCCACAACCCGACTAATTGCATTTGTACAAGTCTCGGTTTGACTTTTTATTGAACCTTCGATGTCGTTGTCCTCGAGAGATTAAGTCATTAATTTTGGATTCTGTCCTTTTCAGAAGCTTTAACATCACACACACTTTATCCTCTTATTATATAACAAGCTTCCAAAGGTGTGGGGTTGTGTGCGTGTTCTATTTCACTTGCTGGGAGAGAAAAAAAATGCCACATGCGGAGGGGGGTAAAGAAACAATGACCTAAAATCCATAAATATTGTAAAAAAATAAATAAATAAAAAATCATCCAGCAATTTTTGTTTTAAATAATAATAAATAAAAAAAAAGAAGACAAAATCCAGGTTTCGCGCAATGCCTGAGCAGGGACAGTAGAAATTGCACACCTGCATATTATATGATGTCTTCTGAGACTAATTACAACACAAGTCTGTCGTTCCTCCTCGGGGGGGAAATGCGCCACGCCCAGCATTGGATAACAAGCCAGAGGCCTCCGGGCGCGGTCTTTGTCTCCTTCGTTGATGCTCTTTTCGTTGTAAGTTTCGCCACTTGTTGCAGAGCCTGGCGCCTGGCGTGCTAACCGCCATTGTCAGCTTGGTTGTGCAATTTTGTCTTATGAATCCAATTATTTTGTAGTATTATCGAAAAGTAGGAAACATTGTATGAACGTGTGGAATTGTTAGTCAATGATACATGGTGAGACATTTATTCAGGGGTTTTCCTGTGTACAAAATTCAGAGGCGGCCACCTCAATTTTTAATGGTAATTAAGCGCCAGACTTCACTAGTTAACTCACAATTAATCACAAATTTTATATCTGTATTTCTAAAAAAAAAAAAAAATCTAGGTTTTCATACTCTTAACAAAAGTGGAAAAAAATGTTAAACTAATAGAAATAGTTCAAATGAATTTTTGACGTCTATAGCCGTCAATGGCAGTGAATGAGTTAAAAAAAAATCAAATAAATAAAAAAGTCTTTAACGCAACGCTATATCATCAACCAGAAGTGACATGAGTTTCAAGGTTGACAAGCTTGATCTGATTTCATGTACTGTTCGATGCGGGGCGTGTTTGCAAACTGCCATCCCATGTGATTTAAAAAAATAAAAATAAAAAATGCTGATCTGTCTTTAATTTTTCAGAAATCTACAGATATATGCGCTAAAGTACTACAATAGTAGTCACCTCATTCAAAAAATGTACCTTCCATACAATTTGTGTGCATGGATGCGTGTTGACAAAGCTGTGATTGTGAGCCTCGGCGACGAGCCCACGCGGAATGTTACTGATAGCATCGAACCCGGAATTAGCGCGATGGCAGTCGGACACACGGATGGACACTAGGATTTCATTCATTTTTTTGTTGTTAGTCAGCGAGCAGGTCTTAATGGGATGACGTTTCGGGGAAGGCCTTGGGGGAGTTGTGATTTTCATGGCGTGAGCAGGTATCACATGACAGTCTCTTCTTTCTTCCCCGCCCCCCCCCCAATCTGCATTCATGATCCAAGTGAGCAAGGTTCAGGCTGCATGTGCAAACGGAAAAGCACAACTCTCAGGATTTCCATCTACTTATTGGCCTCGGAAGCACTCTGTAATATTTGAATGACGTATTATTATTATAAGTAAAAGCAGCACTAATTTCCCTCAATTTAAATCATGTCCTCAAAGGGTGAACTAAAGCAGCACAGGCGGGGTCGCATTTGTAAGAAGATGTGCTTCCCCCCCCCGAGTCTGAGAGCGTGCGCATGTGTGTGCGGGGAGGGGGGGGAGGGAGTTAAGAGAGAGCGAAAGGAAAAGCCCTTCGTCAGCTGTTTCTGAACACAAGGACGCAAAGCATGAAGAAAAAGCGGAAATTGCACACGCGTGAACACAATCAAACATTTTTTTAGATTCCCTTCAGACCTGTGTGTTTACAAGCCCGCCTCTAATAAGTGACCCGTCTGTCTGCAAGTTAGCGCCTTCTATCAGAGATTCCAAAGAAGTCAAGCAAATGAACGGGCGGGGAAAAAAACGATTGAAAAAAAATACACTAATATGCAAATCTTCGATTTAGTAGGGATGCACGATAATGCCGGTGGCCGATTAATTATCGGCAATTGTCGACCGATTTGACGTCATACAGATAAACCGGATAATAAAGAAATCCGCCGATTAATAATAGATTTGCCTCGTCGGTCCGTCTGTTGTGGTTGTGGCTCCCCAAAATGTTACCCTCGCAGTTTTGTGTTGCATTTTTAAAAGTTTTGGCAAACTCAAAATGAGTTGCTGGTTGTCTTTGAAGCAGAGATATCAATAAAATGTTGCTTCATGGTGTGTTACGCAATGTTTCAATGTATTTGTACTTAAAGTATATTTGTGTTCAAGTCAATTTTGCAAGCAATTATCGGCTTACTTCGGTATCGGTTGAAAATAGCATTCTTGTCGAACCACCTTTGACATCATAAACCACGTAGCAGTGACGTCGTTCGATGACCGCAGTGCTGTGGCTACGCTAGCTCTCATAATTATAGGTTCACACTGCAGTAATGCTGGGATATTAAAAACAGGCTGCCCTGTATTTATTTTGCAGACATGAGCCTCAACTGTGCAGCACTTCCTTAAAGAAACAGTTCCTGAAACTGAAGCACGTAGTAGTTTCAGGTTGCGCTACTCGTTTGTATTCATTTCTGTGGGGATCACAATAGTTGACTGCTGTGTTGTGTACTCTCGTCAACTTTTGTTTTTGTTGTGCTATAACCAATCAATACTTTCTATAAAGCATATTACGAAAATGGCATTCTTTGCTAGCCAATTTGGCGCAATTTATTTTTGCATTTATTTTGAATTACTATCCACGAGGGGTGGGAATCTTTGAATGTCTCCTGATTCGATTCCGATTTTTGGGTCTGCGATTCGATTCAGAATTGATTTTCAATGAAGAGCGATTTTTTAAATTTATTTTTTCAAAATGATTTGATTGACAATGATTTTTGCTTCAATCTATAGATGTGCAAGGAAGTGTAATGATCTACTCCAGTCTGACTCGCTAATGCTAATTAGCGCGCTACTCGCGGCACTTTTATCACTCAAAAGAACGGCTCCACGCTGAAAAAAAACCCACCTTTTATTGGAATAACTTGATCGTGACTTTTTCCTTCTACTCTCTTCTACAACTTAACAGTGTATTAGACCGTGTGGAACCACACTGCCCCTCAGTGGCCAAACTGGGTGCAACATGAACAGCGCTCCAAATAAAGGCACACACACACAAGACAGTATAAAATAATTTAAATCAAATCGATTTTGGGACCTTTAAAATCGATTCTGAATCGTACTAAATGAGAATCGCGATTCTTATGAGAATAGATTTTTTTTTGGGGCACACCCCTACTATCCATTATCCAACACGATTACCAGAGGGGGTCATAAATGTTCCTTGTTGTTACTTTACCTCTCACAAGGGACACATCGGTTTTCGGTTTACTGTGCCTCCTTGTAATCCAGCACGTGGGAAGTACCGCAAAAACATTAGCAATAGCATTAGCGGCTAACGTGGCGACGCGAAATCTTAATGACAAGCTCCTGCCATGCTTGGAAAATAATTATGTTGCACGACACGTGGCTGAAAACTCACCTACTTTCTGTTTACACTCTAAAATGTTACAAGATAGGGGGTAAAAAATCAGAGATTTAATCAAAAATGTATATTAGCCTACTAAAGAAAGCTATCATAAACGTACTGGGCTTTTTTTCTGTTTGTTTTGAATGTGATGCAATCAAATGTTTTTTGTTCATTAACGTCTGCTGTAAAGACAGCTAATCGTAATTGTGTCTTTACTTGCAAGCGTTGGCAGAGAGACGGTCTGATTGGCAAACTGTCAGGTTATCTTTTCATTTCTGTGTACTTGTTGTGGTGCGTTTCTGTTTACATACAATAGTGATGTGTCGGGAAGCAGATTAAAAAGCAGCTTAACCTTCACCTCTGCTTTTTTTGGCAGCCGGTAAACGCGCTCTCTCTCTCTCCCTCCCATGAACTCAAACGAGCCGAACCACACACGCTCTCCCACACACACACACACACACACACACACACACACACACACACACACACACACACACACACACACACACACACACACACACACAACTGCACATGAGTAATCCACAAACGCATGCGCAGACACACACAAACACACACACCTTTTTTTCGTAGCAGACAACACAATGGAAAGTGCCTTTTTCATTGATTTCCTTCCTTTGCTGAATCCAGATTGTTTCCGAGTGGCCACACCAAAAGCTGTGAGCAGGATGTGGTAACCCCCCCCCCCCCCCCAAAAAAAAATCATTCACGAAGAATAAAAGCAGTAGAAACTATTTATACTGGATCGTATATTAAAGAGTTACCCTAAACAGACGTAGGTACAAAAAAAAACACACACTCAGATGTTAAAAATGGTAACAAGGGCAGTTTCTGACTAGTATGGTCTTTGTGGTGGAGGCAGTTTTGAGCGGTCTTCCTGCGACACACCCTGATGCAGTGGGTGCGGGGCTGTCGAGTAGCGAGCTCATACACCGATATTCAAACATGTAATGTCTGATTTGCTCACCCAAATCGTATGCATGTAATAGCTTGGCGTATAACCGCAAGCCTTGTTTGATCATTTAGCCTTAGTCACGTTTCCTATTTTGCTGCTGGTGTCTGGGTTTGGCTCAGCCACTGAATGCCAAAAGGAATTGAAAGCATCTAATGGTAAAGTCAACATGTAGTATGTGAGTAATCCAGCAGATGGGGCTGCAGTGTTGTTTTTAAGATTTAGCCAATACAAAACAATGCAAGACTTATAATTTTATCGTTGTTTTTTTTATTTTTTTTTTAAATTAAAGATATTTTGGATTTGGGTGTTGGCCGATACAACGTGAAGATCCTAACCATCGTTTACAGTGCTGACAGTTTAAAGCCACACTCGCATGGCTGCAAAGATGGTTTGGATTTTGGCAGCAGATGTGCTTGCCTCGCGTTGCCCCCGGAGCAACAACTTGACCCACACCCTGCTTTGAATGACAATGAGTGTCGTATTTCAGCAAGGTTAGCTTGCGCGAGGTTAACTTGAGAGTCGTCACAGGTGGAGAGGCACGTGAGGAAGATGGGGAGGACGGTGACGAGATCAATACGGACAGGAGCTGAGCAGGAGAGTAAGGCGGCCAGCTGGCACCGCAGATAATCTGGCATTATATCTGGAAGATGACACAAAAGTGACTTGGCAAATTCTATCCATCGAGCTGGACAATATTTGAGATGGAATCAAACTTTCAGTCTCAATTGCCCGAAGACGCAATGGATATAAGTCTTAACAATCAATGAAATGATTAATTGAAGTGTGAGGTCCCTGGCAGAAAAATGAATGTTAGCGCCACCTACAGGACGCCAACAGGGATTGGTACATGCCTTCCCTCTGAGAATTCTTATTTGCATCCATCGATCACATTTCTGTGTAACTCATTCCTTAACATTATGGCTGGGAATCTCTCAGGGCTACAATTCAATTACCGATTATCGATGCATCTCAAATGAAAATTAGTTCTGCCATCTCTACCAAACATGACCCTCCCAAGCAAGTGTTTATCATGAAAACAAATCAAGTCAGCGCATAAACATCCTCACTCTCCTGTTGCACAGCAAACTCTACCCTCGTAAGGAAAGTGTCCAATTTTGGGCTTTTTGCTTTTTATTAATATTAAATATGAAGTGTATGAAAATATCACTGGGTGAGCTGAAATTGCACCCAATTGTCCAAAACATGTTAAAGTTCAGAATGTTACCGTCCAAAATTTCAAAATTATTATTGTCATTATTATATGTGGGCTGACTTTTTTTTATAGTACACATGAGTAATAATGTCCAAATTTTGGCCCATTGACTCCCATTATAAATCATAATTGTTCATGTTTTTTTGATGCACTGTACACCTGATGTGTTATAGTGCATTTCCCGCGATTACCCAATTTATCCCTTCACTGGGGCATCAAAACGTAGAATTTTTTTTGGGGGGGACTTTAGAGTCATAAAAGCCATAATACACCGGATGGCGCTAGAGAGCTAATTATCATTTTTGGTTGGGCTGACACACACACATATATATATAGATAGTTATTTGTGCTCTGAAGACAATATTGCTTTTATTGTCCATAGAGGGCATGAAAAACAAATAAATACATAAAAACTATATATGTATGGATAGGTCTGATGCCACTGAACATTCTGAGTGGTCGTAAGTAAAAAAAAAAATAAAAAAATAAAAAAAACAGAAATGTGAGATATGACACTTCCAATAGTGAGCCAGATTTTGGCTCATTTTACTTATGTGTCGTAAAAATAAAAATAAAAACCTTACAAGGGTTTGCAAATATGGGCGGCCTTTCTGGGCCGGGTGGATGGAGTTTGCATGTTCTCCCCGTGTTTGCGTGGGTTTCCTCCGGGTGCTCCGGTTTCCTCCCACATTCCAAAGACATGCATGGCAGGTTAATTGAACACTCTAAATTGTCCCAAGGTGTGATTGTGAGTGTGGATGGTTGC
Organism: Leptonotus elevatus; assembly: GCF_054856555.1. Lineage (NCBI taxonomy): Eukaryota > Metazoa > Chordata > Actinopteri > Syngnathiformes > Syngnathidae > Leptonotus > Leptonotus elevatus. The sequence goes on from NC_141259.1 coordinate 9,283,596, forward strand.
TTGTCTCTGTGTGCCCTGCGATTGGCTGCCGAAGCCAGCTGAGATAGGCTCCAGCACCCCCCGTGACCCTTGTGAGGACAAGCGGTTAAGAAAATGGATATTCATATTGGACATATTTGTCTCTTCTATCTCCAGCCATGGCGGAGTTAGACTTGAGTCTGAGCGACGCTCTGGTGGACAGTGCTCCGCAGCAGGGTCCAGAAAGCCGGGTGGAGAGGGATTTTGTGGCCCAGTTGGAGTCAGAGACCTTCGATGATCAAATCGGGGAGACTGTAGGCAAGACGGACTACATCCCACTGCTGGACAACGATGATGCCAGTGCAGGTGAGTCAACCTGTCTTGCATGAAGGGGGAAAATTTGATTTTGTTAGGAGAGACCAAGCGTACATTTACAGTGAACGAACGTATTTGTACGTGCCAAATGCCATAGTTTAGCTAACGGTAGTCGAGTCCATAGTCTAGCAAATGGGCTAGCTAGTCTAACTGATGGTAGTCTAGTCCATACTGGTCTATCTCAGTGGTTCTCAAGTACCCCTATCCAGCCTGTTTTCAATGTCTCCCACAGCCAACACAGGTGTTTATCAGCTAATCAGCAAGCTCTGCATGAAGCCTGATAAGGATCCTCAGCTGTGTTAGTTGGGAGAGACATAGAAAACAGACTGGATAGGGGTATTCGAGGAGCGGAGGTTGAGAACCAGTGGTCTAGCTAATTGGCTAGGCACTCTAGCTAATTGTAGTATAGTCCACAGTCTAGCAAATGGGCGAGCTAGTCTATCTGGTGGTAGTCCAGTCCATAGGCTAGCTAATGGACTAGCTACTCTAGATAATTGTAGTCTAGTCCATAGTCTAGCAATTGGGCTAGCCAGTCTAACTAATGGTAGTTTAGTCCATAGTTTAGCTAATGGGCTTACTAGTCCATAGTCAAGCTAGTGGGCTAGCTAGTCTAGTCAATAGTCTCGCTAGCTAATGGGTTAGCTAGTCTGGCTAATGGAGTAGCATGAATGTTATGGTAATTAATTTTAAACCTTCAAAAAAAAAAAAGACTTGTTACATTTACACACATGGAGTGTCATTAAATACAGAGTACCTCAACTGTAAAAAGGGAAACAAACATAATTTTCATCAAAATTGGCCATCATTACTCAACAAGGCTTTGGTTTATTAATTCTGCATATTTTTTTGTTTTGTCAGTATTCATAGGGAAGTCTTTGAAACTTACAATTACAGTGGTTTGGCCATGTTCCATATTATCCATTTTGCGTTCCATTTTTCATATTCATTCACTCCTTCGACTGCACAATTGCATTTTAATATTTCTAGCTAGTTAGCTGCATCTTGGACGCCACATTGGGCATCGTAGATGAGTTTTAATGTCATCTGGTAATCAATTTTCCTGAAAAGTGAGCCTCATCTGTTTCCTTTAAAACCCCGAGCATGCCTAAGCATGATATTTTTTTTCCTTTATGTAATACTGTATGAACCGCAGATGCCCTTAAATGACGGATGGTATCAGGCACTGCTGGACCCTGGCTGCCATTTTGCATCTGCTTGGATGTCATTCAGCCACTGGGCGGAGAGTCGAAAGATGAACACCCTAGCGACCGCCGCTTTGAGTATACGAGCTTGCTGGTGAAATTTGGAAACTATAAAGTTGTGAGCAATTACCATCCAGATGGTCACGTGTTGAGTTTTGACCCTGGAAATTTAATATATGTTTAAAAAAAAAAAATTATGTTGAGCTCATTTTTTCCCCAAAATAATGACATTTGATACAATTTGTTCCCTGCATTTAATAGGGAATGTTCTGATTGGTGTAGCTACGGTCATGTTTGTTTGTTTGTTTGTTTGTGTGTAGAACTTCTGGCCAAACTATGTCGGCCTCTATGGCTTGTTGCTACTTTCTCTTTTCTAGTCGGGTGGTTCAAGCCAGGGATACATTTATATGCTATATTTGAGTGGCTCCTGTGGTGTTAGTTATCCCCTAACAAAATATTAATTTCATTCTATTTTAATTCATTATCATGTGTTGGAAATTGATATAAAGCTAGCCGGCCATCTTTTTAAAACGTGGGTCAATCCAACTTGCCTTTTTCCAAATAGTGTTACTGAAAATGGTCACCCTCCGAAAAAGACCGATTGAGCACACGCAGATAGTATTACCCTTTAATTATGGGTTGTCATTAAATATGAATAGATGTCGCAAGGTAGATAACAAGCTATCGAATAAACAAAAGTGACAGCGAAACCGGCGATGACTCGGCTCTCAGGGATGTTGTGGCTCCTCAGACGCCGGGGTCAGACAGTCAGACGATGTGTGGGCACTGGTCGGTGACAGCGCGCTACGGGACAGGCTGTGGGTGGTGTTGCCAGTGATCGGCTCTGGCACGCTTTGTACATTTGGACAAATGCAGACATGCTGACGCGCAGTGCCAAACCGCAGGGTGGGAGTCTGCCTGTTGTTGTCCTCTTGTCTGCAGGCAACTTGAATGTTGAAAGAGCACTTTCTGTTTTGGGACACGCTGCTACAAACATTCGTCTTTATTCATAAGCACTCGTAGCGTCTTGCATGTATGAATGCCGCATGCGTTTATTTATACATGGCGACTAATAGCCTGGTGTGTTTCTGTGTGTTCGTGCATGGGTTTAATTTACTTCACAACGTGTGTCACAGATATGTTGAACGTGTGTGCTTTCGGGAGCATGGCCCATTTTCTCAAAATGCTCACCACTGTGTGAAATAGGATACACTTTTAACACTCGTATATAGTATCGTCATGGTGTATTGTTGTCAATTCGATTCACAATGGTCCGGTCCGAGTCACGGTTTTTGATTTAGTTAAGGATTTCACGCAGTGCCAATTTTTGTCAACTTTAGCGGGGTCGCTGTTTCGCAACTTTTTTTCCCCCCAATTTTCCAATACAGTAGCCAAGTATTGCACTTTTTTTTTCATTATTAATTGAAGGTTTGAACATCGCAAGTGTTTAAATATATAATAAATATTAAAAAATCAAACTGACTGCTTCACAGATTTCCCCTCTTGCGGGTATTCTTTGGAACATAACTCCAGCGATAAACGAGGGAACACTGCATATATTTTTTTTATATACTATTAAATTTTTATTCTATTAAAATAATTGTAAATATCAAAGCGATTCTGAATTGTTTTAACGTGCAATAAGTCAGGTCTGTCGCAATGTCAATTCCTATGAACAGTAAATTTTAAGAAAACTACAAGATACAAACTAAACTTCTGTTTTCACTTTAGGTAAACTTTTATTTTCAATTCAATTCCCCAAAAATGATTTCATTATTTAGAAAAAAATTAAAAAGGGGACAGAAAGAAGCACTTGTGAAACTTGTGGTATCTGCCGCTGATCAAAAAAGAAAAGAAAATAGACTAAAAATTAAGAAATAATAGTAATAATAATCAACACAAAATAAATAAGATTAAGCAGTCAAGAAGCTATTATGGAATCAAACGAAATGATTCAAGAGCATTGCCTTGTGCTATATATTTTTTTTTCCAGTAATTGATTTAAAAAAAAATTTTTAAAGACATGAATGAACTAAGAATGAATTTATGGGAAAATAGATAATAATAGATGTTTTTTCTTTTCTTTTCCTTTTTCTTTTTTTAACCCCAGCCATACAAACCCAACTCAATCTGCTGGCTCACTATTTGTTTTTAAGATGCTAACATAAGCTTGACTTGGGTATGTAATTACACACTTGATTATTTAACCAGCACTCCAGAGACCCAACTATTTGTTTACACATGACAAAAAGTCACCTTCCCATATGTGCCAGTTAATATATTTTTCTTAATCTCATCGCCTCGTAATCTGCTCCACTGAGTCACCAGTGTTGACATTCGTCGCAGAATCTTGCGACACCTGTCCTTGTTTACATTTATGCCCTACTTAATGTGGTATTTTGTCTTGCGGGCATGTTTAGCTGCTTCAGAGTTGCGCGTACGTGAAAGATGTGCAGAAGTGCAGTGACCTGGCAGCGTCTCACATTCCTGCATCCTGCACGGGTACCAGCCAATGTGATGTTCCTGTCTGCCTTTGACCGCTCCATGTGGTATTAATAGCGCGCGTACTGTAATTGTGCCCAGTGACTGTAATGAGGTGCGGTTTAATGAGACTTGTGCTTTCGGGGTCAGTCATATTTCTATTTTTGAAATCTGTACTATGGTGGAATTATTTGTATTTTTTAAAAATCATCCAGCCACTTTTTTTCTGTGCTTCCGTGTACTGTATGTGTATTTGTGCACACACAGGTGCAGCATTGGAAAATGGAGAACAGCAAGCTCAGGGCGTGCAAAAGCCTGGTAAGAGCGATCTCGCTATTCCCTCTGCCACCAAAGTTAAACTGCTGCAGTCACTCTCTCGTCCGCAAATGGCGATTATTATTTTACATAATTTTCCTTATGTCAAATTTACATTCTGTTATTGTGTTTGGTGTGTGAACAGAGGCAAGGAAACTAAAATGTATCTGAAAACAAACAGATTGAAATATAAGATTGTTTTCTTGTACAGGCCATTACAGACTTTCTACCTTTGCTACGAAGGGTGTCACCAAGTCACAATCATTTACCGTATGACCAAAAAGTAGCAATAATTGAATACACAACTAGAAACAAATGTTTCTTTTAAGGGCAACAAAACATGATGGGAAAGCCCCATGATTACTGTTGCTGTTGTAAAGTTTGTGCCTGTCCGCCAAGTAGTGCACCCGAGGTTTCAAAATAAGAGCACTAGTACAGTACAGTGTTAGCCGCCTTCATCTTGCTAGCTTAATAGCGTTTGAGAAATCTGCCATAAGTGTAAAATGTATGATGAAGTAAAAAAAATTAATAATAAACTACCACAGTTTGGCTTTATTCTCAGGTGCTAGCTAGCTCTCATGGTGCTCATTTACCTGCTAGGAAACTAGCTAGCTAGCACCAAGGGCTAAAGCCAAACTGTGGCAGGGTTTTTACTTTCTGGACCTGGATTTGCCACCTCTGATGCCATTTTATGTATATTTGACCTTTTTTGTCCTTTTGCCCAATTTAACTATTTATGTTGTCATATTTGTTGGAATGAACACTGATTGTGATCTTGTTAGCACATTGTATTATAGTTGTAAATTCTTGAGACATTTTGGTCAAATGTTAAATTGTAAAAAAAGAAAAAAAAATTGGTAATAGAGTAATTTATACCAAATCACAACCCCTGAAATGTTCCAGCAGGCGATTGCGAAAGGAATGTCTGAATGGTTCAAATTCTTGTTTTGGCAAACACATGACTAATCAGAACACTCGTGACAAACCTCCTTTTGCGCCTGGCAGCTCACTTTGGGTCCAGTTTACGCATGATTCAACAAATTCGAATTCATAAGAGACACCACATTTTCACATTACAGCTTACACTTTAGACCATGAGCCTTGTTCGGAGATGGAGATACAATAGATAACCTAAGCAAAATAATTATTTAAAAATCTAGTTTTTGGGGGGGGGGGGGGGGGGGGGGGTTAGGACCTCCTTGCTGCCTTCTTCACATTGTGCGTTTTGGTGCATAAGGCTGCTGGGTGCCTTAGCAGGGCTAAATGTTGGTGACAGCGTTGTGCATGCTAAGCCTGCCTGTCGTCTCTCGCTGCTTTGCATGGCATGAGGGAATGGGCAGCTTGTGTCGCCATGGTTACCGAGCCCTGTATGTGCATGTCATAGTCGTAATTGTAAGTCATTAAGCCGATTCCACGTATTGTATTTGAGTTTGGATTTACTTTTTTTTTTTTTTTTTTTTAAATGCATAAGATGAATCCTAGCAGAGCGAGCACAGCTGTGCAATGTGCATGTATCTATGTTTGTTACTGCTGTATGAATGACGATTAGCCAAAATATTTCACATTTTGCAATGTAATCAAACGTCCAGGAATATATTTGTATATGTCTTGGATTATTTTTTTTTTATTCTTTGCATTTGTTGACTGTTGAATTTGTGAAGCCCGACTAATTGCTTTCTTTCCTTTTCCCCTTTATTCCCTTCTTACCCTACTTTCACATCATTTTTTTTTGTTTGTATTCACCCTGCTTCCATGTTATTTCTCTTTTTTTTTTTAACATTTCAATTATTCTTTCAACTGCTGCCATTACGAATTCTTTACTTTGCTTCCCAAATCCCTTTTTCCTCTCTCTCTGCAATCCCTAACGCTTCAGAGGACTAGAACCCGCCTTCATCGCCACACTGACTGCCCATCAACTGTTTCTGCTTCGAAGCGCCTATTTCCCTCTGCAACAGCTACACAAACACTATCCTTTCCTATCAATGTCTTCCTTTATTCAGCAATGTGGAAAGGTTTGAGGTTCACAAGAGTGCACAACACATGCACATGCAAATATATAGTCGGGCCTGATTTACTATTGTGACGGTTTGTATGCGCAAAAATGGACACAAACTTGAAAGTTGTTAAAGGCAGGTGCAAAACAAGCGCAGTCACTCATGGAATTTTTTTTCGATTTTCGTCATCAATTGAGTAATGCAGTTTTGAAACTGCCAATAACAAGAAGGAGTCATGCAGTCTTGTTTGTCTCTTCCACTAACACTTCTAATTCCATCACTTAAAACTTGGGAAAAAATGTTTCATGGTGAATAAAGCCCTCTTTACGATGGCGGATTAAGGGCAGGTATAAATATATATTTTTAGAGGGCGGGGGCAATATTCCAAGAAAAAAAACTCGCAAATTTGCCACTTTATAAAGTGGCAAATTTGCCATTTTTTTTAGACTCGCAAGTTTTTTTCTATGAATATTGCCCCCGCCCTCTAAAAAATATATAGATTGATATGTGGCCCTAATACATCGTCGTGCATCTTAAATACGGGGTACGTCATTTATTTATTTTCAGAATATTTCATTTGGGTGAAAAAAAATCACTTTTAACTCTCTCATGGCTATTGTCAGGTTTGTCGTACCCACTATTTGGGATCGTAGTAAATCTGCCCAGACTTCAGCACACGCTGTTCCTCCAAATAACAAGTTGGCAAATTGTGTTTCTCGGGACGTTTTGGACTCAAGTCAGTCTGATTTGAAGCTCAATTAGTTTTTTTTGGGGGGGCGGGTTCTGTCGAGTCCTTGGCCAGTTTATTTCCTCTATCTCCAGTGAAATGTTCTCTTGTCCGTTTCACTCTCGTCACCTCAAATCAGGAGGGTTAGCTACAAATCAACTCGATTCGGACACATTGACGCGCACCGGCCGTGATTTTTAACATCGACTTACGTCATCTCAACGAAGGACCTACAAAGCAACTTTAACCCCACTCGATATTGGTCTCCATTTGAACAAGTCAGACGCAATCAACCCGTGTGAAATTTGTCCCCAATAGTGGGCAAAGTCTGAACACACACATGCGCACACACACACACGCACACACATGCACACCGCTCAAAGGCCTGTCTGAAACCTTTCAAACTGATTCACGAATGCTGTGAGACTCGTCTGTCAACACCCAGTAGCGAGGTTACTTTGCGCACACACACACGCGCGCACACACACGAGTATGTGGCTGGAAAGCTCCCCGCTGACTGATTATTTATACTTCTGTCAACGTGTTTATTTTCTTAACCTGCCACTCATGCCTCTTGTGTTGATTGCGTTTCTGTAAACTGTCGGTTGTCTGACGTTCTGGACTTGTTCCTTCCTTTGCACTGACGTACTTCGTCATTTCTGAACCAAATAAATTCTCCTTTAATATACTGTCATTTGACAATCAGTCATGTGAAGAATGTTGGTAGAAGTTAGTTTTTTTTTTTAAGCATAATTTGTTGCATTCGTCTGTGGTGGTTTCCTCAGTTGTGCTAGATCTTTTTCGTTTTTTTTAGTCACTGTATCAACTCATCGCAATATTTTCAGTAGGGCTGGGTATCGATTCTAATTTGTTCAATCAATGATATTTCGATTCACAAGGGTTCCGTTCGATTTCGATTTTTCGATCCGATCCGTTTCCATTCCATCGATATTAATTACGCAACATCAATTCTTCTTAAAGATCAACGGCATGATTTAAAAACTCCACAAACAAATTCCAAATTACATTTAGCAGAAGCAGTAACTTGTTTAATAATTCAATAATTGTAAATGAAGATTCTCAACGGTCTTTAAGTGCAACAAGTCAGGTCTTTCATTAATGTAAGAAAATACTTTTAAATTCATGGGAACAATAAATTTCAAGAAAAGACTAAGATACAAAAATTTTTGCCTTGAATGAATTTGTGGAAAGGGAGATATTCAAATAATGAATTCATGGTTTTATAAATCGATCAGTCTCAAAAAGGAAAATCGATTCGATATCGATGATTCGATTTTTTATTTTTTTATTTTTTTTTAACCCAGCCCTAATATTCAGAAAATGTATTGTAACGTTTGGCACTGGAAACAGCCTGGTACATTTTCCAAACATTATAAACGACATGACCTTTACTAACTGAGTATTAATATTTATCGATATTGCAATCATTAAATGAATCATTAATAATTTTTTTCAAGTCATGTATGTACCACAGTGATTAAAAACCATCCTCTTATCGCATATGCCTCTTTTCATTCTCACCTTTGTGTGACCACGTGTATTGTGCTAATAAACTCAAACCTAACACACTTTCACCTTGTCTTTGTACTCTTTCTTCGAACAATCCTACACTTGAACATTTTCTCTAATGCCTTGAACTGCTTTTTTTGGTTTCCATCCTTGAAGCCCATTCAACAAACGGAAACACCTCGCCCTCTTGTCATTTCACGATGTAAAAAAAAAAAACACACGACAGGCTGACGGACAGATTGGATTGAATCGCTATGTAACATTTTGGCTCGACGCGTCGTCGACTTGAAATAATTTGGTAGAAATGCTGGATGAGTCTCCCTTTTTAATATGGATATTTAAACCCTAAGCTCGAGGGGGGTGCGGGGGGGGGGGTGTAGACCGAAAGCCGCCTTCTATTAAGTTGTCTCTTTTGACGGGGTACTTTTCATCTGTCTGAGCGTTTCACACGTGTGAATGTGTGGGTTTGAAGTGAAACGGAATCCCTTTCTTTGTGGCAAAAAAATATATGCAGAATTGAATAGCTCGGCGGCGATAGCTCAATGCCGAGCTTTAACGGGCTTTTTGAGGATGTTTTTGTTTTCAGCATTGATGATGCATCGTAAAAGATTCTATTTTGAGATCTTGGCATTCGTTCAACTTTTTTTTTATAGGCATACTCAAAAGATGACATCTCTGCTACAAAACCGCAAACATTAGAGTTACGTTACTTTGCATCATCGGCAATGGTTGGACCAGAGTCAAAACGTATTCCGAATAAATGACATGTACCTTTTTAATGATTAGTGAGCAACTTCCAAACATGAACAATCCTTTCTCTGACGGGAAATTTTACAGTATTGTTTCTCAGAGGGGTCGAACTGTTTTAATCGTTTTAATCATTTAACTCATTCGGTGCCATTGACGACTATTGTCGTCAAAAGATCGATTTTTACTGGGCTGGCAGTGAATGAGTTAAACATTAGCATTGCAATACTGAATAACATTTGAACATTCCCTAGTGTCACATATACTGTAATTGTACAATCAAAATATTAAACCACATTATTAAACAAAATATTAGAGGGGCATCAAATGAATCTGTATTCATATTTTATAATTGATTAATTGTTTAAATGTGTTTATTTATTTTTTTTATTCAAAATTGTCCAATTGCTTAACATTTCAGCTCCTTAGCAGTAAATGTTTTCTGATTTCCTGTAGTCCTTCATGTAAGCGAACTGATTATCTCCGTTTTGAACCAAAACAAAATAATTGCTTTTACTTTGGAAAACAACGATCAACATTTTTGCCTACTTTCCTCACGTTCCATACCAAACCATCAACTGCATCGTAATTCATTGGTTTGTGCACCGTCAATTTGAAATGTCTAGTTTTTGAAAAAAGGATGGAAATTATTTTTTATCCTATTCGATTAATCGGAAAAATAATCCACAGACTCATCGATTACTAAAATAATTGTTAATTGCAAATAAGTCTAACTCTGACAAGATGTTGAAATTACATTCTATTTCTAACACAAAAGAGTCTAAGAAAAGGTACATTTCCTGGGCCTGATGGTCACCATGCAGAATTTTCACGATGTGTATATATATGCGTATAAACTTAATTATTCCAATATTTACTGGCATCATCCATGACATCCCCCATAAAAAAATGATGTCACCTGACTGGATAGTTCCTATTTTCTTAATTGTGTGACAAGGATGGAAAACATTAGCATGGCCAGCCAACAATAATTGCGAGCTTTCTTTGCCACCGTTTGCTTCATCTGTGGATTTGCCCGTGTACCGACTTGACAATCCTTATATGTGGGGGAAGCTAGAGGATCGACTGTTATTTCCCTTGTGGATTATTGAAGGGAGAATGACAATTCTTTGAATATACAGCAAAGCCTCTTCCAGAAAGACGTGCGGGCGAACCGCACACATGCCGAAGGGATGCTGTCATATCCAGCGCGGCTTGCTTCTCGAGGAAAAAGCAAGTTTTAGTTCAAAGCCGTGTACTGGGTTTTTTTTATTATTATTATTATTTTTATTTCAGGGCTGGAGGCACACACATTCGCATTATTTTTGCTTTTTAGGAAACGCATTGGCTATGACGAGATCTTATCCCAGCACGCGTGCTGCTCGGGGCATGTTTACATGCCAGTTTTTTGTAAACAGTATTGTCAGAGGATTGCATGACCGTACATTCAAGGGAGGGAATTCTGAATTCAAAATGACAACTAGCAATTTTTAATCCGTTTGCATCCTTAACTTTCATCCTGCCTAAAACTCGCCCTACTGCTCTGTTGGCTCAATTAGCTCACAAAATAACAGCGTGGTCAACACCTCATCATGTAATTGGTGATTTGACAAGTCACATTTCACAGTTAACTGACTGGCAGCAACGAGGTTCTTTGCCCTTTTGTGTCAAACGTGTGTGACCCCCGGCATTTGGAATATGCGGGGTTCATTGTCTCATTAAATGACATAATACACACACGCGAAAGCTAAAAGCTGCAGTTACAAGAACAACTTATTTCGTCTACTAGTGCGCTGCTACTAGTGTAGGGATGTGATCAATAGAAAAGTGCCATTCTAGTTGCGTCATTATTCGTCAAACCCGATGCGCCTCAGCGGGAACAATTCCAAAAAGGTTGAGCTAAATTTGGACCGATTTAATATAATGAGGTCAAGCTTTGATTTCTAAAACTAGCAGGCGACGGCTTTGCTTGCGGGTGCGCTCACACTCGACCGTTCGTTTCAGCTGAGATCTGAAATGTAGCCGTTTCAAGCATCAAGAGTGTTCCAAATGCAAGATTTTGGACACAGCAACGGTAAATAACCGTTGATTCGAAAATGATTTGGACTGCGGGAGGATGTTGTTAAGTAAACGGGAGAAGTGGATTGCTGCCGTCTGAAAAGAACTGCAGTCTGTCCCTTTCATGAAGCATCACAATGTCCCTGTGGTGCTGTGGCAGCCCTGACACAAGGTGCACAGTGAGACCGAGGTCAGGTGGAGGACATTCAACTATCCTGCCGGCTTATCCCTAATTAGATCGTTCTGGTAAAGCTAACCGCTGGGCTGGGCGCCATCCTGAATCCGGCATGGAAATAGGTTGAATCCTTCCGAGGTTTGGTATGGGTTTGACATGCCGATGGGGGCAATTTTACAATACAAATGTACACATTTTTTTGTTTGTATTCAATCACTGAGTTGTATTACAGCCGTAGCAACGTTATTTTATTTCATGCGCTAAGTTTTTTTTTTTTCTCCTGATGATGTCCTAAGACACTGTATAAGGGGCACGGATATAGTGTTGTCACTATCGAATATTTTTACAATCGATTAATCTATCTTTTATTCAATCGATTAATCAACCAATCGGATTCATTTTAATTTTGCATTAAGGTGTGTTGCAAAAGCATTTTTTTCTGATTGGTGTTTATTTTATACTTCATATTCATATAGTGATAAAAAAAATGAAAGAAGAGGGATTGATGTTCCAGTTCGGTCATTGTTTTCCAAAGTAAAACCCGATCTTTGTAAATGTCAGTGAACAATTACTGTTGATATGCTGAAATCAGATGAATTGGACAGTTTAAAATATAAAAAAATGGCTCCAAACGATTACTCGATTATTAATATAGTTGTGGATTAATTTGATAATCGATTACGTGACGATTAATCGATTCATTTTGACAGCTCTGCATGAGATGATTCAATACGGTTTTAGAGCGCTAAACGATTACTCGATTATCCAAATAGTTTATTAATTTGATAATTCATTAATGGTCGATTAATTGATTAATTTTGACAGCTCTAAAATAAATACAAATTAGACCTTTTTGTCCTGGTGCCTGACTGTCCTTACAAAGTGATGTCAACAAGTTGGACAGCTCAACATCCGCCTGCTTCCTGTCATCTTTCCACTTCAACAATTTCATAGACGCATTGTTTACTGTAGTGCTGTCACTATCAAATATTTTTTTAGAAACGATTAATCCATCCATTATTCTGTCGATTAATCGGATTCACTTTAATTTTGCCTTTAAAAATAACATTACTCTTTATTAACCGGTGATTGGTGGTTATTTCGTAATTCTTACTTGTGTATGTATATATATATATATATATATATATATATATATATATATATATATATATATATATATATATATTTTTTTTTTTTTAAGTTAAAAGTAAAAACAGGTTTTCTTTCATGAAGGACTACATAAATCAGTCAACAATTATTGTTGATATGCTGAAATTAGAGGATTATTGCCATTTAAAAAAAAAAAATAGCTCCAAGCGATTACTCGATTATCAAAACAGTTGTCGATTATTTTGGTGATCGATTACTTGCCGATTAATCGATTGATTTTTACAGCTCTACTCTCTGACTTGAGCAAATGTTAATTTTGAAATCTACAGGATACTCTCTTTAGCCCCAGTGTTTCCGAATCAATCATCGACCCTGTCCAATAATCTTTTGTGGGCTTTTGTTGATCCGAACAATAAGCGCCTTTCCGTGGCCGCTCTGCATGTCTGCATGTGAACGTGTTTGTGACTTTGGTTGGCATCCTGTCCGTTCGCCTCACTGTCATCCTGTGGATGCTGCTGGGTTAGGATTGCCATTGGCGCCTCCCTCCTTCTCCTTTTCTGCCCTCCTCTCTTCATGCACGTCCTTCCTGCCGATTCTCATTCTTAAAATCCCCAATAAGATGGCTAACGTCGTCCGCCTCGTCATTCTCTCCGTGCCCCCCCCCCACAATCAAATTGATCATCTTGCATCCGTTAACTCATTCGCTGCCATTGACGGCTGCAGACGTCAAAGATACATTTGTACTGGACGGGCGGGGACCCAAGGATGGAGACTGGCTCGGGTTGAAGGGCATTGACTAGTCAGGGAGGCAAGGGGAGGTACTAGCGGCCACGACCCGGGACGTCACACCCAACCCAGACGCCCTGACTGCAAACGCACTCTTGTTTTTGTGTGTGCGTGCGTGCGACCGGGGGGTTCAAAGTGTTAGTAGCTCAGTCAGCTGAGGCTGCAGTTGGGACTGAGACAAAGCCAGTCACCCGCATATAAGAAATATCCCTCAACTGTCAGTTAAATGGACCATCAGTTGGGAGATCGTTCGCCAGGTGAGACTTTGGGTCAACTATACGTGACGGTTGATTTTGATTTTGTTTTGGGTTTTTTTGCGAATGCCGTAACGCCCAATGTCCATTTGGATCCGAGCAAACAGCGCTTATTTGGATGTTTTGTGTGTTACCGCAGGTTGTAAAGTGACCACAGGGGGGCAGACGTCAATGTCGCTCCCGGAGCATCGGGGAGATGCGCCGCAGCCGCACAAAGTTGATCCGCAGCACTTCTTGGCAGCAGACTTCTTATCTGGTATGAAAGAAAGATTCGAGCATCTCGTGCTGTAGATTTTGATTGGAAAACGTGCTCTCATTCTTCACAACGTTTCAGATTTGTCATGCCATCACTAGGAAGGCGGGAAATCGTTTATTTTGACCTGCTCCAAGACCCCCCCCCCCCACCCACCCAGTCTCTGTTTAGTTGAATTGAGTATATTTGTATCATGAAGCAATGGTATCAAAAGATACATTTGAGATCTATTTTTATGCCTTTCCCGAACATCCCTGTTGACCTCTAAGAGTCTCGTTTACAAGCACTACTAGTAATGGGTCAAAAGTCGTATCCTTTTATTTTCTCAGTTGTGGTATTCAAATTAGAATCAAAACAACAACAAAACTTTTGTTGCCGCTTTTTTAAGGAAAAGGGCAAAAAAAAACTGAAAAATTTGCAGTTGTACATCAAACCAATAAAAATATTCATTGTCGCTTCTCATCTTTCTTTTAGTCTTTAAATATAACACCAATTTATAAGAATGCTTTTTATGTCATTCATTTGGCTTTTCCTCTCTCTTTCATCCTTTCCCTTGGTGTCCTCCCTTTTTGTTCGTATGACTCCCTCCTGATGGGTTCCCCTTTCCTGTCAGCCTCTCTGGGAGGTTTCTCAGACCCCCTGAGCTCCCCTTCCAACCCCGTCCAAATGATACATTCAAGCCTGACGGGATTATTTTCAGGTATCCTACGAGTGCGTGTCCGAATTTGTCGCGGTTTTAGATTCCAAGATCCGATAGACTTTCAGTGTTTCCCACACCATGTTAATACTTGGGCGGGCCACCCCCAGTAAATTGGCCACCACCCGGGAAGTTTTCAAGAAAATGGATTTCAAAATAAAAACGTGCCGCGGCAGGATATACCGCTTGTAACGTTAGTTTGCCGTCACTCACTTGTGGATGGTGAGGCTAGAGGAGAAACTCGAACCCACCCCCCACCGCCGGAGTCCACCCACCCAAGTAGATTTCAAATCTGTGGGAAACACTGGCTTTTATTTCATGATAATTCAATCTCATTAAATTTGTCTTCGGATAATTCCACACATGCTAATCAGACTAGACGATGTGCAATTTCTACAGAAATTGCGTGGGAATGCGGAATGTGCTAATGTGGTAAATAGTCAAAATGTGGTCTAAGCGGGGTTTGAACCCAGGTACCCCGTGGTGAACCACTGAGCTAACTTGACTTGTTTGAAATCATGGCTAATGGTTATTTATTTTGAAAAGTTATTATTTGCCATGCACGGTCGGAGGTGGGAATCGAACCTGCAACCTCCTGGTTACTTTACCAACTGCCCCACTGAGCGGTATCAGACGGGTGTTAATGATGACAAGTCGTATGTCGGGAAGTGGGCGGGGCAAGTGGGACTTCGAAAAAGTTCAATGTCTGCCCCATTGAAGATGAATTGGGGGAAAGTAAAATTGTGCGATTGCAGTAAGTAATGTGAAATATCCGGGCTTCAACACACGCACACGCGAAAGTACTTCATATGACTCGCTGGCACAATTCCCTTCCGTATCACCGACTTGCATCGGTATTCTTGTGTACGATTGATAAAGTGTCGTTCCTCTTCCTCAGGTTTCTCCCAGGCCGCAGCCCCCGGGTTGAACGTAGAGGGGCCTCCTAGTATCGCCGATCCCCTGCAGCCCGCACCCCCAGCAGGGTGCGAGGCCCCCAAAGTGCCCCACAGCCCCATGCTGCCTGAACCGCAAGCTCCTCGCAGCCCCCCAGATCTGTCAGCAGGTAACGCGTGCAGATTTACTCGCATGTCGTCGGCTTTTTCGTATTTTTGCCTGGCGAGCAAGATTAACGTCGTCCTCGAGGTGATGCGCTGATTATATTTGGGTTTAGTTATTTTATTACTAGAGCTGTCAAAACGGTTCAGATCGCTTGGATATCTTTTTTTAATGGAATATTGTCCAAATGCTCGGAATTTCAGTTCACCATGAGTAAATGTTGTCCGATTTCTATCGTCCTTGAAAGCGAACCGATTTTCATTGTTTTGAACCAAAATAAAACCATTTTTGCCAACTTTCCAGGTTACAGACCAAACCAGCAACTGAATCATCTGTCAATTTGAAATAATGTGCACTTTTTGGAAAAAAGTAACAGAAATGTAAACGTTTTTCCCCCCCCATCTGGTTCATCGATTAATCGGGGGGAAATAACAAGACCGATTAATCGATTACTGAAAAAATAGTTGCAGCACTAAAACACTATTCTTGTATATGTGAATTGAACACATTAAGTGATTTAGAAGACTTACATACATTTGGAATAATAAACTGAACTTGACTTAATAAATGGTAAAAATGTAAAAATGTAATTTCTTGATTTTGCTATTTAGTTCAAATGTTGTCCCGCATTCTGATGATATTTTTTTTTTTTGTCAAATGTATCATAACAAACATGACTGCCGCTGTTTGCTCCACTGGAGGCATTACGCAGATCAGCTGTCTGTCTTCTTTTTCGAGAGCTTCTTCCTCTCGCACGCACACCCGCTCGGATCGCATTTAATCATCGGGCTTGAGGTCGATTCCTATCTGATGCCGTCATGTATACAGTGTCCAGCTTTTCAGGGGCCCCGAGTACTGCCCCCGTGTGTTTGCGTGCTTGGCTATGCATTTGTATTCATCCTACATCATCGCCGCTGTCCGGCTGCACTCTTGCATGCTAAATTGTCCATATTTCAACTTTTATTTGAAGGTCACCTTTTACAGGAATTAATGCCAGACTCCACTTGAAGAATCTTCAAGTTAATCGCATCCTCGAACCCAGCACATGCTTTGCTCACATTTTTACATAGATTTAAAGTTTTAGGGTCATGATGACAGAATTGTAGTGTTAATGAAGTTACATTAGATAAAAAAAAAAAAAAAAAACCTTGAGATTAAGACATGTCATCATACATCCTTTTATCAAAAAAAGGGTGGAATTTCTTCAAACGAAGCAGGTTGTGTAAAACAGGATTTGAATCCCGCAGAACACTTTTCCGCCTGTCCCAATTACAGTGCACAGACAGCAGAATTGTGTAGGCTTGTTCTTAAACTTAAAGCCCCCCAAGAGAGTCTTTTGTAAAGTATGAGGCTGGACAGGTGGCCCATTTATTGGTATTAAATGAATGTGTATTTGTGTCTGTGCACTGGAGATAAGAGTAACTAAAACTAGCTCAAAGTTTAAAGTAAAATAAATTATAATTGAACATACTGTAATGAAATGTAGCACGTGTTGCAAAGATTTATACAACGTTCAGTCTAGGGATAGACCGATCGGCGCCGATGTTCAGCATTTTGACAATTATCGGCGCCGATGTTCGGCATTTTGACGATTATCGGCGCCGATGTTCAGCATTTTGACAATTATCGGCGCCGATGTTCAGCATTTTGACAATTATCGGCGCCGATGTTCAGCATTTTGACAATTATCGGCGCCGATGTTCAGCATTTTGACAATTATCGGCGCCGATGTTCAGCATTTTGACAATTATCGGCGCCGATGTTCAGCATTTTTGACGATTATCGGCCATTTTGAAGAATCATACGGCCGATAGTAGATCCATTTAAAAAAACGTGTTCAGGGGAAACAAAAATTAGGGAACTAATTATTTTTTCATAGATGCCTCTGACCCTGGGAACTCTCTGCACCTTCTGTCTTTGTTTGAAATGAAAACTAGGCAAGTAAAATTGTAATACTTTTCAGATATTTTTTAATTTTAAAAAACTTAATATACTGGAGCAAAGAATAGGGAGTTATTTACTGAAGTTTTCATTTAACTTTTGAAGACATGCTACTGGAAGATTCCTGAATAAAAAAAATGTTTAAACTTCAATGTTTTACAAATCCAAACCCTTTTAGTGAAAATATCGGCTATCAGCGTCCTCGACTACTAATAATCAGTATCAGCCCTGAAAAAACCCATATCGGTCTATCTCTAGTTCAGTCTAACAAAGTTATTTTCACCCCTAACCTAACAACCCCGACCTTAAACTCTTCCCTCTTCGCCCACGACAAGGTGCCTTAGGTGACTGCTGGCCAGACCCGATTGCCTGCCTCTCGACAGACCTCCCTTTCAGCCCCAGTGTCACCTCTGTGATCAGTCGCCACGCTAACAATCTGGCCATGATTCGCGATGACCCGCCAAAGACCTTGCCCAGCAGAGAAAGCCCCGCTTATGCCGGAGGCGACGAGAGGGACGCGGAGGAATCGGACAGGAAACAGAAGAAAAAGAAGAAAAGGAGACAGAAAGACGAGGGCTCTTATGAACACTTGGAAAGCAAAGGTCACCTCGAAGCGCAGGGAGAAAGCGTTCCCTCGGCCGAGTTGCTCCACCACGGGCCTGAGCCCAAACGGGAGAGCGGCGAGGGCGGGTGGGAGGAGCAAATTTGGAAGAGCGGAGGGCGAGGTAAGAAGGGCAAAAGCAGGAAGAAGATTCCTGAAGAGTGGGAAGTGACTCCGGAGGCTTTTGCCACTTCAGGTCAAATCACCCAAGAAGCTATGAAGGATCTAACAAGCATGGACGTCTCCTTTGCGGACTTAAATACCAGCCAGACCGCCTGGAAAGAGGAGATCTTCGCCGAAGAAAGCCCGGTGCCTTCGCCGCTGTCTCATGATGCGTTCGCTCCTGCAGCAGTTCCCGTCAGTCCACTCGTCTTGAAAAGCGAGCTGAAAGCGACAGCAGCCCCGTTCACCATGCCCTCCGCTGCCGCCGGCCCGGTCGACTCCTTCCCCGCGGCTTCCAGTCCCGGCGAATCGTTCCAAGTGCTGATTGACACCGAGAACGTCGACAGCGGGATGTTCGACAACACCACTTCCTTCCAAGAAGCCGCTATCCAAAGCGTACCCGATGTGGATACTTCGGCTTTTAGCCCCTCATCCCAGCCGAGCTCGGGCCTTTCCCCAAACGGCGAGGTGTTTGCCTCAGCCCCGCCCCTTTCGCCGTCGGATGCTTCATGGCTCCTGAACAACTCCCACGCGAGCAGCAGCAGCAGCATCATCGATCCGTTCGACTTCGGCGACGTGAGCACTTCGGGTCATTCGGCGCCCGTCGGCCTGGTATTTGACACCCCTTCGCCGGCCCCGCTCCGTTCCCCCAAAACCACGGCGCAGGACACCAAAGAGCACAAAAACGAGAAGCAATCCAGGAAGTCTCGTTCGTCCTCGTCTTCCTCCGCGAAGAGTCCCACCGCCTCGGAGGCAAAGAAATTAACTCTGCAGGAATCTCCAAGTGTTGTTAGCCCCTCGTCCTCCCTGTCAGTGGTCTCGCTTGGAACGCCAGCCTCGGGCCTTAACCCTGCAGCAAAGCCCTTCTTTCCCAGTTTTGCTGATACCCCGGAACAACCAAGTGTGGGTTCCCCCATCATCGAAGGTTGGTTGTGGATGATATAGCTGTTCATTACAATAGTTGTTAGCATGAAGCCACTCTGGTGTTGCCATTTCGTTAGACACATTTGCATGAAGATAACTATAAACTCTGATGATTGAGTTTTTTGGGGAGGGGGGGGGGGGGGGGCTTGTCCAGTTCAGAGTGTTTCTGTGTGACTAATGACCTTCAACATGGATTGCACTACTTTAACCTGAGGGTGTTTTACATCCTTATTATAATGCACCGCACAACATTAACCATGTTTCATGACAGGTCTGATGCTACTAACCAGTCGGGCACATTTTTCTCCTCAGTGGATCTCCTCTGCTGTCATTTCCAAAACCAAAACCTTTTTGTCCACTGACGTGTCATTAATACAATAATTTGTGTGTAATGGTTTCATTGCATCAAGGGCTTGGATGTGACTATTTCCTTCCTCTGTGTCGATTAACTTTCTTGTCTTTTCTAGCAGCCTGTCTCTTTGCACCTCTTCTAGAAATGAATCATGATTGCACTGTTGTTAATTGTTTTGAATTATTTACAGATTCATATTTTTTTTTTCTTAAAGAAACGTCAAATATGTAATTATTTTTCCTCTTTTATTTTGCATGCGCTGTGACTGCTGACTCGGACACTTGGCTGCCATAGGTGAGTCTCATTTATTTTCTTTTGAAAATGTATTTATATGGTTTTTTTTATGCTAGAGCATGCAGAAGGCTTTGATGCAGCCTCTCAACTGCAAAGAACGGTTGAAAAAATGCTAGTTATTACAAAAAACGGCCAGTAGGAGGCAGCAAAGTGTAAGAGATCAACCAGGGCCATGTTGAAAAAAAGCTAATGTATCCATATTTTTTAATCATGATGAAACTTACCTATATTCTAATGATAATTGCTGCAATACAGAAACAGATAAAAATATTTATTTTTAAATCCTAATGAAATAAGAGACTCTAATCGTTTCTTTGGTAGGTGTTGTTTTTTTATAACAATAGAACACAATATTCTGTGGGCCTTGCAAAATCAGTCAAAATCCAGTAAAACAGCCGGGAGTGAAGGGGGTTGCTTCAGTGAAAATGGCTGGGAGTGAATGAGTTAAATGGATTTTGCTCACATATGGTCCAGAGGCGCATAACAAATTTTTATGCAATTGATGTAAAAACATTGTTCATGCTTTATTTTATGTTGTGCAAAGGAGTCACTACAACGCAATTTAGCAATAATAAATGTGATTTAAAAAAAATTATATATATATATTTGTGGGGACAGGTGACTAGTAACAAAATGGGCTGAAGTACACCAGTTGCTTCATGTTCCAAATACAAATTGCTCGGAATTTGAAAAGAAAATGTACCATTCCTTTCACCAACGTCCAACATGAAACACTGATGCCACCAAGTAGCAGGAAAAAAACCCATAACTGACAAATAAATAAATAATTACATAATGTTCTAAATCAAGGGTGCACAACTCAGAGATTGAACTTGTGTCGCGACTGCGTCTCCGGTTTGGGAGCGTAGAGCGCTACCAGTGAGCAAAAATTCTGTGCTGCCGACACAGCTCAGCGCCTTATTTAAATCCTCGGGAAGTGAGGTTTTCCTGACTTAGGAGACCAAAAATACTTTTCCCCAGGTTTAACAAGGAACTCGGGTCAATTCAGCAAATTATACGTTTTGAGTGTCCTCGGCTCCGAGGGTCGTACCTACGTCACCCACGCTGACGCCTCGCAGTGTCAGACAAATTCAACACATGCTAATCAGTCCTGTGAAAATCAATGTACATGATGTAAGAAAGTGGATGTACTCTAATGTAACTCGTTTATTTATCATGCTAATACCCATTATTTGTGTACCTTGTCAAAATATACAACTTTTATTGTACATAGTACGATTACACTCTACACTATATAGCGCATCCAATTTGGATGCTGTGCGTATGCGGTCTACTATCTACTTTATGTATGTACTGTAACTTGACAGCGGCATTGTGCGCATCTTGCTTAATTTGGACCAAAAGTGCCTTTGTGTACCGCCATGATTTATGAAGATGCAAGGCAATTTCCTTGTCATTTCCTCCCAATGGAGACGATAATAAGGACAAAATAGGGCTTCAGTTCAACACAGGAACAGCAGTGCCGAACACCATTATACGGCTTGGTAGAGGATGGAGATAAAAACTTGCAAGGGCAGGTTTTGTACACTCAAAATTACTTGGGCCGCCGTGCTGACAAGGTTTGGGGGGATTTCAAAGATACTCATTTTGTAGATTTCCATTAAACTGGGGCCAATAAAATCGAAAATGTTAGCATCACAATATTTCTTTTCTTGACTTGTATGCACTGTATAATTCACAGAATACCCGATACTAATACATCCAGCTATTGTCAGTAAGAAAAGATAAATGTGATAAAGTCACTTCAGTCCGATTGCGACCACCAAAGAGAGAACATTAAAACAGACGCTATCTGAAGCAGAAAATCCGCCAGTCGACAAGGCGGAAGATAAAGAGATTAATGGAAGCCGAGCGCTAAAGATGCAAGTCAAAATCGTTGTGAGCTACTGTCAACGTCTCGAAGAAGGGAAAGGATGCCGATCATTTGTTTGGTTTGTGAACAGATTTGCTTTTTATGCCTCAGTTGCTAAAATTGCACCCCACAAACAGATTTGTCATTTTGTAGTTGCATCCCTTTAACATGATTTCCTGACTGACTGGAAAACCAAACTTCACTCGTCGTGAAATCATTTTTCGTCGTGTCTTTGGGATTTTGCAACATGAACTGTTCTCTAGATCAAGTGTTGCGGAATCACGTGCAAGACATACACTTTCATTCCATACAAGATGGTCCAAAAATGTTTATCTACAAGCACCATTTTACCATTGCCTTTATGATTTTCATATCGAAACATTGCTGAACCTTGCCAATTGTTTAAAACAAATGTCATTAAAAAAGATTGTACTGCGGCAGTCATCATATTCGCTTTGGATTTGTGGCGTTTGCGAGTAAGCCGTTATATTTCCATTAGGAAGTGGGATCCATAGCAAGTGCCAGTGAATGAATTTTTACGCTGAGCCCAAACTTGTGGCTTGTGTGTCAAAATACGAAAGAACTTTTATTTCTGTGGTTTGACACCCATGGATTGATGCTCATTACACAAACCGCTGCAGTGACGCAACGTTTATGAGGCGAGAAATTGGTAACTTCCTGTTTTCCGGCTGCTACTGTATGTGATTTGGGAAGATTGACACTAGACAGTAGAATAAAAAATGTTCTCATTCACTGCCATTGACGGTTATAAACGTTAAAAAAATCATTTTAATTTTTCTATTAGTTTAACTTTTTTTTTTCTACTTTTGTTTACAAGAGTATGAAAACCTAGAAAAAAATTATTGCACATTTGGAACAGATATAAAATTTGTGGTTAATCGTGAATTAGCTATTGATGTCATGCGATTAATTATGTTTAAAAAATGTAATCGCCTGATGCCCCTAATTTTTAATAATCATCTTGTCAGGTGATTACAATTTTTAATTGTAATTAATCGCATAACTTCACTCGTTAACTCACGATTAATCATAAATTTTTATATCTGTTCTTAATGTACAATAAAGATTTATTTCTTAGGTTTTCATGCTCTTGTTAACAAAAGTGGAAACAAATTTAAACTAATAAAAATAGTTCAAATGGATTTTTGACGTTTATAGCCGTCAATGGCAGTAAATGAGTTAAAAAAAAAATCATTTACATCATCATTTCAATCATTCAGTCAGTCTTCTGGAATTTCCAGACAACACAAACAACCATCACCACCAAACATGGCTGGAACAGGCACACAGATGGGGAGTCGGTCACCATAGCAACAGGGGAGGCAGTTGCTTTGGCAACTAATGGGAAGAGGGTCCATTGCGGGAACAATAGATGTTTAGCGAAGAAGGGGGGTGTTGTGACTAGGCTGGGAAGAAGATGAGCTGGAGCTATAAATAGACATCACTTTAAGACTGTCTGTCTACATCATCCGGTTCTGTGACAGCCCTGCGGTGATAACAGTGTTTTGTTCCACACCTGTGATCTTTGCTTCTCTATAGTACTGGAGTCTTGTCAATGCAAATACACACAATATTGATGGCAGACACTCTTTTGCCTCGTTTATTTGCCGACCTGGTGGCTTGCGCGAGCTACTAGGCACAACATTTTGGTCGCACGGTGGGATTACATAAGAATGGCTTTGTATATCTTTGACCCAGCCAACCAGTCAGACTAAGTGAACCCATCGTTTCGGTTGCCTCTGTATTGGTCTTGCCCCCGTGAAACTTAAAAGTCCGTTTTGCAAACAGAGAGCGGATATATCGGCTGGAATACTTGACACACAGATGGAGTGACAGTACACCAGCTGCCCAGTTGCCTGCACCTCAGGACCTGTCTGGCCTCCGCTGCCCATCTGTCATTCATTTTTCTCTGAACTGATGGATTGATATACTTAGTTTAGTTTAGTCTTGGTATTATGAGGTGCACTAGTTGTGTGTCCTATTGATGTAATGTTTTTCCTTTATTTGTTTACTACATTTTGGATTCAAGATCCGAGTCTATACCTTTTTTTAATTAATGACGGCTGTTTACTTGGTATTAAATATCATTGTTCAGACACATGCAATATATCTTGTTTTTCCAGTAGCCTCTATTGGTTTAGCTAATTGAATATGCGTACACATGGTTGTAGTGCTATTGGGGGGGTAACCACAATGTGACCAGATTCACTGTGACAGATAACAAGGCCTCTTTACCAGAGGCTTCCTCTCCATCCCCCTCTGATCTGTCGCTGTTCTTGTCCTACCCTCTTGTAATGAGTAGACAGACTTCAGACGTGTCCTACGTCTTGCACAGACTCGCATCCCTACGTGGACACTTCTGTTAGCACATAATATTCGCCAGCCCTTACTCATCTTGTAACTTGGATGAGGATGCGATATTTTGTGTTTGTTGAAATTGGCTGGACAAATGATAGCTTGGAAGATAAGGTGATCTTAAATTAAGCTAGCGCTTCAAAAGGTTTTTTTCCTGTTCTTGCTCCTGAAGGAAAATTCAAGGGCACAGCTGTGTGTGTGTGTGTCAGGGCGAGGAAGACGTGAAGGGAAAGTGAAAATTAAAAAGGGAGGGGGCTTACTCACTCCACCATGAGGGGCGGGATTTGGGAACTACAAGCAACCAGTTGGCGCGTTCACAACTGGGTCACATGACGAGCACGGAAAGCGGTGTGTGAAGCAGCGAGGGGGAAGAGAGAGAGCAAGCAAAAGAGAGAAGTGCACATTCAGGACAGCATCAGTTTGTATTTGAGATACAGTACTTCCCACATTGCACCGTATACCTTGGTACGGAGAGGAAGGAAGGATAAGAAAAAACTTTGGAAAGGGAAGACGATCAACATTTAAGCTCTTGAGACCCAGTAGGAACTGCTAAGGAGAGAAACTAGAGGAATTCGAGAAAAGGGAGACAGCATGTCGTCTCTCTCGGATCAGAAGACCGGCTCTCCCTTCGCAGAGTATAGTGAGCTCTGTAAGGGGGCGACGCTGTCACCAACAGGACAGACTCAGAGTTGGGATTGGCAACGTCACTCGGGCATGGACATGGACCCACCAAGAGGCTTGGGAGTAGGTTGCGGACCCCCAGCACCTACTGGCCTCAGTGGCGAAGAAAAGCTGCGCTTCTTTGAGCAGGCAGAAGAGGCCAATACGGAAGTTGAATTGAAGGCACCAGGCGGGGTTGGAGCCATGCCTGGAAGCACCTCGTTGGGTAACGCTTCGCTAGGCAGTGCAGGAGAGAGCCCAGAGAGCCCACGGTCCTTTTCCTCGTTCCTATCCCCAGCTTCCCCTGGTAGTCTACCCTGTACACCTGCCCTGCAATGCGGAGTTAGCAGTCGGGTGTCTTTGCCACCAGTTCCTCAAACCCCAGCAAGTCACACGGAGACGCTGACGCCCACCACAACCATGCCTTCACAGTCAATGGGAGTCCCCTCAATTGAGGCATCTACTCGAGGTGGATACTCTCCATCGGAGTCATGGAACGACTCCAGTTTTGGCGAGTCCAGTCCAAAGGTCGCCATGCCCCAGGTGCCTCCTAACTATTGTACCATAGGTGTTATCAGTGACGACTACTTAAAGAGAACCGATGAGGATATAGTTGGAGCCAGAGAGACCCTACTATCCGTGGGCTCCTCAGAGGAAAGTAGCGAGGAGGAAGACCTTGAAGAGGGCGAGGAGGAATTAAAGCCTTGTTTCATGGGGAGAGCAGAGCAGCAGAGGAAGGCGATGCGACGGGCAATGTCTGACTGTTCCCACCTGTCCGTGCCCACCAGCCTGGAGCTTTCTGATAAATACCCCGGTGGCGAACTGGCAGGATTGGATGAACTCGTGTCGCCAGTAAATGGGTCACGTCGGTCCCAGCATTATATGCAGCGCTCATTGACAGTTGCGGACGATCAGCATCCTGATACTCCGCCGACACTCTCTGCAGCCGGGACCACTCACGCCGACTTGAGGCAAACCCCACCTGAACCTCGCCTATGTCTCTCCCCATTCCTACCACAGAGAGACAGCAATACCGCCCTTCCCATCTCCCTTGAAGAACCCTTGGAAGGGTTTACGTTGGAAAAAGAGCAACAAAACATAGTTCTTCCAGTGCCCCCCAGCCCCGAAGCTTTCAGTGGCATTGACTTCACTTCTGACTTCTCAGTTGGCTCAGACAGTTTTGGTAAACTGGCTACAGATAAAGACTTGGACTATACTAAGATTATTTCAGATTCAAAAGTGGGCTTTGAAGTGGGCAACAAACCAGCTGTGGAACCTGTTGATCATCTTGCCGTAAGTTCCTCTAACAAGTTTGGCCTGAACTCGACTAACCCCATCATCAAATTGGATGGTAGGTGCAGGCCCAGTTTATTATTTCTCGTGCGCGCATGTGTATTTTAAACTATTTTAAATGTAAAACTAATAGTAACAAGCTTTTATGTGGTAGGAATATGAATGTAAGGTTTAACTCTTACTAGTCTTTTGCTGTATTGAACTTGTTGATTCTGGGTTGTTTACTTTGGTCTTGATTGCAGTTGTATAGGGTAACAATTTATATTCTTGCGCACTTGGAGACCTTATTGTATTTGAGGGGGGGGGGTGTCCAGTAGTTTGAGAGAGAGCGAAAGACAAATTGAAAACATTAACGGCGCAGTTGTGCAACAAGTCAATGAGTCATTTTAGAAGTTGATAACTTGTGTGAATTGAAGAAATTGTCGGCAATATAACTTCCTTTGAGTGCAGGAATATACCTGTCTGATTGCTTTTCGATGCTACACAAGGTTTGACAGTAGAAATGTAGGTATTATAACATACAGAGACGTTGCAGTAAGCGCTGTGTTGCTCGAACGGCGTTCTTCGTAGATTTGCCTCCGTTGATTTTCTCTCTGACACTGACATGCTTTGTTGACTTTTTTATTAATTTATTTATCTCTCATTGGATCCTTGACAACATTTCAAAATAAGTACTGTTGTTCTTTATAGCATTCTCTTTTCTGCATGCTCTTATCTCTGTTGGCCAAAATGCTTTTGAGATTCGGGCCGAGTGAATAAATCCGGGTCGGTGAGCTTCATGCTTTTTTTCCCTCCATCTGCTGAAGCTCATGTCATTGCTCTATTCTGCAACAATATAAACGGGCCCCAATGGTCAAAAGACATCATCTTAATGCACCAAAATGTACCAGCAATGCCTGATTTTCATGACTTAATTTTCAGGTATGTATTTTTATTGTTGTCAGTTACTTGGTGACCATTGTGGGTTTTTCTTCCTTTAAAGGTCAAGTCAACACCCCCCCCCCCCCCCCAAAAAAACCATATATTTTTTTAATGTGTTATTTCAGCCTCACTACTCCAAACAAGCTATTCTAATAAATATTGTGTTTGTGGAATGAGTTAAAGAGTAAAATCCACCCGTTTTTTTAAATCCATCTCAGGGGCCGGCCATTTTGTCACTTGCTGTCAACTGGAAATGACATCCCAGTCGTTCAGGTAACAACCAATCACGACTCGCCTGCTTTCTTGAAGCCGAGCAGTGATTGGTCGTTACCTGAACGACTGGGATGTCATTTCCAGTCGACAGCAAGTGGTAAAACGGGTCGGCCCATGAGATGGATACAAATGGGGGCATTTTGCAGCTAAATTCATATTCCACAAATGCAATATTAAACAGAATGCTGTGTGTGTGTGCAGGAGCACATACAGCATACTATTGAAGGAAAATGTTCGGGTTGTCTTCCTCTTTAATGGAAATGCAACAATAGTTCAGCACAGGTGTGTATGTGAAGATACAGAATGTTGTTGAGACATTGCGGCTTGTCCAGTGATGAGACAAATGCTTGAAGCGACAGCTTCAGATAAAAGTGACGAATGGAAAACAAGTGTTGGCGGAGGGAACTGTGCTTGATTAAATAGGAAGGCATGATTGGTTCAAGTAATGGTCAAATCCAGAGAATGGGAAAAGACGTATCAGGAGAAAAAAAAAAAGAATGATTAAAGCATCATACTGTAAGTTAGTATTTTGTTATGAATTTAAACTAAAACATTTCATGAGTATAGAAAAGTTTTCTTTTTTATTTATTTTCTTAAATTTATTGGTGGGTTGTTCCGAAACCCTGCGCACGATTTGGGGATAGATAATTTCAAGATAACCCTCAAATGCATTCCAGCATAAAACCATACATGGACATATTTATATTAAAATGTCACTGTCTCAGTC
Organism: Leptonotus elevatus; assembly: GCF_054856555.1. NCBI lineage: Eukaryota > Metazoa > Chordata > Actinopteri > Syngnathiformes > Syngnathidae > Leptonotus > Leptonotus elevatus. The sequence goes on from NC_141259.1 coordinate 9,311,711, forward strand.
ACGATGTTGGAGAAAAAAAAAAGGTCATCATCATCTTCCATGAACCTTTCCAAAAAGTTCATGTCTCCCCCAATTTGAGCTGGTATTTATACTTGACCTGATTTGTGCTCAAATCTTCTCATGAAATATTTGTTCTCCAAATGACCCTTTCGCGGACATACAATTCACTCTCCAAAGTGCGTCAGTGATGGATGCTTCCAATTGCAGGCATTGCGAATAAATCATGAAGCACTCCAGAAAGGTGGAAGATGAACGTTGTTCTTTTGTTTGTTGTTTGCTTCTTTTGTTTCTTCTTTTAATTCGTGATCCCACAGTGTCTGTTGTAGTTTTGTTCTACCTTTTGTGCAGGTCAGTCAAGTTTTCCCTCACCAAAGTCATCCAAGCATGACTGCGTGAGACCTCACTTTGTGCACTAAGGCACAGTCATGCTTGAACAGAACAGTGGATTCCCAAAACTGTTGTAGCACAGACTCTGAAGCTTAGAATTGTCCAACAGGTCTTGGCCAGACTCCGCCCCTCACTTCATGATGGGTCACAATGACCAGTTTGCCATGACTGATGGAAACAAAATCACATTGTTTAAGATGTTTAGATTTATACATTTGGGGGAGTTCTGACGCAGATCTGATGATATCCAATTTTGTGTGTTTTGTTCTCTCTACGCTCCAAATTGTGCTGCTGAATAACTGAATTGTGTTAGTCTTTGTCAGGTGGGAAAGTCTCCAGCCTCTTAAATGAGATGGGTTTAATTAGAGACTGCAACATTCTGTTGCCGATCTGATTCTGCTTTATTGTGGCCTGGGATCGATGCAGGGTGAACCCAATGTCTTGATGGTGATCTCCACCTACATCTTCACGGGTGATGGATTGGCACGCGTGTTGTTCTAGTACATCCCTAGTCATGGAGTGTTTCCAAAAATAGCATGGGAGCCCGAAACCGTAACCTGCTAATGACTGCTGGATGACGAATGTGCCAAAATATCGAAGTTATGGGCAACAAGGCATTTTATTTAATCCCAATGAAGTTTTGTAGCATAAATGGGTCAAAAAGCACGAGTGTTGACTGTATTTTGCTCAACCCCAGCGCGAGGTCATCATGACCTGAGGTCGGGTGATGCAGATGTTTCATTGAGTGAGTCAACATAACAGAAATATCTGATTTATGTATGCCGTGCTGCATCTGCTGACTATATTAAGGCAACTTCACTGCCCACATTCATAATACTGTAATGTTTTATAGAATCATAAACGTTTAAATAACAGAACCTTCGAGCTGCGATTCTGGTAGCAGGACATACTGCACGATTTTGGTAATGAATGATCTAAAGAAGTAAACTACTGAAGGGGAAATTGTGATGTTTATATATATTTTTTTCTGTCAATGTAGACAATGTTGCCAAGTCTGACAAAAAGGAGGAGAAGCCCAATGTGGACTTTAAAGATCCAGCTGAGCAGAGGAGCGTTAAAGTTGAATTGCCACTCAGTGAGACGGCACCCTTTGTGGAGAAAAATGTAGGAGCAGAAAAACAAACTGATATCAATCCGTGGAAAGAGCCTGAAAATGTTCAGAAAAAAGAGGCAGAAAAGGCCACAGAGGCAAAAGATCTTCACGTGAAAGCGAAAGCTACTGTGAAAGTCACTGAGGAAAAAGAATCTGAAAAGGTTCCTAATGAGAAAGAGGCAGTGAAAGTTAAAGAGGAGGAATTTGGCAAAGTGAAGGAGAAGCTACTGGAGAAAGCTGAAGAAAAACTGAAAGAAAAAGAGCCAGAGAAAGTGGAAATAGTCCAACAGAAAATAGAAAAAGCGGATAAAGCAAACAAGCCTGATGAACCTGCAGACAAGTTGGTAAAAACAGAAACATTTGACACGGCTGAAAAAGCAGAAAAGCCGCCCATGACGGACAAAGTCGAGAAAAAAGCGGAGGATGTGGTCAAAAGTGAGTCGAGTGTCAAGGACAAAATCACTGAGAAGGCTGAAAAGACAGAGATGAAGGACAGCAAAGAGCAACACGTCAAACCCAAAGTGGAAAATCACCCCGAGCAGCTGCCGACACCTGTCAAGCTCGACGCCGCTCCTGACAAGGCGGAAAAGAAGGCTGACATCGCAGCCGATGTGGAAGAAGCCGCCAAACCTTCCGCTCATACGCACAAAGCTGAGAAAGAGGATGAAGTGGAGAAACTCTCGGAGAAGCCGGCGGAGGCGGCGGAGCAGATAAGCGCAAAGGAGGAGAAAATACAGAGTGACAAAAAAGCGGGGGAGAAAAAGGATGACAAGAAGGACAAGGCCGCAAAAGCAGATGGAGGAGAGAAGGCCAAAAAAGCAAAACCATCCACCAACGGGAGCAGCGCAGCACCAAGCAAAGACTTGGCGAGTGCAGACAAGAAAACCAAGGTAAGAATTACTGGAGGTCTTAACAGCCGGGACGCCTGTCCGTCCTTATGTTAGCCGCGCTTTCGTTATCGCTAAATAACAGCCGCTGTTTTAGGACCGTCAGTAAATATCGCGGGTCCGTCAGTCCGTCACTCCATCATCGTTATCATGAAGGAACTGCTGAGCAGTCAAATAATGTTTTTCAAAGTGACGAGGAGCTCAAGTATTAAAAGAACAACAACTTAACTGCAACAGAAGTAGAACATTTATGGCATTTGTGGCGGCTGTGGCTCAGGTGGTAGAACGGGTCATTTGTTTTTGTTTTTTGTGTTAGCACCAACACAAAACGGTTAAAGTGTGACACTTGACTCGAGAGCCATTTTCAACAGTAAGAATTTTTGTCTATAATTAACTCATTTGCTCCCAAAAACATATAAAAACTTTCTATTTTAAATATTGCCATCGTCCCAAAATGTATTTGTTATTTTTTATGTTTTTCTTTTTATGCTAGAGCATACAGAAGGCGTAACTGCAGCCTCTGAACTGAAGAGAATGCTTGAAGCAAGTAGTTATTACAAAAATGGCCGGCAGGTGGCAGCAGAGTATAAGAGATCAACCAGGGCCATCTTGCAAAAAAAGCTATTTTCCCCAGTGTTCGAAACAGATTTGTGAATAATGAGGAAACTTAACTATATTCTAATGCTAATTGCTGCAAAATGGAAAGAGATACAAATATATTTTTCCTGATGAAAGAAGAGACTCTAACCTTTCTTTTGGTAGGTTCCATGTTTTTATAGCAATAGAATATAATATTCTGTGGGCCCTGCAAAATCAGTCAAAATCCAGTAAAACAGCCGGGAGCGAAGGGTGTTGCTTCAGTGAAAATGGCTGGGAGTGAATGAGTTCAAAACAAATTTTCCCACTTGACCAATCATGATTCAGTTTGCTCACCAACCTCAGAAACCAAGTGAGCCATGATTGGTTGTTACCTATTTCCTCAGCACAGGTGATGTCATCTTCAGTCGACATCAAGTGGAAAAAAAATTTTTTTTAAAGGTATTAATTGCACATGAAAAATAATTTCCAAATTAATTCTGGACAAAATATGAACTCTGTACTGTTGAAAAGGGCTCAAGTGAGTCAAGTATCCCTTTAATCGAGGTTTTCATTCCCTCATTATGGCGATTTATTATACATTGCAGCCCTTAACTCTGCATACAAATTGACTTGAGACCATCTATTTTTAATGCATGCTGCTTTTAGCTTTTGCTCTTGTTCCTTGCAATGTCTGTACAGTGGAACCTCAGAGTGAGCCAAACCATGGTTGAAAAATCATCATCATAACACCTGTATTAAATGGATAGACATTATTTTTTTGTTGTTGAATTTTTACATTCTTAGTTGTTCTAATGTAATAAAAAAAAAAATGGTGTTAATGGTGAACGTGAATAGCGACGTGAAGTCTTAGTGAACAGAGTCTTAAGACTTTGAATTTCAGTCCTTTCCCTTATTGAGAATTGTACCTTTTATTCAAATGAGGAGTCTAAAACACAAGCTAATTAATGCTGAGTTTTGAAGTCAGATTTTACGCCACTTTAGGGTGGTATTTGGGTCAAATTCGGGATGAGCCAATTCGTAGGTTCCACTGAATGCAGTACAGGATATATTTTTACTATTTTACACGATTGTTTTAAACCTACCCTGATTTCACACCGTTTGCAATTGAATTGCTGCTTGTGCTGTTATGATTTTTGTTGGATTTTATTATTTCCTTTGCTTCATCTTTTCTTTATGTATCTTTTCCTTTTGCCCGCGTCCATCCTCGTGTCCTCAGCCTGCCGCTGGGGCAACAAAAGCGAGCACCATCTCCAAAACGCGGCAGGTCGCAGCCGCTGCTGGTAGTGGTTCTGCTGCAGCGCCTACTAAGCGCCCCTCAACTACTTACACCTTAGATAAAAAAACAACAACCAAGGCGCCGTCGGCAGCCGCTGGCGCCCCAAAGCGGCCCTCCACAATTACCGCCAGCCGCCTTTCAACGTCAGCCGCAACCACCACACGTGAGGTTAAACCCAAGGTAAGGCATATAGGGATGCTTATGCAGCTCGTAGTTTGATGCAAGCAATAGATTTATTTTGAAAATCGTTTTTGAAGTATGTATGCATTTTCCAAGTTCTTAGAGGTCCAAATGAGTTTAATAGTTTAGATGCAACTGAATGGTAAGTCGCACATCACATTCTGAATGGATTTTGTTTTGTTTGTCTTTGTTTTTAATGAGTCATTAAGCGTGTACTGCTAAAAGTCCTGCGGGCAGAGAGATGCGGTCCCACTGTAACAAGAGTCATTAAGTTCATACGGCTCTTAATGAAAATTGCCAGCATGTTTGCTGCTGAGACTCAACACATTAAACTGCTGATGGCCTTCTATGAGGGAGTCCTCAAGTTACGGCGGGGGTTCCGTTCCTACGCTGGCGATGTAACACGAATTTCGACTTAAGTCAGATTTCCCCGTTAAAGACGATAGTTTACATCAAAATACTTTGTGCAGCCATTTAAAAAAAAAAAAATTAGAATAATTGCACAACCCGGAAGCAATATTTTGTGTTTCCACACGGTCATTTATTGCTGACTCACGGCAGAGCGGAGCTAATGGAAACTTGAAATGTGACGCGCCTTTTTTTCCATTTCATTTCATTTTTTATGAAAACCTAGAAAAAAAATTGTATTGTAAATTTATAACAGATAAAATTTGTGATTAATCGTGAGTCAACTATTGAAGTCATGGGATTAATTACGATAAAAATATTCTCCCCTTTTTTTTTTTTTATTAGGGGCGTCATGCGATTAAAATTTTTAATTGTAACTAATCACATGACTTCACTAGTTAACTAACGATTAATCACAAATTTTATATCTGTTCTAAATTTACAATAAAAAAAAAAAGTCTAGGTTTTCACACTCTTGTTAGCAAAAGTGAAGAAAAAAAAGTTAAACTAATAGAAATAGTTCAAATGAATTTTGGACGTCTATAGCCGTCAATGGCATTGAATGAGTTAAAATGGCGTGATTGCTGTGGGAATTTAACGAAAAAGAACGTGCTCTGGACGAGGCACCGGCGCTGTAAAGTACGACGTAACTCAAAGACTCCCCATATATGAAGTATCACCATAATAATTTATGTACAAAGAATCCGAAAACTGACATATAAAACTAAATCTTTCATGGCTTAAGTGAAAGTAAAGACAGAAAATGGAGCACTTGAAATGAACATGAATAGACGGACAGATCAGATCAAATCCATCCTCATTATCAGGGACCCTCTCACCTGCCCTCTATCGCCCTCTTTCGGTGGCCTCCATAACTACAGCACGTGGTGACACTCCCGGTGATAAACAGGCAGGCTTTTTTTAGCAGCCCAATGCCCACAGGTGCAGGGTGACTCGGTTCATCATGGCCAGCTTGTAGTAGGAGGGCTCAGCTGTAGGCAGGGCAGGGCATCATCCCCGCAACTGGGGGATGTGCGGCTGAATGAAATCTGCAATTTTCAACAAGGACCAAATCTGCATGTTAGATGCGGGTTTGACCCAGATTTTTCTTTTAGGTCACGAATCAAGACAAAAGTTACATAATAGCCTTTTTTTTTTGTGATTTAATTGTAGTGTTTTTTGTTGTAATGTTCACTGCTGGTGGGAAGTAATGAAGTCCAAATACTTAGTTACTTTTTTTCTTCTGACCGCTTACTTTTACTCCCTACATGAAGACAGATACAGTCTGTACTTGTGTACTTCTACTAAAGTATAGGAGATTAATTTTGTCCTTTCTGGTTAATATTGCGTTTGTAGAATATGAATAAAGCAGCAAATGACATCAGTTACTCAGGGCCCAAGTAACGACCAATCACGGCTAAGCTTGCGAATGTCACATGACCAAACTCGGGCAACAGGTGAGCTGTGAGCTTCGATCGGTGAGCCCTGAGAAGATAGCAGACAGCAAGTGGCAAAATGGCCGCCCTGCCCTAGCACGTAGAACATATTAATGTTAAGAACAGAACGGTGTGAGCATGTTTGTAGTTCCTCTGTAATATGTCCCACGTTGTTTCAACAGACCGCCACAGAGAGGCGCCCCCTTGTGCCAAAGGCCAGCACTGCCACCTCAAGTCAAGCAAGCTCCTCCGCCGCTACCAAAAACGGAACAAGCGCCGCAACAACCAGTAAAACGACCACATCGACGCGCACAACTTTGTCATCCCGCACTGCGACCACCACGGCCACCAAAAAGCCCTTGGGTAACGCAGACTCGCACGCACGCACATCTTTGATTCGAATGTGACTTGACAGCTTGTTTCTAGAAAGCTGATTTGACATATTTGACCTCGCCTGCTGAGGTATGTTAAAAGTTTACACAAATCTGGTTGCACATCACTGTCAGCTTCAATTAGTGAAGTTATATCTAGGGCCCGACCAATTATTGGCCTTCAAACATCGGCTATTTTTTCCCTTAAAACATTATCGAAGAAAACCGAAGTCTCCCACGCTGTGAAAGTACCCTGAATGCACCATTTTGCTTGCGTAGCATTAGCAACTAGGAAGTGTGTAGCATATGATATTCTGGTTATTCTGTTGTCCCCAAGCGTCCCTTTAAGCTGTTTAATGACACCTCAGGTGAAGTTAACTGTAAAAATAAACAGACTGTATATTTAAATACAAAACATGCTTTGTTTTTGAAGCATCGCTAGCCTAGGGCTATTGCTAAAAGCAAATGGAGGATCCCATTCAAATGCTAACAGGAAGTTAGCATCGACTTCGGGAGTGTCTTTCCTTCAAATAACGAAAATTACATATAACACATGCCGACAGGTGCGATAACACTACACAAAGGCACAAATTCTTTCCAATGTGTAAAAAACGAGTTATTTCAATAGAATTCAATCGCAACGTTCTTCTGTACTTATTTTAAGTGTGTACGCCATGGATGCATAGCACCCCACTGCCCCCAAGAGGCCAAAACGCACAGGAACAGTCAGTCAACTGTTTTTTCAGTTGCTATTATTTTAGTTTATTCTTTTCTTATTTCACTTTCTTATTGTTTTATTTTGTCATTGTCCTTTCAAGTTAAATTTACAGTTGATATTTCAAAGATTCAGATTTTTTTAAAAAAATCTCCAAATTCAAGGATGCAAACATCCAAGGATTTATTTATTTTTGGTCTTAACATACATTTCTACGTTCCCATGGCACGAAATGCAATCCCCGAGGTCCCAGGTCAGCCCAGTAAATCCCTAGACTTGTGAAAATACCACAAGATAAAAATATAGAAAAGAAAAGGTTCATGCTTTACTGCCGTAAACAAGCAAACAAGTAAGAATGGTTTTATTATTGACACACAAATCTATACAATAACCTTCTATATATATATATAGTTCGTGTGATTTATGAATTGAATAAATACAGTGGAATCATATTTTGCTCATCAAGAGCGATGGTTTGGATTTCATTATTGGTGCATCTCTTCTTTTTTTTTTTCCCCATCATTTCCGGTTTCTAGCCTCAAAGACAGACAGCCAACCAAGTGGGGAGAAGAGGCCCAGCGCTCTAAAGACGTCCACAGGTACCGTTACGCTTCATCCTCAAACATTTTCTTCCATCTCACAAAACTTTTGACTCATCCTGCAGACAGATGAGTTTGCATTATGACAGCGAAAGCGACTCGTAACACACGCACGCACCAATGACAAAGCTTAGAAGTCTTCGGAAATGGGGTGAAAGAGTTTATTGCCGTGTTAAAAACCTTCGCCACTGCAGGCGAGGGATTACTGTCCCGCTACCGTTGACAGCAGTTCGCAGCTCCTGCTGATACAGCCCGGGGGCTGCTTAATCTGCCACGGTTCTTACAGTCAGGCAAAAAAAAAAACACTTGAACGGGGAAGCAAAAAGGGGAGGATTGCCTTCATTTAACACATCTTAGGAGGAGCCGGAGACGCGCACGCGGCTCCCAGGGGAGATTGTCAGCGGCACGCTGCTCTTGCATATCTCAGCACTGAAGAAAAAGCTGCTGTGCTACAAAATACATGTGGATGAATAAATTATAGTTGATGCAAATGCTATACAGCCATGGCCAATCATAACAACTGAATTCAATATAAAAAAGAAACTCTTTACAAAGTACTTAAGCACAGTGACAAAATCAAATATTTATACTCCTTAAGATTTTTAATTCTCTTTTTGCAGCCGATTCCACCAAACCCAAAAGCACCACCACCACCGCATTGCGCAGCTCCGCCTCCACTACGACCACTCGAACCCGCACCGCAGCCCCCAAAACGAGCGCAGTCTCCGCCACTGCCGGCGCGGTGCCGGAGAAGAAGCCCATGGTCCCTCGCGCCCCCAGGGCCGCCTTCTCCGCTACAAGCAACACGACAAGCAGCACCTCGAGGACCACGAGCCGGCCCGGCACCGCGCCGACCCCCGATATCCACAACGCCCGCTCGAAGATCGGCTCTACGGACAACATAAGGCACCAGCCAGGGGGTGGGAAGGTAGGTTCGAGTCTCCATATTAAATTCCAAAGGGAACTGTAATTGTACTACGTGTTAATACACTCTAAAAACAGTTGGGTTAAAAATAACCCAACTATGGGTCAAAAATAGGCTGATCTTCTACTTGGGTCTATTTGACCCAACTTTGAGTCAAAAAATGGGTCTTTTAGTGTAAAACAACTCATAGATATTAGTCAGATCCTTTACTTGGATCAAAAAAAATTGTCATTTTGTGTAAAACAACCCAAAAAGTTAGGTCAAAATGACCCATAAAGTGGATCGGTCCATTTTTGATCCATAATTGGGTTACTTTTGACCCAACTGTTTTTGGAGGGTGAAATTACTTATTTTTTGCCAATAAATATTATATTTTGGAATATAAATTATGAACTAAAATCCAGCCGTTTTTATCCATCTCAGGGGGCGGCCATTTTGCCACTTTCAGTCGACTGAAGATGACATCACAGAGGCTCAGACAACGACCAATCACAGCTCTCCTGTTTTCTGAAGCTGAGCTGTGATTGGTTGTTACCTGAGCAACTGTGATGTCATCTTTAATCGACAGTAAGTGGCAAAATGGCCGCCCCCTGAGATGGACAAAAACAGCTGGATTTTGCCGCTTAACTCATATTATTCCACTAACGCAATATTAACCAGAATACCGTATTTACACGAGTGGGGCTGCATAGACCATATTATTGTCAACAAAGTTGACAGTTCGCACAGAATAAAAAATAAATTAAAAAAACATAAATGACCAACAACAGAAAGAAATCCTTCCCCTCCCAAATTGCTTTTTTTTTTTTTGCTTGTTTTGACTCTTCCATCCTGTTAATTTTACATCCCCTGCTCAACCCCCACGTGCTCATTTCCTACCAGTGCACCTGTTTCCCAAGATGAGCACACAGTAGTGTGACCGTTTCGTAACTGCTAAATGGCCCGTCCCGTTTTTGTCTCAGTTTTACATGACTATGACAGCACCATAATTAGAACAAAAACCCCCGTAGGAGCACAGTGAGATTGCGTCCGTGAAGTCCACTAAATCCGATGTGGCTGTCCTTCACCCACCTGGTGTTTCCTGTATGTCGTTGACCCCGGGGTGGGCCTGTCTCCCCAGGTGTCAGCTGCCTCTAAGGGCAGGGTCCCCGCCTCCAAAGAAAAAAGCCAGGTCGAAGTGAGTGCCATCCTCCCCGCCACCCTCTTTTCCTCCCTCCTCTGCTCTGACTGACCTTTATATGTTGCCATTCTGTATCGTTTGCAATCTCTTTCTTTGCGGACCCTGTTATTTTCTTTAGGTTCACTTTTGGCAGGCTTAAGAGTGTATCATCAACTAATACAAAAACTAAATGTAAAAAAAAATTGTGCGTACGGAATCGACTATTTTATTCATGCAAAAAGATTTTCAATAACAATAATAGTTATTTATTTATTTATTATTATTGCTCATGTGCATATGGTAAGGGTTGCTATATGTGGTTTGAACGTGAACGTGTTGGACAGCCACAAAAGCTTAATAGCCATAAATAAGTGTTGTCAGCAGAGGAATGCAAATTTTCATCAGACATATTTAGACTAAAGTCGTCGATATAAATAACAAATCAAAGGGGCTCCCAGAAAGAAGGCTGTGGCGCCCCCTTGTGGACACTAACAAATTCAGAGCACACATTTAACCCTATAAAGCCTGAACCATGAAATATATGAGAGAAAATTCTTATTTTTTTGTAAATAAGAGTATTTCTTGGTCCTTTTGAACAGACAAAATAAATGTTTTTATATTTGATACAGCCGGTCACAATGCTTTAAATTCGTACATTTATAACTGTAAAAAAAATTATAATAAACAGACATATCAAACATGAGTATATCCAAAAATCTGAAATATTTCCCACTATTAATAAGTATAGGTGTCTCTCCTTTTTCCAATTGTGGCGATCTTGCAAGGTCGCTGGAAAAGCCATCAGCGGGTGATACTGCCCTCTAATGGATTATCCGTGCAATGCATGTATCAGATCATATACGTCAGGGTTTTAATGGGAAAACAATATTTTATTCATGAAACAGAGGGCTCAAAATGTATTTATTTTATATGATGTGTTTGGCGTTATAGGGTTAAGGCACTGGTGCCTGAGTGTGTGCTCTGAAAATCCCGTAAAGGTCCCCCCCCCCCCCCCCCCCCCAAGTGAACCTTACCGGCATCTGTCTGCAACCTATGACCTCTTCTTTACTCTTCCCTCTTTATTCTCCTCCTCTTTCCTCTCTTCTGTTTTCCTCTCTAAATCACCACCCCTGCCCGCCGCCGCCGCCGCCGTCCTCCTCTACACCTCTGGCTGCTGTGCCGGCTCCGTTTAGGTTCAGATAGTCTCCCAAAAACTGGACTTCAGTCACGTCGGCGCACGATTGGGCTCCAAGGACAATATGAAGCATGTTCCTGGTGGAGGGAATGTAAGTACAGCCTGGCCCGCTGCCAGAGTTTCAAGGTGCGGGGCAATTGATCAAATACTTGAGACACTCTTATGGAGTGTGTTAACACTTGAGTGTCAACGTACAAAAATTGGACGACACTGATAGTGTGATAGTGTCACCCATTAGCACCTTTTTTTGAAGCCTTTCCACAAAGTACGGCTCTTGATAAGTCAAGTAGTCTAAAAATAAAGATGAGTAAACGTCCCAATCCTTTCCACTTGCTTTCCTAAACTATTCCTGCATTTCCCCACCCTGCCTGCCGTTTATTCAGTCGTCCATCGCAGACAGAATCACAAAATGTGAGTTTCTGCTTTCCTGGTGCTGTGTTTGCCTCACTGCTTTGTCTAGAATTTGTCTTGTCCAACTTTTATTTCTCAAAATGTTTATTTGACATGGTGACAAGTGAAACGGTTTGTCATATTTAACAGGTGCAGATTCTCCGCAAGAAGGTCGATTTAAGTAAGGTGACGTCTAAGTGCGGCTCAAAGGACAACATCAAGCATAAGCCTGGTGAGCTGGGTGACCTGGGGGGGAAAAAACTTTATTGGGTGCTCACAAGACTATGAACAAAATATGCGATCCGCCATCGGTCTGGAATAATCCTCAGAGATTACGCATTTGTGCTACAGGTGGTGGTGACGTGAAGATTGAGTCGCACAAAGTCAACTTTAGGGAAAAAGCGCAGTCCAAAGTGGGTTCGATTGACAATGTGAGCCATTTGCCGGGTGGAGGAAGCGTCAAAGTGAGTACGCAAATGCAACATTACCTTCACACTTGAACTTCATTTGACCTTTTGGAAGTTCAACCGTTCAGTGTTTCAGTACTTTTGCTGTTCGACAAACACAACAGTTGACGGGAACAAAATTGTCTTTAGTCAAGCAACCGAGTTTTTCAAAAGATGTCAATGTCTGCTTGGTTTATTTTTGGCCTCCTGGGGGCGGTGTGGTGCCGTGCATCCATGGCGTACACACTTAAAGTGCGTAAAGAAGAAAGTTGCTATTGAATTCTATTAAAATAACTCGTTTTGCACACATTGGGAAGAATTTGTACCTCTGCGTAGTGTTATCTTACGCGTGGGTATGTGTTCCCACAGCATTTGTGTGTAGATATTCGTTATTTGAAGGAAAAACACACCCAAAGTCTATGCTAACTTCTGGTTAGCATTTGAATGGTATCAGTCGGGCCCTAATTATTATTATTCTTATATCCCCTTTATTTACTTGATTTGAAGCCAGGTTGTCCGTCCCATCCCCGTTCCAATGACGCACCCTGCTATGTATTTCTAGGCTGAGGGGCCCCAGGAGACAGATGAGGGTGTTGGGACACCATCCCTAGCCCTCGGCCCACCAGACTGTGGGCAGGTGGGGAGCCCCGCTGCCCATGAGAACGGGCTGAAGGAGGCGGCCCCCTGTGATGTCGAGGCCCCCCTGGTTGCGCACATCCCAGAAACAAGTAAGTCGGACACGTATTCCACTTTGTAAGGTAAGTGTAGGGGTTTGAACGTAAACGGTTGGTGAACATCTCCTCTCAGTTTGTTCTGTGCTTCTGGTGGCAGTCTCACATAGCTGATCACACCCATATCTTTTGACTTCTTATCTTGCAGGCATCTAATTCTGCTGTCCCTCTGTCCTCATCTCACCGCCCCTTCCCTTCTTTTTTTTTCTTTTTTTTTTTTTTTTTATCCACCCCGCGCTCCTCCTTTCTCTTTCCAACATTTCTGCCGCAGATTGAGTGTTTCGAGCTCAACTTCCGCGAGAAGGCTCGCTCTCGCACGGACCACGGCGCTGACATCGTCACCTGCTCCTCCTGATGACAACAACCCCCCCGCCCCCTCCTCATCACCTCCACCACCACGTGGTTCCTCCGTAGCCTGTACCGTGTCGATTGGACCCCCCTCAACTGGATAGCCAGCCCCGTCATATACAAAACCTCCTTGTTCCCTCAATAACCAACTCTCATAACTCTGCTTAAGTGTAACAAAAGTTCATTCATTTCCTCGCGGTTTTGCTCTAGCTTAGAAACATAAACAAGCTGACATACACAAACACACACACACACAAAACAAAAAACATTTTAGACTGTTGAACTCTCTTTGTGGTAGTGTTTTTGAGTGGCAACCCTAAAAAGTAGCTTTAATGGGGTCCGTTCTATTTGCATTGATTACCTCTTACCTTTTTAATTCTAACATGGTTTATTTATTTGTTATTTCAAGTTTCGTTAGCTATCAAGAGAGTCCTGGGTCAACTTTTGTTAAACTAAAAGTGCACTCACATTTGGCATTGTTTACCATGCTCAAGCTATTTTTATTATTTTTGTCCTTGTGAATTGTGAATATCCTTAATTGTTAACAAAAAAATATATTTTTAATGTCTGTAAATGCCACAAATATGACGAACTAATTTTGTCCCATTTCAAATAGCTTCCTTCAAGATGCCAGCAGATGGCGCTTAAAAAAATGACGGCAGTTGCTTTGTCATGCGCAAATAAAAAAATCAAAACATGGGGAGTTTATCTACAAATAAATTAAGAGTATGAATAAAGAAAATGTGCGAATTTGATAACTAACGTTTGAGCACGGTGTGGGACAACTGACCCGGTGTGAGTGCGCACTGAGGCACAAAATGGAGGCGTAGGTAAAATGTCGAAAGTGTGGAGAGGAAAGTGAGCAAAGAAATGTGGTCAAATATATAGACGACAAAAAGACATGTGTGTGGTTGGATGTATTTTAAGGTGACGGTAGTTCGAGGGTTTTATTAAGGCAGTTCAAAGGGAAAGGAAGAAGGTAATTGTGAGAAGTATGTGCCTCTTTCATGATTAGTATTTCTTGTAAAGTGCAGTAATCCAGGAATAAAACTAAATGTGTTGTCAAAACCGGCGGAAATAGTGGCGTGTAGTTTCATTTAATTCCAGGACTAAAAGTGTTACGACTCAAAAGCTTTTAATTTTTTTTCTTCTTATTGAGTGACAGGAAAAGGAAGTCGTTTTGGCTCATTTTGGTTTTACGTTCTTAGCTACAGGATTAAATTGAACTACTGCAGACAAATGGGAGATTTAAAACAAGAATACGTATTAGCTCTTAATTCTAATTTTTCTCCCCGTGTTTATGGTTTTACTAGCTACTTTTGCTCTCGTCGAGACGAACAAGCCCTCACTCACTGTATTTAGCATTCGAACAAGATTTTGTCATCTGTTTTGTGTCCACTTGGGGGCAGAAAAGCTCTAAAATGTACCCATCCAACATGGGTGGTCAGCAGCTTTTCAAGCTGGTTTGATTTTGGTTTGATTTGTTCCATGGAAAGTGTTGGGAGTTAATAAGTGAACGTTTTAACCTGTTGTTCTTGCTTAAGCACATTTTAATCATCTTAATTGTTAACACAAGTGAAGTTAATTAACCACTGTTAATAATGTAAGTACCTAAACGTATCTGCTACAAATGGGAACGTGTGTAAGTTCAGTTTCTGGTGGTTATATTTTTCCTCTGCCGTCACAAAAATAAAAGGCAAACATTTTATTCTTTAGATTGGCGGTTCGAAGTCCATGGTTTTTGTGCAACTTTAGTGGCATTATTGCACCCAACAAAATGTTTTTTTGCAATGAGCTTTTCATTGGAATTTAAAAGGGAATTGAAAAAAGAAATGTATTGAACAGATGTTTTCTGTGCCAAAGACGGATCTAAACACTCATATTTCAAAGTGGCGCTTTAATGCATGGCACAAATATTGCACCTTAACTCTTTGATTTATTGTATCAAAATGGACGCTCTGCTTCAAAAACATAATCCAACAATTTATCAAGGTGTTATTTTCTTGATTATAAAGACAAATAGTAATAGTAAACACATTTACACACGTCAGGACATTTCCCCCATTTTAAAAACAGTTCCATTCAATTTGGACAAGTACATGCTTTTGTTTATTTTTTGAAGTTTTGCCTGTACCCCAGCTTTTTGTTGTTTATTTGGATGTTTTTGTTTTCGCTTCATGCTACTATGAGACTGCACACAGATGTATATAGGTATTTTATTGCTGATGCTCTCTCAGAAAAAAAGAAACGAACAACACCAACAGCAGGGTTTCACGATCGACTCGTACCTTGGTTTCCAAACGGGAAGGATGCTTTATCATAACATTTACCGATTTTGTCTGGCGAAAATTACTGTTATCAAATGTGAGCCTTTTTCATTTGAAAGGGGCCCTTGAAGTGAAAGAATGTCTTAGACATATTGAACGATTTTTGTATTTATCTTTGTGTTCCTGTAGCCTCGCAGCTGGTGTGCTCTCAAGGTTGAAAATATTCTCCCAAAAAATACTCCAGGGCAGTTATAACAAAACAAAACATTTTAAATATGAATTTCAACCAAATAATTTGATGGTTTTAAGGGAAGTTTAACAGAATGCCCATTCTGTTTGCACAATGTGACCTCTACAGGTTGAAAGGATAGACATATCGGATCACTTTGCAGGGTTCTAATTTGAAATCAGTTGATGGTTCAAACAGACTTAACTCCAGCTGTGTAGGTTTGGCTTGTGTAACAAATGCTGTGTCATCTTACCCGAGTGAGTGCTTGTGGGGGCTTCAACACTCATAGCAGACAAGTGTAAACTTAATAGCTGTCGTAAACCTGCAGAGCATGCTGACAAAACGATAGGATGCGTTCAATAGACGTATTTCATGTTATTGACAACCTCCTTGTTTTTGTGTCGCTTTTTTTTTCTTTAATTTTTTTTCTGGTTTGAAAAAACGTGTTTATTGTGACTACCTGTTAATTAGTGATGTGACAATTAAACAATAAATGAAAATTGACTAAAACTCCTTTTTGTGTCCAGAGGGGGCAGACTTTAGTTTTGCTGTCATACCACAAGATGGTGATATTGTACAATCGCTAATCAGTGTGTGCAAAGTATAAATAATGTTACGTTATTCAGTACATTTATATTTCTTTATCTTTTTATGAGCATATAAGAAATTGTTGGCAGAACAAAAGAGTTGCGAACTGTACCAAAAATAAATTTAAAAAAAAATCCATGACAACAGGATAGAAAACCCGGAACCGCCGACAAAGTGGAGTTTACTGGATAGCCGCACAGGATAGAAAACCCGGAACCGCCGACGAAGTGGAGTTTACTGGATAGCCGCGAGGCCAAGACTTTTGAAGCCGCGAGGTCGCCATATTGTTCCTCCCAAAAAACGTTTCTTCGCTTACGATCCTATACTTTAACAGTACCGAAATTGGGGAACATTTGAGACAGCACTTAGTGGAAACAGCATGATTTGTAATGTTTTAAAATTGTTAAACATAAACAAGAAGACTTCGGACATTTTACAACTTGTCTTACATGTATCAATTTATATGCTTAATGATGTTTACAGGAGGATTTTTTTTTTTTTAAGAATTATAACTAATTCAATAAAAGATGCCACTTGTTAATTTTTATAATTTACTTGTTGAAAAATAGTGGCCACCCCGGCCCTATACTAACTGCCTACGAGCTCTATATGTCTAATCTGTACGTATACCGTATAGTTAGTACAGTAGTCTGTTCGCGAGATGGGAGGAGCAAGATGGCCGCCATATCGCTTCAACGGCTTGCACGGGCGTGTATGGGCTATCGGCTATCCAGTCAGATCAGTGATGGGTATCCATTGAAGGAGATCATATGCTGAAAGTTGATTAAGTCCGGCCATACATTTTTGTGAAGGTTAGACTTTTTTTTGTATTTTTAATAGAAGTTTACGATCGCGTATGATCAGTTTAGTCTTCAAGAACACGCAGGCACATGGAATTGAATACTTTTCTCAATAGCTCTAAATGACGTCATTTTCTTTGTCATAACCTTACATCATTCGCCGTCACAGACTTCGAGGCTTTATGTCATCGTTTAACATTCAACAAGCTCACTGTCAGGCTGCTTGCTACATTTTTCTATTAGGAATACATTCATTACAACAGTCAATAAAATGTTTGTTCCCAAACACACCAAGCATCTTTCCTCACCTTTCAGGCATCTCTCTATATTTTGACAGGTGATTATGTTTTGTCCATTTGAATTCCAAGCCCAAACCTCAGATGCTATATAATTTGTTTTATGTGAATTTCCCACAGTGCCCGCCCTGACATCTCTGAATGAAGTTCATTAGCGCCATCTTCCAGACATCAAGCCCTTTTTGCTTGTTGCTAAATTTATTCATCTCAGGTATGAGTTACATGAAGATATTATACATTTGGGTATATTTATCTCAGCGGAAATGTCCTAACAGGTTACTCCAGGTATGCCGTTCCTTAAAAAAGCTCGACTCAACCTGACTCGCTCAACAGTATTAGATAACAAAGCGAAGAAATCCGGGCTTCGTGGAACAATATTTGCAGTCAATGGCGATAACTACACTGGCGAGTGGCTGGACAATAAGAAACATGGTGAGTTACCTTCTTTTTTTTTGTTTTTGTTTCCAAATCGTGTGGAAATATGCGACATCTTGTGATTATTCAAGGTTGGGGAACCCAAGAGTGGAAGTCGACTGGTTCGATTTACAATGGTGAGTGGAAATTTGGCAAACATGATGGATATGGCATCTTCAGTGTACTCCGACCGGACACCAAGAAGTATGTCACGCAGTATCGTGGAGAGTGGAAGAACGGAATGAAACACGTACGTATTTGTATGTATTTATTATTATTATTTATTTATTTTATAAATGTCGTGGCACTCGATGTTTACCTCATTTGCACAACAACGTGTGAACTTGATTGTCCATTGACAGTATTGCTAATGCTAACTGTAAAGCTTGATTGTGTGAATTACTTGGATTGATCTCGGTCTAATCTCTTTAAGGGACACGGCTCCTGTTTTTACGTGCATGCAACGTATGAGGGCGAGTGGAGCGAGGACAATCGCAGTGGTTGGGGAAGACTCACCTACAAATGTGGTGACCTCTATGAGGGGGAGTGGCTATGGGATAAGGAAGATGGAACAGGTGTCATTCAATTTGGTAAGTATTTTTTTTGTCTTCTAATGGGGTTGCCACGGAGGAGGCGGGACTTCCGGGTTTCACGCATCAGCGGAGCGCTGTTTCCGGTTGCTGTGTGCGACGTGTGGGGCCGCGTCCCAGTGCTTGCGCTTCTGCACTTGTGTCCCTCTGTGGCGCGTTTCCGTCGACGGGCGCGAGTGTGTAGTGTGTCTGTCTTGTATGTCAGTTGTTCGAAGCATGTCAGAGAACTGAGACGCCCTACGTGCGCGCGCGGTTGGGCGGCGCAGGAGTGGGAGAGCGAGTGTTGGAACGCGGCCAGCAATGGCCGGAAACGGCGCTCATATGTGAAACCCGGAAGTCGGAAGTCCGTGGCAACCACCCTATTCATCATGGCCAAATGTCACGAAAGATCTAACTTTTAAACTGTGTTTTTAAGCCAATGGGAACTGGTATGAAGGATCGTGGAAGGATGGCAAGAAAAATGGTCATGGAAAGTTCTACTATGCTGACAAAGGAATCATTTATGAAGGCCTTTGGGTAGATGGTGATGCAAAATGTGGGACTCTGTCTGATTATGGGAGAGAAACGGCACCATACCCCACCAAGTATCCCATTCCAAAGGTAACATTTGTGTACTCATTCTCACCCTGTCAGTGTATATATGAGCCATTATTTAAAGTTGTGTGGCTTCAAACAAAAATATCTTCTTTTTTTTTTTTAAACCCTAGGTAACACTAATGGACATGCAAATGGTGTTAGCGGAAGCCGAATCCGTATACGTGGAAGAAAGTTGATGCGAAACAAGAGGAAACCGTTTTGAATGAACTCGCTCCAGCCAAGTTACTTTTCTGGGTGAATACACAATCATTTTAGTTCATGGACATGGCCATTGCACCAACAAGAACTGAAAAAATGTAGGATTATGCATGTGGCCTTTTGTAGCAATATTGTGTTATCTGGAATGACTTTCTGCCATTTTTGTGTGTGGGATTTTTAGCTCATGTAAAACCAAATTCTTCCCACGATGCCTGTACAAAAAAACTCTGTGCACTTTGTGAGCTATGCTTATACCGAAAAGGGAATTACCAAAAACTTTACCGTAGCTACAGTTGGAAGTATTTTACTGTCTGAAATGTACAAAGAACTTTGGGGTCCACCCCAAACAAGAATCTTGTCCAGAGACTTGTCTCATTCACATCTTTAATCAATAAATGTCTTAATAATGCATATATTTGTGGAGACTGGGGTCAAGTTGTAGTTTACAATTTAAAACATTTCACAAATTAATTCATGTTAAAAATTAGATAGCTCTTAATATGAAAACAAAAATTCACTGAGCTGTCACCAAATCCAATTATGCCATCTAGTGGCAGAAATATGACCAACACAAATTAATATCACACTTGTTTTTTACAGTACAGTACATCTTTTTAATTTGATGAATTATGAAATTAGTGTATCAATGACAAGATGCAGCCATATTTCTGTTTAACATTTCCCCCCAACTTTTGTTGGTATGAAAACTTAGGGGGAAACATTGTACTTTTTATTGTATATTTAGAACAGATTAAAAATTTGCGATTCATTACAGTTAAAAACAATTATCGCCTGACACCCCATATATTTGTTTAACATTTTTTCCCACTTTTGTGTTAACAAAAGTATGAAAACTTAGGGGGGTAAATGTACATTTAGAACAGCTATAAAATGCGATTAATCGTGAGTTATTGAAGTTGTGCGATTAATTACGGTTAAAATGTTAGCGCAAACCAGCCCCTTTTTCTGTTAAAAATGTTTTCCTCTTTTGTGTTAACAAAAGTATTAAAAAAAAAAAAACGTAGGGAAAATAGAACTGATATAAAATTTGTGATTAATCGTGAGTTAACTATTGAAGTCATGTGATTAAATACGGTAAAAAAAAAAAAAATCACCTGTCACCCCAACATTATTTCCCCCACTTTTGTGTTGAGTTTGAAAACTTAGGGGGGAAATTTACATTTTATTGTACATTCAGAACAGATTTAAAATGAGCAAAAAATCATGAGTTAACTATTGAACTCATGCGATTAATTACGTTTTTTTTTTTTTTAAATCACCTGACACCCCTAATTTTAAGCATGTTTTTCACTCCAAGGAACGCCTTACACGTGAATAATTTCAGAAACATTCAGAAAACTTTATTCCTCCCCGTGCGACAATTAATTGAGCAGAGTGGCCGTCATTGACACAAGTTTACAAAGCATTTTCAATTCCGTTGTACCTGTTCCGATGACAATAAAAGACGTTAAAAAATAAACCCATACATTTCATCTATATTCTATACTACTCGTCTTCATTAGAGCTGCTGGCTTCGGGTTGACGGAGGGATCCATCAGACCATCAAGAATGACATAATATGCTTAAAACTGTAAAAAGAGAATCGGGATCGGTTCCGCTTTCTCGGCAGGTCCTTCCAGGTCACCTGCGTTGGGAGTAGAACCTTAGGTTGTCATCGTACTCATCGAGAATGAAGAACAGTTGGGGAGAGGACAAAGTCCTGTGAGGACGCAGTAAGAAGGTTCAGGCAGTTTGTTGTTGATCCGGGCTTTCTGAATCAGGAAGTCCAGAATCCAGGGATCGAGATGATAATCCAGTTGAGATTTTTTTGTGGAGCATCACGGGGTGACGGTGTGTTGCTAGGCAACAGTCAACCTGTACTGCAGAGACACTTGTGGCGTGTGCTTCTACAACAGTATGGAAAGCATTCTATATACTTCAAAACATTTATACACATGTATATCCTCACAAAACTATTCCCAGCGGTTAAATGCAAAATGTAAGATTATGATTCTCCACGTTTCTATTCTGGTACAATATGAGCTTGTGACAGGAGAGAGCAGGTATTGAAAGAAGATCAGCCTGCCCCAAGTATTCTTCAGCAAGATATGAACTAGTTGTGTCAATAAGATGATCAACAATAAATAAATTCAATGGAATTTACAATCTATGCAGCCATTTTAGCAACCTTATTAAGCGCTGTTATGATGACACATTTCTTTCCTGGTTTGTATCTCTTCCTTCAGAGCCTTATTCTGACTTTCAAGATTTGCCACGTGTTCTTCCAAGCCTTGCACGTACGCCTTTCTCCTCCTCCTATATTCCCGAGCAGCTTCCCTGCAAACATATCCAATGTTTAGGCAACTCAAGTTTGATGTGGACTTCGTGACTCATTTAGCAATTTATCCCCTTTGTGACCTTTCAGATTTGCAGCTGCCAAAAAAGTGTTCCACCCTGAATCCACAATGTGCAGTTCTGGACTAAAGTCGCCTATGAGTCAAGCTTTGTGAAACGCGATGATCTGGATGGGGGCTGATCATGTATGTAGAAAATGACTTTTAGAATAATTGCGACTTCCCGTCTACCTGTTTTTCATCAAGCTACGTTCTGACTGGTGACGAGGACCTCTGCCTTGTGCCAGACCTTGTGGGAGGATGGAGTTGACATATTGTAGCTGCGTGGCTGTCATGTCACCTGCGAAATCAGCACAGATTAAAAAAAAAAAACTAATTTAATGCTTATTTCTTTAACTCATTCACTGCCATTGACGGCTATAGACGTCAAAAAATTCTAACTATTTCTATTAGTTTTCCACTTTTCCACTTTTGTTAATAAGAGTATGAAAACCTATTTAAAAAAAATTGAGCATTTAGAACAGATATAACATTTGTGATGAATTATTGAAGTCATGTGATTAAATACAATAAAAAAAATAATAATCGCCTAAAAAATAAAATTAAAGATTATTAAAAATTAGAGGCGTCAGGCTCACGATTAATCACAAATTTTATATCTGTTCTAAATGTACAATGAAAAAAAAATCTAGGTTTTCACACTCTTGTTAAAAAAATTGGAAAAAATGTGTTAAACGAATAGAAATAGTTCAAAATAATTTTGGACGTCAATGGCAGTGAATGAGTTAAGATGGATCAAGTCAGTTGCAAGTTGGACTCTCCAAGGCAGGTCCAGTAACCTTATTTATGCAGTAGAAGACATCAGGCACTGATCTCTCGCACTTAATGCTATGCCATCATTTGCTGAATCAATGTTGCTTAATAAGTGTCATGAAAGCAATTTAGTATTTGTACCTGTAAGTTGTTGAGCAAATTGCATCTGCAGGATATCTTGCCACTCAGTGCAGTACGAAATGGGGGGAGATTGTGTTGGTTGTATACTTGGCATAACCATTTTCGCTTCCTCATTCTGATAACTGAAAGGACCTTTAAAATGAAAGAAATTTTTCAACAAGTTAGCCTCGTTTCTTGTCATTTCACCTCACTGTGTAGCAGCGAGCACCATTTATAGATTCCCAACCCTCATGATAATTGATAACAGCAATTACCTTGTATTGAAGGGAAGTAGTTATTTGCATCACTCCACGCGTTTTGATAGTAGCCAAAGGCGCTGGATTCAGGAGCAAGCATCTGCGAGCCGATCGTTGTCATCGCCGTCAGCGTGTCCGTCCCCTCGATATTTCAAGTGTGAGGCTGAGAAGTCAAATGGCAAAAACAATAAGGCGGCGTTCCCAAGAAAGCGCCAATAACTACACTTGCTTGAAAATGCCTTGATAGTCTCGCCCCTAGAACTAGTTCAAGAACACCCTGTGCTGGATTGTGAGCAAAGCAGCCCCAGAACGTAACTGACCCTGCCCTGCTCGCTGTTTGTTTCAAGTAGATAGCGTTCTTTTGTTGGTACAAGGGACCAAAACAATGGCACCCTTTTGTTAAATCATGGATGAAAAAAAAAAAAAAAAATCACTCAAATCTAAAACCAAGATCGCAATTTTTGACTTGCGACGTAAACTCGGAATTGTCCGTTAGTCGGGCGAAGGCAGCTTGTCGTGGCTTGTTTTTGACCTTTAACCTCTTATAGTTAAGGGATTATACAAAAGCTGGCTTGACCTGACTTTTCAGTGTTGCAAAAGGCCTTTTATTTTGAAGGCTGATCTTTGCCATGCCAGGGTCACGTTGTGCTTTTGAATACGAGTGTATGAACTTCTTGTTGTGTTGTAAGTTGAACACTCTTTAGAGTCTAAGAAGTCGATCGGTTTGCCCTCCTACTTTTGAAAGCGCAAATTGGGCGGCCCTGTAGATAAAACTACAAGAAGAAAATGAATAAGAAAATGATTCATAATAATTAATTATAATAGTTATTTATTTTATTATTAGTAAATAATAAATGTGCTTTTGTATTCTTTTTATCAACAAAAAAACCCCAACATTTTAATATGTACATAATTAAAATAAATATTGTAACCAAGTATTTATTTCCCCTAATGACATGAAAAAAATAAAATAGATTTAAAAAAAGCCGGTTTGACAGTCAGTCTGAGTTTATATGATTTAAAAACGCAATGTGGAACTGCATCATATACATGTTTTGATATAACATTAGGTGAACAAAGCAAGAATGCCAACACAGCCATCTGTTGTAACTTCCATTGTAGAATATGAACAAAAAGAATAATAATTTGACAATTGCCCCACACTTTGATTTGAAATAACTGCTGAAACAAAATCAATACGACTCCCGCGTAATCGTGATACTCACATGTGTCCTTTTCCCCTTTGTGCGTAAAAGTTTAAATGATCTTGTCGCTAAAAAGCGAAATGCATACAACATCGACCAGTCTTCCTTTCAACCCGGACTGTTTATTGTGTTAAAGAGGTTTTTTTCACCTCTTATAAAATGTGCTAGTTTTTTTATCATCTGTTATAAAATAATCCGAAAAATAGTGCCCCCAGAGGCGCTCGAGGGTAGTGCAGGCATTTAAATGACTTATACGTGGAGGTTTTAATACCTTGGACGTAATTATTTTGGCTTACTCGTAAATTTTCGACCTGTAAAGCATACATTATTTTTAAATCTCGCTTTAAGCCTTAAAACGTTTTTATTTATTTTTTACGCCTTGTAGTAAAGAACGTTTAGGGAGATGCCATTCTGTCCATACTGTAGCCATTTTTACTGTGTATATACTCCCTACCAATGTTTAAAATAGACCACTTGAATTTGAGTGTCTTTGTTTGACGGGTGGAATCGTTCCTCCGTCTCATCCCGCATGTGACAATAAAAATTGTAGGCGTGTTGCACTTGTTTATATATTTGTCATGTGTTTTGTGACCTTTTGTCTACTCTTTTCATCCAGCTGCTGAACAAGCACACGAACGCACACTACTTTTGTGACTGTTGTCGCTTTGATTTTTACACACACACAGTTGGACTTTTAAGCATGGTAGGTTCTCCAGGTTGCCTCCTGTCCTGTCCCGTCCTGTCCCGTCCTGTTCCTTCTCCACCCTGCAGCAGCAGGAACAACAACAACAAAGAGTATATAGGAACTTGTATGTCATTATCTTATTTCATTGATGTTCCTACTTGCAGGTTACCCAGATTAATACTTTCACCCGGTGGTTCTTTGCGCCTCTTGGGCCGTCCCACTCCACTGCCGCGTTTGTGAAAATTCATATGTATACTTATTTTTTCTTTTTCTAACAAGATGACTTGTCAAGTCTAGTAGTTAAAGTCAAAATAGAGTTGCAATGTTGCATCAAGTCAAATTACTCTTGTGGATAATAGTATTATTTTATATTATTTGAATCTATGTTTGAGTATTAATTTGACGAGTTAATTTGTTCTCGATACCTGAAAACAATATTTATATTTAGTAACTATTTTACAGATAATTTCAATGTAAACGTACGTAACACGGGCTGTCATTACGCAAAATTGACAGCTGAGGGCAGTCGTACGCGTTTTCGTCTTTAAACGACGCTAATTTGTCAGCGAAGAAAGTTGCCCTAGTAACGTCAACAAACTCGAGGGTATCACGCAAAGAGATGTTTTGCTAGCTCTGGGAAAATTCCCCAAACAAACGACACCCACAAGTGAAATATTGGTGAAAAGGACAAACCGGCGTTAAAGGTATTTTATTGTTTAATGTTTTCGGAAAAAAAAATATGTCACCGATATAACGGTGCAATCTTTTAGTGGCTTGGTGCTAAATTCTCACAAAGTGAATGCTGAAGCGATATAAAAACATGCTCAGAGTGGTCATATTTTTCGATGCAGAACACAAATGCATTCGGTCTCCCTAAGTGATGCTTAGGACGTGCGAGGTCTTAGCTTTAGCTGTGTTAGCCGCGTTAGCATGCTAAACTTCTACTGTGAACGGATAGCACAGCAAAACACCGAAAATTTGAAGTTGTGCACCGGTTCACATGAAACTAATCAGCGTTTGCATTGACGGAAATATATATTTTTTTACTTAAAACAAATAAACGCACGCTAGCTGAATACTATTTAGAGCTAATCATGTCAAAGTTAATGTACAGTATAGTATATTCATTTGTTATCATAGAAAGTATTGGCAACCAAAAATATTGATTTATGTATTTTGAAAATCCCCTGGCTGGCCTCATTAGGTTTTGACTAACCATAAATCAGCCAGTTAGCCATCATTCGGTAGTTTGCTTAACTGTATTATTATTATTACCCACACACTCGCTGTGATGCAACAACCACAAACATACAATATGCAATCTTTCCAGGTTAGGGCACTATGGCGAGTCAGCGGCCTCCCTCCAGTATGGGTCGGCCTATGAGCCGTACTGGATCGGCGGTACCAGGAAGTGGAAGACCTTTAACAGCTGTTCGACCTCCTCCCACAGCCATACGCATACCGACTGGGGTACCACAATAGCTATGATTTGTTCTTTCTCTAAATGCACATCTTTTTTCTTTTTTTTGTTAAATAGTGTTTCTTTTACTTTATGGTTTGTTTAGATGGTTCCAGGTACAGGTGTTCATCCTGGCGTGAGGTCTCTCATGACCACTCCTGGAGTTCTGTCGGCACAGATCAAAGTGACTGATAGGCCTGTGACTCAACAGGGCCTCAGTGGTATGAAGACTGGGTTGAAGGGTAAGCACAAGTTCACTGCCCATTCTACCTGTGCATACATTCCTATAGTATATATATATATATATATTTTTTTGGTCTAATGTAATGAATAATCTTTCTTAATTTTCTTTCACCATTGTGTCATATCCACCCCCGCGAAGGACCTCAGAGACAAATTCTGGACAAGTCTTATTACCTGGGTCTTCTCAGGTAACAAGGACCCTCGGCCACAAATTGTCAAGACATGAACTAAACCTGTGGAAGCCAAAAGAAAAATGTAGACCTTTTTGTTAGGAGTAAGATCAACGAGTTGACGACAGAAATCGGCAAACTCCACAAAGAGATCGACACCTTCAACCAGGAGAACTCTGTCTATCTGTCTTATGAAAAGAGGTCAGCGGATATTCTCGGCAGACGTGATTGAGTTGTTGTAGTTGATTTTTTTTTTTTAAATGTCATGTTCTCCCTCTTTTTTTTTTTTTTTTTAGAGCTGAAAGTCTTGCTGCAGAAATCCGCGATCTGCAGGGCCAGCTTGCCGACTACAACATGGTAAGCCTTCAATATCCTACACGTGTCCTCCTGAAACAGAGCCATCAGAGTTTTCTTTATTCCTGCCATTTTTGTGCTTTTAGTTGATGGACAAACTCAACACCAACTCAGACATGGAGGAAATGATCAACGACTACAACAGCGTAAGTGCACATCGTAAACGGTCCCAATAAATGATCCAGATCAAACGACTCAAAAAGAAGGAGCAATTGTGATCTCATGTCACTTCCTTTCCTCCAATCAGCTGAAAGCCCAGAACGACCGCGAGGCCGAAAGCATCGACAGCATCTTCATTGAGCGAAGAGAGTACGTATTTTGTAAGAGTTTGAACCCTCACGTGTCCATTTGAAGGAAAATCTGTGAGGAGAAAACGGACATTTCGGCTGGTTGTGCTAATTAGGAGTGTGCTCAAAAAATTGATAGGATGCCCTTTTCACTATGGAGGACCAAAACTGCCCAAATGAAAAATAAATAAATGACTAAATAAATAAATAAAAGTGGGGGGAAAAACGGATATAGGAATAAAATTTATATATATATATATCTTTTGAATATAATTGTATTTATATATATATATATATCTGCAACAGCAGAGTCCAATCCTAGACATGCTTAGGACCGCCCCCTCATTTGAATAAAATTTTGAGCTGACAGCGTCTGCTCCATGAAATAAATAAATGTGAGAGCAGAGCGTTTTTATTTATTGATTGATATTTAATTATATTTATATATTTATTTTGACATTTATTTTTATGTTTATTTTTGTATTTATTTGTACTTTCATTTTTTTATTTAGATTTTTTTTTTTTTTACCATTTATATATATTTTTTTGTATTTAATTTTTTAGATTTTTTTTTTATATCCGATTTTATTTTCAGTTTTATTCATTTATCTATTTATTTAGTCATTCATTTATTTGTAATTTTGGCAGTTTTGGTCCTCCATACTTTACAATACACGTATCGATACGGCAAGTTCAGAATCGATATTACACATTCATTCATAAAGTTTCCCGGCGCGTCTCTGAAAGCTGCTCCTCACATTTGAACCAGGCACGGCTGCCGGTAAACAGGAAGCGCCGCTAACTTTACAAGAAGGCATTTTTGCCATCCAGCGTAATAAAAATATCATTTGCGTATACATTTCAGTTATTCGTCTGCCTTGATGTACGGATCCTCAAAATAGTGCCCATCGTCTTCCCCCTCAAAGTGCTCAAAGGTGAACGTCCGCTGGTTCGTGCATCTCCCCGTCTCTGAGTAGACACTTGAGGCAGCGCGGCCATCTTGGTTCTCCTCTTGCCGCAGTCGTCTGTGTCTGTAATTGTGGAAGAGCCGATACAAGGAGGGGCCTTTGATAGCGCATACGATCAGCGTGGATGTGGTCAGTGCCAAGACTGCAACACACGCTGCGAACCTCCAAGCGTTCCCGGACACGGGTTCTAATTTCGGTTAAAGACGGTCTTTGTTAGACTTTTTTTTTTTTCAAGCATATTTCATATAAAATTGTATTTCTCCTACCGCTGTTGTCTGGGCTGGTGGTTAGCATAAATTTGGGCAAAGTGGACGGCCCCTTTGGCTGTTGAGAGTGCCTGGTTGTGCCACGTGGTGAGTTTTGGGGGTCCGCCGTCGACGAGGGCGGTGATGTTGGGTAGCACTTAGCGATGACTTCCAAAAGATCCGTTCCAGCCTGTTGCTTTGGTGACGCACATTTTGTATTTGTTCCTTCTGTGGATGCAAACATGACAAGGATCCCAGTCATTATCGACTTAGATTAGATTAGGAAAAATAGTATCTGAGAAACTCGGGGCACTCATTTGCGAACCGTCAGGCTTCCGCTTCTCTTTTTTCCAGTTTAAGCAATGCAAATGATTACCAATGGCAACTTTTGCTGCTCTCATCTCTTCCATGCCGCTCAGCAGTTGGCAGGAGCAATTCCACGGGTTCCCTTGCAGGTCCACCACCTAAAGAGGCCAGAGTAGACGATGCGACATGAATGCTAAGCTGCTTTCAACGGCGAGAGTTCAGATGGTAAAACAACAAAGCCCATGCCTGGTTGAAAAATGTCTCGTAGGGATCCAAGTATATGATTTGGTTTACCTGTAGATGATTAAGCTTGCTGAATAGCTGTGCGGGAAGACTTGTCAGCAGGTTGTTGGACAGTTTCAGTACCGTGAGCGCGTTGAGGCCATAGAAAGACTCTGGTACGAGGCTGTGATAAAACCCAAATGTACAGTAAGAAACGAATAAAAGCATCTCAATCAACTCAGATTTTTTTTTTTTAAATAATCGTAACGTTAACATTTTTTTTACGACATATACGTATAATGAGCCCAAATTTGGCTCACTATTGGAAGTGGGATATGTAAGTCATTTCTGAATTTTTTTTTTTACTTGCGACCACTCAAAATGTTCAGCGGTATCAGACCGAGTCACTGTTACTGCGTCCACACACACACACACACTCACAGGCCTGAGCTCTCGATCCCAACCGTGTGTTCTTGTTTTGGTCAAAGAATGGGGACATAGGAAGCATATAAATCAGCTCAACCAAAAATGATGAATTAGCTCTCTGGTGTATTAAGGCTTTTATGACTCTAAAGTCACATTTTTTCTTTTCTACGTTTAGTTGATGCCCCAGAGAAAGGGATACATTAGGTAATCGCGGGAAACGCACTATAACACATCAGGGTACAGTGCATCAAAAAACATGAACAATTATCATTTATAATGGGAGTCAATGGGCCAAAATGTGTACACTTTTACATGTGTACAATCATTTGTTTCCCACATATAATAATGACAATAATAATTTTGAAATTTTGGACGGTGCCATTTTGAACTTCAACATGCAATTTCAGATCACTCACTGATTTTTTTTTTTTTTCATATGCTTTATATTTGATATTAATATGAATACAAAGCAAAAATCTGACATTTTCCTTGCGGGGGTTAATTAAATGTACCTGCTGATTTGGTTCCCGGCGAGCGACAGCACGCTGAGGTGTGGTACAACAGAAAAGTACCTCGCTGGTATTTGGGTCACCTGGTTAGCATCCAGGTGGAGCTCCACTAGTTGGGGGTAACTGGCCAGGGATAGTCTGTCCTCGTTGGACAGAGTAATCTGATTCCTTTCGATTACAAGACTAGTAACAGATGTGCTGCTGCTGCTGTTGCTCGGAGGGATAGCTTTCAGAAACGTGTTGGTTAAGTTCTGCACCTGCCACAGAAAGCGTGAATGGATGGTTAGAGGACAAGCTTGGAGTGCGAAATGTGGTCATTGAACAAAAATAAAAGATATTCTTACGTGTATATATTCCACGGCAACCGCAGCATTGTTATTCGTTGTAAACATTGCGACAAAAGACACCAACCAAAGCAGGTGGGGGGGAAATGGCTGGCCCATAATCCACCCTCGGAAGGGAACAAAACAAATATTTCTTGTATTATTATTATTTA
Organism: Leptonotus elevatus; assembly: GCF_054856555.1. Classification (NCBI taxonomy): domain Eukaryota; kingdom Metazoa; phylum Chordata; class Actinopteri; order Syngnathiformes; family Syngnathidae; genus Leptonotus; species Leptonotus elevatus. Next base: position 9,341,976 of record NC_141259.1, read on the forward strand.
ATTCTTTAGATGAGTAACTGAAGGATTACTTGTGGCAATCTCAATAGTATTAAATACATACTTTTTGTCCCGTTCAGCAGTACGATGATGAGCACGCGCGTCAACCTTGGTGCAGCCAGCACAGCAAAAGACCTTTGCCCCTTGTTGTAAACTCTGAAAGCTCGCATGACACATTTTACTGTACTCAACAGTTGTGTGAGGAAGTCGGTCTTTCATTGCACATTTCCTCGTTCTTGTCACAACCTTCCATACCTCGATACAAGACCGTATACAGTCAGAATAAAATAAAATAAAAAGGATTGATATTCTCGCCTGTGAACACAACCCTTGAAAGTAATACATTTGATCTGTAATCGGTATCATTAAGTTAAAAATGTGAACAACTTTAAATGTACTACCCGGATGATGCTTGTTGCGAAAGAGTTCAACCTTGGTCTCGTCAGACCGTAGCATATTTTCCCTCATGGAGACGTGACTATTTTATCATGTGTAAGGAAATGCTTGCACCAAAAGTTTAGCATGAACTATACTAAAACAAATATATATTTGAGCTTCTCAGTCAAAAATTTTGATCTTTGTAACGGCGGCCATTTTTATTACCACATTTCGGTGGGGGTTCCCAAATGTTCTTTCTGCAGAAGGGAGGACGCCATCAGGGCCATTGAAGAAGAAATCAAGAAGGAAAGACGCGTTGCCGAGGAGATCGTCCAAGCTATGCCGGCTCCAAAGCAGGAGAAATATTTCACCATGACGAGAGCCAATGAGGAACTGCTGCAGGTATTTATTTATTTGTATTTCTCTTTATCAACGCAATGTAGAATTTACAGAAGACTTCTTTCTTTTTTAAATGTGCCAGCGGTTGTGTATGTTGGTGTCATAGTGAAAATAAGATTGTTACTAAATACTTCCTTACTTTCATTTAGGGTCAGATTAATTCTTAGTTCTATTTGAACTCATTCACTGCCATTGACGCCTATTCATTTGAACTATTTCTATTAGTTTAACATTTTTTTCTTACTTTTGTTGACAAGAGTATGAAAACCTAGATATTTTTATTGCACATTTAGAACAGATAAAAAAAAAATATTAATCGTGAGTTAACTAGTGAAGTCATGCGATTAATTACAATAAAACATTTTAATCACCTGACGCCCCTAATTTTTAATAATCTTTTTTTTTTATCGTGAGTTAACTAGTAAAGTCATGCAATTAATTACAATTACCTAATTAACTCTTTGACTGCCATAAACGTTATAAAACGTTTAGCATAAACCTAGGGAAGGGCGCCGAGGACGTTAAAAGACGTCCCCTATGTTTTTTTTTTTTTTTTTTCAAAAACGGGTGCAGGAAAGCCTTGGGCAGCTGTGCTGAAAGAATCAGGCTGATCTGATTAGTCAAAGACTCGTTTTGGCCCCTAGAGGGCAGCGATGACTCTCTTTGCACAAGGTTGGATGGGCCGCCCACCGTGGGCGTCAGTAGAAGACGTGAGGCGGAGCTAGAGTGTTGAGGAGACAATGGCTGATCCAAGCCACAATGGCTTGACCAAGCAACCGGTTACAAGCAGCTCAGCTTGAGCATTTTTTTCAAAGACGGAAAGCATCAATCAATACTAAAAAGCGCATTGATGTCAACGATGATGATGACAACGAGCTCTACGCCAAAGTTGGAAGCCTGGACGTGTTTACGATCACGTTGTAAGCCTCACCGGCTACGCGCGGCTAGCGCTGCTAAGGCCGGAAAACGCGCACAATAGCCGGCCGGGTACTTCTGCACAAGCGGACATTCGATCGGGCGATGGAGAGTTGGCATCGACCAATGCAGATTGATGTCAACGATGATGATGACAACGAGCTCTACGCCAAAGTTGGAAGCCTGGACGTGTTTACGATCACGTTGTAAGCCTCACCGGCTACGCGCGGCTAGCGCGGCTAGCGCGGCTAGCGCTGCTAAGGCCGGAAAACGCGCACAATAGCCGGCCGGGTACTTCTGCACAAGCGGACATTCGATCGGGCGATGGAGAGTTGGCATCGACCAATGCAGATTGATGATGATGATGATGATGATGACTGCGAGTTTGACGCCAAAGTTGGAAGCCTGGACGTGTTTACGATCACGTTGTAAGCCTCACCGGCTACGCGCGGCTAGCGCGGCTAGCGCTGCTAAGGCCGGAAAACGCGGAGCTGCACAAGCGGACATTCGATCGGACAATGAAGAGTACCCCGAGTCCAATGCATATTCATCGGAGGAGCGGGTACAGTCTGATCACGGAGAAGACACTGTTTCTGGACTACGATGCCACCATGAATGGACTGGATAAAATGGATCATGCAAATGCTGTTGCGTCTTCTTGCACGCAGGAGAGTGTTACACAAAGAAAAACTGTCGTTGAAACATCCACATATTTGTAAATAGCACCACAGTTGCACACATTTGTAAATAGTTTGCCAAATTGTTGTCAAATTGTTACACTGTTGAATGTAAATAAACGTATTTTGCTATCAAAAAACACTTTTTCATTCTTGGTGGTAGTGTTTTATAGAAGTAAAGCACTATTTAGGTGTTTGTGGCATCATTCATGGACAAAAAGAAGTGTCAAATTCACTAGAATGCATGAAATAATATCGTTTCACTAAAAGCTTGATTTCTCCGTATTTGAGTTCAAAACAAGCGAAATCGGATGCAACTAACCATTTTCTATTGTTGATTACTAAAGAACGGAATAAGGTAGAAACAAACTCTTTTTTTCTGATGAAAGATGAAAGTCCAATCTTTCATTTGGTAGTACGTGTGTTTCCATAGTCCAAACAGAACATTTTCTGTGGACCTTGAAAATCAGTCAAAATGCTTAAATCGGCTGGCACTGGCGGCATCCCTTTTCTGAAAACGTCTGGCAGTCAAAGAGTTAAAAAAACTATTCTTAAAAAGAAAAGATTATTAAAAAATAGGGGCGTCAGGCGATTAAAATTTGTCATCGTAATTAATCGCATGACTTCACTATTTAACTCACGATTTTATATCTGTTCTAAATATATAATAAAAAAATTATATGTTTTCATACTCTTGTTGACAAAAGTGGGGGAAAAAAAGTTAAACTAATAGAAATAGTTAAAATGATTTTATTTATTTTTTTTACATCTATAGCAGTCAATGGCAGTGAATGAGTTAATATCGGGAAGGGCATAATCAGCCATTTTATGCCATTTTTGTTGTTGTGGAAAAACAGTATAGACTTAAATTTTCCGGACTTGTTCTCTCTCTTAGGAGCTGGCTCTTCTTCAAGAGGAACTGGATGCCTTGCTGACCCGGAAGGAGGAATACGAAGCGGTGAGTCGGCAAAAAACACAAGCAGTAAAAAAATCAGCGAGAAAATGAAAACAATTGGGTGTGATCGGCGAATTGAGGTTAGAAGCATGTCGGTACATGTGTGAAGTGTGTTCCATGTGTTTTTGCGTAGGAGCTGGCCCATTCGCAGATAAAACAGGAAGTGGTTCGGCTACATGAAACTTTGTCAACACTGGAGGCAAAGCGGGACAGCATGGAGGCGGAGCATAAGAAATTCAGCACGCCTCAAGAGGAGAGAGAGAAACTATTGAAACAGGTTGATTGATTATTCAGATGATGATGACAAATGCCTGATGATAATAATAAAAATGTTTTCTCCCTGACATTATACTTTGTTTTTCAGGTGAAAGAGGATAATCAGGAAATCGCCAGCATGGACAGACAGTATGTATTGATGTGGAAGCTGCTGTGCTGATATCATTTTTAATTTCCACAATTCATGTTGTGAATTATTATGTGGCGTGTACGTTCAGGCTGGTGGAGATCAGGGACAAGACGGGTCAAATTGCAGAGGAGATCCAACAGCGGGAGCAGGACTCGGAGGAAGCTCAAGGTGACATGCTGACAATGTGTAACGCATCTTAGACGTGCTTGCAAATATGCAAATAGAAACGGCGGATTGGAATATCGAGAGAACGACGTTAATGTATTTGTTGTGTACAGGGGAGTGTCAGCAGAAGTACAAGGTGCTGAAGAAGAGAGAAGAAGAAATTGATGGTAACGAAATCCTGTTACTAATATTCACATGATACAAAGCACAATTTGATCATTTGCTTTTCAGGGACACAATTTTAAAAATATATATTATTAATAATTTCTTGTAATAGAATAGTCTATCAAGTGATGCTAATTTTATATGGTACTTTTTTTTTTTTTTGGTACCTACATAATGAATTATGAAGCTCATTGTAACCTGCACTGACTGAATCGCACATTGTCAGGATTCCTGCAGGCCTTCGAGGATTTAAGGACTCAGGAGCAGAACAAGATGAGCCAGAGCCAGGAGAACACCATCTCCCTTTTGGAGCACTGCAGCAGGGTGAGTCGACAAGGAGAAAGAGATGCATAAGGGCGAGAGAGAAAACAATAGGAATGTAAGCGCAATGGGCGAAATCGTAAAGGGAAAGTAGGATGCCAATTTATTTATTTTTCATTTTAAATTATGTATTTAAAAAAAAAACAATTACAAAATTGTCATTTAAGAAAATTAATAAATCTGAAAAAGATATCCCACTTTTTCCCATTTGAATTTTTTTTTTTTACGTTTTAATAAAAATGTGTCATTTAAAAAAATATCTTAAATTTGAAAATAATCTCACTTTTTTCATTTATATTTTTAATCTTAATAAAAAAATTGTCATAAAAAAATCTTAAATTTGAAAAATAGCACTTTAAAAAATTTTTTTATTTCAATAAAAATGTGTATTTAAATCAATCTTAAATACATTTGAAAGATATCCCACCTTTTTCATTAAATTGTTTAATTTTAATAAAAATTTGTCATTTAAAAAAAATCTTAAATAATTTTGAAAACGGTAGTCCACTTTTGTCATTTTAAATATTTTTTTTGATTATAATAAAAAAAATCATTTAAAAAAATCTTAAATAAATTTGAAAAAGATATCTTAATTATTTTTTAATTTTTTTGTCTTTTTTAAATCTTAAATACATTTGAAAAATATATCCCACTTTTTCATAAAATTTTGTTTAATTTTAATAAAAATTTGTCTTTTTTAAAAAAAATCTTAAATTAATTTGAAAACGGTAGTCCACTTTGATTTCATACAATACTCTCATAAAAAATCTAATCAAAACAATACATAAGTAAAAACAATTTTTTTAGCACATACAATAAACGCATAGGTGTGTGTGTGTGTTTGTGTGTATTTAACCTCATACAGAACATGTTGCGGCTCCGTCGAGTGGATACGATCACAGCCAGCGAGCTGAGGAACATGCAGGACGTGCTGGTCTGCAAGGAGACTGAGGTGTCGCAGTCAGCCAGCACCGCCAAGGGACTGACCACTGGTCAGTGACCCCCCCCAAAAAAATACCTTACCCTTTCAGCAAAATGACATTGCATGCATTTGCTTCCCAGAGTCTCAGCGCCTGCAGCAGGACCTGGAGAAAGTGCAGCAGCTGGAGGGCAAGATCACGGGTGAGCTGAGCACCCTGAAGGAAAATGTCAAACAGATGGAGTCCGAGCTGCTCTCCTACAGGGACCTGGAAACCCTGAGACAGACGGCGGACCAGAGGAAAATGGTAGGAAGGCCCCGGCAATATTATTATATCAATAATATCCTAACCGCTATATTGATTTGTTGAATGCTGCGTTTATATCTACGCTAATTTATGTTAGCCGGTTACTGCCATTTTAAATTACGCTAGAATTAAGCTCGCAGACTTTCTTGCTCACATTAAATGGTGGGCCTGATCTGACCCAATGCCGGCCTGGAGTTTATTCTGAAATATAATTATGGTGTCGTCGTGCAGAGACTGCAGGAGGAGCGAGTTTCCCTCACACAACGGCGAGATTCATTCCAGCAACTTTTGGAGGAGATGAGCCAGAAATACGAAGCGCTGAATACCAAACTGGAAGAGAATGAGACCCATGCGCAGGTTTGTAGTAAGACAAGTCAGCACAATAGTAGACTAGACTTCATTTTTGGTCCTTCAATCTTTTGAGTAATCGTCATTTAAATTATTGCCAAATTAATTAAAAAAAATATTATTTCCCCCCATAATTAATAATAATTAATTAATTAATTATAATTAATAAATAATTGTGCTGAACTATTTTACCAACTGAATATCAAGGATTTGTACTTTCAAATCCACTCGTTTGCTAACGTTATCTTTGTTTTATTTGTAGTTGGCAAATCTGGAGAGGAAATGGCAACATTTGGAGCAGAACAACTTTGTCATGAAAGAATGTATCCTCTTCCCTAAAGCCAAGCGACACGCGTTATTTTTGCGAAGGTTTTCTTTAACGGCAGTGTCAGTCATCGCCTCAAAATCTCAGGAGAGCGACTTTGTCTCCGTTTCCAAGAACGTCTACGAACGAGTGGCTGAGTACAACAAGAGCCTCATAGACTCGCTGCAGAACATCAGGAGCTGAATTCAATACACACATCGTTTAGGTAACTACTGTACAGGGATCCCCCTTAGGCCCACTTTGTATTTTTTTTTTGAGAAAATAATGTTAATATTGAACCTGACAATTTTTTTAAGTAAACTTCTTTTTTGGTGGTCTGAAAATACATTTGTGTAAAGAAAAGGCACGTTTTTAAGCATTTATTGGTTAATCACAGTACAGGACATCTAATACCAATAAAAACGTAATCCCAATTATGCAATTTGGGCGCTTCTTGTTTCATCATCCTGACAGATGACACATCAGTTATTGGTTTATCGATTTATTTCTGTTGGGACTGAAATCAAAGGTCATTTGAATAGAGCGTTTATCCAAATCAATGTTATAAATAAAACCATTCCAGCAAAAATCCTATTCATTCTAAATATTCAAGACAACATTTTTCTCCATTTATTGCTTTTAATTGAAATGAAAACAGTTTGCATAAAATCCAAATTCTGCACTAGAAATATATCTGGCCTTCCAGTATCAAAGAGTACAGTAAACATTTCAACGGAGCGGGAAACAAGAGCAACCCTTAGCAAATGAACAGTACTATTTTTTTTTTTGTGTTATATCTATTTTTTTTTAACAACACAACACTCATGTTTCGACCCCTTCTCCTGCACAGTATATTTACACAATACTTTCCTATCACAAGTCTGACATCAGCAGTGCTTGTGGTTCAGTCTATCAAATTGGGAAGGAAGTCATTCGTTGGAAGCAGTGTGGGACAGAAAATTTGTCCTGACTACAGTGTTACCCCCCCCCCCCCTCCCATCAAGATTTTACAACTTACCAACCGTGAAAGAAATGTACATGCATAGTTCTTCATTGCAACAGCGAGCTTCTAATGAACACAACATAAGTGGTGACAGAACGTAGCCGAGGATATTTTGCTACCAAACCAGTATGAAAAAGTGGTTTGCCCTCGTTGATCTACTAGTTCATTAAATTGTCTCACTACAGAAGACAAAGCATACTAGTAGTACCTTTTAAGATGGATTTTAAAGAGTTCCTAATAACACTAACCAATAACATATGACCAAAAGAAAAGCAAATACATGTGTAACAAGATCTGCCGGTCGACACATTTTTGTGATGGGAAAATGAAGCTTCATGAAGCACTTGGTTTTTTACTTGTGTAGATGGTGCTCTTGTTTTAAATACATTTTTAAATGCATTTCCACTGCATCTTTAAACCAAGAGTGCCGTCGACAGGAGTAAAAAATAAATTAAAAAAACAGACTACAGTCTGCCTGCTTTCAATTTTGTAGTTGATAAAAATGGGTGCTGCAAAAAATACATTAACAAATTTAAAAATTCACCCATATTGTCTTACTGGCACATTAGATTTATTTTTTTTTTTAAATATGTAAATTTGCATTTAACATCAATGATTTTATTCATTCATCAACTTTAATGAATTGAATAATTATGTCGGCCCTGACCCGACCTTTTGACCCATCGTGAATATTTTAGAAGATAGCCTCTTCCTTAACTCATTCACTGCCATTGACGGCTATAGACATCAAAAATTCATTTGAACTATTTCTATTAGTTTACATTTTTTCATACTTTATATTTTTTTACAGTATGAAAGCCTAGATTTTTTTATTGCACATTTAGAACAGATAAAATTTGTGATTAATTGTAAGTGAAGTCATTTGATTAATTACAAAAAATATATATTTTATTCTTCTTCTTTAAAAAAAGTCATTTTAATTATTATTATTATTTGTAATCTTTTCTTTAAAAAAAAAAGTAACTTATTAAAAACTAGGGGCATCAAGCGATTATTTTTTTTTAATCATAATTAATCGCATGACCTCACTAGTTAACTCACGATTAATCACAAATTTGATATCTGTTCTAAATGTACAGAATTTTTTCCCCTAGGTTTTCATACTCTTGTTAACAAAAGTGGGAAAAAATGTTAAACTAATAGAAATAGTTCAAATGAATTTTTGACGTATATAGCCGTCAATGGCAGTGAATGAGTTAATATCCATCGCCATGCGTCTTAAGTGAAATATTAGAATTTAAATAAAATGAATATTTTTTTGAACCCCCACCTCTGTGAATTGCATTAATGAAATGAAACTCCTCAACTGACTTCAACATAGTTCCTTAGCACCGAGATGCCAGCAAGCTCCTCAACTCACTTTATCACAATTCCTTGGCACCAAGAGGCCACAAGGTGGCAGCAAAGCAATACTTTTATTGCTTTGGCCTGAGCACACACAATAAGCAGGCATGTTTTTTTCCGTGAATAACAACAAAAAACATTTGCATGTGAATTCATGAATGCCACACCATGAAAACGTGAGGGTTCACTGCACATACCAGACGGACTCATTTCCTTATTGTGTTTTTACAGTAAAACCCGGCTTGAAATACATGTCCCCCCCGCCCATGTTGTAGTGCACATTAAAAAGACAGAAAAAACATTTAAAAATGCAGTAAAACAAAAGGTTCAAAGCAGCAATTACCTTCAAATGCCCACAATCTTATTGAGCGGCAAAAACAAGCATTGGATTCACACGTCTCACGTCAGCTTCCTTAAATGTGGCGTACATTCAAAAACTTACAGTGAGGTCAAAGCACAATAATTTTCTTAACAGTTTCATTTTGATTTTTTTTTTATCTGAAAAGATTCGGTCAGACAAATACAACCTTCCTAAGAATAGTAATATCAACAAAGCATAAATAAATATTAGCTTTTAGAAGCAGAAAAACTTTTTTTGTTTGTTTTTTTGTCGTTGCTCGTCCCTAAAAGCGCCCTAATAATGTAATAATAAGTTAAATGTTTTCCCACCCTCAGTGCAAAAATATCCAAACTCAACTGAAAGGGGAGGAACTCATGTGCGCGAGACATTGAAATCATTTCATGTGAAAGAGGTTTAGGCACAAATACTTGTTTTGTCGTCTTTGTCCGCTGAGCCCTTAAGCAGGGGACGCTTTCTCTGAGAAGGCTCCGGTGTCTTTGCGAAGCGTCCGTCAGGAAAGAAGTCGCCGTGAAAACGGCTCCACTTTTTCAGTCGGCGCCGTCGATTGCCTCTGCGACGTGTGAAGCGGCGTACTTTAACCGGAAGCCACCTGGCGTGAGAACACAAGCGGTCAAACTGAATTGTGACAGCGAGTGTGTCCGTCTGTCGTCGTCATGGCGGCGACCCTTGCTCAAGGTACAGCCGATCGCCGCATGCTCCCTGTTTGCCAATCGCTTATTTACAAATTAATGGCGGCACATTGGTAGTGAAATGAGTAGAGAAGCTTAATTTACTTTCCACCCACTTTGGGGCATCTATTGCTAATTCATTATTATAGCACAGTATAAACTTCTTTAGAGGGGAGTTTTTGTTATTTGCTACCTTCGGCGTCTAATATTGGCACAGCTGACGTACGTACTCACTCGCTGTAATTATAAGTGCAGATGCTTGAGTAAAAAAAAAAAAAAAAAAGACACTTGTAAAAGTCTAAGAATTGATTTGACTCGAATTAAAAGAAGGGGGGAAAAAAGACATTAATTTAAAATGTATAAAGTGAGAGCTAGCTAGCTCGCTAGCGTTGGCCAAGGCTTTATGCTAACAAGCAACGTATCCCTATTGCTTTGCTAACGTTATGAACCACAGATTTATAAATACTTGTTTCATTATAAGTGCGTTTTTATTTTAACTTGGTTTTTTTTTATTTAGTTTAGTTTTTTTTTTCATGCTTTGTTTTAGGTTTGTTTTCATTCATTTCAGTATTAGTTTAAAAAATATATTTTTATATTAATGTATGGAGTATTTGTCAATCATAATATTGATAAGTCACTAAGTATTATGTTGTAAACTACAACTCAAGTAGCTGACCTTCTTCTGCAGCTACAGAAGTACCAAAATAAATACATTTAATTTGAACCATAAAAGCTAAAAAAAAAAGGAAAATTTCACGACCTAGCTTGTTTGTTTTATAAAGTTATGGTGCACCGGTAATTTCAGTTTGATTTTATTTGATTAACGGAAATGTTTTTCCAGTTTTATTTCATTCGTTTTCGTTAAATAATAAATTTGGAACTGCATGACAAAAATGGTACACTATCGAACATTGTCGCTGCAAAAAAAAAAAAAAAAAAAGTTTATAATTGCCTATATATGACACAAGACGGCAGCAAAGCTACGTTTTCAATCCTACGGGATTTAGGCCTGCCTAAATAAAGGCCCTCGCCTCACTTCATCATTCCCTTGACACCACGATGTCACCATATACTGGCACCCGCCCCTTTACCTTGCTGAGAGGAGTCAATGGAGGGCTGGTTGCAGTCCTGAGCGTAATGTCCGCTCACACCGCAGTTCGAACAGGACACGGTCCCGTTCTTCTTATTGACTCCGCCGCCCCCCGGCATAGGAGCTTGCAGCATCCCCAAAGGATTCGGGTAAACCTGCTGGTAAATGCATTGAAAGGACGCGCCCGGCGTCATCTGCTGCTGAAGGTTGTAGCTCGTGGCCGCCACCACCTGCGTGCTCAGCATGTGTGACGGCACGTCCGCGCGGCTGTGAGGGTGCGAGTGGAGGGGGCCGTAGGCTGAAGGGTGGCCGGCGTAGAAGGGCGGCAGGGCGGCGGCCCCGTTGGCCTGGTGGGGCGGCTGGCCTTGGGTGAGGTAGCTGTTGATGCGCAGGCTCGTCAGTTGCAAGAGAGGCGGCGGAACGCTGAACACCTGCCGCACCGCCGCCATTTGGTGGTTAGGGAAGAAGAGCGGCGCTTGGCAGCCGCTCACGCCGTTGCCGCCGCCGCCGCCGCCTCGACTGCCGCAGTTGTTGTGGCAGCCGCAGGTCCCGCAGCCCATCAGATGCTGTTGCGGCGGGGGTGCCGGCGGCGGCGGTGCCGGCGGCGCCACTTGTTGCTGCGGCGTTTGTAGAAGCGCGATCGGATTGTTGCTGTCGCTGGCGTTGCTGTACGGTATGCAGTCGCTGTGAGCAAGTGCTGGGCTGGGGCTGGGGGCGGGGCCCGGGGTGTGCGTGGGGACGGCCGGAGGCACGAGTCCGGTAGTTGCGGCCGCGCCTCCGGGTGGCAAGCCGTAGGGAGGTGGCAGAGCAGACGGTAAGGTTAAACCAGGGTGTTTGGCAGACGTGCTCTCTGACGAGCCGTCGTGACCACCTTGGTTATGCGCCAACGCTGTTTTGAACCTCTGGACAGGAGGCTGGAAGCCCATAGATGGAATACCAAAAGTTGGCATGATGTCCCTTTTATCCGGTTCTCCGGGGCCTGGCAGAACCGGACCCACGGGGGGCATCGGCATCATCGGCGGCTTCCCATCTGGGAGGATGTTTTGGCTGGGAAGCGGAGGGTCGCACGCGCCGTTAGGGAGCACGTCAGGCAGCGGGCGCATGAAGGATAGAGGGGGGAACCGGATGCTGTTCTCGGGGATGGGAAAGTCCGTCTGGGGTGTGTGGCGGTTGGGAGACAAAGGGTGGACAGGCGTGGGGTCAGCTTGATGGGTGAAGAACATGCCGGGGCCTGCTGCTTTGAAGGAGTCATCAGAGTGGCTGTCAGTGTCTGTGGGGGGGTTTTAGAAAGCATGAATATATTGCCGGTCAAATATCATCCATTCACACTTATGTAGACGCCAGAAAAATAAACATTATTTTATAAAAACAGACCATGATGCCAGCAATATGATAGTTATAAATTTACACTAGCGATAGACCGATTAACAGCACCGATATTCAGCATTTTGCCAGAGATCCTTTAAAAAAAATCTGACTGCCAATAATAGATATATTTAAAACGGTGTTAACGTCAGGGAATTATTTATTCAAAAATTCAGTTAACTTTATAGGAGAAGCTGCTGACCTTGGCTCTAAGTTACGTGGAAATGTAACATTTCATATATTATTAGTATAGAACACATTAGGGAGCTGTTTACTTTTACTTAACTATTTTTAAGACATGGTCATGTCCCTGGGAGGTCAGTGAACTTCTGTAAAATTTTAAACCGTGTATTGACTAAGATTACAAAAAAATCCAATATTTTTGCAACTCTTAAAAGTTCTTCAATTAACATAAAAAAAATATATATATAAAAAACTCAAGATTAAGAGTTGGGATTTTTATTTTCCCACCAATATTTTCCCTTTTAGTGAAAATTAATACCCACTCCATATATCGATTATCGGCCTTCTTGACGACTAACTATCAATATTAGCCCTGGAGAAAAAAAACACATCATTTACATGTTTAAATTTCCATTTGACTTTTTAATCCTCGTAACGTATTTTTTTTTTTTTTACGACACATAAGAAAAATGAGCCAAAAATTGGCTCACTATTGGAAGTGTGATATCTAAATCATTTCTGAATATTTTTTTACTTGCGACCAATCAAAATGTTCAGTGGCATCAGACCTATCCATACATATGTAGTTTTTATTTGTTTGTTTTTAATGCCCTCCATGGACGATAAAAGCAATAATGTGACAATAATAACTTTGAAATTTTAGACATGCCATTTTGAACTTCAATGTTTTGGACAAATGGGTGCAATTTCAGCTCATTCTGTGATTTTTTTTCATATGCTTTATATTTGATATTAATAATATTAATACAAAGCAAAAAGCCAAACATTGGACAAATTCCTTAACGAGGAGCCATGTTGTTGACCTTAGGAGCTCCATGAACTTTTTATTAAAATTTTATAACAAATGTCTATTGTTTACAATTTTAATTTAATAATAATAATATTAATAATATTTTTTTTTAATGAAAATGAAAATTTCAACAAAATGAAGATTTGGATTTATTTATTTATTTTTACACTCATAAAAATAGGCTCGGTTACCGGTATGATGATAGCAATAGAAACGGTTGTTTAAAAATCGGACTTTCTGAATTTGCGTTTCTATTTTTTATATACCTTTATTATTATCATCCTCGCTATCCAGACTCTCCGCTCCTCTGTGTTGAGGACTTGATGGAGAACTGTAGCTCTCTGATGACGTTTCACCAAATGTGTCCGGTCCAGAGCCAGCAACAGCGACCGAGCCTAAATTGTACATATTGGCCACAGGATTAACAAAGCTCATAGACATCATATTTAGGAGGTTGAAAATACAACTAGCATAACTACAAAGCTATTCTGAGAAGGGAAACAAAACACAAGTTTCCAGGCATGACAACACAAACATCCACCTTTCTTCTGAGGCAAACGAGTCGGTGCCAGATTACCATTGGTCACACGCGACGATCCCTTTTCTGTGTCTCTGGAAACAAAAAAACGACAATGAAATCAGCATCTTACACGTTCACAAAACTGATTTTGCTCCATTTTACTTCCTGCAAACTAACGGGCCTTTCTGTGCAATCACGTTATCGAGTTAATTTGACAAGTTGATCAGAGACGTACCCGTCTGCTGGCTGGACTTTGCTTTTCGTCTTGGCTCCTGCGTGGCTTCTCTTCTCTGTGTCCTGAAAGGGACACGGTCAAACTTTCAGGTCCACTTAAAGCCGTATTTATTTTTATTTGATCAGGTTCTGATCAGTTTTATTGTGACAAAAAAAAATGGATGCCAATGATCGTCCACCTGTTCGGCTTCCGGCGCGCTCCTCAGGTTGAAGCCTCTCTTCCTCCTTTCTGCGGGACCACTGAGCTCAGCGACGTGAGGCCCCCTCCGACTGTCTCCTTGAGGGCCTTTGGCACTGGACAGACTGGAGACAAGTCTTCTGAAAGTGATCAATACGGTAGATGCTTTTGTTTGTAACTATTTTCCACTTTCTTCTACTTACCTTTGACTTGCACTCTTGGCGCCGTGCTTTTTCTTGTGCCCCTGACTGTATGATTCTAAATCGACAAAAGTATAAGAAATAGCAGCTTTAATCATGGGGGAAATATAAGGCACATTTTTGAGTGATCTTTTTTTTTTCAGTTAAAATTGATGCCAACACATCTCCAAAGAAAACAACCAGCACTTTGTTCAGGTTTATACATTACAAGAGAAATGTTCACTTTGGATTATTGCATTATGTAAATGTAGTTCTAACATAAAATGACTTGTACAACTTTTTGAGGGGGGGGGGGGGTGATGAGCTCTCACCTTCATCCTGACTAGAGGCGTCAGAACAATCACCTTGCAAGTTTTTCCCCAGCTGACAATTGCCTAGATAGAAAAACAACACAACATTTGTACTGTATTGCGCTACACAATGTGTCTTTCTCACAGTAACAGTACTGATCTAACAGAATGTGGACACAAATCTAAATACTCAAAATAAAATACGGTATTAAGTCATACTACGTATACTGCTTATAGATTAGTCAGTTGATTAAAATTTTTAAATCACACCTAATCGCATTATTTCCATATTTAACTCGCGATTAATCATAAATTAAATGCACGTTGTATCTATTCTAAATGTACAATAAAATATATTTTTCAAGTTTTTCTTACTTAACATTAAAGTGGACAAATGTGGTTTCCAAATACAAACGTGTTTATCTTTTAGCTCATTGACAATAATTTTACAGTAATTCATGAAGTTACAGTTAACGGTTACAGTGTGAAACATTCAATCATTTGTGTTTTGGCAATAATCTGCCACTAGGTGGCATTAGTGTTTTGTGTTGGACGTTACTGACAGGAATGATTCTTTTCAAATGCAGAGCAATTGGAACATGAAGAAACTCTTGACTCCAGGTCATTTTGTTAATTTTAAATAGCCACCAGCTGCCCCCACAAATACATATATTTTTTTTATTATATTTATTATTGCTAAATGCTATTATTGAGACTCATTTGCACAATGTTGTATGTATTTGTTTTTTTTACTGCCTCTCAACATCCAATTTAATGCTTCTTAATGTAATTGAAGGCGCTAGCGATTCACATCTACAGTATCTAGTCATGTATGGTTAAATATTTATTGTTACTGGTTGAATGATTGGCTCCTTACAACGGCAACTTGATGGTTTTGTAGAGTAACTGGAGTCACGGTTGAAGAAGCTGCACACCTTCCTGGTCTGTCGGAAAATTGGAGGAGCAGCAAGGAACTTTTCCCTGGAGATAGGAGGGAAACAACACAAGTTTTTTTGTGGAGCTAATATCATGTAAGCTAAAAAAAAAAACATTAATTCTTAAAATCCCATTAGTGCATAAGGTCAGGCCAAAAAACGGAGTATAAAGAGGTCAGTCGGATAACTTCCCTTTTCCGAGTTTCACTTTGAATGAAATGAAACTGACGAGCTCTCGTGTTACGTGTTTGCATGTTAGAGTGTCGGTCTTAGAACAACAAAACGTACCTGAGGCTTCTCTCGCCCTCTCTGCTCTCGTAGTGGTGCCCCTGGCTCAAAAGTCTCAGGAGGCTCTTCGCAAAGGACTCAGTGCATTGCTCTTTAGGAAGCTGCAGAGAGAAGGTTTATCAAATACATTATATGTTCAAACATGCTCACATAAATCCTCCCGGACTTCCAAAGAAAAGTGCTAATTATTTGCAGATCATTTTTAACTGAAAGTTGACAGCCAATCTTCTTACTATAATTTGAAGGCAATAATTTAATATAATAATTTGACTTAAATCTTGTCCCGTTGCTACTGGAAAGGAGGTCTTACCTTAAAAAGGAAATTTTCCAGTTCCAGATGAGTTTTGGTCACATTACTCGACGAGGAGTCTGACCACTTCACCTGAAACAGAGCGGAGGCCTCAAACATTAAAAGGGGAGGGAGCGACATCTAAATTCCTGAGGATTTACCCACCTCTGCATTCATTATTAAAATATATTGTATCGATGTGTTTTTTTCAACAGTGCCATTTTTCACTTCAAGAGAGAGATACGCAATCCGCAGATTCAGTCAAGCAGTTTGTACTGCGTGTAGCCTTATTTGGTTAGCTTAAAATGGAGGGCTTTAACGCACTTTTGTTTCCGATTGCAACTGTCGTGAAAAGAACAGCGCACCTGAACAATATACCAAGAACAAGCAAAACTGCTCCATGACGGTTAAATATTAACAGACTGCAGCGAATGCGTGCTTCGAAAGGCGTCTTACTGTAGATAACAAAAAAAGTGTTGGAATTTTATAGCACGTGGCAGAGTCCCAAGTGGGACACGCATGTACTGTACAATTTCAAACAAAACGCACCATGGCCACCAAACCTACTGAACAGGGATGAGTATTTAAAGGCAGTTATTTTACTAACTTGATCGTTTTATCCATCCAGCCATTATACGAACCACTTTTTTCTCATCTTTATAACAAAAAAAAAAATTTCTGTGAAAGAGTATATGCCACGATTCCTCACCTCAAAGTTGTATTCCTTGTCTATTCTTGTCAGAGAGATACACTTGAGCACAATCGCTTCTATATGCACCGCTAGAAAAAAAACAACAACAATACACTACTTTAGAGATCAAATTTGTTTACATTCGATTCAGTGGCTGTTACAAGACAACATAACCGACAACAAAATGGAGTTATCTCACCTTTTCTTTGTATCGCCCCACGTCTGGAACGTCGGCTTTGACACGGAGGATGGGAGTCTGCGCATTCCCCCAAAGACGAAGATGGCCGATATTCAACTTTCTGGCCTGGCAACTCCTAGGGTTAAAAAAACAAAACAAAAAACAATATTCACCCCATTATGTATTCAGCTTATGCATTATGTAGAATGTTTTCTTATATGGGCTGGGATGCCAAACATTTTAAATCCAGTCTCAGCCCTAGTTTCAAAGCTTAATAGCTCCGCTCCCTTTGTTGGTGGTAAACCACATTTGTCCTGACACAGCACAGCGCTCTAAAAATGGCACATGTATTTCATTAGGAGCACGGCATATTTCGCACACATGGCCCCCTTCGCTCGCATTGATGATGACCCTAATTGAGTCAAACGAAACGTACTGTACATTGTTGTAAGCTCATGGGCCACTTCAATAGGTACACCGCCACTGCCAATGAAGCACGTATGTTACAAAAATCCCAACAGCGCAATGCGCCGTTTTGAAAGATGCATTGAGAGTTGTTATACATTAACCAGTGCTGATTCGTGTCATGTGTAGTCATGTTAAATTATCAATTTCTTGCTAAATGTATATTATAACAACCTGCGTTGACAACACGAGTTTTTCGGGACTTTCGGGAAATAATTATTATTACATTTTAGGTGCTTATAAGCATATTTTTGCATAAGCGGATTTGAGTGTTTATCCAGATATAAAAAGATTATGCAGCTCAAATTCCAGCATGACTATACTATGACGAATCTAAAGTAAAGCTATTGTAGATTGCCTCAGGGTCAACGACAGCAACATTATATTTTGCAAATAAAACGTATTTGACTCAGTAGCTCCAGCAGTATCATAATAAGTACAAGGTTCACGAAAACACTTGCACAATGCCAGTCAATGGCTGCATGCCATGGATAACACCATCAGAAATGCAACTGGCAGCAAACAAAACTTTCATGTGCAATAGTTTCACTTTTCCAGTAGTGAAACAGCTGGAGGGACAGCTGAGGGGGGAAAAAATGAATGACAACAGCCTCAGGAGACTCAAGTTGTTATAAAACTTGATCTTAATGGTCATCTCTCTTTATGAAGACAAGCTACTGCAGTTAAGACTGCAATAAGGAGACTTTACATTTAAGTCTTGAGGTGGCATGGTGGTTCTCTCCCGAACCGCTGCGCGACCGTGGGTCCGATCCTGAGCACCTGTGACCAAGTGTCCTTGAGCAAGATACTTAACCCCCAGTTGCTCCAGATGTTGCATTATAAGAAGAACCTGTAAAAGCCACCTTGATCGTAGAAAAGTGTTACACAAATGGACGGCCATTCATTTAGCCGACTTACTTCGACTTGCACATGTGTAACTCGACGCCATCCCTGCTGTGTTGTAAAACTGTTGTGACGGCGTTATTTGCTCAACTTGAGCCCGCTAGCTGCGAGTTAGCCTTTAGCCATGTTGGAGCTAAAGCACCAGCTGTCACTCGAGAGACGAGATACAAATGTAGTAAAAAAAAAAAAGAAGTATATATATATATAATTTATCTTTGGTATTGCTTCCCAGGTGGGTGCGTACATTTAAACTAGACAAAAACTAACGACATGAAAATGAAACTTTAACTAAAAGCGGTGAAATAAAAAGTAAACAAGAGATAGCTTAGCATCTTAGCACGCTCGTCGCTTACCGTGGTTTGTGCGTTTCGATGAAGCTGTCGTCTTTCCTCCTCTATCGCGAGCTCGATTTTGTCAAGATGCGTTCGAAGAGTCTCCCGCTGGTGAAAATGAAAAGCTGGATGTAAAGAGGCCATACTAAAAAGCAGCGCTAACTGGTCCAAAGGTCCCGCGGAGGTCTCCGTGCTTGAGACCCCGCATGTTTGTTTGCAAGTATTCTTATCGGGATGGAACGAGTGGTGCCGAGGGTCCCTGAATGGAGGAAGGGAGTAGTCGTATTTTTTGTAGAACGTGGACGGATCTACATGGCTCAGTATGCGAAAGAGTATCCCAGCGCATTCCCTGCTGTCAGATCCGAGGAGGGAGAGACACACTAGTAGTTTGGACCTCACTACAGGGTCGATTAAATCCGTTAAAATCCCCAACTCGTGTGGATTATTTGCACGAAACTCAAAGTCCCGTAAAACGTGGTAATCTTTCCTGGCGAGATCCTCCAAGTAAGATCCTAAAAAGCGAAGCTCCAGGGGTTGGCACATGTGCATCAGCCCGCACATGAACTCGATTCGCTTGGCAGGGTTTAGATGAAGGCCGAACCATTCGAAAACAGTCTCCTTGTCCAGCTGGGCTGGATATAAATGGGCTTTGGGCGAACGCTCCAGCCTGTTGGACATGGAGGTGGGAGAGACCACACTGGGAATATTATGTTGGCGTTCCCTCGGATCCAATGCATCTTCCTCCGTCGTTTCGTCGCCACCTTCCTCGCCCGTTTTCATCCGTAGTTTCATTTTCGGCATTATCGGCGCTGCGAGAACGAGACCAAAGTCAGAATGGCGGAGCTGTACAGCTACATTATTGACGCGTGTCAGCGTTATAACACATCCTGAGTGAGTCGCTCGTAGTGTTGCTGCTGTTAGCTAAACTCGCCATTAAACGGGGCGGCTCCATAGTGGTCTACTATTTCCTTCTTCTACTACATTATTTCCGGTAGAGTAACCACTAACAGTCAGCGCATTGCTGCCCCCTTTCGGTAATTTCTTTGTATTTCATCTGACTTCAGCAAGCCATGGGAGTCGGGTCGGAACCTGTTTCTTGCAGTTGCAGGGAAATTCAAGTCGGGAACATACAAATCAGCTCTTTTTGAATACAACTTTAAAAAGCAAAGGCTTGGTTGAATTTAAAACGTCACGATTTATGTACAATAGGCCTACAATATAGAAATATGTTTCCTATAAATATTCAGAAACCGTTTCAAGAAAAGGAATGCGTTTACAACTTTAAAGGTTGTGATATGCTTAAAGAACTGAAACAAGGACTAAATGTAAAACATTGTATTTATTTTTTAGTGGTGTAGGCCTATGGAATAAGTAAAACGACTGCAGAAGAATAAGCTATTTTCGAAATAATAGTTATTTATTATTGTATTTACATTATTATTATTATTATTATTATTATTATTATGTGGACATTGCAGACACAATCTTAAATTGTTTTTTTCTAGACATCAGCAGCACTTTATTTACTCTTATATAAACTGTTTTCCCAGTCCAGACAGTACAAATATGGATTAGCACTTGTAATGGTTGCTTCTGTGTTCCAGATATTGAGATATTGATAGTTCAGCGTAGATTAATCTCCCTTTCACTGTCTTCATTGGGATGGACCAGTAGGGGGCACCAGTAGCTCAGCATCCTTATTCATTTATGTACTAACAAACAAAATGCTCAGCTTGTGATCTGCATGTATCAAAATCACTTACCGTATATATTTTTAAGATAATTACTGCATACTTCACGTGATTATTGTGTCTAGTCGAGACATGCAATTTAGCTGCAGTCATTTAAGTAGTTATTTTCTCTCTATATATAATGAATGAGTTTGAGGTTGTACAATTCAGAAAAAAAAATGCCTTCCCGTTTGTACAAATCTTTAGAATTTGAGCCATATGTCACTTGGTAGGATATATAGTTGTACAATAGTGAGACCAAAAAAAAAAAGGCTGGCACCTGAGATCAAACAAAAACAATCATGCACACTCAAATTAATATCTATGGCGAATTAGAACGAATCAATCAACTTCCCGTTGTGTGCATTAAATGATGGCAATAGTTTCCTCCTGGATTACATTGATTTCATTCAATATTGACTTCAGAAATGCCACCGTAATAACTTACAAGAATAAACTAACTAGAAAGTGTTCTCAGCTTTTCGAAGTGAACATATGTTATTAATTATTTAATTTTGAGCCTTTAATTTATTAAAACTGCACAGTTTTGGTTAGCTCCAGTTTGCACAGATCAAAAAAACCTTTACGTGGTCCCCTTTGGTGCTAAAATAGGACCCTGCTGTTAGGTCAGTGTGTTTTAGTCAGGAATTCATTTTGACATCCTCTTTCACATTTATAGCCATCCCTTTGTAAAATATTATCATAAAGTCATAAACAAATGAGGCTTCTCATGTCATATTTCATACCATATTAGCAGCAAAAGAGCGTAAAACACAAAACCCCGAAGCATATGGACGCTGTGGTCCGCATGCACATGTTTAGTGGACGTCAGCACGGGACTCATTTGTGGTGAAGGCCGCCACGGTTTATAAAGGGCCTGCCCTGACACTCCTACCATTCCATGTGCCAACCAAAAAGAGGACTGTCACTACCAATCCGGGACTTCATTTTCCTCACTTTCTCATCTCAAGTCACTTGTGAATACTTGAAGCCGAAGCGCGCACACGCACGGACGGCCCTGTCATCACTTCTTGACTGCACGGAGGGTAAGCCATCTTATTTCTTGCTACTGTTTGATGTGTATGGGGTCCCTCAGGCTGTGATTTAATTTTAGGATGTACAGAATAAAAGGTAGTTTTAGTTATTTGGAAGTCATAGAATTTAGTTGTCTGGTGTGCCGATGCATGTTTGGATAACTTTTTATTGTCCTTCTTTTTCATGGCCTGAGTTTGGTTTGGACCAACCATCAGGACAATGCGGGGGGAAAAAAAAGTTAAATATACTGCTTACATGAACCTCTGTGATTATGGGTCGGGGAAGTTCTCTGCTTTCGGGTAAAGCATTTTAGACCTTCCCATCACATGTCTTTCGGTACTTCAAAAGACATA
Source organism: Leptonotus elevatus (assembly GCF_054856555.1). NCBI lineage: Eukaryota > Metazoa > Chordata > Actinopteri > Syngnathiformes > Syngnathidae > Leptonotus > Leptonotus elevatus. The sequence continues at coordinate 9,363,699 of NC_141259.1, forward strand.
CAGTTAGTCTAAAATTCTCTTCCATCATAATTATTGTATGTGAAACTGTACAATTATAATTAGTTTCCTCGTGTAAATTCGTACATGTATTTGACAGCATGTTACAAATGAATTTGGTTTTATGTTTTTGGTTTTATTTGTCTTTTGTGACCATTACTTAATGGTTAATGTGAGCAAATGTTAGAAAAGGACTACATATATGATGACCTCAAGAAAACTCTGAATCCAACTGTAGCCTGAAGAATATCTTCCCCATCCTCAAACGTGGAATTGGAAACTTGTTTCTCTAGTTCATTTGCAGTCAAGAAAACTCAAGACTAAGAAAAAGCACTTTAAAGTCATTGAATGGCCAAGCAAGTGTCCAGATTTTAATCCTATATATCTGCTTCTCCAAATAGCAAGTCATGATTTCTGCGAGATTTTATGCTCATTTCATATAATCAAATGCAAATTAATCTATTTTTTTTTTTTGGAGGGTCTATGTTCAGGCTCTCTCTGCTGAAATATAAATATCATTATAAAAAAAATAGAAGCTGTCCAATTATTTATAAGTGGCTCAATTCCCCTTCAGCTTTTATTTTGATCATCTTAAAAACAATACGGTTTTAATTGAACCATTTGAAGAACATATTTACATTATATTGCATTTCCTTTAAGTGCCATGATAGGTGAATATTAATCCAGTTCGACTTATTTCCAATTTTACTTTCTCTGGCTTTTTGCCACAGGAGACGGCCATTTTGTCACTTGCTGCCAGCTGAAAATGACATCGTAGTGCCTAAGGGCTCAGGTAACGACCATCAGCTGTTTTCTGAGTTTGATCATGTGACATTCGCAAGCTGAGCCATGATTGGCCGTTACTTGAGTCTGAGCAACTTTCAAAATGGCCGCCCCATGAGATGGATAAAAAACAGGTGGATTTTACCCGTTAACTCACATTCCACAAGTTTAACATTAATCAGAATGCCGTGTTTAGAAAATAAGTTCTACTTGCATTATAGCTGTTTTGTGTACGGAGAACCTAAAGTGGTCTCTGGTATTGGTTGACGAAACTAAGCAAAGGGAGTGAGAGACGTCTGTGCACAAGGAATGTTCTGTGATTTAGAAGCCAGAGGAGGTGGTTGATGTGGTTGGTGCGCTGCACCATGGCTGTGGCAAATGCACCGTGAGGTCAGAAAGAATTCAGTGCGTCTATGCCCGTTGTGTATATGTAATGAATGTTTGCTCTATATTATTTATTTGGTTGTTAGTAACATAATTATGAGATTCATTTTTCAAAAATAATTTTCAGTCTAGAACATTTTGTAGATACTTTATTTGAACGTACGCCGCCTTTGTTATTTACGTCGCAACGCATTCCGTGCGTAGTGACGTAGAATGGCGGCTAAAAAGAAAGCAAGTTAGGTCTCTGTCGCGTTCCTAAAGGGACGGTCAAAACGCTCGAATGCTTGTGGTGAATGACAAGAGCACGGCGTTGTTTCTTTAGGAACGCTACGAGGCTAAACTTGCTTGAAGAGAATTTGGGACGAGCGGTTTTTGGAGGATCCCTGTCAAGTCATTTTTAGGAACCGTGGGCTCTTATTTATTACGGTTTCCACCCCCCAGTAGAGCCACACTCCATGACATGATTACCACATTTTTGAATGTCTATAAATAGGCACTACAGTTGAAGCCAAGATGGATGCATGTGGTTGATGTTTGAACAACAGTAGAAACATAAATACAATAAGCATGCCTTCCTGGGTGGAGTTTGCATGTTCTCCCCGTGCTTGCGTGGGTTTTCTCCGGGTACTCCGGTTTCCTCCCACTTTCCAAAAACATGCATGGCAGGTGAATTGGACACTCCAAATTGTCCATAGGTGTGATTGTGAGTATGGTTGTTCGTCTCTGTGTGCCCTGCGATTGGCTGGCAACCAGTACAGGGTGTACCCCGCCTACTGCCCGAAGCCAGCTGGGATAGGCTCCAGCAACCCCCGCAACCCTTGTGAGGACAAGCGGTACAGAAAATGGATGGATGGATGGAAGCATAATAATATACAACTGCTAATATCAACATACTGGTGAAATTGAGTCATTCCAGGGGCGTATTTGTCCCATATATGATGGATGTCACTGGCAAGTTCTTGGCCATCTCCTCTTCCGCCCCTTCTGCCAGCTTCTCACTTCTTCTAGTGGAAGTAGATCCCAAAGTGTGGAAAATAAGTGAGCGCCCAAGACAATGAAGGCATTTTTATGCACCGCCTTGACAGTATTTAGGAAGTACTCTGACAGCCACAGTCACAAATTCCATATTTTGCTTAGCAGTGGCTCTCAATCATCTCTAAGAGACTACGACACCTTTTTCGCCATTTTATTCATAGAAATTATCATTATATATTATATTTTAGCGGCAAGAATTTTAGAGGCCCATTTGATTGATTGTCCCGTCGCGTGTGCGCTAGCATCATTAGCTTTAGCAATATTTTTAGAAAGAGCGCTATGCGCTATACAGAGTTTGGGGGTTTTGTGCCATGCTAAAGGGTACTTCGGTAGTGCTCTAGAATTGACATATAACCAGCAACCACTTACACTTTTAATATTTTGGACCAAGTGGGACTCACACTGGTGGCCCTTTCGATTACTGTTAGCATTAGCAATTGTTTCAGATAGCTTCTGCCTATACACCCTTTCAGTTGTATATTTATGCATGGAATTTATTTAAAAAAACTTTTTTTATCTTGTTAATGAACCGAATACATTTTTCATTGTTTCATGACATGAAAATAATTTACATAACATTTTTGTATATTTATGTATGGAATTTGTTAAAAAAAAATAATATATATATATATATATATATATATCTTGTTAATGAACCGAATACATTTTTCATTCTTTCATGACATGAAAATAATTTACATTAAATTTTCCAAACTCTTTCCCAAGAGCAAATGAAAAGATTCACCTCACAAAGTGTCCATAGAGAGGTGTTTATAGTCTTTAATATAGTTTCTATATTTTCACTGCGGTTTTGACACTTTACATCATTCCGTTTTGTCATTAGGTAATTTAGGTACAAAATTATGCATAATTGTACAAGAGCAAATTCCATTTTAAATGCCAAGAGGGAAAAAAATGGTTATAGATCCTGACAGATGACTTTGCGGTATAGTGCTGTCTTCTGTTCAGCTGACTGATCCTCCCATGCCTTTAAAACTGCTGCCAAAATTCTGCAATGCCCTCTGCCATGTTTACACTGAACTTTTCCCATCAGTGCTCTGCATAGTGTGCACATTGTTATTTAGTCAGGTCCAGTATTGTGGTTGGTGGAACCATGTCTGGGCTGTAAAATGGACACAATGGATGTCTCATGTTATAAATTGTAGCTTACAGCAGAAATTACTTGACCAATAATGTTCAGTAGATTGAGTTGGAACATCCAATTGTGTCCGAGTTTCTGCTTTCAAGCTGATGACTGAGTTGTGTTACTCCTATTAAGTCACGGGGACATTCATCAAAAAAAAGAAAGAAAAAAAGTTAGCTAGGAAAGGATCCAGACATTGCTGTGACCTTGAACAGGATAACCCGAATATACACTGAATGGATGGACGATAAGTAGTGACTTGATTTTAGAAACAACCACTCGCACAAAGCATGTATTGCTATGTATGCTGGATGCATATTTTGTATTCTCATGTTGTTTTCAATCACGGTTTAGCCAAGTTGGACTCAAGTGAGGGGAGCCGCCCTCCTAAACCGCCATGTTGTTCCGGGCACTGTGGAGTATAATTTTGTTGCTGATTCCTCTGGATGCTGCAGAAAAGGAAGAGGATGTCCGAGCAGGTAGAGATGATACACTTCCATGATGAGTGTCTTTAATGCTACAACTTGTCTCACAGTAAATTCCGACAGCATTTAATATGTATGCTTTTGTTAAAATATATCTATCTGTATGTTCAGGCTGCAGCACAGCAGTGAATGACTTGGTGTTTATTGTTGATGGTTCGTGGAGTGTTGGCGTTGCCGATTTTGAAACAGCCAAGCAATGGCTTATCAACATCACCAGCCAGTTTGACATCAGTTCACACTATACACAGGTATGTGTGAAATCACTATTTGTATTTGATTCAACACTTTATATGAAATATATGTCCATTGGAAAGACCGAAGACAATTGGAAATAATGGAAATAGATGCAAAAAAAAAACCTTTGCTTAACACACCCCATAATGAGGCCAGTTTTTCTTGTGGAATAAGTGTTGCTAAAGTTAAAGCAAACTTATCCTTTGATACTTGCTGAGGCACAGTATCATGACTTTACACTACTTGCATGATTAGCATTCAAACTTTCAAGTTTGGGGAAACCTTAAAGTGCTTTTTTTATATATATATATAAATTTGGTTGAATTCCAATCTCATGGGCATTGGGTTTTTGAGCTTCTACTGTGTTTGACGCACAACTGTGACCAAAAATAAATAAATAAATAAACATAATCTTCTGTCTATTTTTTTTTTTAAAGTATGTCTTTCATCGAGGTTTATTACCTTGATCAAGTCCAACAGAGCATCATTGTTGTGTGATGTGTCCACTGCAGGTGGCTGTGATCCAGTACAGTGACACTCATCGTCTGGAGATCCCTCTGGGAAAACAACAAAGTGCTGCAGAACTCATTCAGGCCATAAGAGGCATCACTTACATGGGAGGAAACACACAGGCAGGCACAACATTTATTATTTTGGTTTTTCAACACATTGCATTAAAGCCAGTGGCGTAGCAACATTGCCCAGGGGCCCCCAAGCAAGAAGATTGGGGGCCCCAGCGGCCATTCGTAGCATACATAGTGCGTCATTTTTAAATTGCACATCTGTATCTTCAATGAACAATCACCATTAATTGTCCTTCATTCAAGTGACTTGTTTTGTTTTAGTGTGTTTAACTTTAGCAAGAATCCTTCTAAATAAGTCAGAAAACAGGAAAATAAAATTACAAATTGCATGCTCGTTAAAAAAGAAGAAAAAAAGCCTTACTATACATGGTCATTTTTTAGCATTATAAAAACCTTATTATACCTGATCATTAAAAAAAAAACATGGTCATTTTTTAAATTATTATTATTATTATTATTTTTAAAAGCCTTACTATACATGGTCATTTTTTATGATTAAAAAAAGCCTTACTATACATGGTCTTTAAAAAAATAAAAAATAAATAATAAGTAAAGCCTTACGACATGGTCTTTTTTAAATGGTAAAAAACCCTTACTATACATGGTCTTCTTTTTTAATTTATTTTTATTTTTTAATAAAAAGCTTTACATTCATGATAATTTACAAAAAAAATATTCAAACATGAATCCAGTCTGAAAATTATTGACCGGAGGCTTGCAGGAATTCCCATTATTATCAGCTAATGTGTTAATTTACCAATTTAAAAAAAATTCAGTCATAAATGTTCAAATAAAAAGGCTATTGTATAAATACTTTTAGGCAAATTGCTACAAAGTGCAGCTTGAAATATTCAAACAATAGTCAATTCAGTTTCAGATTAGTTCAAGGTGTAAGCAAGGGAAAAAAAGAGAGAGCTGTTCATTGAGGAAAACAAGCAATTTTGAAGCTTAGAGAGGACGGAAAAGCAGTGTAAATAGAAAACATTCAGTTTTGGAAAATGTTATAGTTGAATTGTTCCCATGATGTGCTACTGACTAAACTGTCGTGGAAAGTCTCAACTGAAAGAAACATGGTATTGTACTGTGCCCACTCTGAGTTATTTACAACCTGCATTTTGTGGAGCAAGTACTCATAACACATTTTTGGTGAAAATGACAGGATCCATGGTGTTGTTGACCTGTTCTAAAATTAAACATGTCTGATTCGTAGACTGGCAGAGCCATTAAGTTTGCCGTGGACCATGTTTTTGCCACATCCCAGCGAGCCAGCCAAGTCAAGAACCGCATTGCTGTTGTGGTCACAGATGGCAAATCCCAAGATGACGTAGTAAATATTTTTTCACTGCTTGAGTGGCATATTGTACTGGACATGATCCTATAGTCATAGACATAGTATGACTATGACATAGTAGTTCCAAACCACACGATAATGATGTTATGTTTATAATGCTCGATTCTGTTAATTCCCTTATAAAACACAATCACATCCTGCTTTTTTAAACTTTTTCTTTCTTTAGGTGGATGCCAGTTTAGAGGCACGAGCTCAAAGCATTACGGTGTTTGCAGTGGGAGTTGGGAACGAGATCACGAATTCTGAACTTGTATCGATCTCTAACAAACCATCTTCCACCTATGTCCTGTATGCTGAAGATTACACGACCATTGACCGTATTCGAGACTCAATGGAGCAGAAGCTCTGTGAAGGTAAGAGTATATTTACTTTCTTCTTTGTTGCTGTCAATGCAACAAGTAACAATTAACAATTTTAATCACACAAGCAATAAAGCTCTTTCTGAACATGTCAAAAAGTAACTATATGTTTTTCATTCAAATAAAATTTACCAGTAACACTGCAAATAAGCTACACTAAAAATAAGCAAAAATTTCCTCAAATTTAGACAAATGTTCTTTGTAACAATTTGCCCAAAAATATATTTAGTCTTTTTATTTGACCATTTATGATTAACACCTTAACTATCCATAATGGGAACTCCTGCAAGCCTCTGGCCAAAAGTTTTCAGACAGCATTCGGGTTCGAATTTTACGCCCTCTGTCTGCGGATGTGACATCATGTGGGCGTTGTGTATGTGAAGAAGGGAAAATGCAGTTTCATTTTTCGGCCACAGATGGCAGTAGCGGTTCGAAATTCAATTTAAGCAAAAAATCTGCCAATGGGGTAAGCTAAATTAGCTTGGCAAGATTTGTATCTAGCCAATTTAAAACAGTAACATGTCTTAAAACTAGCGTGCCAAAAGATTTATTTAGTCATTTATTTATTTTGAATTTTGGCAGTTTTGGTCCTCCATAAAATGGATTTTCTGAATGAGCATTTCTCTTCTAGAGTCTGTGTGTCCCACACGAATACCGGTGGCATCTCGCGATGAGAAAGGCTTCGAGCTAATGGTGGGCATGAACATCGAGAAAAAAGCCAAGAAAATTCCTGGCTCTCTTGTGTCCGAGACTGCTTTTACGCTTACTACCTCGACTGACATTACTGAGGACACCAGGTATCATGCCATTGAAAGAGTTTACCTTTAACAGAAAGTGTGTTCATTGTACTACATTCTTCTTATTCTTATTTTACAGTACAATACATAATAAAATGTACTTCTTTTTACTAGAGAGATTTTCCCAGAGGGCCTTCCTCCATCCTATGTATTTGTAGCCACCATTCGTCTAAAGGGGATTGCCGAAAAGTTGAACTTCGACCTTTGGAGGGTGCTATCAAAGGACAAAAAGATCCAGGCTGCAGTGACACTGAACGGACAGGACAAAAGCGTCACATTTACCACGACCAAAATGACAAACAAGGAGCAGAGGATTGTCTTCAAAATGGGATTTGAGGTGGGCCTGGCTAGAAATACTTTCACAGTCAATTTTACTCACATTTTAATAACCTGGCACGATTCCCCAAAGTTTCAAGATCTCAATCATACAGTCCAGTCCCTTTACTTCATGAGTAAAATATTTTTCTTCCCATTAAAACCCTGACGTATATAATCTGACACATGCATTGCACGGAAAATCCATTAGAGGGCAGTATCACCCAGCTGATGGCTTTTCCAGCCACCTTGCAAGATCGCCCCAATTGAGAAAGGAGAGACACCTATACTTATTAATAGTGGGAAATGTTCTTTCTGATTTTTGGAAATACTAATATGTTTGATATGTCTGTTTATTATTATATTTTTGACAGTTACACATTTAAAGCATTCTGACCGGATGTATCAAGATATGACACAAATCAAAAGTCATATGTGGAAGTTGATTTTCAAAAAACAAAAAAACTGAAATTGTTCGAAAGGACCAGTAAATATTTACAAAGAATCAGAATTTTCTCTCATAAATTTCATGGTTCAGGCTATATAGGGTTAGGGACTATTTTTCAGTGGCACACTCTAAAAACTGTCAAAAGTAACCCAATTATGGATAAAAAATTGACCGATCCCCTAATGAATTGTTTTACACTAAAAGACCAATTTTTTGACTCAAAGTTGGGTCAAATTAACCCAAGTAGAGGATCGGTCCATTTTTGACCCATAGTTGGGTTATTTTCGACCCAACTACTTTTTAGAGTGTAGAACCCCAAAATGATGAAATAACACAAACAACAATTACAGTACTTTCTTTTACGACCCGTCTACCACTAAAACAGTTTTTGGATGTTGATCTTGAATAGAGGGTGAGTTTGCCAAAATAGTGTGCTGACATTTGATTTGATTTGGCTCGCACCAAAGTTCATTTTCTATGTTCACATCTTCCAACTGAACCGGCAACAAAAAGATTCAATTCACTAAAGGGCGCTAGTGTGAAAGCGCCTTCATTCTTAAATTCTTACAAGTTGTTCTGCTGTAACATGGAAAGAACAAATTACGTTAAAGAGCACCCTTCGCTTGCCAAATTGTTGTTTGTTATTAACCGACGAAAGTACTTCCAGATAAAACAAAAGCATTTACTTTAATGAATCACTGAGGATGAAATGTGAAGGGTGCCGGAGGAGTGCTCAAAGAAAATCTTTCCGAATCTAAACCGCTACATTTCCCCGGTGGAAAGTAGCTGGTGGATGTGTCGCACTTGGAACGCGTGCCTCTATTTCCATGGCAGTTTATAATAACACATCCCGTCAGACAGCAGCCAGATTTTTTTTTCCGAATGCACACTCCCCCTCAATTCTAACACACCTAGACGCTAGCGTGGCACGCTGAACAGGGTTGCAATTATGTTTTGTTTTTTTTGCACTTGTTTGATTTTTATTTATTTTGATGTGGCTCAAAGTGGTAGCCTGTGGTTTGTCATTTTGAAGATGTTGGCTGCCAATGTGAAACAATGCTTGCTCTGTTCTCACATTCAAAGCTAAAATTAATTTAATAAAATTGTTTAATAAATGACCTAACAAAGTTCAGTAATCATTTATCAACAATGACACAATCTTAAAATACGCTGTCGTACCTTCTGTCAGGCTCTATATGATGGGATGTGGCATCAACTTAAACTCCTGGTGAGACCAAGCCAGGTGACCGGCTTCCTCGATGATCAACGGATTCAAGAAATAACACCGGAGCTGATGGAGCCCATTTACATCAACGGGAAGACACAGGTGGCAAAGAGGCGAGGAATAGATGTCACTGTCCCCGTAAGTACACAACATAATAATGTTGTCCACATGAATTTAGCTTGCTAACATGCTAAATGTTGCTAACGTAAATAAGATGTATTGTCATGTTACTGCCTCTGCCTATTGTCGCACTATATTTATATATACATAAACAGTGTTTATCAACAGTAGTTTATACAATAATTGTACAATAATTCAACCAAAAGTGACAGTGAACTGTTAGCATACCAAATGCTAATGTTTAAAATGGCAAATGATTCGACAACGACAACAATAATAATAGTGCTAAATTGCTAATACCAACATATATGTGATACTTTGTAATGAAGGTCCGGTTAAGTGTTCTTGCTTACGAACTAATCAGCCGTAATTGATTTTTATTTTAGATTCAAATCCAGAAACTGCGTCTGTACTGCGATCCTCTTCAGAGTGAGAGAGAGACAGCTTGTGAGATCTTCTATGTGGTAAACCTTTATATCTGTTTGAAACAGGCATCAATGCATAGATGTGGTGTGTCTGCATGTGTATGTACTGCTATCCTGAAAATAACATCCCTCTTTTATTTCTGGCTCACAGGATGACGAACGGGTAAGCGAAATTGTTTATCTATCTATCTATCTATCTATCTATCTATCTATCTATCTATCTATCTATCTATCTATCTATCTATCTATCTATCTATCTATCTATCTATCTATCTATCTAAAATAAAAAAATCCATGGATACAAGGACACTCATTTTGGAATTTCTATAAACTTTAAAAGTCAACCTGAAAAAAAATGCAATATGTCTTTTCCCACCTAAGCAAAAGTTTGGGCTGCCTTTGCTATCTTACAAATGAGTCTATATTTGCCTCCGCAGTGCCCTTTAAATCGAGAAGCCACAATTCCAGAAGTGGAAGACGCCAATGTTGTTGTTGGACCTCCTGGCCAGCGTGGCCCACCAGGACGCATGGTAAAAATGCAGATATCATTTTAACCAATTCCACTTCTTTTTTTATTATCTGCTTTAATTTTTTAATGCATTGTTATTATTTATTTATTTGCTTTACACATCAAAGGGTATTGAGTACACCTGTGTTCAGGGTGTTTATCCTCAATTGGTTGTTTGTCTTTGGGGTTAGGTCAACGATACTGCAATAAAATGTCTACTGTACTGAACGATTTGCAAGTACAAAAAACACCAGCTGGGATAGATCCCCACTTCCCATTTACCCCAGAACAAGATCAGCTGTAGAAAGCCACTGAATGTACAGAATGATCTGATTAGCGACCATGCTAAGCTAACCAACGCGATAAAAGGGAGGAACTCGGCCGTGGTTGCAGTAGACCACAGCTAAGTGCCAGTAATGATTGCCACCCTCTTTTTAACTTTCCAAGTAGATTTTAAAGTAAAGATGTGGCCAATTTAACAGCTTATTGCAGCTGTTGTCATCACCCTTTAGATGTTGCGACCCTAATAGTGATGGAGAAACAGCAGATGTTTTATAGATGCAGTCCGGGACATTTGGCTGCTACCTGGATACTGTTTTTTTTTCATCCACAAACGTTGCTTGAGATTGAGTTTTTAAGAAATTCTTACAGTAGAATTAAACAACATGAAAAAATAAATCTATCAGTATATTTAAACTGTATTTAAAGTGTGCATTTCTATAAAGGCTTCCTTTATCTTTCCAGGGGGACAAAGGAGAGGCAGGATTACCTGGAGCTGATGGTAAGCCTGTGAGTACGCTGTTTATTTATATCTCTCTTCTGTGATACGCTCACAAATTGTGTTATCTCATAATGTACACTCTAAAAACAGTTAAGTTAAAAATAACCCAATTTGGGTCCAAATGAGACCAACCCGCTACTTGGGTCAATTTGAACCAACTTTCTTGGTTGCTTTGTATAAAATTACCCAGAGAGTTGGGTCAAATTGACCCAAGTTGGTTGGTCCTGTTTTGAACCCCTCCACATAACAAATTATTTTGTGCTTGTGTGGTTGGTCCCCCTTTGACCCATACTGGGTTATTTTTTACGTAACTGTTTTTAGAGTGTGACCCAACTTTTCTGGGTCGTTATGTGCGAAACAATCCGCAGAAAATTGGGTCATTTTGTACAAAGCAACCCAGAAAGTGGGTCAAACTGACCTAAGTAGTGGGTTCGGTGCTGCTATGCAATTTTTTTGTGCTAAATGAAAAACCAGAAAAATTGAGTTGGTCACTTTTTGACCCGTCTTGGGCCGTTGTTTTTTTAAAAATTGTTTTTAGAGTCTACACTCTATTTGACCCAACTTTCTGAGTTAATTTTTTGGTGGGGTTGTTTGTACAAAATGACCAAGAAAGTTGGGTCAAATTGACCCAAATTGGGTTCTTTTTGACCCAATTGTTTTTAGACTGTATGAACCTCTGCCTTATTGCCACCTCTTTGAATGTAATCCTAAAATTGAATATTCATTTAATTTGAGAAATGTAGTTGTAAGCATTTCAAAATGTGAAGTATTTATTTTTTTATTTAACATTTTTCTCTCTCAGGGTGAAAGTGGGGAGCCTGGCCCTTCAGGATTGCTGGGGCAGAAGGTAAAAACGGTCATTCAAAAATCACATTTATCTTTTTGTGGTCCCAAATTAACTAAAAAAAGAAAAGAAAAGAAGACAATCTTATTTTGTCGGCGAGATGTTGAGTGTGTTCTCAGTTCTCAGAAAAGGCTGTTGGCCTATTCTTGAATGGGATCAACCATTTCTGCTCTTTGGTTGTGCAGGGTGCCGATGGCTCACCAGGACCAAGAGGACTTCCTGGTATGAAGGTAAGACTATGAACAAACAGATGAATGAATGTTGCAGGTACTGCTGATAATAACATGACTTTTAAACCTGACCCAGGGTGACGGCGGGATGACGGGCTTACCAGGACTACAGGTAATCCTTTATAAGAATGTTTAAACTTGAATGATGTCATACAGTATGTGCATATAACTCTATTGCAGCTAAATAAAAATATGGAATATTTACTGTATGTGTGGCAACAGAACAGTTTTATTTCAATGTATTTTTCCCCCCCTTATACTGATTATAGTCCCATGAGGGGAAATCCAATGTGTACTGCACTGTATACTTTGTTTCACACCACACAAAGAACCAAATTGGATCAATGGCTCAATTTACAAGAAAGTGGCAAAATACTTAAAGGGACAGTGTGTGGAATTGAGCGCCATCTTGTGTTGAACTAATAGAATGCAACAACCGGAGCACGGTGCCTCAGAGAGACCACACTTTGCAAAATTTCTTCTTTTAACAAGAATTATTTGAGAAGCACTGCCTTAAGTGTAATTGCACGGATTTGGCGGTATGGATGCGCCATACAAACTACAATCCTACAAGCACATAAATTAATCGATGACTTTATTTTTGCTACTATTCAAAGGATTACAATGGTCCTAATTATTCACTTCATTTTCCCTTTTAGGGTCTTCCAGGAGAGAGGGGTGAGCCAGGACATCCAGGAGAAGCGAATTTAAAGGTAGGATATGATTATGTCGAAGCGGTCATGTGTCAACTATAAACACACGAAAAGGTGGAAACCTTAACCGTGACGCCAGATTTAGCCAGGCGTGTGTGTGCGCGCGCGCGCGTTTCCCCCTATCTCATCACAGTTGGTGGCATTGACTGTGTGGTATTTGAAGTGAGAACAGAAAACAAGATAATTACTGTAATGATGTTGTTTTTGGCTGCATTCGTGTGACATTTTCCCTCACAATGGCTCTCCAGGTGGAAGCGGGGGGGGGGGGGGGGGGGGGGGGGCTCATCATGATTATGCACCAGTGGGCTGTTTGGGCTCATTGTGATCTAAGGTAAAAAAAAAAAAGTGAATCATTCACGGTCCTACAGCAGGGAGAGCCATAATGATGACAGAACGTCATTTTTTACACATAACGTAGTCATCATAACAGCAGTGTGTAATTGAATACAACTCGACTTAATAGCATTGGATAGCGGTGAGGATGTTGCTTTGCGCCAGGGAAGGCCAAAAATTTGACCCATATTCATGTAGTCAATCTGAATAGTTTCCCTCAATGAAACTAAACGTGACTACGGCTGCACCCAGCGCACAAATCAGAGCACACGGAGACATCTGTGAGCCACGCCCACTTGTTACATGTGCGCGCCGCTATTTTCAGCCTTCTCTGAACTCTTTTGAGTGTTCTGCCGCTCCGACTTGCAGCCGAAGCCTACTCAGTAATTTGGGACTCTTCCCGCTATCATAATAAACCTTGGAATCTGGAAGTGTTTTACACCAAAAAGGAGAATGGTAAAGTGGAAAGTAAAACAGGATTGATATGAACTGAGAAAATGGGAATGGGAATGCTAAGTTTAAAGACCCTGTGAAGTAAATTCAGAGACTCAATTCTACAGTGGGAAAGGGACAGTCTAATCGCCATTGCCTGGAACAGCACGAGACATGACCAGCCTCATAAACACCAACAAACAGATAAAATGTCTTTCTGCAACAATGTTAGGGAACATTAAACACTCTAACGATTTACTGGAATCAGTCTACTTCAAGCAGATCACAGGGATAGCAGCGCTGTAATTGCCTCGATTGTAATTTAATAATTATGTGTGGATTGTTTTCAGACCAAGTGATTTTACTCGAGATAGTGATATGAGGTTTTTTTTTAGGGTTGATACCGATTATTAGCTGTCAAGGAGGCGGAATATTGGCGTCAAAATTAAAATAAATAAATAAAGTACCATTCTTAACTTTGTTGATTTTTTTAAGCATATACTTAATGAACAACAACTTTTAAGATTTGCAAAAATATATGTATTTTTTAGTCAATAAATATATTTTTTTATTTTCATTTTTTTATTCCAACACACAGTTCAAGGACCTCCAACGGTCATTAACATGCCTTAAAAAGTTTAATAAAAACTTAGACAAGTAAACAACTCCCTATTATTTTCTATAGCAAATAAAGTTTTCCCAAAATTTCAAAATATCTGAAATGGTTGCATATCCAAGTTATAATTTCAAACAAAAACAGGAGGTGCAGAGAGTTCCCAGGGTCAGCAACATCTCTTATAAAGTTAATTGAAAATTTCAATAAATAGTTCCCTGAAGTTAAGTTGATATATTATTGGCCGTCAGATTTTTTTTTTTAAGAAAGGCCAATGATGGTATTCAGCATTATGTGAATAATAATAATAATAATAAGAAGAAGAATCGGTCTATCCTTAGATTTCACTGGACTTTTGAAAAGTATTTTAAAAGAGGAAAATACTGTAGATAATAGTGGTGTAACAAAAACCGGTTTGAACCGGAAAATTCTTTTTTGATTAAAAAGATGTGAGCGCATCGAACCGAATCGTTCCACTTTGAAATATATCACGATACGTATCAAATCGTCTTTTATTGACGAGTTATATCATAGAAGGAAATTGCGCATTTACAATACTGCAATATTCTGCAATGATCATACGTTACCCATGTTTTGCCTGTACTGACACTGAACTAACTGAACAAACCAACATCGGCTTGACGCATTTGAAGTATTTTGGGTGCGCGTTCAGTTTTTTTTCCCCTTCCAATGTTGTTGACATTTATTTTGGAGCCGTCTGCGTTTTAATCCACCACAGGTGAGCTGAAGCCCTCGCAAGCCCAACAAAGACTCCGTTCATTTCTAGCACAAGAGACCGACTGAGCTAAGCTGTTGCATCTTCCTCAAGTCACAGCGAAGGAAATGCGCTACCGTTTTCAAATTTGGCTTTGCAAATGGAGCAATGTGCCAGGTTGTTTACGGGGAATAATATGATGTTGGAATCTTGCCTGATTTCGTTACCTGGCAATTTGAAACTTGTCAATTCATTCCTATAAAATATGAAAAGAATGCACCCACAAAGATCTACTGGCTAACGCTTGGACTCTTACTTCCTGACAGCCCGGCTATTATGGCTTGGCGATGTCCACGTTAACAACATGGTTACGGAACTGACAACAGATACAGATTTCCCAGGATGATGGTCCTCAGATTTTCTATTTTTTTTACTCTTGCTTTACTACTCGGTTCATATTTCTAGGATGTTCCAACCTTTTGCAGCCTAATTCCATTGGATTACACTTGCTACTAGTTTAGCTATTGCGAGTTCATAAGAACACCCAGAAGTCAGCCTACAGGATCAAACAAACTCAGTGTGGTCATGGCCTGAGGAAAAACTCCCGTCAACTGTAAAACTGTTAATGAGGCTTGAACTTGAGTACACCATATAAGGACACAAACATGGGCTTCAATCATGTTACATGCTACATACGTGTATTTGCTTTCCCACAGTAAAAGTCATCAACCTTCAAACACTAGAATGTAAAGCAACCTGATCAGGAACATGTCTGTTATTATACATTTTTCGACATTCCATAGAGAGAGATGCCACCTCTGTCATTACTTTGCCTGTAATTAATGAAAATATACAGTAATTGATACCTGTAGAAGGTATATTTGAAAACTGGAAAAATGCTGAATGCCTGAAATTATGTTGCTTAGGTAAGCAACATTTGTCCCTCGTGGGACAAATGTATTTAATAGAAATATACAGTGTATATATTAGAGGTGTCAAAATTAGTGCATTCATTTTGAGTTAATTTAAAGTTTCTTTAATGCCATTATTTTTTAATTTAATTAATGACTGCCCCTTACTTGGAAAGCCTGTACTGGGAGAATTCCAGTCGCAACGCAGCAGACACAAAATTTTGCAGTAATACATTTATTAATAATGCATATATTTATGGAGACTGGGGTCAAGTTGTATTTTAATATTTTAAAAATGTGCAGAATTTCACAAGTTACTTTACGTTAAAGATTAGATTCTTAATATGAAAAGAAAAATACGCTGAGCTGTCATCAATGTCTTACAAATGCATTTATGCCATCTAGTGGTAGAAAATGACCTCAACACAAATTAATATCACACTCGTTTTTTTTACAGTACAGTACATCTTTTTAATTTTAACAGAATTTTATGAATTATTATGAAATTACTGTATCAATGACTAAAAGATGTAGCCATATTTCTATTAGTTTAAAAATGTTTCCCCATTTTTATGTTAATAAGAGTATGAAAACTTTGAAATTACATTTTATGGTACATTTAGAACAGGTATAAAATTTGCGATTAATCGTGAGTTAACACTATTGAAGTCATTAATTCGATTAATTACGCTTAAAATTTAATATATATATGTATATATATATTGCTTTTTCAGGAAACAATCAGCCAATGTCATTCCTCCCGTTCAAATTCAGCACAATATCCCATTGTAAGTAATCAAGTCCAGGACTTTTAAACATCCTTGGGGGGATATTTAAAGAACACTCATTTGAGTTGAGGCATGAAAACCTTCAGGACAACATAATTATTTAATCACTCCAATAATACGACTGGGTATAGCTTGGTAATATTAACGTCGTTTCTATGGCTCCCAAAGGATAAAACACTATTACAAACGCAAATATATTTGAGAGAGCAAACATTTGCAAAGACCCAATATTCAGCAAATGAACAAGAGACAATACACAGCACACTTAACTGGAGTCCCGTAGTCTAATTAGTGGAGCAATTAATTACAGTGATAATGGAGGCAGTTGGTAATAAATACTCATGAGGCCAACATTGCATACTAAAATCTAAACCAAAGGCACTTGATAAACTATAGCTGGGCATCATTGGCATATAGGCGGCATTAACATGCATCAAAAAGTTCAACAAGCTTTTTTTTTCTTTTTTTTTTGGAGAAGCTAGAGTTCCACAGTAGTTACCACTAAACGTTGTGAAGCTTGTCTCTCCAGCTGTAGCACAGAATCCAGTAAATGCAAAGAGTGTATTACACAGTCAGTATTACTGTACTTGTATATTTGCTCTCACCCAGCCAGAGACATGTCATTTGTTGGATTGCGATGGCCCTCTTGACTTTATAATTATGAAGTCTGCTGCTTTGAGGAGGGAAAAGCGATGTTGTAAAGAGATAATTCAGTTGTTTCTTCCCTGCCAGCATACTACATTTTTTTTATTTTGACTTCAAATGCATGGTCGGTGAACTTGGAAGCCACCGTGTGTGCAGAAAAACAAACAGAAAAGGCTTTACTTACTGCACTTTGTTTATGAATATACAATTTAATATGTTGGACACTCTAAGGATTTTATGTTGTCACTGAATCACAGTGGGTTTATTTTTTCCATTTACCTAAGCTTGTAAGCCTATTTGACAGACAAGTAAATTGTTTACTAAAGTCCGGTTTGGTAAATTGGCTGGATGGGTTCAAAGGTCTGAATGCTAGCGCGAGTTGGCAAATGCAGCAATGCTATATTTTTTACAGCTGACTATGCAAGTGCCATTACCACACATCTTTAATTTCCGTATGTGCCATAGGATTAACTGTAAATTAATTTTTCCAAGTAGGCTACTCCATCTTGCGGCCATATTCCCAAAACATGCGTGTGAGATTTTTGAAGAGTCTAAAATTGTCCACAGTTGTGAATGTGGATGCTTGTTTAAGGTTCAAAGCGCATTTTAAACAAAATGTATTTTCCTTAAAGGGGAAGTCAACCCCCATTTTTTTGGGACAATATGTTCTATGCTGCCCCACTAGTCTAAATACGGTATTCTGGTTAATATTGTGTTAGTGGAATATGAGTTGAGTAGCCAAATCTAGCTGTTTTTGTCCATCTCACGGGGGCGGCCATTTTGACATCGCAGTTGCTCAGGTCTCAGGTAACAACCAATCACAGCTCAGCTTCAGAAAACAGGTGAACTGTGATTGGTCATTGATTGAGCCCCGAGTAACATTGATGTCATCTTCAGTCGACTAAGGCAAAATGGCCGTCCCCTGAGATGGATAAAAATGGCTGGATTTTGCTTCATAACTCATATTCCACAAATGTAATATGAATTAGAATGTCATGTTTAGACTTGTGAGGTCACATAAAATGTATTATTGTCAAGAAATGTTTATGGTTGACGAAAAAAAAGACGTCTTCAATCGTGGCCATTTTCATTCTATCCACTTATCATCTTACTAATTAATATTGATTTAAAAAAAATAATTTTTTCTTTTTACTTGACCCTTTTCTTATTGTAATCATGCTGATGGTGTAAGACATAAAGTCGTATTGACCCATCCACAGTCTCAAAAACGCTTGCTCTCTTTGACTTTTTGGCTTCCCTGAAAAGTTCCAGTTTTAGAGATGCTAAGATTCCACCCGACGCCAGCAATACGAGATAAATTCAACAGCCTGTTTCACATTTTCATTGCCAGTAAAGCGCATTGGAACAAATTCCCTTGCAACTTGCAAGTGAGTAATTATATACTGTCGCTGTTCAACAAACAACATAAAAGTACCGAAAGGTCGGAGAGCAAAACCAAGCAGTTGAATCTTGTAACTTGGGGCCTGGTGCGACTTTAATTATAGGCTGTGTTGTGGTACGGCATGTGTTAGTTTGTTGTTCCGCTGGCCACAAGGCTCCCCGCAAACTTTGTGTTTGTGCATCACAACAAAAGATTAACTAATTAGTAATACAGAGTTAGCATTTGAAGTTAGGTAGCATGAATTAGCTGCAGGCAGGCAAACTATAAGGCAGGTGTTGAAAATGTCTAATAAAAAATTCTAGTGAATATAAACTTTTGAGCTAACGAGGACGAGCATCATAGGTTTTAGAAAATACATCGATGGATGGCTAGTCAGACAAAGCTTGGCAGACTGCGAGCTGATTGGTTGATTCTGTAGTTCACAGTATATAAACTTCTAATGAATATGGAATGCGGAGTTGCCAAATGAATACTTTTACAAAATGAAAATGACTGTTCTGTTGCTCCTTTCAACTATAAAATATGTGTGTGTGTTTTTCTTTGTGGTTAGCAACAACGATATTGGCACATTTGTCACCTCTATTATAGTGTGCCGGATTGTGGCTACAGCTTGTAAAAAGCACTCAAATTATTTTACATAATAAAAATGAAGAAAAAAAAACCTTTTATCCTCCACATTTTGCTCTCTGTCTCCATCATACTGTTGTTGACAGCAGCAACAGGAACTCTGCCTTTAATTGTAAACTCCCCTCTCTTGTCTCTTCTCAGGATGTGTTTGATGAGTCCTTCTAATCTTATCCTCTTTTCAGCAGTGTTGACAGGATTACGTGACAAAATCTAGATAATCATCGCACATTATTCAGAGAGCTCACCGGATCTTGTAAAGCACTGACACATGTGTCATGTCCTCAGGGAGATCCTGGTGCTGTTGGAGCTCAAGGAGCCCCGGTGAGTAAATACGTGACGGGTATTTCATTTTGCATTACGTTGAGGAGTTTAACTATTCAACGCTGAATGAAATATATATGGAATTCTGCATGATTAAAACAGTGTGACTGCTGTTAACCAGTGTTTTGTGGATATAAGTACCGCTTTATTTATTTTTTTAAATGTTGACTGGGC
This sequence comes from Leptonotus elevatus, assembly GCF_054856555.1. NCBI lineage: Eukaryota > Metazoa > Chordata > Actinopteri > Syngnathiformes > Syngnathidae > Leptonotus > Leptonotus elevatus. The sequence continues at coordinate 9,383,422 of NC_141259.1, forward strand.
ACATGAAGATTTGAAGGAAAGAGTAATCAGGACATCAGCATGAGAACTCGGATGCTTCTTTGCTTTTAAACACGAGGAAACAACAGCCTGCATTTAAGCATACACATACACACAAACACTTGGAAAGTGGATGGGTAGAGTTGTCCGTCCGGTATGGAGGATCAAAACTGCTGAAATTAAAAATAAATAAATGACTCCAATAAATAAATAAATGACTCAATAAATAAATAAATGAATAAAAGTGAAAATAAAAATGCATGTACAAAATATGATTTAAAAAAAAAAAGTACTTGGAAAGTGGATGGGTAGAGTTGTCTGGTATGGAGAACTGAAACCGCCAAAATAAAAAATAAATAAATGACTCAATAAATAAATTAATCAGTGAAAATATAAATGCATGTGAAAAAAATCTAATAATTTTTTTTTAATATAAATGGAAACAAAAACAACAAAATATATTTATATTTTTGGAATCTAGATTTTTTTTACACACACATATATATATATATATATATATATATATATATATATATAGCTCTTATTTCCATTAATATATTTTTTTAAATTATATTTTTATATCCGTTTTTATTTTATCTTATATTTATTTATTTATTTTTTGGGCAATTTTTGTTTTTCCATAGGCCGACAGCTTGTGTTCAATTACCACAGTGACAATGAGAAGGTGCGCGTGTCTTAAATGTGCCTGTATTAAAAAACAAAAAAAAGAAGAAAAAAATGATGGCTTGGCTGCATGGAAACATTCATCCTTGTGTGATTAAAACAAAATAAAAAAAATATTGACAAAAATATTCTTAAATACACCATCATATCAACACAGAAATGTTGTTAGCTCTCCAGGCTGTCAAATCAAGTTCATTGTGATGCAATGACTCCAAACAAGAAAAAGCTGGGGCCATTTAAATTATGATAAAGCAATGTATGTTTACATTGACAACTTTTTAAAAATCTGAACATTTGAGAAAGTTTCTTTCACCCAAGTGTTATAAAAAATGACTGGAAAGCCAAATCCCCCTCCACTCTCAATTGTGGTCTTTTTTTTCTTTTCTTTTTTTAATCTTTCACTTTGATGTTTGAGTTTAAAGAAAGCGCTGCGTATTTCGTCCAACACTTTTTTTAAATTAAGTCACCCGAAAGCTACAGTCTGATCTGGTGTCCATCGGAAGAGGGAAGAAAAAGGAGTCTTATGAGTTCGAGTGAGTGGCGAGCGTCCACTGAATTAGGGATAGTCGGCTTTGGAGTTTCAGGATGAACTTAAAATGAACTATAACCTGTACAGGTGAATGTAATTTGACTCTCACTAAAGATTTGACTGCGCATGTCATGCCAACATTTGAGCATGATAAATATGACTGTTAAATACTCTTTTCTAATTGAGCCAGAAAATGTATTGATCCATTCATGGGTCAAACACATTATCTGTTCATCTCCTTGTTAGAGAACAGCAGATGTTGATGTTGCACATGTTAGAGATGGACTCAAATAAGTCCTCCTGTAAAAGTTAAAGTTTACTTAGTTTCTAGTTTCCTATTTTATTTTATTTTTTTACATGCTGAAAGGGGACCCGCCAACTTCCCGGTTTGTCTCCCCCTGTTGGTCATTGTTGTTTTCATGTTTCTTGGCTGGGTGAATAATATATTTACATAGACATTTTGTATGTGTGGACTTAGAAATTGCACACTGCGTTCTTGTGTCTGGTAATGTCTCTGTTAAAGTTTCTCATCCCAAACCAGATTCTCACTTTATAGGAAGTGAGAACATAATTCAAAGCACATGTCTTGTAAACACACATACACACAATTCTACAGCTTTAAAAAATAAAACCCAAAATTATACCAGGTCACGCTTGTAACTTTTATGCCTTTTTTGTAATTGTGTTGATCCAAACTCTAGTCCACACCTAATTATAAATGCTTGCCTTTTAAAGGCATTGCACCAGAGGCCTCCATTTGAATGTCACAATGTTTGACATCATCATACATCTCTCCAACAAAGGATATAATCAGCCTTACTGTAGGTTCAAGTTTATTTTTAGATCCATGGATTGCTCGGAGATGCATGAGCAGACAAACAATTCAATGATGGGCTCACTTAATCCCTGTTGGGAGTAGATAAAACAAGTTGCCATATATGATCTGACACATGCATTGCACGGAAAATCCATTAGAGGGCAATATCACCCAGCTGATGGCCTTTCCAGAGATCTTGCAAAATCGCCCCAGTTGAGAAAGGAGAGACACCTATACTTGTTAATAGTGGGAAATGTTCTTTCTGATTTTTGGAAATACTAATATGTTTGATATGTCTGTTTATTATTATATTTTTGACAGTTATAAATGTACGAATTTCAAGCATTGTGACCGGATGTATCAAATATGACACAAATCAAAAGTCATATGTGGCAGTTGATAAAAAAAAAAAAAAAATGTTTGTTTTTTTAAAATGACCAATAAATACTGAAGAATCAGAATTTTCTCTCATATATTTCATGGTTCAGGCTTTATAGGGTTAATATGGTGGTATGGTGTTCTGAATGCATTGAACACTAAAGATGGCTTAAAAATTGATTTATTTAATATGACATCAACAGGGTGTCCAGGGACCTCTAGGAGAAGCAGGCCCACGGGGACCTCAGGTAACATCACACCTGAATGCATCTTGGCAGAATGATGATCATGACTTGATAATTATGTGATCATTCGTTTCGTTTGTAGGGAGAGAAGGGGTTCCAAGGATCACCTGGCATACAAGGACCACCGGTTGGTTTGCTTCAGGACTTTTATTTGACATTTTTAGTCGCAGCACTAATGTGAAGATTTCATATTATTATGAATATAGCCCAAGCACAATGGGACATTGACAAATTTGATGGTGAGTAGCTAGTGACAGTTTTGTCTTAGAACTGTGTGTATGGTTTGCAGTATGTCCTTCGCTTTGCTGCCCTCTTGTGACATATGGACGGCTGGACATTTTGATAGTGAATTTATTGAGAGAAATTCACATTACATCAGCAAATGTATGTGAAAAAAACAAACAAAAAAACGTGATTTATCAAGATAATATCACCTAAAGTGTAGTTAATTTGTCTGACTCTTGACTGACAGACCAAGACTGACAGAAAGCAGGGAACGAAATACAAGATAACTGGTGAGACAGGTACCTGGACAAGACACAAATGGCTGGAGGGAGCTGATTGGTTGACATAAGAAGGGACCGGGGCTGATGAGAACAAGTGGAAACAAAAATGAGCAAAACGAGACATAAATGGCAAAGGGAAAACGTGAAAAACATGACACACACCCATTTTTAAATAATGTTCTTTTCCACCTTAAATAATTGATTCTTTTTTGCAATAAGTAGTGAAAATTTGTAATGGATGCTGCCACTCCATAAAAAATGTTTGTTATTACTTATAGGTACCACAAGATGGCAGCACTCTTTAGTCTAATTGAAACGCCTCAACATACTTCCTCGTTAACAAAATGATTTTTCTGAGTTTGGTCATGTGACATTTGAAAGCTAAGCCCTGATTGGTCGTTATCTGAGCAAAATGGACGCCCTCTGAGATGGATAAAAATGGGTGTTCCATTCCATAAACGCAATAATAAAACATATTATTGTAAATATTTTTTTTTGGGGGGGTTGACTTTACTGAGCCACAACACTGTGCTAAATAGTACACAATACTCTTTAAAGGGATTAGGTTTATTAATGTTAATAACCTTTGGGGGGAGCAGTGTTTAATCACTGGACCATCCGTGCATCTTTCTGGCACTGTGGGTGCTGTCAGTGTCTGCTGAATGGGATGAGAGTTTGGCCCGCCATTCTCCTCTCAGACATCCTCTCCACTGGGTCCAGGGGTTGATCCAGGACAGAGCTCCGTTTGTTAATCCCGCTTTTGTTTGCAGTTGAGACGCTGCTGCCCAACAGACCACATCATAAAAGATGTCTGACGGCACCACAGTGTAAGAGAAGGTCTCATGGACTCCAGAAGACCCGGCTATTGTTAGGCCTGGCGAATAAGTGGGAAATAAATCAAGTATGTCAAATTCCCAATCCAGTATATTTTATTCAACGGTGAATTGAAGGAAGCAGAGGGTGTGTGTGGTAGAATGCAGAATATGCTGCTCCTCTTTGATGTTAATCACTTTTTGGTTTCTGGACTTATTTTGACACACACACATAAGTATGAACAAATGGAACTCTCCTTACAACTAAATATTATGGTTCTGTGCAATATACAAGTTGGTCAAATTGTTGCAATTTTGGACCTAAAAAGCAATTACACCTGCCTGCTTATTTATAGATTACATGTAAATGTGCAATGTGGTGTTGCGTAATTATAGTCAGCACTCAAGTCAACAGTTAACAGCTCAGCTACAATTAACATATTTTTTCCCCTAAAATTCTATGATTACACAGTCATCAGACTTCCCGGACTATTATCTCCGACTTGGTATCCCACATTCAGTTATATTTATATATATATTTTTTGCCTACAGACACAAGCTTGTTATTCAAGTTGTTAGGGGGTGGGAGCGTGGGCGGGCTGCATTCGAGACGAGAAGTTTTGGCAGTGGAAATGTTTTAGAGGTTTTCCCCACTAATGTTGCTTCAGTCGTTCATGTCCATTCTATATTATTTTCATGACCATTTAGCATTATTTTTCAAAAATAATAAAATTGGCTGATGAAAATTGAAAATGAAAATAAAAAAAAGATGCAATTTTATGTTATTTAAAAATACTTTATTTTTCTTTAAATTTGCTAGAATAATGCTAATTAAAAACTTATGATTGCCTTGTGAATGACAGTGTGAATATATATATATATATATATGTATTTATTTTGTACTTATATATATATTTATATATATATATTTATATATATTTATATTTATATATATTTATATATATATATTTATATATATTTATATATATATATTTATATATATTTATATATATACATACACACAGTCTCCACAAATATATGCCTTATCATTACATTTATTACTGCAAAATTTTGATGTGGATGTGCCTGCTGCATTGCGACTAGAATTTCCCCCAGCACAGGCTTTCAAAGTAAGGGGTGGTCATTAATCGCGCGTTAAAATAATAGTTGCGTTAAAGGAACTTTAAATTAACTCAAAATTAACACAGTAATTGTATCACCCCTTATATATATATATATATATATATATATATGTAAAAGCAAAAGTATCAATGGCATTGGTACTTGACTACTGTATACCAATTTTCCTTGGTGTATTTTCCTTGGCATCCCATATTAATATCCCTCTTTAACAAACTGTGTTTGTTTTTTGGGGGCTGGTGAATGCAAGGAAGACACAGTGACAAATACACAGCTTCAAGCCAGCTCCTCAAAACAGCACTACATTTGCTTGCATATGCATAGGCAATGTGTGCGTGTCTTCGCCAGAATGCAAATGCAGTGTATGTGTGTGTGTGTGTGTGTGTGTGTGTGTGTGGACCTGAGCCATCTCATTTCTCCCCCAGTGCCTCCTGACTAAGCCGTCATGCACTCTGTCACATTGAGCCCAAAGCACAGTGTCTCTTTCATCCAACTCTCTCTTCCCTCTCATCTCTTTACTCTCTCGTCCCCTCGCATCACTCTCTCCTTCTCCCTTTCCCCCCCTCCTATATCCATCCTCAATATACCAGGCGCCCCGGGGACTGCCGGCGGAGATCGGCCAAGATGGTCCCGGGGTCTGTGTGTTGAACGTCATAATTAGTTATTATGCTAATGTAGCTCCCCAGCTGATTGGCCGCGCTCAGCCTGTTCCAATATCCCCCCCGTAATCACTTTATGTTCTTGTGGAGAAAACTTCATTGTGCTTATTTTGCAGAGATGGAATAAGCTCGTTAGGAAATCAAATTGTCAGTCTGTCTAATATATGAAAATTGCCGTTGTGTTTGAATTTTGAATTCAACTGCATACACATTTTTATTCAAAAAACCTTCAAAGTATTGTTCAAATCCGTCACAATTTATTCAAGCAAGAGGCACACTGACATGCTCATATGTCCATGACCTTGGAATGCATAATGCTTTTTCAATGTGTATACGCGATGCAGCACAGAGATGGAGGCTGCAGTGAAGGAGGAGGAGGATTTTCTAGATTATTTTTTCTTCTTCCTGAGAATGCCGAGCCGTGTTTGTTTTCACAAGAATGGCAATTCATATTTTGACAATTCAATCAGCCAGCACAAAATGGCACACAACGCTTCACAACACTTTTAATCAACGGAGTAGATGAGTTTTGAGTGAACGAGCAAGTTTGCAATTGATTTGATGGTCTTTTTTATCAATTGATGTCATTGGATGTTTTGGATGGCTTCCAAAAGCTTTTTTAAAGCCTTTAATCACAGAAGAAATACAATCTCTGTTTAGTTTTCATTATCATGTTGTAATATCCACTTATATTTCCTCATCATAAGAAATCACAAGTCGTTTAAACACTCATTTGTGCAGTCGTTTGTGGAGCTTTTTTGGATGTTCGATTTCAGCCATTGGCACTGCTGGACAACTGAGGTCATTTGGCTGCAATGATGCTCGGATTGGAGACATTGCAGATGAAGCAAATCCATAAGGAAAAAAACAAAGAAAAACGTGTTTTTTTTTTCTTCCCTTGGACCAAAACAATCTACAAATTGTTATTGTGTGGAACATTGAGAAATAGCTTAATTTCATTCACAAAGTATTTCTGTCTGAATAGAGAAAGCGGAAACTTTTTGCAAAGTCCACTGAAATAATGAGGTTGGCATGCAATAGCTTTTACAAGGAATGAGACCTGTAATAGAATAGAATAGATGACTATGCATCATGTATGCTACATTGTTGATAGAACAAATGCTTTGTGTGTTCTCTTCAAGGGGAACTGCGATGATTCACGGGTTAATACTTGTCTCGGTTCACCAGGGCAGAAGGTGAGTTGATCAGATTATTCGATCGATTACATTTTTAAAATTGTAATTAATTGCATGACTTCAATAGTTAACTCACGATTAATCACACATTTTATATCTGTTCTAAATGTACAATATTTTTTTCTAGGTTTTCATACTCTTGTTAAAAAAGTGGGGAAAATATTTTAAACTAATGGAAATAGTTCAAATGAATTTTTTACGTCTATAGCCGTCAATGGCAGTGAATGAGCTAAAATCTGACCCTCTGGATGTAAAAAGTATACACAGCTCTGTTCAAATGCAATATGCCAAATGTGATATAAAAAAGAGGTCAAGGTAAACTTTTTTCCGGCATTAAAATCACCCGTACAACTCAATTGGGATAAAAAAACTAAATCTTCACAGGTGATTTTGAGGAAGAGGCGGGGTACCCCCTGGACTACTCCCCATTCCTCAGTCAATCACAGTTTACAGTTAACCAATTAACCTAACATGCAGTTGTTTTTAATGTGAGAGGAACCCGAAACCCTTTGGACAGCCTGCACTGTGAGACAGATGTTATAACCATATGCTCCACCGTGCCGCCCATATTAAGTTCCATTACTCATCAATTCAAAAGCGGAACCCTGTAACAACTCTAAGCCCAATTTTTTTTTTGTCTTAATGACATTGTTTCAATTTACTTACAAGTACAAATGTACATAATATGAATTTCGGGTTTTGTTTTGTTTTCGCTGGCATAGATAATGCAAAAGATACATTATTTGTAGTAATTAAATGAGAATGAAGCTTCATGAAGCCTCATGAAGCCTCATTCTCATTTTTGACTCTTCTAGATGGCACTTAAAAATGCAGTGGAAATGTAATCAATTTCCATTGAAATGGCATTTATTTATTTAAACAAAGTGCTTTTCATGAAGCTTCATTTTCCCATCACTAGCTTCGACATCACTATCTAACCCAGGTTTTTTTTTTTAAATGCCTGTATCCCTTTCACATTTCCAGGGCTCAGCAGGGGAGCCAGGTCACCCAGGGCTACCAGGTGCACCAGGTTATCCTGGGTACAAAGGTCATTGGGTAAGATTACCTAACACTACACATGAGCATGAAATGTCTTAGCCTTAAGTAAAAGATGGGTTTAAATTTCAAGCTTGATGAATAATTTATTGGTTTGCATCTGCATATTTTTGTTTTCCCTCGTAGCGTGTTACTATAATGACATAGATGCGGATTCATATCCCTGCTATGCATTGCACTGAACAAACCATAGATAATTCTAATTCAGTCTATTTTACATACTATAGTTTGTTTTCTTTGTATTGTTGTAGGTATTAACATAAATGTTTTCTGTAGGGAGAAGTGGGAAAGCCTGGCCCAAAAGGAAACGAGGTACAATGCTTCTTGTTTTATTATTTCCTCAGCAATCCGCTGTTGATTGTTGCACATGTTTCACACATGAAGTGTTAACAGAGTTATTGAATCCTCCTGTATTCAAACTGGACCATGTGACTCATCATATGGTCCAGTGTTGCCAACGTAGTGACTTTGTCACTATATATAGCGAGTAGTCAGACCTCTATTGTAACTTTTTATCCACAAAGCAACATATGTAGCAACTTGGTGTTGCATTTGACTTTATCTTACAATGAAGAGTGAAACAGCAGGAATGTGCCAGCTAATGCTGACTGGCGTGTGCAAATGTTTCATGTTCAAATATAAAGTTTGGGTGAGGTTAGTCTTGAATTTCCCTAATGGCTACCTCGAAAAGCCTGCAAAAGGCAAAAAAATATAGTGGCTATGCTATCATGCATCATTTGGAAGCAGAGTCTGCAAAGTTTTTAATGGTTTGAAACAGAAAATGACAGTTACGGAACAATGGTTTTAGAACTTTTCTCAGCCTTACAAGCAGAGTCTCAAAAAGAAGCATCGTTTTCTTGACAAGAACAAGAATTTCATTGAGAAGCAGCTGTGTGCAAATACTTTTCCTTTTTTTTTTGGTTAAGATATATTTAAAAAAAAAAGTACATTTAACATTTGTAATAATGCATGGCATGGCAGAAATCCTCTTCTAATTCAACAAGTATGGTAAAATTGGTCTCATCTGCCAACACTGGTGGGGTGAACGACTGACTTGTACCACGTTTTGCCACCGGGAGGCAGTTGAGGTCTTTTGACTTTACTTTTAACCAGCACATACAGTATTTATGGACCCTTTCTGTCCTCCATGAAAGCCTCACATCAAAGCATGACAACAGGACAGTGAACCTACAATATAAGGCGGCTGATGATGTATTACTCCATTCCAATTGGTTCATGTGTCCAGGAGATAATATGCATGCCGATATGTGGGCATTCAATTCATTTGTGACTGTTTGCTGGATTTCCATCCTGTCTAGGGTACATCTGGTTAATCACTGCTAATCACAGTGAAGCTAAGTATAAACACATCAACTGGACATGTGTCATTCCAGAAATGGATGCCATTTTCTGCCCTCCCATAAAATTTGCATGAAATACAGAAGCATGTACTTGTTTAAAGACAAAATGTAAATGTATCTATGTAGTAGCCTATAAATGGCCAGTGTTTTTATTTTTATTTTTATTTTTTATTTTTATGATTTTATGTCCTCCCTGTAATAGCTAAAACGCTGTTATATCAAATTTTACTAAAATACTTTTAGCCATCCCAAGAATGAAGGGGTAAAAGTGAGGTACATGACAACATCAAGCTAATTGCTGTGACCGTGGGTTGACCAAAGGAAAGTACATTATTATTATTTTTCAACATTCTTTTTTTTCAGTGTTTCTACCATAATGGCGTGTCACTCAACCCTACACAGACTTACTCATGTGATCAGAAGGGCATATCAAAGTTTTTCTTGTTTTATTATCTAGCTAAGTTTGTTCTTGGCCAGTTAGCATAGCTGCTTGCATGAACACATCAGCAAAAACTGGATTTTCGGCCCTCTTACTGTAATTAGAGTGATACGTAAGTTTAATGAGTATTCAAATGGAAGTAACTTCTTTTTAAATTGTAATGAATTTTTTTCAGCACTGTTTTTGAAATGCAAAATGTGTTTTTCATGAGCCTGAGTATCAGTAACAGCCTAGGGTCACACCGGACGCATCAAAATACATGACAAAATAAAAAAAATCTTATAAAATAAATAAATCAGTTTTTCTTGAAAACATAAAAAAATTATTCAACCAATGTTGCATGGTGACTTAATTGTCCTCCAATTGTGGAATGATCACAATGCTACAGGGTCTCAGCTTCAAATCAAGTAATCAAAGCATGCGATACTCTTGATTCGGATTCTGAAATGGCGACGTGTGTGATGGCCCACCGGGGTAGAGGAAGGAAAGTAAGGAGTATCAGAGCTCGCAGATGTGTCTTTTGTAAGTCACATACAAGATAGAAAGAGTCAGGTTTGTTAAAGGTCACCGCTAGCTACTTCCGATCCCTTCTCTCTGAGGATTTCTCTTATTGGTTGCTTGAGGTAAGCATGACCTTTTCTCCTCTCTCTGTCTTTCTATTCTTTTTTTAACACACACATTTCCATCAGTTGCTCCATACGTTGTGTTTTACCCACACACTCGCAAAACAGCACAAGCAGATACACACACATTGGATGTAAACAAACAGAAACAAACTTTTGTCCTAATTGTGATGTGTCTCGTTGCAGGGGGACCGCGGGAGAGACGGCGAGGCAGGAACTCCTGCTATACCTGTAAGTGTGGCCGTCTTCTTCCGCTTCCACTAGGTGACAGTAATGCTTATGTTTCTGGCGACTGAAAACGGGAATGTGTGTTTGTGTGAATCTTAATGAGTTTATGGTGAACAAGTGTCTGCACAAGGGCACCGGGATGAGGCGAATCCTCCAGAAGAACAATGTCTTGGCTTCAAGACCTAATTTGGGAGTTATGGCCTTTTAAGGCGGCTTGGGGCTCATATTTCTTCCCAAAGCTAGTCCAAGCAGTAACCGTGCCCATGCTGATCCCAAATCATAGATTGTTCCTCTTTTTTTTCCCACTCTGTTCAAAATGGTAACATAAAAACAAGCCATTAAATAGAACACAAAACAAAACAATCTCAGCAATTGTATCCTCTATTCCCATACCCTTGAGCAAGGCACAATACCCCCAACTGCTCATATGTGAGACCATATTGCATCTCGGGATAAATAGTCTTTGTCGTAGTGTATAAAATGCATTTCATAACCAGTTGTTAAAGGTTGCCATTACTGAATTTGGTCATTATTAAAAATGATTCTGAACCAGCTCATCACTAGTCAAGGTCCTGTTTGACCTGGAATCTACTCTTAGTAATTTTTTTTAAATTAATTTTGATAATATGAACAACATCTTAAAAAAATACTACATAACCAATATCAAGCTAAAATTCAGTATTGTATATATATATCAAATTGGATGAGCACTTTCCAAATTGAATCCCGCAGGCTAACAATAAAAAAGATAATGAAGTGAAATCCTCAAAATGTTCTTCCTAAAAACAGCTTGCACTGTTTCGTGAGAACGCAGTAGAATCTCTCAACATGTTTATGTAAGCCATCACCATCAATAACTTGTGAAGATACGACGATACACATTTCTGCGTGATCTGCAATTTCCAACTTCCGAGCCAAGATTTGTATTTCATTATTTTCCTAATGCCACTGAATAAGTTCCATTTGAGACAGAGTCCAAGTATTGATTACTCTGTTATTGATCTTCACATCCCCTGAGAGGGATTAGACAATGAATCCAATCATAGTGTTAGTGTGTGTTTTCTCTATTTTTGTTAGCTGCTGTAGCTTGTATCGCATGGAGATATAGTTGTGTAATCTGGCCTGTGACACTTGAGAAATGTAAAGCAATTATATTTTTCAGTGTGCAGGTTAAATGTTGACTCTGTGAAGCCAGCGTTGAGCGCAGCTCAGCCTCCACGCAGCAAACTCCCAAAGCGAAACGTATCAGCAGTGAATCACAAATGTGTCACTGCTGAAATGTGCATGACGATTTGTCTTCCAAAAGACTTCCTAATTCCTACGGGGTGGAATAAGTATGACTCGGTAGTGCCACGTCTTCCAGTAAGAAGCCAAACATTCTTTCTTCTAGCCTGCAAAGAATATGACAGTATTCATAATCTTTTATGAATATTACATTTTCAGAGCAACATGATATGCCAGAAATGTCCAAAATATTGTACTGTACTGACAGACAAATGGAATATACTCAGTTCTAATTTTTAAGCCCTCTAGATCTCCTCCTGAATTCCAATGTTCAAGTGCATATAAGCGTAGTTTGAATTTAGTTGCCCAATCATCATCAAACGTTTGACATTTATCAAATTAAAAATAAAGATAATCTGCCCAATTTGATTAATTTTTTTAATTTTTTAATTTTGTTTGTACAAACCCAAAATAGTCTTCTAAAAATTGTTGATGAACATTCAATATATTTTTCCCACAGAAAACAAGGCTAAATGGGGATAAAAATCCCTTAGAAGAATGGCAAAAATAAAAAATATGAAAAATATATTGTGAAAAAAATCCACAAATATGCGAATCTGCGAGTGCAATTGGCAGTGGTCGACTGTAGTTTTAATTTGTAATACCACCATTCACTACTAGATGGCAGACATTGCACCAGAGCCTTATATAGAGAGAGTTTGGACAACTCTGTTTCAGCAGGGTAACAAGATGGCGTCCATATGTCATGTGACCAGCAGTTGACCAATCACGCTGTGATTGCACTTACTAGAATAATTTTCTGCGAATTTGGAATGATAAGATGATGGGACAAACAAATTTTGAGTGAGTTGATTTTTGTGAAAACATTTACAAAGTGAGTTATTAATGTTGCTTTCTTGTTCAACAGTTTTGTGCCATCCTTGAATGGTATTTTTTACGCAAGAGAGACATTTGCACTGTAAAAAGAGAAAAAGATCCAAAACGTTGATACCCGATATTTGTGAGGAATAGGGATCAGATCATTCTATTTATTTATTTTTGTATTAATCAGCCAATTATTAGGCTGATTAATACAAAAATCTTCTGGCAAAAATCTGTATCAGCATCAGCTTAAACAAATAATAATAATCAGCCCAGCCCTAAAGGTATAAAATGCATTGCGACTTTTGAACAAATGAGAAGAGAGTGGACCATTCCCACTGGTAGTTTTTTTGTTGGCCAATTGTGGGCGGCGGTAGCTGAGCTTCTTCTGTTTTCCGATGTCCCTCTGTGAGTGGTTTGAATCATTAAAATTTGGAACTGAATCACATGGCTTCAATCTACTTGTGAGCAGCACGCGAACTACTGAAAACAGGAGGACGACACAAAATAGCCTAAATACTTTTCTTTCAACAAGGGATCAAATGGTAAAAATGCTGATTTTCAACTGTAAGTGGGAATAACTTCAATGAATTGATTTTTATTGTCATTGCATATGCACAAGTACAGAGCAACAAAAGTGACTTTTAACAAGCTCAAGAAACATGAAAAACAATGTCCATACAGACCATGTTTTTGGCACTGTCCATAGGCCATATTGGAATGTGAGTCCTTAAGAAAATTTCTAAGCTTTTCGTCAGCAACCCTGGCCCATTAACTCCTCCCTTTTTCCACGTCACCTGTGCTGCCTTGACCCAGCTCAATAAAAGTGCCTCAACTCTGCACACGATGACACAGGAAATTAAAAAAATGTATCACAGGCATGTCCGAGCTTGACGCACACCTCTTGCCTCTTCGAATCTTCCTCAGTCAGCACCTCCCAAGCGTGTGCCTCATTTCCAGGTTCACACCAATATTTTAAGTCTTCCTGGAAGTAATTTGACCTTTTTTGTATGGATGGATTTTTAATTAAGCATTTTTCGTTTTTCCTGTGCTTAATCTCACACCTCGCACCAAAATCGAACATTTACAAACTCCGTCATATTGTCATGGAAGACTGGATGAGGATTCCAGTGGCATCCTGTGAAGCTCTGTGTGGAAATATTATGCTGAACACACAAAATATTGACACTGGACATTTTCAGGAAGGGGTTTACTCACTTTTGTTGCCAGTAGTTTAGACCAGCTGTGTTTGCTGAGTTATTTTGAGGGCACAGTAAATTTACACTGTTATAGACTACTTCATATTGTAGCAAAGTGCCATTTCTTCAGTGTTGAATAAAAATATCTAATAATATTTACAAAAATGTTAAATTTAGATACTGTATGTTGTCTAAATGACACATGGAGGGACAGCTGGCTGAGGTACAGCTACAAGTGAACAACTTTGACTGCAGATGCGAGTAGGCCATGTGAATCAGGTCCAACTTGTCATGATTCAAATCACACACAGGGGATCTATAAACTGGGGAAGCTCAGCAGTCGGTGAACAAGAACACTCCAGGCGGGAGTCATACACTCGTCAAAGCAGGTGGTCGATCGTTTGGATTCAGCAGTTGCGACATTGCCACACACAAATATTTCAAATTGTTTTGCTTCTGTAGAATTGCACTAAATGTTTTTCCCATGGATCCATAACAGTGGTTCTTACCCTTGTTGGAGGTCATGCATGCAGTTAGGACGCTTACTCCCATCGCTTAACTTTATATTAATAGAGCACTTTTAAACAAACACCACCCACAGTTTTCTTAATTAAGCAATAATGAGCAGATACAATGAAAACAGCAGAGGCTCTAAAATTGAACCCTGTGGAACACCACGTTCCATTATTCATGCAGTGGTGGACAAAGTACTCACTTTTTTTTTTTAACTTAAGTAAAAGTACAGGTGGAAACAATACTTTAGTAAAAGTATTTGTGGAAAAATCTACTTAAGTAAAAGTACAAGTACATTTATTGAAAATAAAAAGTAATTTTACTTTATCCCAATTCAATCATACTTAAGTAAATATAAATTAAAAACGATTAAATGATATAACAGGAAAATATACAAATACAAATTTATGAATTATTATGAAATTACTGTATCAATGACTTTTTATTGTACATTTAGAACAGATATAAAATGTGCGATTAATCGTGAGTTAACTATGCGATTAATTACAATAAAACAATTTAATGGCTTGTCTATTTTTTATACAATAAAACTTTACCTCCTTGTAGCTGTTAAGACCCACTATCACGGTTTCTTTTATCATCCAGCAGGGGAGACAAGAAGCATCATGCTCAAAATTAAATTCCGGACAACACAGCAACAAAGTGAACTTGTCTCAGTGTTTGCTACCAAACTGTTGCCACTATATTGGTTCATTAAACATCTCATCTAAAAAGTAATCTCAAAAGACACATGTTTAAATACTTTGAACAGACCAAGCTTATTTTCCTCCTTCAGCACTTGGATGGATAAAATGACTCGCCAAGGGGCCTGTTTAGAAAAATGTAATTTGCAAAGCTTTGATTTGCAATGTGATATTATTTCGGCTCGCAGTATCATTGCTAATCCAAATAATGTTCGCTAGCCATGCTTGTGAATGAAAAGGCCTCGGTAGAGGCGAGAATCATTTGTAAAACACGACACTGCCATCAGAAAAAAAGTCATTAAAAAATACGAGGAAACGGAACACTCCTCGAGTCTCCGATATATGTTAAAGTGTTTAATTCGGCAAAACAGCCTGACACAATTGGTGTTACCGGCAGATGCTGTTTTCAAAGGAATAAAAGATTCACAAATGCATTTTTCATTACGATACAGCAAGTACAAAAGGACTGTGCGAGATTGCATCGGAATAAGCAATCTAAAACGTTGTGTAAGCCAACGGCTTTGACAGGGGGAGAAAGAGCAGCTCTGCATCACCAATGCAGAGCTGCGAGCGTCGCTCCTCTGACACTCGGCTTTTGATATGTAAGCACTCATTTCTAATGTTTCTCCATTTCTTCCTCCTTGTCTTTTTCATCCCCACCCCCTCTGCTCTCTTTTCTTTCTTACACCAGGGCCAAGTGGGACCCAGGGGAAGGGAAGGAGAGGTATGTCAAATTAGACTTTGCGGTATTAGATATAATCCATTCTCTCTCACTCTGCCCCACAGTGAGGAGCCCTGACAAGCTCGTGCGCACCTTCTTTGGAAGACTAAAAGAGCCAATACCTTCAGGCCTGGGGAAATGTAACCCCCCCCCCTTGGGCAAAAATATACATCACAAAAGCATTCTTTCCCAAAGCCGACCCCATTTGAAATAGCAAACGCTTTATCGTACTGTCAGGCTGCATTATAAATTGACGGAGCTACAACGTTCCCTGTTGTGAACGCTCATTTGTCTCATTTGTTGATGATGTATAAAACGCACTTTTCCTCTGCGGGTGCATCATTTTGGATCACGAGCAAACAACCACCGCAGGCTATTTTACGATCATCTAACCGCATTATCGAAAGAAAAGAGCTGTTTGGTAGGTGGTTAGGTAGTTAAACATGGCAATTTGAGTGGAAAATGTGAAATTAGTGTCTAATTTCGTTTTCATATTGTCTGTGGGACCATGCTAGTTAGTTAGCCCTCACGATTTGTAGCCTTGTTAAAAATAATAATAATAAAATAAAAAAAGTATTGATATTTTGTATTGGGAAGTCTGGTATTTTAGCATTTTACTTAGTGATACTTTTGCTGTCCAAGTATGCTGATGGATTTTTAATGCTCCCATTCACAGCAGAGTAACTCATGAAAATACATTATTGTAATACTTTATGATAAAGACATGTCAGTAATCCTTGAAATTTACTTAAAAATAAGAACAACTCATTCCCAATGTCAATCAAGCAATTTGCCTTTTTCACAACTTCAATCACTTCCCGTCCATGTCTGTGACTTTGATTTTGTCAAAAAATAACCCAAGGATTGAGTTGTGTAGCACACCCACAATTTTTTGTCTTGTTGAAATTAGCCTTTTTTCAGCGGTGGCACATCCAAGTCCAGAAAGTAGGGATGCACGATAATGCTATTTTCAACCGATGACAATAATTTAGAAAGTGCTAATGTCAATAACCGGTAAGTAAGCCGATAATTGTTTGCAAAATTAACTTGAATACAAATGTACTTTTGAGTCCTACTATAACGCTAACATGGACAAATACATGTAAACATTGTGTAAATTGCCTTGAAGCTGAATTTTATTGATATCGCTGCTTCAAAGAAAACCAGTAACTCATTTTGAGTTTGCCAAAACAAAACAGTCATGTTTTCAAAAAAAATCTTTATTAGCTGGTTTATCTGTAGGATGTCAAAGTGGTTGATAATTGCCGATAATTATCGGCCACCGATATTATCGTGCATCCCTAACAGAAAGTAAAAACCCTGCCACAGTTTGGCTTTAGCCCCTGGTGCTAGCTAGCGAGCTACTAGCTCCCTAGCAGGTAAACGAGCACCATGGGAGCTAGCTAGGGAGCTAGCTAACACCTGAGGCTAAAGCCAAACTGTGGCAAGGTTTTTACTTTCTGGACCTGGATTTGCCACCTCTTCCTTTTTTTGCACAATAATTATCGGCCACCGATATTATCGTGCATCCCTAACAGAAAGTAAAAACCCTGCCACAGTTTGGCTTTAGCCCCTGGTGCTAGCTAGCGAGCTACTAGCTCCCTAGCAGGTAAACGAGCACCATGGGAGCTAGCTAGGGAGCTAGCTAACTAACACCTGAGGTTAAAGCCAAACTGTGGCAGGGTTTTTACTTTCTGGACCTGGATTTGCCACCTCTGCCTTTTTTTTTTGTACTCGCTCATACAAGTGAGCAAAGTGTCGACATGCCTTATAATCACCATCATAATGAAACTGCGCATATTTGAATTGTTACTAGACACCAGTGCAGATTACAGTATAGTGCTGAAGTCTTAGGCACCATTAAATCTCTTGTTTATCAATCATATGATTGCTCCTTCAGGCCAAGTCATTAAAAAACAAAGCGAGAGGTGCCCTGACACTTTCGGGGAAGGTTTATAAAAGATTGATTCCGAAAATGTGCGGTTCGATTGATTGCAGCAAAAACACGTTCTACGACTACAATGTAAGATTGTCTCTCATCTGTCCTCCTTCAGAAAGGATTGAAAGGGGATGAGGGCCTCAGGGGGCCTGAAGGAAAGAAAGGCGATATGGGCCACAATGGTCACATGGGAGCTGTTGGTTCAAGGGGATTTCCTGGCCTGGATGGCTTGCCCGGTCAACCGGGTCAGCCTGGATTTCCTGGAAAGCCCGTGAGTGAAAGTGCTCATTATTGTCTCAGTAAGAGGATTCCTGGCAAGATATAGAAAAGTCAAGTTTGAGGCCACTTGGGGTTATGCTATAAATGTCAAAACTAGATGAAGATTAAGACCTTCTTTTTAACGTGTAGCTTGTTTGAGATTTGGTTCTGTTTTTCAGGGCAAGTCGCCATCAGATGAGCATCTTGTAAAGCTCTGCACTGATGTCCTGCGCAGTGAGTATTTGTTTGCAGCGTGAAGGTCAATGTCTGAATAGGATTTACATAGATTCAAATATATTAAATACAGCAATCCAGTAACAACTGAATTGGGGACTCAATATGATTTGAAGCTATCATTACTATTAGTTCAAGTGAAATGAATTATTATTATTGATACAGAAAATGTCCCCAATAAACAATGACATAATTTTACCATGAAATATATGAGAGAAAATTCGGATTCTTTTTTAATTTTTTATGTTGTTTAAATGTTTTATTTAAAAATATATTTTTACTTTATTCTTTATTATTTTATGTTATGTTTTTAACTGTTGTTGTAAGGTGACCTTGAGTGTCCAGAAAGGCGCCTGTAAATAAAATGTATTATTATTATTATTATTATTATTAGAGTTTTTATTGGTCCTTTTGAACAAAAAACAATATTTTTTCCACTTCCACATATTACTTTTGATTTGTGTCATATTTGATACATCTGGTCACAATGCTTTAAATTCGTAAATTTTTAATAGCTGTCAAAAATTTAATCATAAACAGACGTATCAAACATATTAGTATTTCCAAAAATCAGAAAGAACTTTTCCCACTATTTATAAGCATAGGTGTCTCTCCTTTCTCAATTGGTGCACTCTTGCAAGGTTGCTGGAAAAGCCATCAGATGGGTGATACTGCCCTCTAATGCATTATCCGTGCAATGCATGTGACAGCTCATATATGTCAGGGTTTGAATGGGGCTAATTATTAGGTTGCACATTGTTGTATAACTGCTAAATGACAAAGTTCAAATTATTTTTAGTCATTATAGCATGCCCATTAGTCGAGATTTGTACAAAACCCCAACCCATTTATAGGCTCCATAATATTGGGCTTAAGACTGACATTGATATCATGGAAGTAACATGAATAATGTAGCAACTGTGCCAAGGAAACATATTAAAAATATGATTGATTGATTGATGTGTTATGATATCCTTCTCACAGCTCTTCAAGGGCATATTTGCAATTCGCCGTGATGCAGCGTTTTGGAATTCATTTGGGCGATACAAAAATGACTGGTGGAATTCCAGTTCTCCAAAATCCCAAATTGTAGATTCGGAAAATAAGCAATTTGGGGTGCGGTCATCTGCTATTATAAAAACGATAAAAGTTGGAAAAATGCTTGGCGGATATACTATCGTCATATAAAAAAAAAAAAAAAATACATCTAATTACATAACAGACATCTTTTCCACACAAATCTAATGTTCGATGGATTTTTCACTGCGGGTCGCTGCATAAGTGATTATTGATCTAACGCTGGTGTCATAGACTCAGATTGAGTACAAGCTGACATGATAATTAATCAGAGTGATGTTTTTGGGGGGTTGGAAACATAACGATGTCTTCCATTACAAACTAGCAGCTGCAAAGGAAGTCTCAGCAGACACAATTAACCGTAATGAATAGATGCGGTGAGACAAAAAGGAGGAACGGTGAGGGAACGAGACCTACCTGAGGAGGCGCGGCAGTGTCAATGATTTCGATCGGTTATGTGGGAAATGCGAGGCAGTGAGAAGCGGCATGGAGAATTTGTACGTGGGCCATGAGCTAACACACCTGTTGTTTGTATGTAGCAGGTGGTTACCATGGTGATTCTCTGATTTTTTTAAATTTATTTTTGCTAATGTGAGGTTCAGGTTTTAATCTCGACTCCGGCAGCGTAGAAAATGGAAGAGCTTGTTCTGGCAGTTTTGACAATATTGATGCTTCTAATGTTCTGTAGGTAACTGTAGTTTTTAAGCATCAAGGCGCTTTTCCGTAAGTCTACAGACTATTATCCTCCCCCATTTCACTTGAGTGATAGGAAGTGGATAGCCAACATCAGCAGACCCTCGAGGGGAAGGATGGAACGCATAATTAGCGGTGGCTGAATGGTAAACAGGATCCTGATTGGCTTCTTATTCAAGTGTGGTGGCGTAGAAACGGGGCGTTTAAGAGAATGATAAATAATAACAGTGAACTGGTTCCAGCTTGATGTTTATGTTGGACTTTAAATTGCGTTTGGAGATTTACGTTGCTATTCACAAGGCACCGTTGGACTAGAAATGCTTTAATATTGCGTCATTTGGGCGCTTCATTTGCACAACAGCAGCACTTTGGAGCCTGACACAAATATTTAAAAGCAGGTCTGGATGTGGAAGTTTTAGAAAACAACACCATTAACGTGTGTGAACACAAAAACAGTCATCTATAGAATTGCTGTTTCGTCGAATCCAGTGAGCACCGAGCGCGCCCTCGGAAATTGTCCAATTTTTGCTTAATAATTGGTCTGACAATTATTTATTTAATCTATCTTTGTTCATCTAAATAAGAGAAGCGGATGGCAGAAGGTGTAATGAATGAACGTGTATCGACTTTTGCTTTTTGTAGTGATATTATTTCAGTAGTTATTTTTGTTGGCCCTGGTTTTAAAGCGATTATTGTTTAGACTTAGTAGTAGGGCTGTGTATCGATTCTAATTTCCTCAATCGATTTGATTTCGATTCACAAGAGTTCAGTTCAATTTGATTTGGATTTTTTTCTGATTCGATTCACTTCAATTCAATCCGATATCGATTAATTATGGCTCATAATTTCTTCTTAAATTAAATTGATTAAAAACTCCACAAATATTAAATTTCAAAGGACATTTTGTGGAGTGACTGGTCAAATTATTTCGTTTATTAATGAAAGTAACAGGTTATAATCACTTGAGTGTGAAAATATTTTCATAATATAATTCAATAATTTAAATATGTATTACAAATATTCTGAATTGTCTTAAAGTGCAATTAGTCATTCATAAATGTAAGAAAATATTTTTCAATAAAGCAGTAAGAGACAAAAAAAGGCATTTAAAATGACATTTTGTTAAGGATTTATGGAAAAAAGAGATACATAAAATAATCAATTTATGGTTTTATGAATCGATGTTAGACTTGAAAAGGAAAATTTATTCGATATCGATTATTTTATTGTTATTATTTTTTACGCAGCCCTACATACTAGGGATAACAGTGATGGACAAATGAAGCTTCATGAAGCACTTGTGATATTTTTTGACTCCTCTAGATGGCACCCTTGCTTTAAAGATATAGTAGAAATGTAATCAATTTCCATTGCAATGGTGTTTATTTTAAACCAAGACCACCATCTACAGGAGTAAAAAAAAATACTGCAAGGGCTTTATGAAGCTTCAATTTCCCATCACTAAAATTTGCCGCAATATCGTTGTTGTCATGGAACAATATTAAAAGTAATCCAATGAGTAACATCTGTCTCTGCTCTTTAGCTCAACTCCCAGCACTCCTCCAGACCATGGATCGATCAGCGAGTTGTGAATCCTGCCATACTGTGAAGGGACCACCCGGTGAGCCAGGTGCCCCGGGATCCAAAGGCTCAATGGGAATCCCAGGTTATCCTGGCAGGACTGGCTCTGCAGGATACCCGGGGACTCCTGGTTTGCAGGGTCTTCCGGGTCTCAAAGGTAAGCACTGTGGAACGGCTCTTTTCGGCGACGCCGTACGGTATTAACAGGTATACCCTCAGCACAAGTCAATGCGAGTACACAGTGGCGCCTCTGAGTCAGTGGCCATGCGGGTTGTGAGTGAAGATGTGCAAAACAAAAAACGACTTTGAGAAAACAACAGCTCGGGAAAATTTACAGCTGCTTTCAGCTACGATTAAAATCAAAAGAGTGCCAACAGCTAACAAATTGGATGTGTTGATGCTCAATGTACCCCGTAAAACAAGCTTATTAAACAAGTGAACACCAGTAAAAGTCAGCAGAGCAAAATAAAATAAATACTGCGTGCAAAACCAACTTAATGAGCTGCTTTTGATTTATCACCCCTTCAAGTGGCTAATCATCCGTGGAAGATGCCGAACTATAACATCTCACTGTTGGATGTGATTTCACCTTGTTAGTTTAAGAGAAGACAGCTATTAAAAAAAAAAATGTCTTGGTGGATAACTGTGATGTTGATTAAGAGGCAGCACGCGATCCTGAAAAGTACAATAAAAGCAAGGACTAATACTATAGAGCAGTATTTTATTGTGACATTAGAATATGGAAATAATCAACTCTCCAAGGCACGGATGCAAATGTGTAATTTCACTCATTCTCAGTGAAATAAATACATAAATAATTCTGTCACCCTAAAATTGGAAGAACTTTTCTAAAGTGACCAATAATTAACAAAAATGAAAATATTAAAAAATATATTTTGCACAGGTGCTACAAGGTTTTCCATGTAATTGACCAATGTCTACTAAAATGGATGTGTTGGCGCTAATGGTCGGAATCCTGAATCTGTGAAGCCACATGGTATAAATGTGTGTATTATTATGGGATGGTAGCAAAAAAAATTAAAAATAAAATCCTGCACAATGACACCTCACTTATTAAAATTGTACTACTACAAGCTGAGATATTCAAATTTAAATGTGGCAATTATCTGTCCTTTTGTTGCACAAACAGCCCAAGCAACAGCCAATCAGGTGAATTCGGAGATGAGGTTAGTCTAAGCCAATCACAAGCTGAACTCTGATCACGTGACCAGTGATTTTTTTGTCCGTTTCCCGCATCTCACTGATGCATTAGGAGAGTTATAAAATGGAGTGGGCATTGATGGATGCTGAAACGAAGTGTTTTTTTTTGGCATTTTTGTAGCAATTAGCATTAGAATATAGCTAAGTTTCATCTTATTCACAAATCTGTTTAAAACACTGGGGAAAATAGTTTTTTTTCAACATGGCCCTATGGTTGATCTCTTATACTCTGCTGCCATTTGCTGTCCGTTCTTTTGCAATAACTGCCATTGCTTTAAGCATCATCTTCAGGTCAGAGGCTGCATCAAAGCCTTCTGTATGATTTAAGAAAAACGTATAAATATGTTTTTGGGACCACGGCAATATGCAAAATAGAACGTTTTTATATGTTTTTGGGAGCAAATGGTGGAAAATATCCAATTCATTGTGACTTTTAAAGCAATTTCCTTTTGTGACTTATTTCGATTTTTAAGTAGACATGATTTGTCCCTAGGTGACATAGGAGCAAGAGGGTTCAAGGGCAGCAAAGGTGAGGGTCACCAGGGACGCCCAGGACCACCCGGACAGCTAGGTATGTCAAAATCATAGAATCATCTTCTCCTTTGACTAGCCTGCAGCCATTACTGCATTTGTAATTTGTGTTGCAAATGTTTCAGCAACTAACCACAGCTTTCTGACATCAGAGCTCACTTTTAATGGAAATGCATCAAGGACGTTCCATTTTTAACAAATATGTGGGCAGACGCTTTTTGTGAGCGCTTACATAAGATTGTTTGGTGATGTTATGTATTTGTGTTTTTGCATAGCAGTCAATCAAATGAAAACTAAATGTGCCCCATCAATTATGCAGAAAACCAAGTAGGCCAGTCGTCTGTGTTTTTATTCTTTTTTCATTCCTTACTTATTTATTTTTTTAACTAAAGGTGCTCGAGGTCCTCGTGGCTTTGATGGAATTGGACAGCCAGGCAACCAGGGAATTCCTGGCAAACCAGGCCCCCCCGGAGATCCCGGTAAAAGGGGTAATCCAGGGACACCGGGGATATGTGACTTATCCATGTGTTATCAGACCTACAACCTAAGGGAACATTACAGCAAAGGACCCAATATCTGATGGCATTCACAGCAGCGTGGGACACAAGCGCCACTGGCTTGAACACCCACATGTATCCAGAGGCCGTTTACTGTATCACTGATTCATGTGTGCCTGTTGCAGAAGCACGTTGCGCGCGGCACAGCAACACTGGAGGCAGAAATAACCTTGTACGTTGAGTCAAACCGAAAATGGGTGGCGCATGATTCATAGTTACAGAAATCATGGTCAAAACATCAGCTGAGGGGGGGGGGGGGTGTCCTGCGATACTAATTCTACTCTTCAGTTGGAGCAGGTTTATACAAGAGCGTGCAACTGCCAATGTTCAGTAAGCATTTTGGATTGGCGAGTACGTTCGAACGTATTTAACTCATTCACTCCCAGCCATTTTCACTGAAGCAAGCCCCTTCGCTCCCGGCTGTTTTATTGGATTTCGACAGATTTTGCTAAGCCCACAGAATATTGTGTTCTATCGCTATAAAAACATGGAACCTACCAAAAGAAAGATTAGAGTCTCTAATTTCATCAGGAAAAAAAGTACATTTTTATTTGTTTCTGTTTTGCAGCAAATAGCATTAGAATATAGCTAAGTTTCATCATTATTCACAAATCAGTGGGGAAAACAGCTTGTGACAACATGGCCCTGGTTGATCTCTTATACTCTGCTGCCACCCACTGGCCGTTTTTTGTAATAACTACCATTGTTTCACCCGTTCTATGCAGTTCAAAAAATATTAAAAAAAAACTTATAAATATGTCTTTGGGAGCATGGTGATATTTAAAATAAAACATATTTATACTTTTTGGGAGCAAATGAGTTAAGTACGTTTGAACGTACGCGCAAATACCTACAAGTACTTGTAGGCTAAATGCTACAAACATAGCATATTTTCCCATAATGCCGCATCTAATTCATGCACTGCAGACATAATATTAAATCATAAAAAATACAACTAAACAATGTTTTTGTACTTAATTTTCGAACGTATTGGTATAATGTGGGCCGTAGCATTATGTTAAGTCCCATACCATTATGCTATGCTAAGTTTGCAAGTATGTTCAAACGTATTTGCGAGTATATTCCAACGTATTTGCGAGCCAGTCAAAAATGTTTACTCCACATTGGCAGTTCCACGCTTCCGTAGGTTTATTAGTTCAAAAGGCCCAAGTGTCATTAATACAGAGTAGCACCGATGTTTAGGACTTAGTTGTGTTGTTTTTGTGTAGGTCGGCAGATGAGTAGTTGGTGAGATTGAAGGTTAGGCAAGTAGCGGTCCAATAAGACACCTAAAATATTTTGTACCACCTAAAAAAAAATATATACGGGAAGGCAGTAGGCCTGTTCATCAAACAAAAGACACATTTTATTCCTAAAAAACATTGAATATTGTTGTAAGCCACTGTAACATTATGCAATTTGAACATAACACGGCACTTAAATATAGGAAAATGAAGACTGTACTACAAATAGCACCAAAATAATTTCTTTAAAAATAAATATACGATTATTTGCATATTGAAAACTCCACCTATTCCGCTCTAAAACTTGAACACAAGTCTAATGTAGCATTAATCAGTTTACAGTATCAACAAGTTATTTCTGCCTTGAGCGCTTTAGTGCTGCCCCATATTAATGATTGTATGAACTGTATGTTCTTGAAAAGTGAATTTAAATATCTTTTACGAGAATCAATATACATCAATTTCATCTTGTTATCTAAGTTGACCTTCTACCACGACCCAATAGAACATAGATGCGTATTTAAGTGAGAGTTACGGCCTGTATGCATTTAGGTCCAGAATTGTTTGGAAAATAATTTTCCCCAAATCACTACCATCACAACATATTTGAAATAAAACAATCAATATGTCAATTAAGTGTAGACTTTTATCTTAAATTAACATATTTGGTGTTAAAAGATGACAATCCCTTAAGCCAGAAAACCTCAATTATTGCACAAAATCACATTTTGCTACAATTGTACTGCATATTTGTGGCTCTTGTGATGGTTTATTTCAAATCCATTGCAAAAGGCAAAATCCCAAACTTGTCCAAATACTTCTGGAGCTGGATGTACAGGTTGTTATCTTGTCTGATGAATTTTTGATAACCGTCTTTATTACAAACACAAAAGATTTGCGCTAATCTTAATCTGTCACTGAGATAAAAAAGAATCCTGTTATTTATATTGACTAAGTGATACTGACAGGACTCGCATGGAATGTCTGTGCACGTGTAGAAGAACTTTTCAAATCCCTAATTTACCTCACTTACACTATATGATCTAGGCATTTCTATGTATTAACTTTATTAAATGTACATCTTTTCATATTTTAAATAGGGGCCTGTTACCTGCTGAACAAAATTGCTTTTTAGCACACATTCTAAATGTCTGCTTTTCTGATTTGTTATTAAATAAACACATTCCGTTTTTTTCTTCATATAGTGGCCATATATATTTACAGTCATTTCCAGTGTTATTTGAATAGAATAGAATAATGACACCTGCGCATAAGGGGGTTGCCATAACGGCCCACATGAATGTACATAGTCCAACTTCCCATAGTTCTAGTAGTCAGACATTCCTAATCCATTGAACCAATTATGTTACATTTCCAGTCTGGGTCTGACAATGTAATTGGAATCCAACTGGGACATCATTGCCCATTGATATACAGTCACCTCCCCTATATTTGTGGTTTGGCACTGATTTTTGAAGAGGAATTTATCATCTGTTAGTCACTGAAAAAGTTTTTTGTGTGTGCTCAGTTCAAAGCAAGAACAGTATTGCTTTGTTACCATCTGGTGGCCTCTTGCTGCAACGATGAGTTGAGGAGCAGACCCTTATCGCTAATTGTTTCAGTTGTTGTGCTAGCTATCTAGCTCCCTAGCTAGCTCCCATGGAGCTCGTTTACTAGGGCGCTAGCGAGCTAGCTAGTCAGCTAGCACCAGGGGCTAAAGCCAAAGGAGGAGCTCAAAAGTCTTGGTCCCTTTCCTCCACTAACAGTGTGCGTTCACTTTAGTTTACTCAAGTTCAACCCACAATTCACTATTTTTTCCATCTTAATTTGTGTGATGTTTTATGTTACAACCTGTAATGTGACTTGGTGAGTTACAGCCGCAGTCGTCACCAATGTAGCCTTCTAGCCACAACTGATGATTTGTATGCATTACTTCTGTTTCATTATTTTTCGATGGAC
This sequence comes from Leptonotus elevatus, assembly GCF_054856555.1. Taxonomy (NCBI): domain Eukaryota; kingdom Metazoa; phylum Chordata; class Actinopteri; order Syngnathiformes; family Syngnathidae; genus Leptonotus; species Leptonotus elevatus. The sequence goes on from NC_141259.1 coordinate 9,410,629, forward strand.
TCAAAGCTGTTGAGAGTGGAATCACATGCCGCTTCCAAGGTCTTTCAGATAAACTCAGACATTTACAGCTGTCAAGACATAACAGCATTTATTTCACACAGATGCAGGTAGCTGCATGTAGCATTCGTGATAGCTTCTCCAGACAAATTTGGCTCAAACTGAAATTGAGCAGATTAAATTTAGTTTCCTTGGAACAACTGGCTCTTCTCTCAATTTCCACAGGAAAGAGGTTTGGGACAAAACGTCAGCACAAAACTGTCATTTGGAACTGTCAAAAATGCCTTGTGGGATAACAATCCTAACAAGCGTCTCTCTCCGGGGTTCGTGCATCAGGAAGCCGCTTTCTAAATGATGCTTTTCACTTTCATGTGGTACATTTTGTCAGAGTTGGCAAGTTTCAAAGTAGTCCCCAGAACTATTCCAGACGTTTTCATTTTTTGGTGTGCATGAGGGCAAATATTAAATAGATATTGAAATGTTCAACCGGATGAACAGCAGGTCAAAGAAACCTTTAGAAGCACAAAGTGACACTCATGTAATCACGTATGTCCATGCTGACCATCCTATTTTTGCACCGACAAATAATGTTGACTATATTATAAAACTATTATTCTAAATCTAATTTGTGCATTATATTAGCGAAACAACAGTTTTATGTGTTTCATTTCCCCCCCCATTTATCGTACACTGTGAGCCATAATTGTTATATTGATATATTCTCAAAACTTTGCCTTTAGTTGCTCATTTGTATTGATTTTGTTTTTTTCTATCCCGGCAGTGCAATGACTTATGAATAGCCTTTGTATTTGTTTATCACTTTGGAGTACTTTCCCAAAGCCATAAATGTATTTGTAATATATCCTGAGATGATAAGTTGTAATTTGTATTTTGTTGGGCATTATTTATCTATATATCAGTGAGTAAATGTTTGTTGATAGTCGGAAGATATGATTGCATTGCATTGCAATGTTTTGTTTTGTTTACAAATGTATTTTATATGACAATAAATATTGTTGCTTGAGGGGTTTTGGTCCATCTTATTTATATTGCATGCAGACGCTGAACTTATCATGCTCAATATAAGTTATTAATGGAGCTAGAAATAGGTACATTTAATAATCCACCCACTGTTGGGGTCATAAGTATTCAGCCCTCCATACAAATAGCCATATTTATTAGCTACTAGCTTGATAGCTAGCTAGTTAGCGAGATAGATAGATAGATAGATAGATAGATAAAACCTAAACAAAAATCCTCCATCAAACCAAACAGAAGTCACACACGCATACACAAAAAGCCACATTATTCTGAGATACTTCCTTCCCCTTGCTGTCTGATTTATCATAGGGTGACTTGAAGTCACTGTGAGTCAGCTCACTGCTTCGCTGGAGTCCTCAGAGTCAGACAACAAGGACAAGGCCAGGCGGTAAGTCAGCTCTACTTAGCATGATATTCATTCAAACAAATGTGTGCCTTTTTCACAAGAAGTCCACCCCTGAAGGTTATTCAGTTGTGTGTGGTGTTTGGTAGATTTGACGATTTGGTCCCTCCTACCTCATTTTCACATTCTATTCGATAAATATTGCTAATACCTATTTCTTTGACAAGCTTTATTTCTTACAGATGGAGACAACAACGTACGATTATGACTATGATAATTACAGTGATGATCCGGCCACACTTGTTGCACCGTGTAATCGGGATGTTGACAACTATGTGGGAGCTCAGCTGTCCATCCTTTACTACTTCATGTTTCTCTTCAATCTCTTTGGCAACGGACTTGTCCTGACCATCATCTATCGGTGAGTGAACCTTTGAGATGGAAAAATTAGGAAATTATTAGTTTTATGTATTAAAATGTGTGGGCCACTGTGTACTTATTATTGCTTATATATATATATATATATATATTAGGTCGGAACAAAATAATCAAATAGAAATAGCATCAAGTATTCATGCTGAAAGAGATGAACACTTCACCTACTCAATGGCTACAATTTCAATCCTCCAAAGAAAACAACAATTTCCACTAATGGACTCCAATTGGCCAATTATTGGAGTGCAAAGTGGCAGTTTGTGTCTTCCCATAGGAAAAAAATGTACAGATAGCTCCTCATATAGAAATGAAATCAAATACGATAAACAACTCAAGTATGAAGGCAATGCATTACTTTTGAGTGTGCCACTCCACATTTGAGCATTTTATACTCATACTTTCAGGCATCATAAAATGGGTGACGGTCTTTATATATCCAATTCAAAATTACCCCTCAAAGCTCAAGTTTGTCCATGTAATTATATAAAAGACAAATGGGTAGCAAACACAGTATAATGACCACATTATGCCCGTTCCTTGGTCAACATGAAGGACTATTAGTGCGACTCACTAAATAGACTCCATTGATTTTCAAGATCAGCATGGGTTAATGATAGCTCGTGACGAATTTCGACATATAATATTCAAATTCAGGGTAAATCGCCGCCTAAGGAATGGAAGAAACCAAGGACCTCTTGTATAAAATATTTCACTCCCGCAGGAGTCTAGAAAGTGAAAGACATTTAAGCAGCTTAAAAGCTTCATGTCACACATAAAATGGATGATTGCCGCGGTAACATGGCTCGTTAACACCAGGGCCGGGCATAATAATCGATTAATTGATCGTTAAGAATGTGTTCAATTGTGTGGAATTGATTGTTGATTAATGGAGTCCTGAAGCAGTTGAGGCAAAATGAAGTGAACTGCTGTAATTGGAAACACGAGTTTAACCGTTCAGCGTTTATTTCCAGGTATTTACATCTGCATCTGAAAAAAATATGAAGATGGCATTCTTTCTTCTTCTTTTTTCTTGAGTTTGCGCTCTTTAATTCACCTGAAACCTGTTAAAAATCCCAAACCCTTCACCTTAACCGGATACTTCAGAGTCCCGCCAGAGTCGTGAAGTTGTCAGGAGATCAGAGGAAGGATCAAAGGAAAGAAAGATGAAACAAAGTGAAATCCATCAGTTACAAAAGATCTTTCACCAATCCCAGAAACCTCAAGAGGCCAGAGGAAAGACTAAAGGAAGGAAGGATAGATGAAGCAGAGTGAGATACACCAACACCAGCCTCCAGATGGCATTATTTGTAACGAAACGCCAAGAAAGTAACGGAAAACGAACGTGAACTAAACTGCAGCGAAGAAGATGAATTAATGACGTGAACATTGAGTAGCTGCAAATCTGCTTGCATGACTGTGACCTTTCGACTTCATGAAACTTTCGTCTCCTGTGCTGCTTCTTCCAGGCTTTCCCAACAGCCTCTTTCAGTTATTTGTTGGGGATTACTCCCTTCAGTCTTATCTTAAACAGGTAAAAAGCCAAGCGTGACGTTACCCGAGTTGTTTGGATCATAAACAGTCAATTTCCTTACACTTTGCTAAAAATTCATCTCCACTCATCTGTCCAGAAAACCTTTGCCCAGATTTTTTCATCTCTGAGTTTATTATTCTCGGTGAGGACAAATTGTTCCGATATTCTGATACAGCCGCCGTACTTGACTTCATGGAGTCTTCTGATAACAGATTACAATACTGTAACTTTACCCCGGACTACTTTACACTCTCACAGTGGGTTTTTGTCGTTAACTGTTGCTGTCTTTCTTCATCGAGACGTTCAATGTCTGTTGTCAGTGTTTTGTTGCTTCTCCAGCAAGTATTAAATCCAACTAATGCGAACACTTGGGTTTTATCTATTCAGCTGTAGTCAGTATCTTAAGGTTACATTTAAATTTTGGGGTAATTGGAAAAGGGTCATCGTCGTGCATGACACCAACCACGATAACAACATTTTTTATCAAGGATTGCAGTTGGCTTCAGGCGTGCTTGTAATCAAATAAATAATAGCAACATCGTATTAAAAAAACACAACTTTTTGCCTTATGGCAAATTAAAATTTTAGAGTTAGTCATGACTTTATAAATCTGTCAAATAACCTTGCTGGAAAGCAGATACGTTAATTTAATAATTCTACCTCCTCAGTTATATCGTATTCTAAACATAATGTATCATCAGCATCCTAGCTATCAATCGTTTGCTGATATTGTTAATGCTGCTTAGCTCAATTAATTATTTTATCCTTTTCATCGAAACAATTTCTAATACATATTTTGATATTTAAGATGGACCCTCTTCGACAAAATCAAGGCAATAACAAGCCTCCCAAAGTAACATCCTGTCAAAAGTCAGTCCTACAAAATAAAAGCACATTAGTATCATAACAGTTTCGCCGCACTTTGTTTAGCTGTATATTGGCCTATTTGGCAGTCATGCTTCAACAATTTTTTTGCGTGTTTAATGAGTGCAACGTTTAAGAAGCAATCATGCGATCCAATTAAATGTTGTGAAATTGTGTTATTATACAGTGCACTTTTATTTTGACGGTCTCATTTGTCATATAGTAGAAAAGTGGAAAGATCTGTGTGGTGCTTCTTCTCGGGTTGTTGCCTCTCATGCAGTGCAAATAAGGTAGGATACTGTGTCTTTGTTGTTGCTTTGATCTTAATTAGCCTGAGGAAAAAAAATGAGAAAATGCTTGCTGGTGAGAGTGTGAGTGAGGCAATAAAAATTATAATTTTTTTTTTAAAAGGGTTAGGATGATGCAAAGCAATTTGGAGCAAATTGACTAACAGAGCAATTCATCTTTTAAATTACTTTTTATTTTTTATTATATTTTTTTTTAACAGGAAAAGACAATATTACCAGGATTGAAAACAGACAAAATAAAAATCACCTGAATGCTAATTTCCCTGTTATTATGGGGGGAAAAGTCACTTTTTCCTCCTCGTTTCCTTCCTTTGTTAAAATTAATGAGCAACAATCAGCTGTCATGTTAATTTTGTGTGTTTTTCTTTATAAAAGTGTGTTACTTATTTCTTTATTGTGCTACATTGTTTTTGTTGTTGTTGCTTTTTTTTAAGGTAAGTAAAACTCGGTTTATGGGCTGGGATGGATTAATTGTATTTCCATTCATTTGAATGAGAAACATGATCTCGGTTTATGAATGAACCAATGTTTACGCCACATCGGATGTTTACACAGATACACCCTGACTGATTTTTGATCTCATCTTTCTAGGTTCGAGAAGGTGACCACTGTTACCAACATCTTGCTGTTAAATCTGGTCATGTCCTCCCTGATCTTCACGAGCAGCCTTCCGTTTCTCGGAGTTTACATGCAGCTCTCCGACTGGATCTTCGGCAAAGTGATGTGCAAGATAGTAGGCACCGTCTACTATCTGGGCTTCTACAGTTCCGTCCTGTTTTTGACTCTTTTGACCTTTGACCGCCACCTTGCTGTCGTTTACTCCTTGAGTACATCTCGAATGAGGAACCAAAGTTACGCTTTCATCTCCTGCTTTGCGGTGTGGTTGGTCAGCAGTTTGGCATGCATTAAGCCCATGATTCTCCACACAACTTTCATGAATTACATTCACAATAATACATACTGTCAAGAATATCCTGGAGATTTCCCTTCCATAGATGTGTCTCAGGTAAGAAGATTTGGGTTTTACATACACCTGTTACTTTTCTTCCTTTCCCCCCTGGCAATTATCGTTTACTCCTACATTAGAATCGCCGTCACTGTCATGTCATCAAAATTGGTGACCAAGTTCAAGACAGTGAAGCTGGTATTCGTCATCGTGATGCTGTTTTTTATCTGCTGGACCCCATTTAACATCGTCCTCCTCATACACGACGGAACCCCAAATTGCGAGCAGGAGCAGAAAAGGAGCTACGCCCTTCACATAACGCGTAACTTTGCTTACATCTACTTTTGCGTCAGTCCCATCTTTTATACTTTTGTTGGGAAAAAGTTCCAGACTTACTTCAGACAGCTGATAATGAAACACTTCCCTCAGTCAAAGAAGTGTTTGAGAAGCTCTCGATACAGTAGAAGCAATATGTCCACTAAAAGTACAGCATACTAGTTTTAAGAATGGAGGAGGTTTCTAAAAACTGTTAGATTGCATTTTATAGTATCCGATGCGAGCAACAGAAACATATTTCTTAATAAATGAGTTCAAGAAGGAATCATATTTTATTCTTTGGTACACCAAAATGCTCACAAGTCAATGTGACCCAGCATGTTTAAAATGCATCCATTTTTCCATACCACGTCATATAGTTGCAATTTTTTTGTTTATGTTGATCTTACTCATAATTTCATTGCCGTACAAAATTACAATTTGACAGTTACACTTTAATCGGTCAAGAAATAAACCACAATGCTCAAATAGCATTTCATGTGAAGCAAAGACTGTGCCCAGTACAATTATAATGAATAAATATGATTTTGTATAATTATTATTTGTTTTTGACATTAACATTGTGACGGTGACTAAATACAGACAGAGGAGGTATGCTTACGGTATCTAGCAAATGACGGAAAAAATTATTCTGTACATAAAATGTTTTCATTTACACGTTGGCTTTCCTGCTGTCTTATTACTTCCACTTACAAATTGGTTAGTTTGAAGTTTTGTCCTATGATTTAAATCAGTGATGTGCGGTCAGGATAGGCAAGGTAGGCACTGCCTACCTCAGGCTCAAATGAAAGTTAAAACCATTTGGCTTTTTCTATTTATTTTAATTATTTATTTTATTTCAGAAAGCCTACACTACCTATAGATTTAAAAGTGACAACATTTGATGATTTTCATACCTCAATTAAAAATGACTCATTACTTCGTTTTGAGGGAAAACGCCATCTTTTGAAGGATAGGAGACCAACGCCTTATCTACCGGATCTTCAGCAAAGTAAGGGACAAATAATTATTGGTACTTTTCACAAAGAATGGTGCAAAAGGAAATATTGGCTTTGTGGATGTGCTTCGATTAACTGGCTGTTTCACTTGACATGGTGTTTGGCATTGATATTGCTAGCTTGATTTTGTGTGGAATTGTGCTTTTAAACTTTATTACATTCTTTCCGGTCGTCTGGGCTGGTTTGAAATTGTCAGTTTTTTTTGTTGTGCGGCAAATGGGAGTGCACTGCATCGTTTACTGTGGCTGGCAAAAATAGTTTGAATGTATGGCATCTTGTATCTCGAGGTCAGGCTGAGTGTCCTATTTAGAGCTCATTGCACGTCACTGATTTGAATTAACTTAGGTGATAAAGTTGAATTTGAGTAGCTGAACTACCAGAAATAATGTTGGTAGGGGGAAAAAAAAAGGTCAAGAAAGGATTATGTTAATAAAACCAATATTGCAGGACATGCTGTTTTTCCTCATTTCTGAACATACTGATCATGTTAAAGACTTCTTACAATTCTTATCAACAACGATTTAACATATAAATACAGTGTTTACATTTTCAAATGATCACTTCTATCACCTTCCAAGGAAATCACTATCTCCCATTTTTTTTTTTAGAACACTCCTTACGGGCTACCAGGTGCCGGTGGGCATCATGCTGGTGACCTCTGATAAAGACGATCTTCCCCTTGAAGAATTTAGAGGCATAGCACTCAAAGAAGACGCCTCTCTTGTATAAATAATGCTGGTGTTCATCACCGCAACTATAGTGGCAGTAACTCCAAAGAAATATTACAAGCTGGCCCAAGATTAGTTGCGAAAATATACAGCCTACACGACAGCAGCAAAAAAAGAATTTATGTCGCATCTGCAACCATACTGTTGCCTTTCATTTATCACATTCCCATTGTGTCGTCCCAGCATGAGCTCTGATTTAAAACAGAGGTAGATCACCGGCAGAACTACCCTCCAGCCTTCAGTGGCTTTAAATCCCTTCGACTGAGCTTCACGCCATGTATGCTGGCTGGTGATAAACTGTTCGCCTAAATTTCTGCCTTCCTCCACTTGTTGAAGAGATAGGGAAATATTGAAATGAAGCTGTCACGAATGAACTACAGCCAAGTATTGTGTGAAAGTAAGAGGGGCCTTGTATTTCACAAGTCTAGTTATTACACGAGTGGGAGGAAAAAAGGAAGTGGAATCTTGTGCCAAAGACACTTGGGGGTGGACAGAGGTATTTATAAGCAGGCGGGGAAAAAACAAACATGCGGCACGTCATTGTTGGAGTCAGACTTACCATACAGCAGGGGTGTCCAAACCTTTTTGTACGGGGATGGCGTACAGAAAAATGGAAGAATGCCAAGGGCTACTTTTTAAAAACAATTTCTTTTTTTTTACTTCAATTGATTAAATACGCAATTTGATATACTTCTGGCACAAAAAAAAGGCATACTATACAGTAAGCTGACCATTTTTTAAACAGTTACATCAATATATATTTTCTTCTGAAATTTAATTAGAGATGGCAAATCCAGGTCCAGAAAGTAAAAACCCTGCCACAGTTTGGCTTTAGCCCTTCGTGCTAGCTAGCTAGCTACCTCTCTAGCAGGTAAACAAGCACCCGGGGAGCTAGCTAGGGAGCTAACTAGCTAGCACCTGGGGCTAAACTGTGGCAGTCTAGCTCGCTCCCTGACAGGTAAACAAGCACCCGGGGAGCTATCTTAAGGTGGCCAGACGTCTGGATTTAGGCCGGACAGTCCTACTTTTCAGTGATGAGTCCGGCCTCCTGCGCAACCCTAAGCCGGACGCTAGTTTGTCCGCCTTTGAAGAGTGAACTGTGTTATAGCGAGGGAACACTTATTCATTTTTTGAAATATGTCCTCCTTTTTGACCTTATGGAAGTGGCCACCAGGAAGCTACCTAGCTATTACCTGGGGCTAAAGCCAAACTGTGGCATGCTAGCAAGCTTCCTAGCAGGTAAACAAGCCCTCAGGAAGCTAGCTAGTACCTGGGGCTAAAGCCAAACTATAGCAGGGCTTTTACTTTCTGAACCTGGATTTGCCACCTCTGACTAGTGTTTTGAAAAGAGATTGCATTATTTGAGTCATAAATACTTTGTACTTTATTGCCTTGTGAGCCGTGTCAATTTGTATTTATTTTTGGTCATGTTGTGGGCCCTTGAAAAATGGATGATGGAAGCAAGCCGTAGTTTGGATACAACTGCCATACCCTTACCGTACAGTACAACAGTTATGTTGACATTTAGAGTATAACTATGATAGGAAAAAAAACCAAATCATGCTATGCAGAGGGGTTATTCATGGGCCAATGAAAATAAATACGATTTAGGCTTTTTATGTGTTGCATGATCGTTGCTGGCAACGCTGCCAGTTTAGGAGGACTAATTTAAAATTATACTAAAATTGGCAGCTGTCATGACTTTTCACGGCCCTTCCGATGATCCCACTTTACCAGTATGTAACTTTGGTCTGCAGATAAAGAAAAAAGCAAAGGAAGAAAAAAAAAGCAAACATTAACAGCCAAGTACACTGTTCCCCTGGGCTACAGTCAGTCAACTCCAATAGTAGCCTGTTGGAAGGCATCCAGCACCTACAGCCATTACTGTGCCAGTCATCTAATCCAGCAGCTCCCGAATTTGTCAGCTCGCCAGCACGCGCGCTTCCAAGTAGTAAACAGCCAGACTGCAACACTAAGCTGCCTTTTTTACTGCGTGCTATTGACTCTACATACCGCCGTTTAGTTTTCCTTTGAGAAAAGGCTGTGTATAGTGCTATTGACGTGGTGGATAACAAATGTTCACTGAATATCAATACTACACCTTTAGTACCATCAGCATCACATACAAAAACACTTGAATCAAAGTTTAGAGAAAAAATACTGTTAACTTTTTTGTTGGGATGGCATTGTTTTGCACCGATGTTACGCAGGTCCCATCCCGGCGTCCGTTTGTTTTTGTTTTTTGTCATGTGTACTGTACTGTATGTCAATTACACATTTGGCACAAATGACAAACCAGCTTCTAGTAGTTGCTTGCACCGAGCAAAAAAATGTTGGATAATAGTGACTGCATTGCCTTGTTTAGCGCTGTTGAACTGATTACAACAACCTTTTTGAAGCTGTGTGACATATGAACCCTTTCTTGACGGTAGGCACGCAAAAACACTGTATCTCCTTAAGCAGCACTTTAATCAGCTAGCCTTAAAGGTTGGTGTTCGGAGATTTGATTCATTAATCAAGCTATGCCAAGACAAGAATAAGATCAGCTAGGTGTCGCAAAACGGGTTCTCCTAACTCGTTATCTGCTACAGACTTTGTTGTGGAGTTGTTGTAACAGAGATTTGAATGGAAATGATTCTGCTAGCGTGCTCCTGGAAAAGCACTATAACATAGTCAGCGCAGCTGAGATATAACACAGACGCTATTATGGCACAGACGACAGTTGGGAGTGAAGATGGAATTTTAGAGTACCATGGGATGCCATGTAAACTGGACAGCCATTAATATCTGTGCAGTTCAGTATAATAGGAATTGGAGTCTTTTTGTGTACATAGCAGTATGCAGATCACTTGCATGAACCACTGATAAGGACCCATTAGAAATGTAATTACTATTTCTTCTCCAAATGTTCCCGCCGCTGTAGAGGATCACTTTATGTTCTGAATGCCAGCTCGCCCCCAACTCTTTTCACGCGTGACAGGAGGAAGAAAGAAAATAAGGAAGAGGACTTAAGTACTTGCCAAAAACTTTACTCCCATTGAGATGGGCCAGAAGAAAAGAGATCCCTCTCGTTTCACCTTCATGCTGTGTTTCATTTTTACTTTTTAATCGAAGTGTCAAGAAAACTCTCAGGGGTCATCCATTTGAGGGGAATGAGAATTAATTGGAGGATTAGAGCCACATTCACCCGGCACACAGCCTTTGCTGATAACATGCCTTTAGGGAGCGCAATGCTTTGACTGAACGAGTGACTGACTGACTTCTGGGCACGCGTGGATCCACATCAAGATTCAACTTCTCTTTCAGATCTCCTGTTCAATGTAAATCCACCTGGAGAACTACGGATAGCCCTGCCTGGTTTTGGAACTGAGCATCACATATTCCCTCCTTCATAACCTTTCTTTCTTAAAGAGTAGGCAGAAGCTGCAGGCAAAGGTATTGCATCTTTTGGGCTTGAAAGGCGCATTTCATGTCTGTGTTCCAACTTCCAAATGTCTCAGAAATGAGAACTGAGCTTACGACTGAAACTGACAGTGAATCTTGCATTTAGTTGGATGCACTGCAGCTACAGCATAGGACGGCTATGCTCATTTTCCATTGCACAGTACCAACTTGGCTTCAGCTCGACTAGCTATGGACAGAAGTTATAATAGTTGTAGGTGTTTTATTTATTTTTCAAATTCCCTTTTTTTTATGCTTAAAGTAGTTTGAAGATTTTTTTATTTCCAATATTTTTCAGATTTAAAAAAGGTCACTAAATATTTTGTGATAAAAAGCCAACAAAACAACATTTACAAATTATGTAATTAGGATACAAAAAAGCGTAACTGTTCCAGAAAATAAACAATCAAACTACAGATATTTAGGGAAAATGTGGATTATTTTGATGGATTACAATTTTAATGTGTGGAGATGCCAGTTGTAGATTTGAGTTTTTTAAACTAGCAAGCTAGCAACCTCGAGTTAGCATTAGTCAGTTTACAACTGACAAGGAAAAAATGGTGTAAGTGGCACTTGGACTTTATTCACTGGAGGATTTATTCATTTTAAATAATTTTTTTTAGTAAATGACATATTTTGCTGGATTACAGTTTTACTGTGGAAAGATGCCATTTGTAGATTTGAGCTGTTCAAGCTAGCAAATTTGTCCAGAGCTAGCATTAGCCATTTTAAAAGTGACATGGAGGAAATGGTGTAAGTGGGGACTGGACTTTATTCAGTGGAGGATTTATTCGTTTTAAATAACATTTAACAAGTAAAATGTAAATGTCAAAATCATGTGGAATACAGCAGAACACTGCTGGCTGTTCACCTCGCAAGTTAATGTTTCACCTCCTGTCATAAATCACTCTGTTTTACTAGTTAAACACCATTTTACCAATATAAACCGCTAAACATATCACCAGGAATAAAATATATATTTATATATTTTTGTCATTGACATCACATATAATCATCAGCAGCTCACCACTGTTTTTTTCCGTTTCACTGACAACGCACACTAGGTGCTCTGGATAGGTTAATGTTCTGTTGCTCAAGTTGCCTTGAGTAAGTCATCATCGCTCACTATGAGCTCCTGGTCTGGTCATAAATCATGTAAACAGTATGACAGTGCAATCAACACTCTGTGAAACCCCCAGTATCATATCAAATGCTTCTAGTTCTTCACTTGGTGGTGCTTTTTCATATTCTTTGTCTCCAACCAAAATGAACCCCTTTCAGGAGTTGAAAGTGATGCGACTAAGATGGGCCAGATCCAGCCCACTGATCGTCATTGTGACGAAAACCTGGGTTTCCTGTTTGGCCATCAGTACATGGGGGCGGTATGCGGCTAGAAAGACAAGAAAAATAGCATAGTAGAGTAAGTATTTCAAATGTGTTTGGTATTGATAACTTTTCTGTGCAACCAAGTATGTGCTTATCAGACACCGTGTTAGCAAATGCTAATCTGCTCAAGGAAAGTCAACGCTGCTCTGCTTACCTTTCAGCTTTGCATAGTGTTTCAGGGGGCGGATAAAGTCATTGTGGAGGAGGTTATTATGTAAATAAGTAACATTTCACACAATTACAGAACCTTGGTAACTTAATTTCAAAGTTGATGAGTGGGCAGGCACTCCGCAGGCCTAACTATTTGCACACAAGCAATTTAAAAGTCAATTTCTCATGATGTTCTAACATTTTGAACCATGATTTTTGTTAACTTTATACAAATCAATACAAAAACAGGACTGACGTTGACATTGCTATTTTCAGACTGAGCAGTACGATGGAGGATTCACTTAGTCAATAAGCTACTAGCTTTAATCTCAAACCAAAACTACATACACACTCTCGCAAATACAACATCTGACATTCTCATATCCAATTCACCAATAACCTCTGACTGCACCACTGGGCACATTAAGCGTCCCAAAGTTTTCCCATTTCTTTTAGCAGTTGCCTCGTTTTATTGCCTGAAACCGCGTTTGTATCCTTAAAAGGTTCAGTTTTTCTGCTTCACTAGCTCATAAATATTGTTATATATAGCTCAAGGCTTCTTTGCCCTCTTAGTAGTGCTTCTCACCACATCACAGAGGAATTTCTCTCCTTTATTTTTATTTATTTATTTATTTTTTGTTAGCAGACAGAATTGACAATGAGGCAATGCGGGATGAATTGTTTTCGCCTCCGCTGTTGTGACCCAAAAGAAAGGACAAAACCAGACCACTAAATGTTCTTGTTTCGTTCAAATGTGGTAGTAGAGATGTAAATTGGGAGAAAATAGATGGAAAAAAATGGTCTCAAAAATATTAATTGTATTCTCTTTCATGATATATGAGTACTTTGTATAGATAGTATTTGAAAAGAAACGGTCATTGTATTTAAGCGTTTGTTAGTGTCACTGCAGGTGAACTGAATTGCGTTCCTCAAACACGGATAATGTATTTCGACACAAATCTCTGAATTCACTTAACCGTGTCTTTAAATGCTAGCAGTAGGTGCTTTAAACTTGTTGTGTATCCACCTGTTGCCAATCATACAACAGAATAAGTCATGAATGCCTGTGATTATATCCGCTTTGTTTTCATTAGAGCCAGACTACGGAGTACATAAATTTGTGGATAAATTGAGGCGAGATCATCATTATTACAGTACTTTTGCTTGGATTTTTCTTATGCAAAATGGGCATCTTGAATCAAAGGTTGGGAAACACTGCTGTGGATAATAGATGAATCGGGTGGTTTTGCTGTAGTGCACTAAAAGAGCAGAGGGATTGATGAGGCAAACGGCAAACAGTTGCCCAAACAAAATAACAACGCACAGGGGAGGAGACTGCTGTGAAGGAAAACAAAGACAGAACATCTTTGAATAAATATGACTTCGAAAGAAAAATACGTTTATTGTATTAATAGTCGAGAACAGTGAAGCTCAAATGGTTGAGTGGCGATTTTAAAATGAGAATATGGCTGGGTCAGTCCCAAGCTGGTTACCTCAAAAGGCAGACTCGGCTCTTTTTAGCGATCGGCTCTCATGGCTCAGCTCCCAAGCGGCTTTTCAGATTTTTTTCCGTCAATTACTACTGTAAAACACAAGTTTTTGTGTTTAGGTTTATTATAAAAATATCTATTTTTATTGTTTATATAGAGTGAATACTACACGGTGTTACAAAAAAGTAATAAATGTTACTACTGGATGCCAAAGCAGCCCTTCCCCCGTGTTCATGTTGGGTTGATGCCAAATTCCCTTCATCGTGACGTCATATGTCTTCACAATGTAATTTAGGGAGTGAATTACGGCAGGTCGTCTAGCTTCATTAGTTCCATTGTCTGGTTCAGGCTAAAGTTCACTCTAATGAAATTTCATTGTGTTCATCTAATGCGATTGATTAAATTAATGGCAGTGACTGAAATAAAATGAAATAATTATGAGCAATGAGCTTATCCTAACGTGGCAAACAAATGCTTATCCACTAGGAGGCACCGCAGTGGCCGGACACCATCAAAAGGGTAGGAAAATATAAATATGGGGGCATGTAGATTTCCAGTCAAATCTGATTATTTTCTCATTGTTTCCATCCATTGTGAAAGCTAACACATTCTCATGAAACTTTTGCAACCTTTGTATGTCTGATACATTGACAAAAGGGCACTTTGGGCATAAAAGGGAAATAAGGACAAGCACCTAAGCACCCATAGTCCTTGTCCTGTTCATTCTTTAACTACATTTATATACTGTATAACATCAATCAATACATTTTAACGAAAGCTCACATTGATACGGAAAATCAGATTTTTTTGCTTATAAGTACAAGAAAATCGGATATACCCTATCAAATAATTTAATAATTAAATAAGCTCTAGTGCAAATAGCTTTGTGTGCGATATGTACCCTGCTACTGGTTCACATATTGACAATATGGTCGTTCCACTAGTGCACTTCAGAACAATTGCTGCACAACTAAGTTAAACTAGGCTAGGATACAAAGTTTTCAGATGCGTACTCCCATTAGACAGAAAACCAAATTGCTTAGTTTACTTAAACCTATTCAGGGAATTTGGTATTCCACTTGTATCTGCTTCTCTAATAAGAAACGTGTGGAATCTCAAAATGCATATCTTCATCGTTATGCAGAGAACACGATCTTAATTAAAGTATCTGCTTGAAAGCTCGTGTAACCGTAATGAACATAGTGATAATATGTAAAATGAATAACACAGCTGAAAGTTATCTGAGGGCAGATGTTTGACTTGTCCAAGGACACTGAGGTTTATCCACTTTGTGCTGCTTTTAAATATTTACAAATTACAGTTCAAACAAGTCCAAAATTTGTATGCAGGAAGCGAAACAGACTGTGTTTGGGAGGCCATTTAGCCACACTTCAAGCTGCCTTAATGGGATGTTTTAAATAAGATGTGGTGTTAAGGTATCCTATTTAAATAACTGTGAAGGCACTGCATGGAGATATTGATCTCCCGCAAAACGGCACAGACTAAATCTTAATACAATTAAAATTACATGCTAATAATTAATTTCATTATTCAGTCTGAATTTCATTGTTGTGAGTTCACTTTGGGTAAGAATTTGTGGAATAGAAGAACCTAATATATAGGTATATATATATATATATATATACATATATATATATATATATATATATATACATATATATATACATATATATATATATAATGAATATATTGAATGAATATATACATATATATATATATACATATATATACATATATATATATATACATATATATACATATATATATATACATATATATATACATATATATATATACATATATATATATACATATATATATATACATATATATATATATATATACATATATATATATACATATATATATATACATATATATATATATATACATATATATATATACATATATATATATATATATATATGTATATATATATATGTATGTATATATATATATATGTATATATATATGTATATGTATATATATATATATATATATGTATATATATATATATATATATATGTATATATATATATATATGTATATATATATATATATATATATATATATATATATATGTATATATATATATATATATATATGTATATATATATATATATATATGTATATATGTATATGTATATATATATATATGTATATGTATATATATATATATATATGTATATATATATACATATATGTATATATATATACATATATGTATACCTCTCCCACACACTTTAACCACATTTAAACTTTTCCCTTCGTATTCCCTCGCGCCTGTTCTCACTCTCGCTTGCACAGTTCCCCTAATAAGATGTGTGCTTGCTTCAAGCTGTTTCTTTGTCACTCCAAGTTTAAACTTTCTATAAAACTGACACACAAAAGAGAATTAAACATTGAGGATGATTAAACACAAAAAATGTTCAACCAAACCGTGTATTTTTGTATAACAAATGTCCGCTTACTACTGTAGCTTAAATGCATTAACGGGCTACCATAAATTAGCATAGATGTTAAGGTTGTTTTTAACTTACAAATATCTGTCAGTGCAGCACATAAAGCAATACTCTTTAAGCCTTTTATTTTGGAAACGTATATCAATTATTTAAAATATTTTTAAGACGCGTAGGCTGTGTGTACTCCAATAAATGTGAACGTTCAATGACTTTCCGACACTCTTCTCCAAAGCTATTGGAACAGTGTGGCCAATTACTTTGACTGAGAGTATTTGTTTTTGACATCCAAAGATGAACATGAGATAAGAGATCATCTTTGCATATTGTCCTGCTGGATGGAAATGGAGAGGATATGAAATCCTATATCGTGAATATTTAATACTATGGCTCTTCCCTCAACGTGACCTAAATGCTTCTTGTAATCTGATTTATATCTTTTTTTTTTGTAATTCAGTGTGAAGCCAACTTAATCAATACTGCTGAGGTTTTATCTGCATTTGTACATCACTGGTCTGTTCATGCGGTAATTGAAAGAGTCGATCCAATTTAGGTTCAACAACAGATCCATAATGAATATAGCTCTTCAATGATTACAGAGAAGACTGTAGCGCATTATGCTGAATATTGAAGTCTGTGGTATGTTTTTTTTTTGTGCTGAACTGTTTCTCTTTCGCTCTAATTTGCTAAGCGCCTTAATGGGAAACTACTTCAGCTTTATAGCGAGGGTGATATCTATCTATCTATCTATCTATCTATCTATCTATCTATCTATCTATCTATCTATCTATCTATCTATCTATCTATCTATCTATCTATCTATCTATCGAAAAGATGAAAAAATGTTAAACTAATAGAAATATGGCCGCATCGTTTAGTCATTGATACAGTAATTTCATAATAATTCATAACATTTAGTTAAAATGAATGTACTGTACTGTAAAAAAAACGAGTGTGATATTGATTTGTGTTGAGTTAATTATCTGCCACTAGATGTCACAATTGCATTTGTTAGACATTGGTGACAGCTCAGTGCATTTTTCTTTTCATATTAAGAGCTATCAAATCTTTAATTCTGCACATTTTTAAAATTGTAAA